>NW_023425562.1:77017499-77617499 GCF_014108245.1 Pipistrellus kuhlii | reverse complement strand
GTCATTTTTATTATACCCATGTTAACAGGTCTGATTTTTTTTTATTTCCAATGCCCTGACAGATGGTCTTGATTTTTTATGGTACAGCACCTCAGAAAAATGTACATGTGCTCATAAAAACATTAGCCTATGCTTTACAAGCAAATAGAGCTGAGTAGTTCTAACTTAGTGTTCTCTAGTTCACCACAGTCACCACCCATCCTTATTGCCTAAGACGTGGTCCATTTCAGTCATATCCTGCCCTTGTTGGCCATTGAGTTAGTGAGTCAGGAACTGCCTCACTTATCTTGGGACTCCCAGAACCTAGTGCTCTACCAAACATATGATAACTAGTAAAAGTTTGTGGGTGGATTTCCATGGATTGTTCTAGTAATGAAGGGGAGGCCTGAAAAATGAGGGATGGGGAAGAAATGTCATCACCAACTGTTCTTGTCTACATCCTTATTTCAAAGAAATGAATGGTCATTCACCAGGTCAACAAAATAACAACAGTAACAATAATATTATTACCCCTGCTTTGCAGGGGTGGAAACTGAGGCATACAGAGAGAAATTACCAAGATCAGGATTGGCCACAGGATCTGACGGATTCGGAGTCATAAAGATGCTTCTTCATACTTAACAAAGCCTTAATTTACTAGCATGTCTAGTATTGTAAGCTGAGCTATGCATCTACTATCCTTATCGACATTATCAGAATTTTGGTTATGTAGCAAGTAGAGACCTGACTTAAACAGTGGCTGTGTCATAGAAGGACTCTTCCTCCCACATAACAAGAAATCCAGAGGTCACCACTGGTGGCTTTGGATCATTGCTTCATCATCAAGGATGATGTTTCTGACATGTTCCGGGACTTGCCCTCTTGATCACAAAATGGCCACTTGAGCACCAGCAAATACTCCCATGTTCCAGGAGGAAGGAAAGAGACAGGGAAAAGTCCAAGTAGCACCTGTTAGCTAGATAAGGCCTCCTTACAGAGCATTCCCAGGAACCTCATCTATAGTTTCTGCTTTCACTTCAAGAATCACCCCTATTTGCAAGAGAGACCAGGATACAGATATCTCTGTAACAGGACATGGCTGGAGGCTCTGCTCTTAAAGGAGAGGAGAGAGTGGGTGGTGGGGAGGTAATGATGGCCTCTGCCACACTTCAAGTATCTGTTTATATCTATCTGTCCATATCTATATCTTTAAACATTGATGTTTTACTCCAGGGGTTGACAAGCTAGGCCCACTTTTGTAAATAAAGCTTTATTGGCAAGCAGCCATGCTCGTTTGTTCTCCTGTGGTCTGTGGCTGCTTTCACACCACCAGGGCAGACTCCAGCAGTTGCGACAGAGGCCATCTGGCCCACAAAGCCCCAAGTAGTTAATATCAGGCCCTTTACAGAAAACGTTGCCAACCGTTTGTACAATCTCTCTTTTGATCTTTGGAAAAACACACTGTACCTCGCAGTGACTCATTCGCTGAGATGAGAAGAGACGCAGATCTAAGCAGTGAGGCGATGAGCAGTCCCGTCATGATCTCAGGGTCTTTGTCATCCCTGCCAGGGCTGCAATTAACAAAGGCCATTCAAGGAACAGCGGAGACTGAAGAGGCATTTCCACGGGAATCCGATGCAAGGTCTGAGCAATCCGACGTCATCTTTCAGCAGCTCTCTCGACAATGGCTGACATTCTCACTAAACAATAAACATACTTTTCGCCTCCAGATGCCCACGACATTCCAGGAGACTCACACACGGGAACAAACTAAAATTATCCAGCTTTGTACACCATGGAAATAGTCTCATTCACAGGCAACTTCCTATTTGCTGAGATAATTACAAGTTTGATAAGTGCAAATTAACGGAGGAAGGATTTCTGTGAAGAATTAATAAGTCTACGGAATATTGGTGAAAGAATATTTTTAGCAAGTCTCTATAGATTGAGACGAATCAAAAATAGGTATGTACCTACAGGCACATAAAAATCTGAGTGGGGAAAACGCCCCCACATGCCCAGCACAGGGCAGATGTATTTTTAGCAACAATTTGCACCTGAATAACTCCCATAATTCAAAACATCTCTCTGCCAACTAACTGGGATTGGGGTGGCCACGCCATTTACAGTTTATAGTTCACTCAACCTGCTGGCTCCAAAATTGTGATTCTTGACAAATTTGTCATCTGAGAGGAAATTCACAGCCTATCAAATTTCGTTAGACATTTTTAATATCTATCCATGCCTGTGATTCAGATTTCCATAATGTTAATCACACTGTATTTCCTTTGAATCTATGAATCCTTGAAAAATAGAGGACACAAATATCAGTCTGAAATGCTTTGGGGATCAAACTACCTGTCCATGTTTCACAGGATTTCTCAAATGTGGCACTTGGACATGTGGGGCTGGAGAAGGCATTGCTGTGGAGCTGACCTGGGCATTGTAGGGTATTTAGCAGCATCCATGGCCTCTGCCCACTAGATAATTATCACAGTTGTCTCCAGACATTGCCAGATGTCTCCCGGAGGCAAAGCCACCCCTCCCTTAGAATCACTGCTAGAGTATAGAACTTTCCAGAGCTTTTGTTTTGGACACAGATCCAGATCCTCTACTGTGGGAACTTGGAATTATTTCACCCCTGCAGACCTCAGTTTCCTTTCTAGAACATTTATGTAGTAACAGTTTTATCTCAGATTAAACTTGACAATACATGTAAAACAATACATTCTCAAAACCTGGCCCGGTATCACACCATTCTTATACATTATTAATTGTCTGCATGTCTCCTGAGCTTTGTACATAGACATGAGGACAACAGACAAGTGCCCCTTGATATAAAAGCTCCTGAGCTGATTACATAAAGTCTTTCCAAGTGAAATGAAAAACCGAATTTCACAAGCCATGGGAAAGATTTTTTTTTAAGCAAGAAATAAATGTTTATTAAGGAATGTCACTGAGATTATGCGGTTGAGCAACATTGAACCATTAGTTCTGAGAGAGTTCTATTTCTTTTTTTAAAATATGTTTTTATTGATTTGGGGGCGAGAGAGAGAGAGAGAGAGAGAGAAACAATGATGTGAGAGAAAAACATAGATTGGTTGCCTCCCACCCACACCCCAACTGGGCTCAAACCTGCAACCTGTGTGTGCCCTGACCCGGCAACCTTCCGGTGCACAGGACAATGCTCTACCAAGTGAGCCACACTGGCCAGGGCCTAGTGCTCCCATTTTAATAAATGCTTCCTTCCAGCCTTACAATCTCTTGCCCTTTATATTTTTTTATTTAATTTATTGGGGGTGACATTGATTCATAAAATTATGTACATTTTAGGTGTACAGTTCTATGATACATCATCTGTATGTTGTATTACATGTTCACCTCCCCAAGTCAATTGAAAGGAATTTTAAGAACCTTTTAAGAAGCAAACAAGACCTAGGCAGCTTAGCTCAGTAGATAGAACATCAGCCTGCGGACTAAAGGGTTCCAGGTTCGACTCCGGCCAAGGGCACATGCCAGGGTTGGGGGCTCCATTTCCAGTGGGGGGGTGTGCAGGAGACAGCCGGTCAATGATTCTCTCTCATCATTGATGTTTCTATCTCTCTCTCTCCCTCTCCTTTCCTCTCTGAAATCAATAAAGAAATTAAAAGAAGAAGAAGAAGAAGAAGAAGAAGAAGAAGAAGAAGAAGAAGAAGCAGCAGCAAACAAGTCCTCTTCTCTCACTGACAGACAAAAGTGTAGGGAAGCATCTCTCTTCAAGTCCAGTTCAGCTTGGAGACAAATGTGAGAGATTTAAATTAAACACACCACCTCCTTCTATGGGTCCTCGAATGATGGGCAAATGTGCTGGCTGCTACTGATACCAATGCGGGGGTCTCCTGGCACCCGAACGAAATAAACATGTTGGCTCTTAAAAGAAAGAACCAGGCCTTGGCTGGTTTGGCTCAATGGATAGAGTGCGGGCTGGCAGATTAAAGGGTCTGGTCAAGGGCATGTACCTTGGTTGCAGGCTCGATTCCTACCCCTAGTTGCAGGCTCGATTCCTACAGGAGGCAACAAATCCATGTGTCTCTCTCACATCAATGTTTCTCTCTCTGTCTCTCTCTCTCCCTCTCCCTTCCACTCTCTCTGAAAATAAATGGGAAAATATCCTCGGGTGAAGATTATTAAAAAAGAAAAAACCAGGAAGATGGCTACCAGCCCCAATTATTTTCAAGTCATTTCTCAGGTGTGTAAACTCCACTGGTACTGCTGTCTGCCTCTATGTCTGGGGGAGGTTAATGCAGCCAGATTGGCTGTGTGGCGCGTGCCCTCTTGGCTCTGTTGTGCGGGAGAATGAACCCTTTCCGTGAACGGGGCATTTTTAAAACAAAATGCTGGCACACAGTCCTGAATGAGGAAATTCGGCTGAGATTGGCTTTTCAGTTTTCTCAAATGTACACGTAATTCCTAGGAATTCATTCATCAGCCATAGGCCCACACACACAAACTAATGGGCGGGGCTGTTTATTGTGCACTGCGTGGAGGAGCAGAGGAGCGGAAGTGATTTCAGTGCTCCTCCATGAGGTATCATGTCAAATAAATTAATTCAGCAGAGTACTATGCAGCGATGAAACATAATGCAGCAGCACTTCACAGACACGAGGCCATGTCCAAAATATACCGCGAGACGAAAACAAGCCGAACGCCCACAGCATGCGTGACAGAGGTCGTGCTTACACTCATAGAATAGCCCTGTAAAGACACGAAAGAAACGTGCAACACAGGCTTTCTACAAGAAGAGAAGGGGGTGACTTGAGACAGGGTTCACCAGGAGATTCAACAACCATTTATACCTTTTGAACTTGGTATCATGGCAAGTTAGTGATTTTTCTGTTTGTTTTTGTTAATTCTCACCCAAGGATATTTTTCCATTTACTTTTAGAGAGAATGGAAGGGCGGTGGAGAAACAAACACTGATTGGCTGGCTCCTGCACATGTTCTGATCAGAGCCAGGGATTGAGCCAGCAACCAAGTACACACCCTTGTCCAGAATCAAACCCAGGAACCTTCAGTCCTGGGCCAACACTATCCACTGAGCAAAACCAGCTAAGGCAAGTTATTGATTTTTTTATTTTTTTAAATATATTTTATTGATTTTTTTACAGAGAGGAAGGGAGAGGGATAGAGAGTTAGAAACATCGATGAGAGAGAATCATAGATCAGCTGTCTCTTGCACACCCTCTACTGGGGATGTGCCGCAACCAAGGTACATGCTCTTGACCGGAATCGAACCCGGGACCTTTTAGTCCTCAGGCCGCAATGCTCTATCCACTGAGCCAAACCTGTTTTGGCAAGTTATTGATTTTTTAAATAAATAGGGAACTTAAAAGTTTAGCCCTGGCCCACATGGCTCAGTGGTTAAAGCATTGGTCCAACCACCCAAGGTTTTCAGGTTTGGTTCCCAGCAGAGGCAACCAATCGATGTGTCTCTTTCACATTTGCTGTCTCTCTCTTTCTCCCCCCACCCTCCCTTTAGCTCTCTCTAAAAATCAATAGGGAATAGGGGAGTATATCCTTGGGTAAGGATTAACAACAACAACAAAGTCGAAATAATACCCTCAAAATAAAATGTATAATTATAATATTGATGTGAATTCAAGTTCAACCACCCCATTTTGACAAATAGTTACACCCACTCCTCCTCTGCTAGAATAGACAAGGGTGCTACCACTGTCCGGGCTTGAGGGGAGTCTCCTATCAGGACGTGACAGCACGGTGACCCGGCAAAGGAGGGAGCCGGTGACAGGGTGGTGCTGGAGAAGGGAGGGGTGAACCTGCACGCCAGGGCCAAGAAGCAGCAAGACCCGGACTCCCTCATCGCTGCGTCGTCCGTGTTGCGGAGAAGGACAGTGACTGGAGATGCCACCCCAACCCTCTTCCCCAAGAAGGTTGGCCAGTGAGCTCTGCCCATCACAGGGAAGCATGATACTAGAGCAGCGACCATCTTAAAAGGTGCCATTCCTGGTGGCAGAGGGAGAGAGCCACACAGTCCATCGTGGAAGTGATATGTTCCAGCCCCTTCGCCAGAACTAGCAGCGCGGCCCCACCCAACCAGTAGAGGTCAACTATCTGTGACCCTGCTGTTTGCCTGAGAGGCAGAGATGCCATTTGGCAAGTAGACAGAGGGCAGAGATGGTTTTGCCGGGGCTGGTTCAGCAATCTTGTGAACAGGTGTCTCATGGCCCTAGCTTGGTACTACAGCTCTGAACACTGTGTCTTCCCTCAGCAACACCCAAAGGTGGACCAAAAGGTGTTCACTCCAGGAAGTGTCTTTTTCCCTGGAAGTCGCCTTCCTCAAACTCCCTACAGTTACCCTCTCAGCTCCCACTGGCCAGACTTGGGTCTGTAGGCCACTCAGAACTGCAGGGAATGCTGGGAAAGCGATTGTGGGAGAGTGCAAATGCTGGGAGTAGGGGGATGGTCAGTCAGCCTGGAAAGCAGCAGAGATGGCCATGGGTAGACCCACGGTCTGCATCCTTCTGGTATCACTACTCTAGTCATGCAGGGTTTGTTGCAGGAGTTGCAAAAGTCTCAATACAGGATTTCATGCAAAAAAGTAAAGGCTAACAGCATGTTACCATGGCGGGAGGAACTGGATGGATGCTTCAGAACTCACCTGCGAGGGGGCTGCTGCCACTGCCAAAAGGTGGGCTGTGACCAATGGGACTAGCATTGGAGCTGTCGAGTTCAAGGACACTTCATCAATGTTGCTACTCAGCCTCCACAAAACTAGTGGCGAGGTTCTGGGAGGCTGAGCTGACCCCACCGCTGGCCAGGCCAAGGGACCCCACCCATGCACCGCTGCCCCAGCTGCCTCTCCGAGTACAGGAAAATGAAGACAGATAAGTCTCCTCCTTGCTCATCAGCCAAACATGACCAAAGTGGCAGGACATTGCCTTCACCTAATTGTCACTTTTTAGATCTTAATGTATGTGATTGGTAGACTCTATCTTACATTGGGCACTCTAGCTGCAAGGGAACCTGGGAAATGTCATTTTTAGGCCTTATATATGTCTTTGGTCCATTTTCACTTGAATTTTGTGTGTGGTGACAAATAACAATCATGTTTCATTCTTTTGCTTGGGGCTTTCTAATTTTCCCAGCACCATTTATTAAAGAAGCTTTCTTTTATCCATTGGATGTATTTTGGCTCCTTTGTCAAAATTGCTTGCCAATATCCATGTGGGTTTAGTTCTGGGATCTCGGTTCTGATCCATTGTTTTGTATGTCTGTTTTTCTGCCATTACCATACTGTTTTGATTATTGTCGATAATAAAAATAATAATATTGATGTGTCTTGACAGAGCATGGAAGACAGTCTAAATGGTAGTTTTCTCTTTTTTCCCCATTGGCATTTTTATATTAAAATAATCTGAAGTTTACAAAAGGGTTGCAGAGATAGCACCAAAAGTTGCCGTCAGCCAACGTCCTCTATTATTAACATCCACTTATCAAAACAAAGATGTTTGGCTTTGGGACTGTTCACCAGACCGCAGACACTATTCTGATTTCACAGCATTTCCACTAGAGTCCTTTCTGTTCCAAGAGCCCATCCAGGATGTTTCCCATAGTCTTCTCATCTCCTTTCTCTCTTCCCGCCACCGACAAGCAGCAGTTTTACCATTGGCTCCCTTCTCAGCCAACAGGAAGAGCTGGAGGGAAAGGAAGTGTTGGTGCTGAAGCAGCCAGGACATTGGTCCCTGCCTAGGCACCGTCACTGGTCTGGGACGACTGCTCTGCTGCTCCTTCAGGGGCCGGGAACACTCCAGAGCTCTCAGCACAGCTGGGAGCTTAGCCACTTTAGGTCTCAATTTCCACAAAGCTCTTCAGAGATGCCTTCTGTGTCCAGGTACTGACAGGTATCAATCTCTTCTCAGGATGTTTTTAAGTGCAGAATCTATACATATAAAAGCCTAAGCTACCGTTATGATGGAGCAAACAGAAAGACCAGAATGACTATGACATGGTTGGCTATGACACACACAGACCACCAGGGGGCAGACGCTTGATGCGGGAGCTGCCTCCTGCTGGTCATTGTGCTTCCACAGTCAACCTCCCACGAACCCTCTCCCCAGTCGGCCTCCCCCGTAGGCCTCAATCACTGGCCAGACAAAGGGACCCCACCCATGCACGAATTCATGCACTGGCCTATGACAAATGTGTAGCTTATGACAAATGATACAATGAAAATATAGGGAAGAAGTTATAAGTAAACAGATGTTGTTTTGGCCCCACTTAAGTTCCCAGATCTCCTAAATCTGTTCTTAGGGAGGAGTCTGTAAACCCCAAGTTAAGAATCTCTATGCTAAATTAATCATTTCATTTTTTCTTAGTGCATATGGCTCACAGTGTATCTTATTTGCAGTAAACCCTGAGGGGCTCAGGAACTAGTTGGGGAGCAGGTGGATGGATGGTTCCTTTATAACTAGTAGGAACACTGCCAAATAATATGTTTATAAGTTGGTAAAGGACATTCATGTGTCCCCTTTGACCTCCGACAAAGCAAGCGGCTGGGTGGCGTGCCCTGTCACCCACTTCCCTTTCCAGCTGCTCCGTGGGCCTCTGCTCCTCAGAGTGCCTGCAGGAGGCAGGGTTGTTCCCCTGCTGGCTGCAGCCGGTATGGGCAGAGTCTCTGAGGATCTGTGTGCAACCTCAGGAGCAGGAAGGAGAGACAGAGAAAGAAGTTCCACAAATGCTTCACATGGGGAATGAGGCAGGCAGTCAGCCGAGCCACGGACACCAGAAGAAAGACGGATGAGCTTGGTTTGTTTTGACACCAGACTGTCGCGTGCCATGTGCTTTCCTCGCTAAAGCTACTCACCTCTGTTAGCAAGTGTGAGTCAGAGCTGGCTCTGGACCGTGGGCAGCACAGCTGTGTGTCAGAGAAGGGCATGGCCAGGAGTCAGCGACTTGCCACCTGGGTTGTTCTGAGATGCTTAATGACTCGAAAGCTTGGCTCAGGCCACTGGCTGCAGATGCACCCGCCCTGGGTTTTGTCCCGATGACTCTGGGGTGGGGCTGCCTGCTTTTCCTCCTGCCTCATAAATATGTTCCTATGCTAGGTCGTGCCCCCAGCTGTGGAGGGGGGAGCAGACAGACAGAGGTAAGGCAGCCGGTTGTCATGTAACCATTCAACACGTTTTTATTGAGCACCTACTTTACGCCAGACACTGTTCTAAATACTGGAATATAGCCAAGGCCTGTTCCTGCTCTCTTAGAACTTACATGGCAGTCCCTGGAGACAGTTAATAAGCAGACTGATATCTAAGGAGTACAATGATGATAACTCTTATGAGAAAAATAAAGTGGAGTGAAGGCTGGAGAGGGATAGAGGGGGGCATTTATTATTTATTTATTTGTTTATTTATTTATTTTTAAGTAATTCTTTATTGTTGAAAGTATTACATAAGTCCCCTTATTTCCCCAGTGACCCCCTTCAGTCCGTCCCCGTCACCCCACTTCATGCTCCAGGCCTTCAGTACCCTATTGCCCATGTCCATGGGTTATGCATATGTGCATACAAGGTCTTTGCTTGCTCTCTTCCCACCCTCCCACCTTTCCTCTGAGATTTCACACCTTGTTCCATGCTTCCATGTCTCTGGGTCCATTCCTTTGATCAGTTTATTTTGTTACTTAGATTCAACATATGAATGTGATCATGTGATACTTGTCTTTCTCTGACTGACTTATTTCACTTAGCATGATACTCTCCAGGCCTCTGATGAAGGAGACAGGAAAGATCCCCAGGAGAAAGGAGGTTTGAAGTTATTCCGGAACATATATCCCCAATGCTCTGGGTGAGAATGGAGCCCAGGACACTCACTGTGAAAGGAGAGGTAGCTGCCCTGGCTTGAGTGGCTCAGTTACTTGGGCATCGTCCAGGGCGCTAAAATATTGCCAGTTTGATTCCCAGTCAGGGCACATGATGCCTGGGTTGTGGGCTTGATTCCCCAGCATCCAGGAGGCAACCAATTGATGTTACATTCTCACATCAATAATTCTCTCTCTCTCTAAAAATCAATAACTATTATTTTCTTAAAATATATTTTATTGATTTTTTTCTTTTTCAGAGAGGAAGAGAGAGGGATAGAGAGTTAAAAACATCCATGAGAGAGAAACATCAATCAGCTGCCTCTTGCACACTCCCTACTGGGGATGTGCCTGTAACCAAGATACATGCCCTTGACCAGAATCGAACCTGGGACCCTTCAGTCCACAGGCCACACTCTATTCACTGAGCCAAACCAATTAGGGAAATAAACTATCCTACCTAATAAAAGAGTAATATTCAAATTAACCATTACTCCACTATAAGCCATGCCCACCATCCATGCCTACTAGCCAATCAGAGCAAGTATACAAATTAACCCCAACCAAGATGGCTGCAGCCACAAAGAGCAGTTGAGAGGCTTGGGTTTCCCCGGCAATAGAAGAAGCCAAGCTTTCCACCTGCCCTGGCTGGCCTAGGCCTCCACTCAAGGATACAAAGTTTCATTATAGAAGGTAAACAAATCCAAACAGAAATGGCGGCAGCCAGAGCAAGCAGGGGGCTTGACTTCGCTCCAGGCTACAAAGTTTCAATTGTAGAAGGTAAATAAATTCCAGATACCAGGGCCTCTGCTTGGGTTGCCAAGGGGCGTGCCTGACCTACAAACCACCACAGGCACCTTGGCCCAGGCCACCCCATGTCCCAAGGGAACCCTCACCCTGATCCGGAACACCCTTCAGGGCAAACCAGCCATCCCCTACCCATGCACCAGGCCTCTATCCTATCTAATAAAAGAGTAACATGCAGCTGAAACCAGTTTGGCTCAGTGGATAGAGCATCGGCCTGAGGACTGAGGGGTCCCGGGTTCGATTCTGGTCAAGAGCATGTGCCATGGTTGCGGGCACATCCCCAGTGGGGGGAGGGGGGGTGTGCAGGAGGCAGCTGATCGATGATTCTCATAGATGTTTCTAACTCTCTATCCCTCTCTCTTCCTCTCTGTAAAAAATCAATAAAATAAAAAGAGTAACATGCAGATGACCTTTACTCCAACACAAAATATGGCTGCCCCCATGTGGTCAAAGATCCTGCCCCTATGTGAACACAAGAAGGCCACCACAAGATGGCCAGCAGGGGAGGGCAGTGGAAGGGACCAGGCCTGCAAGAGAGGGCAGTTGAGAGGGACAGGTCTGTAAGAGAGGGCAGTTGGAGGTGATCAACCCTGCAGGGGAGGGCAATTAGGGGTGACCAGGCCAGCAGAGAAGGGAAGTTGGGGGCAAACAGGCTGGCAGGGGAGCAGTTAGACATCAATCAGCCTGGCAAGGGAGTGGTTAGGGGATGATCAGGCTGGCAGGCAGAAGCAGTTAGGGGCAATTAGGAAGGCAGGCAGGAGAGCAATTGGGAGCCAGCAGTCCTGGATTGTGAGAGGGATGTCTGACTGCAGGCATCTAAAGGGGCAGTTGAACATCCCTCCAGGGGTCCCAGATTGGAGAGGGTTCAGGCTGGGCTGAGGGGCACCCCCACCCCCACCCTGTGCACAAATTTCGTGCACCGGGCCTCTAGTCCTTTATGAAAGAAAGAAAGAAAGAAAGAAAGAAAGAAAGAGAGAGAGAGAGAGAGAGAGAGAGAGAGAGAGAGAGAGAGAGAGAAAGAGAAAGAAAGAAAGAAAGAAAGAAAGAAAGAAAGAAAGAAAGAAAGAAAGAAAGAAAGAAAGAAAAGCCAAAACCGGTTTGGCTCAGTGGATAGAGCATCGGTCTATGGACTGAAGGGTCCCAGGTTCGAATCTGGTCAAGGGCATGTACATTGTTGTGGGCACATCCCCGGTAAGGGTTGTTCAGGAGACAGCTGGTCTATGTTTCTCTCTCATCGATGTTTCTAGCTCTCTATCTCTCTCCCTTCCCTCTGTGAAAAATCAATAAAATATATTTTTTAAAAAGAAAGGAAGGAAGGAAGGAAGGAAGGAAGGAGGGAGGGAAGGAAGGAGGGAAAGAAAGAAGGAAGAAAGGGAGGGTAGCTGAAACAGATATTTGTACACCTGTGTAACAGAGAGAAATGCTCAGCCTCTCTGACCCTCTCTTGCTCAAGCCTGCTGTGTTCTTGCATGTAGACATATTAATCATTACAGGAATTCTGCTGGCAGCTGAATTTTTACAAGAACAGCTCCTTGATGCACAGCACCTCTCCAAAGGAGATAAGGGAAATGTGTACAAAAGTAATGATTGTTTATAAAAGATTTGTAGGAGCCTCAAGGCCACATTCAGATCAGCACAGATCAGTGGACCTGGAACAAGGATATTTAGAGATTTTGAGCCCCGCGGGTGCCCAGATGCCTGAGGTTGTCAATCACCTTTTGCCCCTTCCATTTTCTGTTTCCTTGACATAAAAGAAACCTGAACTTTGTACTTTCAAAAGATGGATTTGAGAAACAGCCAGGGCTCCCATCTTCTTGGTTGGTTCCTTCTAAATCCATAAATCTTTCCTTATTCCAGACTCTGATGTTTGTTTGTTTGTTTGTTTGTTTGTTTGGGGGGAAAGACTGACATTTTGAGTCTTGGTCTTTTGAAGCATCAGGCACACAAACTTTGCACTGGTAACACCATGCGCATAGCAGCATTTATTCACACTAGCCAAAAGGTATAAAGAAGTCAAATGTCCCTCAACAGATGGCAGATAAACAAAGTGTGGTCTTTCCATACAATAGAATATTATTCCACCTTAAAAAGGAATGAAGTTCCAAAACCGGTTTGGCTCAGTGGATAGAGCGTCAGCCTGTGGACTGAAAGGTCCCAGGTTCGATTGGCCAAGGGCATGTACCTTGGTTGCGGGCACATCCCCAGTGGGGGGGTGTAGGAAGCAGCTGATTGATGTTTCTAATTCTTTATCCCTCTCCTTTCCTCTCTGTAAAAAATCAATAAAATTTTTAAAATTTAAAAAGGAATGATGTTCTGACTCATGCTGGCTAACTGAAATAAACCAGACAGAAAAGAAGATAGATCTTGTATGGTCCCATTTATATAAGGTACCCAAAACACTCAAATCCATGGAGACAGACAGTAGCATGGTGACTGCTGAGGACCAAGGGAGTGGAGAAAGGGGAGTGGGTGTTTAATGGGGACAGCGTTTCAGTTTGGGGTGATGAAAAGTTCTAGACATGGATGATGATGATGGTGGTTGTGCAACAATGCAAACAATACTCTCAAAGTGGCTAGAAAGGCATGTTTTATGTTACGTAGAGTTAGCCACAATTTCAAAAATTAGCAGATGGGGGAAAAGGTGGTGGAGGAGGGAAGGAAGGCAGGAAAGAAACACACTTACTGAGTGAAGCTTACACTGGGCCAGCAGCCTTGGATGCTTATTATTGAATTTAATCTTTACAACATCCTTAAACGTTAGATATGACCCCAACTTACAGGTGAACAAACACCACTCCAAACCATTAAGTGCCTTTTTCAATGGTGAGTAACAGAGCTGCGATTCAACCCCCACCCTCCCTCTCTACCCACACTATTAGCCTGCACTTTAGCCCACAGGATAGCGCCTCCTGGTTTGCTTGAGCCCTTTGGAAAAACCACCATTTCTTATGCAACTTTCAAAACAGTTGATTGCTAAGTAAATCCACGGTGGTAGTGGGCTTAAAGGCGGCTTAATTGTGTAGGATGAACTCGTGAAAAAGATGAGTCCATTAGAAATTTGAAAGCCCAATTCTAACCCTTTTAGGGTTTGTGTGTTTTTTAAATATGTTTTTTTATTAATTTTTCTAAAGAGAGGAAGGGTGAGGGATAGAGAGACAGAAACATGGATCAGAGAGAAACATTGATGGGCTGCCTCCTGCACGCCCTCTACTGGGGATCAAGCCCACAACATGGGCATGTGCCCTGATTGGGATTCAAACCCATGACTTCTTGGTTCATGAGTTGACACTCAACTGCTGAGTCACACCATCTGGGCATAACTGTTTTAGTTTTGACAACAATCATGTTACTCATTTCTCAAACAAATCCAGCTTTTCTGGGCACTGGAGAGTTAAAGAGATAAGCTGATCTGAAAAAATAAGCAGAGAAATCAATAGCACCAATTCTGTGTGCTACATTAATGTTACATAGATATTTACTAGTATGCGATGGAAGCCAGAGGATCCCAGAGAGAGAGATCTTTTATTTTTCTTTTCACTTTTTTTTTTTCCCCCTAAGAAATCAGAAAGTTCTTCCTTAAACTCAAACTAAAAAAACTACTGAGACTTCTTAACTTGCAAATTCTGACACAATTTCACTTCCCCAGCCACCTTCCTTCCCACTGGTCAGTTTCCTGGGAAACATCCACATTTTGAGAACCAAAATACCAATTACATGTCATTGGAATGACATCAACATGACAAGAACATTCTGTTAAAATAACTCCAGGCCTGAAAGTGCATGTGACAATTATTTTTACATGGGATTAATTCCTCAGTGGGAAGGCACTAATAAGAGTTTTGTTAACCAAAAAAATATTTGATTTCTCAGGACGCTTATCTTCTGGATCCTACAGGAGTTGAGCTTTCAGATTAACTTTGGAACGATTTAAGTAAATTCTGTTACTCGGAAAGAATTAGCAGAGCCTCTGGGATTTAGAGATGGAGACGGAGATAATGGGTGTAGCAAAAACTCATTTGTAACTTCCTTCAAGAAAGAAGAATGGGACCAGGCTGTTGGAAGGGATTTAGGTTCTTGGGTCTTGAGTCAAGGAGTATGTGGTGTCCTAGAACCCCGTATCCTGGCTTTGGAGAGCTGATCTGAATATATCTTCCCAACTCTCCCTCTAGCATCATGTTAGAAGTTTGAAATCAGGCACGGTGGGCACATTCACACCACAGAATAGGCAAACACTGTCAAGGCTTCCCCATCACCACCCCCAGAGCCGCCTACCAGCATGCCACCGGACTGACAGCTAAACGGTTGTCCTATTAGCAACTTTCTGCTTACCCCTGAGATCCTGAGCTAGCTTGTTTCTGCTCTATGGTCAGAAACTATTTACTGCCTCTTATGATACAAGGTAGAGTTATTTTCTGTTGTATTAAAAATACCCCAATAGGTAGGTAAGTGAAATAAGCCAGTCAGAGAAAGATAAATATCACATGATCTCACTCATTTATGGAATATAATGAACATTATAAACTGATGAACAAAAACAGATCTAGAGACATAGAAACATCAATCAGACCATCAAACCTCAGAGGGAAGATAAGGGAGGGTGGGGGTAAGGGAGAGAGATCAACCAAAGGACTTGTATGCATGCATATAAGCCTAACCAATGGACACAGACAACAGGGGGTGAGGGAGTGAGTGGGGAGGGATGGTTGGGGGGAGTAATGGGAGAATAAGGACACATATGTAACACCTAAATCAATTTTTTTAAAAATTTTTTAAATACAACAATAGGGCCAGCTGGCGTGGCTCAGGTTGAGCAATCTACCTATGAACCAGGAGGTCACAGTTCAATTCCCAGTCAGGGTATATGCCTGGGTTGTAGGCTCAATCCCCAATGGGGAGTGTGCAGGAGGCAGCAAATCAATGATTCCCTCTCATCAATGGTGTTTCTATCTCTCTCTCTCTCCCTTTCCTTTCCTCTCTGAAGTCAATAAAAATATATTTAAACAATACACCAATCGGTGTTCCTGGCCCCAGTAGCTTGCTTAGGGAGGGGAATTTGTAAAAGAGACCATTTCTAGTTCTGGCAAGAACCCATCTGTGGACACCAGGATTAAATACCACGCAAGCACTCTTGCAGCAGACCACAACTGAGGGGTTAGAGGAAAATCAGCAATTGCTTCTCAGAACTGGTCCAGGGGAGTTTTCCATTTGAGAACATAGATACAGCAGAACAGGGTGTAAAGAGGGGGTGAACTTTTTTTTTTCGAGGAATTGTGTTAGCCACATGCTTTGGTTCCATGGATTGAGAGGACATTTTGCCCTGTCGGTAAATAAAATATTTAAAATCCCCGGAGTATTTTTAATTTCCTAAAGAATTTTATCCTCAGCTGCTTACGCCTCTGTGGCTGAGTTTCAATCTTAGGGAAGTCACACAGAAGGTAAAATCAAATGTTAAGACAGTTAAGAACTTACCTACTTATACAGTGAGATCTCATGAGGATCATTGATTTCCTAATTGTAATCTAGCCAGGAAATTTGAATTCAAGGAAACACAGAGATGTATGAATGCAGCCTGCCTAATATTCATCTTGGTGCAATTGTCTTCAGTTATTCATCTGTATCTTCAAACATGAAAACCAAGATATACTCAGAAAAAAAAAGAGACTTATTCTGTCTGGTTATCAGGCGTTGTTTAAGAATATCATTTCAAGTTCTAGAGAAATTTATCAAATTCTTGAGAAATTTATTGGGACTTCTGAGGAAAAGACTTGCCTTGAGAGAAAATCTGAAACTGTCTTTTTCTTGCTCTCTCTTTCTGAATACTCCCTGGCAGAATGACAGGTGGGATGCCTGGTAGGGAGGGCAAACGTGGTCAGTGCTGGACACATGGCCTGAGTGGGGCTGCCGTTTCTTTGTCTTTGTCTACTCTTTTCCCTCCCTTCCGGAAAGATGCTTGTTCCTCAAAAAGTTAAACATAGAATGACCATATGACCCAGCAATTCCACTTCTAGGTAGAACCCCAACCAAATGAACTCAAACAGGAACTCAGACAGAAGCCTGCATACCCATGTTTAGGGCAGCACTGTCCGCAGCAGCCAGGAAAAGTGAAGACCCCACTCAGCCTGCAAAGGAGTGGGGTTCTGACACCTGCAGCAACCTGGGTGAACCCTAGGAACATGATGCTAAGTGGAAGAAGCCAGACACAGAAGGACAAATGTGGTGTGATTGCCATTAGAGGAAGTGCCTAGAACAGTCAAGTTCACAGAAACAGAAAGTAGAACAGAAGTTACCAGGAGTTGTGGGAATCAGGAGTCGTTGCTTAATGGGTACAGAGTTTCTCTTTAGGGTGATGAAAATTTGGGAAATAGAATAGAGGGGGTGATTGCACAACCTTGTGAATATAATTAATGAGACAAAATTGCCCACTTTAAAATGGTTCAAATGGCTAATTTTATGTTGCATATCTTTTCCATAATAAAAAATAATATACAATTTAAAAAGAGACTATAAAACATGGCATCTGCTATCATTCTGTGTAAAAGTACTGGTGGTGCCTATAAGGTTGACGTATTTTACCTTGCTTCCTCTGAGAATCTCAAATTTTAACTAACCCCATTCCTGTGGTGACTCTCAGTTTAAGAAAGAGGAACTAAGCAATCAGGCTTTTACTAGAAGCCAGGGGCGTTGCATATATTATATCCTTTCACCATCCCCATCTAATGCATCAGGAAAAGGAAGACTGAGGAACTCACTTATTTTATTTTTTTTTATTTTTTTTTTTATCGATTTCAGAGAGGAAGGGAGAGGGAGAGAGAGAGATAGAAACATCAATGATGAGAGAGAGTTATTGATTGGCTGCCTCCTGCACACCTCCTAGAGGGGATCAAGTCCACAACCTGGGCATGTGCCCTGACCGGGAATAAAACTGTGACCTCGAAGCTCAACCCCTGAGCCATGGCATGCAGGCAACCAGCTCTTTTAGTACCCAGAGGCAAAGGGGGAGTCAGGTGCCTGCTCAACTCCAAAGCCCACTTCCCTCTTCTCACCACATTCCTGACCACAGTAGCTGCTGCCAAATTCTATAATTTGAGAAGCATGGTCCTCCAAATGTAAGTGTACAACAAACCCCCCTGCAGAAATGCAAATTCTTAGGCCACATCCCAGTCCATCCCTCATTGTCAGTTTGAAGGGAAGGCCAATGTAGTCATTCTTAGTCTGCCCTTATGGACCACTGGTCCAGCCAACAGTACCTCCTGACTGTTCTGGAATTCTCCAACATTGGGGGCAATCCACTAAAGTGACCAGCCATCCCAGTTTGCTCAGGAGGGAGGGGTTTCCTAGGACCTGGAAATTTCAGTGCTACACGAGGGAAAGTCCCAGACCAGTGGGACCCAGCTGGTCGCCCTCTCAGTTCAGGAGGCAACTGAAGGTCCGGGGTGGCTCTTTTTTGTGCAGAAAGGTTGCTAGTCCTCCAGGAGGCAGTCTGGGTAAGATAGGCTGCTGAGCAGTGGCTCCCCCTCCAGCAGGTCTCCCTTCGCGCTCATTCCATGCACCTGGCATTTTCTGCCAAACTCACAAGAAAGAAGAGTGGCCAGCAGCCAAGAGTCCTCATCCCCAAAGCCACTGGAAATAAGAGCTCGGGCCCTGGACTCTAACACATCTAGAAAGTGATCAAATCCCCCATGCTTTTTGGGGGTGAGGGTGGGGTTCTAATTTGTCAATTTTACACTTGACTTTAGTCATTCATTTCCTTTCTTCTATTTGAAATTATTTATTTCCAAGTTTATCGGGTGACAATGTTTATTACCAATCTTTTAGTAAGTGCAAAGGAGAGCTGGATTTGCCCCAGCCTGGATCAGTCTTGACCCTGTTTCATTCAACAGTAATTGGAAAAACTGGGTCTTGGGTTTAAGCCCACTCTGGAGAGGGGACTGGGGAGGAGAAGGCAGTTACGGAGTCATTGTGAACGGGTGGTATTTTGCTTACAAATACATCACTGACTCTGGAGTTCCCAAACCTCAACTGTTCACATGCCACCTTCATAGCAGGAGGACTGGTACCAACTGCCTGGGGGCATGTCACAGCTCTGCCATTTCCTAGCTGGGTGACCCTGAGCCAGCGACTTAGCCTTCTGTGCCTGGATTTCCTCATCTGTAGAATGAGCACTGAATAAAGTGGATTGGTGTCAAAGTCTTAAAACTGTGATTGTCACTTTGTAAAAAGATCAAAATCCACTGAATCATTATTCTGCTAAGAGCCTTCATTGCTTTGTTTTGTTTTTCATTATTGATTAAGGTATTACATATGTCTCCCCTGCCTTCATTGTTTTTAAACTCCCTCATGAACCATAAAAGATTATTTATTACCATTGCTTATTTTTTAAATATTTTTCCATTTGAATAAGTTTTTAAAAGGAAACTGTATCACTGCTATAAATATAAAAACAATGTCATATTTCATAAATAGAAGTAACCATTTTTTAAAATGTACCCCCCGAAAGCTAAATTCTAGCTCCTCATGAGCCAGTGCCCCTCTCTCTCTCTCTCTCTCTCTCTCTCTCTCTCTCTCTCTCTCTCTCTCTCTCTCTCTCTCCCTCCCTCCTCTCTCTCTTCCCCAAAGGGAGATCTGCAAGTGTCACAGAGGGGTTAAAGACATATTAGCCTCACACTGAGAATTCCTTCTGTGAGCAATCATAAGATAGGCCAGACAATGAGAAGCGCGCTGTGTTCTCACTTTGGGATTCTGTGTGATCAATGCCGTGTCCCTGTACCACTAAAATCCTCCCCAGACCACAAAGAGGGAAACGCTTTGTTATACCATCAAATCTCCATTCCCATTACGGCAAGCTGGGATATCTGTGTCCGTAGGGATCACCACTCCCTATCCCAGCCCTCGCCAGCCTCTTCTGACCACCCAGGTCTCGCTCAGGGACATGAGTATTGCTGGTGGCCTGGACCGGCTCTCAGAGCCAGCGCACTGCTGTCACAGGGTGTAGTTACTCTGGAAAACAGTCTGGCAGTTCCTCAAAAGGATACACATAGCATTAGCATGTGACCCAGCAATTCCATTCCTGGATATATACCTCAGATCATTGAAAGCATCTTTTCCTGACAGCCAAAAAAAAAAAAAAAAAAAAAAATGGGAGGAGATCCCTGGCTGGTTTGATTCAGTGGACAGAGCATTGGCTTGTGGACTGAAGGGTCCCAGGTTCCATTTCTGGTCAAAGGCACATGCCCGGGTGGTGGGCTCGATCCCCAGTGGGAGTGTGCAGGAGGCAGCCAATCAATGATTCTCATCATTGATATTTCTATCTCTCTCCCTCCCTTCCTCTCTGAAATCAATAAAAATATTGTTTTGCCAAGACCAGTTTGGCTCAATGGGTAGAGCGTCGGCTTGGGGACTGAAAGGTCCCGGGTTCGATCCCAGTCAAGGGCATGTACCTTGGTTGCGGGCATATCCCCAGTGGGGGGTGTGCAAGAGGCAGCTGATCGATGTCTATCTCTCATCGATGTCTATCTCTCATCGATGTTTCTAACTCTCTATCTCTCTCCCTTCCTCTCTGTACAAAATCAATAAAATATATTTTAAAAAATAAATAAATAAATAAATAAAAATATTTTTTTAAGAAAATGGGGGGCGGGCAGAATAACCCTAATGTTCCTCAATAGGCGAATGATAAATAAAATGGAATCTTTGGCAATAAAAAGGGATGAAGTACGGCTGCATGCTACAACATGGATGAGCCTTAACCAAGTGAAAGAAGCAGTCACAAAGGAGCACACATTTGTCTACTGGACAAATTTTATTTGCAGAATAGGTAAATTCATAGGGCCAGAAAGATTAATGGTTTCTTAGCTACATTAGCCAGGCTAAAATTGAGTTTTTATTCCTATTTTTAATAATAAATATGTGTGTAAATTAGTATAATTTATTTATAATATTATATACTAGAGGCCCGGTGCATGAAATTCATGCACTGGGAGGGCATCCCTCAGCCCAGCCTGCACCTTCTTCAGTCTGGGACCCCTCGGGGGATGTCTGACTGCCTGTTTAGGCCCATTTCCCTAAACTGGCAGTCGGACATCCCTCTCACAATCCAGGACTGCTGGCTCCTAACCACTAGTATGCCTGCCTGTCTGACTGCCCCTAACCACTTTTGCCTGCCAGCCTGATCATCCCCTAACCATTCCCCTGCCAGCCTGATCAATGCTGGCCTGGTCCCCCCAATTGCCCCCAACTGCCCTCCCCTGCAGGCCTGGTCACCCTCACTTCCTTCCCCTGCCAGCATGGTCACCCCCAACTGCCCTCCCCCAACTGCCCTCCACTGCTGACCTGGTCACCCTAACTGCCCTCCCCTACTGGCCTGATTGCCCACAACTGCCTTCCCCTGCCGGCCATCTTGTAGCAGCCATCTTGTGTCCACAGGGGGAGGTCATTTTGTGTGAGGGTGTGATGGTCAATTTGCATGTTACATCTTTATTATATAGGATTTCCCTTAATTTATCTATCTATACCATTATATCACATATTAATTCTTAGATATGAATATTATATATTAAATATACATTGAGTGGCCAGATTATTATGATCTCCGAACACATACCATATTTTTCGGACCATAAGACGCTCCGGACCATAAGACGCACCAGTTTTTAGAGAAGGGAAATGAAGAAAAAAAGATTCTGAAACAAATAGTGTCCTAAAATATTTTATGTGCATTAAAACCCAACATCACAGTCATAAACACATGTAATCAACCCTGTAAAGTAAACAGCAGCATTTAGAACCATTTTAGAGCCGGGCAAGCACACAGAGACCACACAGAGCCAGGCAAATAAAAAAACTTTTTTTTTTAAGTATATGTGTAGGCTATATTTGGACCATAAGACGCAGGGACTTTTTCCCCCCACTTCTGGGGGGAAAAAGTGCCTCTTATGGTCCGAAAAATACGGTAATAATCTGGCCACTCAGTGTATATCCTATAAAATCAAAGACTGCAAATTGTCCCCTCAACCAGGAGTTCGACCAGCAGACAGGCTGGCCAACAGTCCATGACCCCTCAATCTGGCCAGGCTGGCTGGACCCCACCCATGCACGAATTCCATGCACCAGGCCAGATTATTATGCATTCAGAGATCATAATAATCTGGCCACTCAGTGTATGTGTGTGTATATATCTTCTTTGATCCCTTATCTGTAGAAGTGTAATTGGTGCACATGGGTTCTCCTAAATGAAGATCATTTAGTTTCATTCAAACCCACTTGGACTTACAGTTCTAACCGAAGAATCAGCACAGTCCTGTAGTATTGTGTAGGATCAGGGTTTTCCATCACGCAGCTCAGCCAGGTCCATTTCTATGGCTGCAATAAGTCCCAACATATGTCTAACGGGTTCATTAAAACAGTATTTTTTTCTGTTGACTTTAATAATAATACTTTATTGACAGTGAAAAGCTCTAGTATCCTCTTTTTATGCTGCTTCTCTCCAACCATTCACAAACCAGCCCACTTCCTCATATATGGACAGAATTGAGGGTATTTCGTGTGATTATATCCATAATCACACAACATATTCCAGACAGAGACATCAAAAACACTTGGGCTGATGTCCTTCTAAATTCTTCCTTTTCCCATAAGGACTTCACCCAGCCAATCCACTTCTAAATCCTATTGATTTTGTTCTGCAATGTCCTGGGGATCCGTCTGCCAGTCCTTCTGTCATCAACTTAGCATCTTCTTGACCTCTTACCTAAATAATTGAATAGTTTCTCCTCTTCCAGTCTCTCCTGTTTCCCCTGTTACAAACAGTATGAGTCAGTCATGATACCTCCTTCCTCATCACCCTCCTTCTCAAAACCATCAATAACACTCACCAAATTTGTTTTTAGGGATCCCCAAAGACTGTCCACATATCTTCATCTCCCACTGACACCCATCCAGTTCACCTTCCTAGATTGCACAATTGTGGGAGCTTCCTAACTGGTCCCTGCTTCCACACCTGTCCTCATACCATCCATTTTCCCTACTCCACCGCCTAAGAAAGCTTTTACGACGGAAAATCTGAGCACACCACTCCCCTGCTAGAACACTTCTCACTGGGCTGAAGATAAAGACCAAATCCCTTAGCATGACCTGTAAGATTTTAGGGTATCTAGGCCCTGCCACCCCCCTCTTCATCTGGGTTCTAGCCTCACTAGTACTTTCTTTCTGAAGACATTTTCACATGCGGTTCCTGTTGTCAGACATGCTCTTCCCATCCTAGATCACTGAGTTAATGCAATGTGCTCTTCAAATCCCAGCTTAGCCATCATTTCCTGGGAAAGCCTGGCTCCTCAGACAAAATCAGGCTGCTCCAGGGTGTGGTCTGTTAGTTTCATGCACCTGGCATAGCTGTAACCTCACACTAATTGGTATCATAGTTAACTGACATCTTCTTCACCCCCTAAGCTATTAAGTCCCCTGAGGACAGAGACTGTATTAACTATCCACTGCCAAGTAACAAATTATTCCCAACACAGCACCTTAAAACCAGAAACAGTTATTATGGCTGTTAGTATGGCAGTGGGTCAGGGATCTGGATGTGTTGTTAAGTGGATGGCCTCTAGCTCATTGTACAATCAAGGTGTCGGCTGGGGCTACAGCCTCGTCTGAGGCTCGGCTGGGAAGGACCCACCTCCACCTTGCTCACGTGGCTGTTGGCAGGACTCAGTTCCTCACGGGCTGTGGGACTGAGGGACACAGTTCCTCTCTGACTGTTAGCTGGAGACCTTGCTCTGTTCCTGCCAAGCAAACCTCTCCATGGTGTCTGGCTTTCCTCAGGGCAAAGGAGTACACAAGAAAGAGCAGCATGGGGTGAGCAAGATGGAAGTCACTGTCCTTGAGTATCCTAACCCCATGGTCAGCAAACTGTGGCTCAAGAGCCACATGTGGCTCTTTGGCCCCTTGAGTGTGGCTCTTCCACAAAATACCAGCCTGATCATCCCCTAATCTGGGCGAGTCTATTTTGAAGAAGTGGTATTAGAAGAAGTTTAAATTTAAAAAATTTGACTCTCAAAAGAAATTTCAATCATTGTACTGTTGATATTTGGCTCTGTTGACTAATAACTTTGCCAACCACTGTCCTAACCCTTGAAATGATACCCTCGTTTTTGTCATATTCTTTTGAGTCACTGGGTTCAGCTCACAGCCAAGGGTGTGAATATCGGGAGGTGAGGATCATTGACACCATCTTTGAGGCTGCCTACCACAGACACCATCGGCTTTGACTCATCACTGTTTCCTCAAATTATTTTACTGGGTGGCTGACACATAGTATCGATAAATATGTAAACAGTCAGTAGTAAATCCCCAAGTGATTCTACTGATTGAATCTTGAACTTTTAATTAATTCCTACTTCCCAAACCATGGTGTTTAAGATCCCCCATAACCTGTTTTCTGTTGGTGGTGGTATTAATCGTTACCGGAGGATATTTTTCCATTGATTTTTAGAGAGAGTGGACGGGATGGGGAGAAATACATCGATGTGAGAAAGACACATAAATTGGTTGCCTTCCCCATCTGAGGTACAAGTCCTTGTCCAGAATCAAACCCAGGGCCTTTGGTTTACAGGCCGATGCTCTATCCACTGAGACAAATTAGCCAGGGCTACACTCCCTTTTTATTTCAGAAACTACATGTCACCACTGCAGATGTCAGGCCAAGCTCGCCCCCGCAATTTCCCTCTTTCACTTTTCTCTTAGGTTGGCTCACCTCTTCCTTACCTAGTCACTCCAAATTTTATTTTCCAATTACTTCTTGATAATCCATTACTTCTTCCAATTTCAAAGAATATAAGATTCTAGGGCTTCCAAAATCCAAAATCTAGGGCTTCTTAAAATCTATTTTTTTAAAAATAGATGTGATATAGAAGGAGAAGGATGAATCTCAGACACAGAAGGCCATAACAGTGAGTATGTGTCATCTTACATTTGTCCAAACCCATATAATGTACAATACCAAGAGTCAACTCTAAGATCAACTATGGATGTTGGATGAAAAAATGATGTCAATGTAGATTCATCCCTTATGACACATGTACCACTCTGTTGGGGATGCCGACAGTGGGAGGCTGTTCTTGTGTGAGGGCCAGGGGACAGAAAGAATTCTAGCTTTCACTCCACCAAAACCGGTTTGGCTCAGTGGATAGAGCTTCGGCTTGCAGACTGAAAGGTCCCAGGTTCGATTCCGGTTAAGGGCATGTACCTTGGTTGCGGGCACATCCCCAGTAGGGGGTGTGCAAGAGGCAGCTGATCCATGATTCTCTCTCATCCATGTTTCTAACTCTCTATCCCTCTCCCTTCCTCTCTGTAAAAAATCAATAAAATATATTTAAAAAAAAAAAAAAAAAGAATTCTAGCTTTCACTCAATTTTGCTGTGAACCTAAAATTTCTCTAAAAAATAAAGTGTTTTAGCCCAGCCAGTGTGGCTGGGTGGTTGATCATTGACCTATGAACCAGGAGATTATGGTTTGATTCCCGTTCAGGGCATATGTCTAGGTTACGGGCTTGATCCCCAGTGTGGGGCGTGCAGGAGGCAGCCAATCAATGATTCTCTCTCATCATTGATGTTTCTATCCCTCTCTCCCTCTCTCTTCTTCTCTCAAATCAATAAAAATATTTCTAAGGAGAAATCTATTTCCTAATTATAAAATTTGTCTAACTTTTAAGAGGAATTTCAATCATCAATCAGAGTAAGTGAACTTAGTATGGCCAGTTTCTACCTGTGTGTCACATGAATCTTCTCATTTAATCCTCATGTCATTGAGAGATCACTATCATTACCCCCATTTTTAGATTGGGAAACTGAGCCTCTGAAAAGTGATCTGCACTCATCTATTTGGTTTGTCCAGCTTGGGTTGGAATCCAAACAACAGACAGCTTAACCCCTGACAGCTCAAGTGCTTAAAAACAAGTGAGTCTTCATTCTTTGGAGACCAAAAGAAGCAGAATCAAATCAAAAGACATCATACTTTGGTTTTATTTGTAAGAAAGGAAGAGATATATCAACTATAACAGTAGGCCATGTGAAGGTCTTAATCCTCTTATTTTTTCTTCTCAACAAACAAGGCTCCTAGATGTGAATGGGTTATAAGTGATCTTGCTTTGCATTCAGATAGATCTGGTTATACGGTATATCCAGCACTGCCATTTAATAAGCTATGTGTCGTTGGGCAAGTTACTTAACCTCTCTGGCCTTTTCTAGGAGCTAATAAAGGCATAATAATATTATTTCCTTGGATGGCTCTGAAAATTAAGTGAAACAATCCATTTAAAGTTCTTAGCACAATGCCTGGCCAGGGTGGTTCAGTGGTTGAGTATTGACTTATGAACCAGGAGGTCATTGTTCAATTCCTAGTCAGGGCACATGCCCTGGTTGTGGGCTCCATCCCAGGTGGGGACTGTTCTGGAGGCAGTTGGTCAATGATTCTCTCTCATTATTGATGTTTCTATATCTCTCTCACCCTCTTCCTTCCTCACTGAAATCAATAAAAAAAATGTATTTTAAAAAAAGTGATGTATTTTAAAATAAAATAAAAAAATAAAGTTACTAGCACAGAACCTCAATAAATGAGAAGAACCAAGTAATAATTTTTCAAATTGTGTTTTCATCAGTTCAGTGTTTACAGTGCCTGTCCCATAGCCCAGCACTTAGGTGTTGTTTTGTTTATGTTTTTTATTTATTGATTTTGGAGAGGAAGGAAGAGGGAGAGAGAGATAGAAACATAGTGATGAGAGAGAACCATTGATTGGCTGCCTCCTCCACAATCCCCACTGGGGATCAAGTCTGCAACCCAGGCGCATGCCCTAACCGGGAATTGAACCATGACCTCCTGGTTCATAGGTCAACACTCAACCACTGAGCCACGCCAGCTGGGCAGTACTGAGGTGTTTAAAAACACACTCGGGAATTTATTTCAATTTGCAGCCTATAAGTTATACTTAACACAATCAAGCTCCATATTATAATATTTAAATATATTTTTAGCTGCAGTATGTTAGTATTATTAATGAGTTACTGATGAGAGGATGCCAGCTCATACTCAAAATTAAGTAGTAAACAACATAATCCTATATAATAAAGAGCTAATATGTTAATGTCATGATGCCCTCAAGCCGTATCGACCAATCAGCAGGAGGCTGCATGCATGGGTGGGTGGGTGGAGCTACATGCACAGTGAGGCACACATGGGTGGGCAGGGGACTTGACACTGTGTCCCCCGCTGGTGGGGCTTGACAGGGGTGAGGCCAGCCAGGTCTGGATCTCTTTCTTTTTAATGTGCACAAATTTCATGCACCGGGCCACTAGTATCATATAAAAATAAGAAACCAGATCATTTTTTTTAGAAGGAAGAAAGGGAGGGAGGAAGAGAGGGCAGGCCACAGAGTGTTCCCACAGAAGGACAAAAACACCCTAACAAATTTGTGTAATGAGAAAGGTCAAAAGCTCCCCAGGCAGAAGCATACAGTGACAGACATCGTTTCAGTTCTGATGGGACAATAATGTGGCTTTCAAAGAACTTCTCTCTTTTTTAATCAAACAGTTATGGGGATAATATGTCATTTTGCACAGAGAACTGGGAAAAGTATTTTCGTAGCAAAGACTAATTAGGAAAAGTAGCATTTAAAGGTTTCACAATTTTTGTTTTCAGTGCAAAAACATAAAACTTTCAGTTCTCCTTTGAGCTGGTGGCCCATATTGATTTTAAATGATCACCACTCAGTAAAGCACAGATATCTAAGTAGTGAACCGACCAGGAATGAACGGCTTGTAAAAATGAAATGGAATTACTAAAATCTGGCTGGCCTCCTCACAGAACATGGCATAAGCGCGGTGTCCCCACTGCTGCTGAGAGGACAGCCTCACATCCTCGGGCACCTGCTCCCAGCTGAGTGGGACCACTGGGCCCAGTGCCCCTTCTCACCCCCCAGACACACCACACCCTCTTTAGGACCCAGAGGACTGCCTGCAGTCACCCTCCAGCTCAGTTCAGGGGATTCCAGCCACATTCCTTTTTACTGGGAGCTGGGTTCTGCAGTGATGAGTAGATGAGTCAAGATCCAAACGCCTCCTGAATTAGCACTGGGACGTTTCAGATAACAACTCAGTGTTTTCAGAATAAAAATATCTGCACAGCTGGGCAAGGTCCCCAGAGATTCAACTTTTGTGTGTGTTTAAAATAGATGGGGAATTTATACAAATAGGCAAAATTCTAGACTCATAACTCACTTGTAAGGCTCACTAATGACCAACACTAGATATTCCAAGGGTTAACTGCATTTACAAAATACTTTTCCTATCTATGAGATGTGGGTAAAACTAGAAGCAATCACACCAGGTCATTGGGAGGGTGATAAGAATTCATACTTGCCCCGGCCCTGGTCCAGTAGCTCAGTTGGTTAGACATCATCCAGGTATGCTAAGGTTGCAAGCTCGATCCCCAGTCAGGGTAAATACAATAAACAAGTCAGTGTACATACAATAAAATGAATGGGTAAATAAATGGAACAACAAATCTATATCTCCTCTCTATCTATCTAGCTAGCTAGCTAGCTCTCTTAAATCAGTAAGTACATTTTTTTGTTGTTAATCCTCACCCAAAGATATTTTTGCATTGATTTTTAGTGAGAGGGGAGAGGCAGAGAGAAACATGGATGAGAGAGACACATAGATTGGTTGCCTCCCGCACACACCCCAACCAGGACCCAGTATTGAGCGTGCTACCGAAGTACTTGCCTTGATCAGAATGGAACCCAGGGCTAAAAGAGAATTCAAAACCTTTCCCCATACTTATTTCTTCAAGTGTTCAGTCCTCTGAGGGAAGGGAGGGCGTCTCATTTGGGTGCCACAATGTCTAGTAAGGACCAGCTACATAATTTAGGGGATAATGCAAAATGAACATTCGAGGTCCTTTGTTCAAAAATTATTTAGAGTTTCATGGTGGTGACAGCAGAGCATGAAGCTGAGTGTGGGCCCCTCTGAGTGTGGAGCCGCGTGTGACCGCCCAGACGCACAGCCCTGAGTCTGAGGATTCCATACATCAGAAATGCGAACACTGATCTCTCAAATAGGGTAAGGCATCGCAGAATCCATGCCTCCGCCCCGGCTCACGCACAAGTCACCAGCCCCTGGGACAGAAATTAGATCAAGTGTCCTTAGCTTTCAGGGTCATGACAATGTGAATGTCTGGGAATGTCTATGAAACTCCGGAAACTGTTCATGTGCCTTTTCCTGATGAAAGGTCCATCGGGTAGAACCACGCTGCCAGGCTTACCCCCTGAGATCCCCGCATTCCCCAGGATTTAGCAGGGCGCTTGGCACCTCCAGGACAATCAGTGCATGCCACCCGGGGAAGGTAGGTAGTGAGGGGGCGGGGAGGGGAGCAAGTAGCGTTATTATTTGAAGGCCGCTCATGTTCAAACCCCAGCTCCGCTGTTACTCGCTATGTGGCTTTGCATGAGTCACCTACCTTGTTAAGCTTCTGCTTCATCTATAAACGGGGACGCGTAGCCAGCGCCTCCTGTGTTGAACTGCTCTGGGGACTAAGTGAGCTGGTCAGTGAGCACAGCACCAGGTTCTTGCTCTGTGAGTGCCCATGGTGCCTCCCCTGGGGGTGAGGCTCACTCCGGGAGCCCCACTGCACCTCTCCTGGGGCTTCACTTCGTTATCACTTCCCACCAGCCTACAAGAGAAATGCCACTCCACAGCTCTTCAAGTGTCTGCTCTGCTCTTTTTTTTTTTTTTTTTAATGTTTTATTGACTTTTTATAGAGAAGAAGGGAGAGGGAGAGTTAGAAACATCTATCAGCTGCCTCCTGCACACCCCCTACCAGGGATGTGCCCAAAACCAAGGTACATGCCCTTGAGCAGAATCTAACCTGGGACCCTTCAGTCTGAAGGCTGATGCTCTATCCACTGAGCCAAACCGGTTAGGGCTGGGTTGGTCTTTATCACATCAGCTGATAAAGAAATGAACAATTTTTCCCAATTTTTTTTTCTTAATTCTTCTCAAAGGGGAGAAATAAACTATTGACTATAACTATCTAGTAGGAACACTACAGATTTTCACTTTCTACTTTATACCTTTCTGCATTATCTGCATTTTATTTTAAGGTAAGCAAATATCATTTTTGCAAATAAAGCAAATAAAGATAGATATATAGATATATAGATATATAGATATATAGATATATAGATATATAGATATATAGATATATAGATATATAGATATATAGATATATAGATATATACACACACATATACATACATATATATGTATGCATATTTTCCCCTCTATACAGTTCTCAAAGTGTGGGTCCCAGAACAGCAGCATTTCTGGGAACTTGGCAGAAATGCAAATGCTCAGGCCCCACCGCACACCTATTGGCGCTGAAGCTCTGGGGAGGGGCCCAGCACCCTGTTCTGAACCAGGCCCTCCAGGGCAATCTGATACACACTCGAATTTCTTTTTTTTTTTTTTTAATAAATCTTTATTGTTCAGATTATTACAATTGTTTCTCCTTCCCCCCCCCCCCCTCCATAGCACCCCTCCACCTGGTCCCCACTCCACCCTCTGCCCTTACCTCCTTCCCCCTCCCCCCACCCTGTCCTTATCCATAGGTATATGATTTTTGTCCAGTCTCTGCTCAGAATCCTGGAGACACTGAAGAACTGCAGACCACCCCAAAAATGTGCCTCTGGTGGTACCAGAAATTCCTCCTTTAGGAATCACCGTCAGTGCAAGTATTGTTGAAAGAGGTTTAACCCAAGTCTCAGACTCACATCCAAAAGAACTGGGGAGATCCTAAAGGATAAGGGATTCCAGCAAAGTTCATGCCAGCCAGAGGCATGTCGTTGTTACTTAGCTACTGTTGCCATGACAGGGGATGTGGACTCAATGTTGTCTGATTACCCTATTTTTCTAGGGAATATCTGAATGTGTCTGTGAATAATCTACCTCATTCCAACAATGTTTAAAGACTCGGTGAACCAAACACGACAACTCTGCTATTGCTATTTGGTCTCCTTTATCACTTTGCAGCCTTAAATTCTATGATGGGAACGTTGATATTCTTCCTACTCCACCCAAACCGTTCTCCAAATCTGTGAAATAATAATAATAATAATAATAGCGCTGGCCAGTTTGGCTCAGTGGATAGAGTGTCCGATGCCTGCGGTCCGAAGGGTCCCGGGTTAGATTCTGGGCAAGGGCATATGCCTGAGTCATGGGCTCGATTCCCACTGTGGGGCATGTAGGAGGTGGCCGATCCATGATTCTCTCTCCTCAATAATGTTTCTATCTCTCTCCCTCCCTTTCCCTTTCTCTCTGAAATCAATAAAAACATATTTTAAAAATAATAATACAAACAGTGATGGCCCTTTCTTTTTTTTACTTTATTTTTCTTTCTTTTTTAATATACTTTATTGATTTTTTAGAGAGAGAGAGAGAGAGAGAGAGAGAGAGAGAGAGAGAGAGAGAGAGTGTTAGAAACATCGATGAGAGAGAAACATGGATCAGCTGCCTTTTGCACATCCCCTACTGGGGATGTGCCCACAACCAAGGTACATGCCCTTGACTGGAATCGAAGCTGGGACCCTTAGGTCTGAAGGCCGATGCTCTATCCACTGAGCCAAACCGGTTTTGGTTTTACTTTATTTTTTAAATGCAGTTGACATCCAATATTGTTTTGCATTGGCTTCAGGTGTACAGCAGAGTGGTTAGACAACCATATACTTTACACAGTGTTTCCCTGGCCTTTCCGGTACCCACCTGGCACCATGGGTCCCTCCTTGGTGCTACTGTACACACCTTTTCTCATTTAACTCTCTTGTCACCTCTTTGGCAGATGCCATTGTCATCCCATTCTGCAGATCAAAAAGCCGGGAACTAGTGTGCTCACCGTCACCCAGCTCACAAATGATGTCAGCAGTCAATCCTGAGGGCTGGTTGATCTAAAGTCCACACTCTTAACAGCGATTGTGCTGTTGGTTAGTTCTCCTGGCTCTTAGGTTCTCTTAAGTCTTTGTTCCTAATCAGGCCCGGCTCGCTAACAGCCCTATCGGGGCCTTATCCGTCCCTCTCAGCGAGGCAGCTTTTCACATCACCCGACAATCCAGCCGCTCCGAGTGAGGCTGAGGAGATGTACCCTTGGAACAAAAAGGAACAGGGTGCAACATCTGTCCTCAATGACACTGAGAGTGCAAGCAGGTAAGTAGCTGCGCAGAAAACTGGTTGGTGGATTGGTTACAACAAACTGCCCCGAATGTTGACACTTGTGGGTGGAGGGTGGTGGGGACCTTTCCTGTTCTGCTTTCTGCTGCTGGTTACAGAACGGGCCCAGTTTTCTACTCTGAGCACAGAACGTCTTTATGGTCAAAAGGAAGGAGGCAAAACGTGATGGCAAAAATGAGACTTGGAATATTTTCTTTGTCTCTTCATGCTCTTTCCCCCTTCTCTCATTGCCCCAAAAATATAGGTTGTAGAAAATGAATTGAACGCCATAGCTGGTTTGGCTCAATGAATAGAATGTCGGCCTGCGGACTGAAGGGTCCCGGGTTCAATTCTGGTCAAGGGCACATGCCTAGGTTGTGGGCTCGATCCCCAGTAGAGGGTGTGCAAGAGGCAGCTGGTCAATGATTTTTCTCTCATCATTGATTCTATCTTCCCCCTTCCTCTCTGAAATCAATAAAAAATATATTTTAAAAAAAGAAAATGAGTTGAAAGTGTAAAACCTACGGCACTTGTAGAACTTACAGTTGGAGAAGCCTTGATGCAGCGGGTTAGGAATCTGGACCTGCGGCCCCCACCCTGCAGGCTGTTATTGCTGTTCCTGAGGGACTATTTTAAAACAAATTTCCCTGTTTTTCTTACACACAAAAGCCAACAGCTACTCACCCTTGCCAACAGAGCTTTCCTCTTCCAAGCACAAATTTGTTATGCTCTTCATAAGCTGTGTTCCACGAGGAAAGAACAGAAGCTGCATGTGACCATGAAGGTGTTCACCGTGGTGGGAATTCAGCAAACACTGTGTCTTGGAATGCACATGCGCATTCTCCAGGCACATGGATCGGCAAGGTATTATCAAACTTTAAAAGCCAGCTCCTCAGAAAGGAAGCCTCAGGACTCATTTCAAGCATAGCCATGACCACGTACTAGACAACTTCTGATCGCTGTTTTGAGAGCCAGGTGCTAGCTGAATGCTCTAGATACCATTATCTGCTTTAATCCTTGCAACTAAATGAAATGAAATAGCACGAAACCCATTTTATAGCCGAGGGGATGGAGGTGCACAGTAAGTGTGTCATTAATTCGCCTGGGATCTTAAACAGCAGGGCAGGTCACCGACAATGGAACAGCTCTCCTGTCCTTCCAGAAGGCTTCAAGTCATGGACAATTTCTGGAAATGTGGTAGCAAGCAAATGTTAACTCTCATCCAGCCGGTGTGGCTCAGTGTTTGAGTGTTGAGCTATGAACCGGGAGGTCATGGATCAATTCCTTGTCAGGGCACATGCCTGGGCTGCAGGCTCGGTCCCCAGTAGGGGGCATGTAGGAAGCAGCTGAGCAATGATTCTCATCATTGATGTTTCTACCTCTCTCTCCCTCTTCCTTGCTCTCTGCAATCAATACCAAAAAAAAAATTTTTTTAAGTTAACTCTCTTCTCACATTCCCATTTTTGTCCCCTTTTTGAGAATGTATGTTTTATTTAAAAATGAAATTCTCTTCCATAATCACAGCATAATTATGGAACTCCAGAAATGAACATGAATACAGTACCATTCTTTAATCCACAAATTTATACAAATTTTGCCTATTGTCCAATTAATGTCCTTTACAGGAAAAACTTTAATCTGATCCAGGATCCTATTCATATGTTGCATCCAATATTTTTTAAGCATAATTTCTTATGTGTATTAATTATCTGTATTCCTATGTTTTTATTGTTGTTGTTGTTGTTGTTGTGGCTGTTTTATTGACTTCAGAGAGAAAGAGAGAGATAGAAACATCAGTGATGAGAAGGAATCGTTGATTGGCTGTCTCCTACACATTGGACTGAGCCCTTGACCGGAACCAAACTGGGACCCTTTGGTCCACAGGCCAATGCTCTATCCACTGAGCCAAAACAGGTTGTGTTCCTGTTTTGACACATTAAACAAGAAAGCTGCCCTTGGCATTGTGATCCTCATTTGTTCTCTCCTGCATTTGTCTATTCACCTCATCTAGTCACCTGAGTGACAGGTGACTCATAGATAACAATTCCCTACACAAGCTGCATCTCGAATTCAGTATCTTATCACTCCCTCGTCAGAACCACCCCATTTCTTCGGAATCACCCTCCGTCTATTTTTCTGGGTTCTGCGTGTTCATCTGCTGAATACATTCCAATGTGCTATTTGTTTTCGCTCAAGGTGCCAAGACCTTGATCTCACCCTTTGCTCCCAGCTCAGGAATTTCCCAAATAAATCATGAAATGGAGGCCATGACGTGAAGGGCCAATCCCCAAGGATGTGGAAAGGAGTCACCTTAGCAAACCTTTGCTTAAACACCCCATTCCCCTCCCATCCAAACCCACAATTCCTCCGCATAGGAAACAGGGCACTGAAGGACGGCACCTCCCGAAACCCTGACTTATTTTTGTCTCTTAAGGAGTTCGCTGTCAGATGTGCTCTGGGTTGCTCTCTTACTGGCTGGCTAGGGGTAGCTCGTCCAAAAGCAGCCTCTTGACCGGCTGTCATGGCTCAGTGGTTGAAAATCAACCTATGAACCAGGAGGTCATAGTTCAATTCCGGTTTAGGGTACATGCCTGGATTTTGGGTTTGATCCCCAGTAGGGGGCGTGCTGGAGGCAGCCCATCAATGATTCTCATCATTGATGTTTCTAGCTCTTCTTTCTCTCCCTGAAATCAATTTTTAGGAAGGAAGGAAGGAAGGGAAGGAGGGAGGGAGGGAGGAAGGAAGTAAGGAAGGATTGGGGAGGGGGTGAAGGGGGAGGAAGGGAGGGAGGAAAGGAAAGAAAAGAAAGAAAAGTGGAGGGAGGGAGGAGAAAGAAAGAAAAGCAGCCCCTCTTCCTTCATTTAGGAAACCTTCCTTGCAAAGGCCTGGTTTGTGTGGGGAGGTCTCAGTTGCTCCTCCCTTTGTCTGTCAGAGCCGCAGCGTGCACACTGCAGTGAGATCACAGCTCAACTGTGCTGCTCAGCATCAACCCCCAGGGTCACTGCGGGTCCCACACAGGCTGCGTGGCTGCAGGTGGGCGGGGCTTTAAGGAAACCATTCTGTGACACCCAGTCTTGAAATGGCCTTTTGGGAGAGGCAGAGTGACCATACATTTCAGAGCTGGGCATGTGACTTTTATTTTCCTTCTTCAAAACGACCACGGACATCACCCCCTCGGCCGACCTGTCAGCACTTATAATTAGCACCATCTCAACAACGTAGCCATAACTAAACCAGATTATCTGTGCGACTTAATCTGGCGCGAACAAAGACAGCCCTTGAGTTGGCCCTGAAATCCGATTTAATACATAAACATGAAACGGGAAAGTCAACAGTCTGGGTATGTTGAACGCAATCATATGATTTTTAAAGTGCGATCTGCCAGAGAAAGGCGAATGTCTGAAAAACAGGGAAAAGGCCATCAACTCACATCGCCCTCCGGGTTCCCATTCCCACTCCAGGACTTGCTCTCTCAGGACAATTTAGCAGAAATTGCTCTGTGTACCCCAGCTGTTTGTGTCTTCCCACCCCTCCCTGAAGCAAAGCCCTCTAAGCCGGCTTCTTCCATCAAGAAATAAAAATAAGCCGGTGTTCGATAAAAACACAGCCTGGCGCTCAAAATGCCAAACTTCTAATAGCAGATCCTGTGAGAAGCCAAAGCAGAGATCTGGCTCTTAAAGACACCAGCAGCGAGCCTCACAGGCACACGTTTCTCCCCCTCCTCCCACCTTTATATTATTTTGTTTTGCTAAGGCCGGCATGTGAAGATTTAATATGTTTGAGTTTTCTCTGAAGCCTTTTGCTTTCTGTTTCATGCTATTAATTATAGTCTGGCTCAGGCTGCCATACGCAGCCCCTATCGGCAGAGATTCACCGGAGCTCTGAAGAGAGGCAGCATATTTATTAAGGGTGGAAAAGGGGAAGAAAATAAAGACAGCACTGGAGCATATTGGACGTATAAATGTACTTCCTGAAAAGATAAATGATTTGGTAATGAAAAGATCCTTTAGGCCATAAAACATCCATTTATTTTTGTTTGAATTTGAATAGGAGAGATTTGCATTTTTTTTTTTCCTGAGCAGTTACACATAAATTAAAATGCAGAGCATGAGGCCAGCATACAATCAAACTCAATAATAACCCGGGCATACTGTATTATTCATAAAAACAAAATTAATAGTTTGGGGACAGGAAGCATCGTGGCAGGGTAAAAAAAATGTACATTGACACTAAACACCTACTGTTGGAGGAGAACATAAATCCGGTGATAGGAGTTTGGCGTTTATTCCTGTGTTTTTCGGGGAGGAGGGGGAATGGGAAACGCCCGGCTTTTCCAATAACAAAATGTTCAGAATGTTTCTCTGTATGTTGATGTCTAATTATTATATACAAAGAGAGTCCACAGTCATTTCCTCAAAGCGGAGTAGAATCGAGATTTTATCTCTCCTCTTGCCCCCCCTGCCCCCCCCCCACACACACACACACACCACCCCGCAAAAAAATATTACATATTTCAAGTAAATGTCTTGCTGGGCTTAGCCTGACAGCCAGGATTGGCCAGGGACCGGCAGGTTGAGCCATAACCCTCCCTAATCTCGGTGTCTGTGTCTTCTCCCCACGTCCCCGCCCCCACCCACATGCACAGCAGAGGCTCCCAGCGCCGTTGAGCTGTGCCTGATCCCCGGGTGAAGACAAAGACCAAACGCAGGCTGGGGGGGGGAGGAGGGAGGTAAGGTCTTAAAAATGGGGACGAGAGAAAGCAAAGACGTTTGAGTTGGGGGACTTAATGCAAGATAAAATCAGCAAGACACATATTCCAAACTTAAAATAAACAAACAAAAAAAGCGTAAAAAGACAAAGGCGTGGCAACTCCAGACGCCTGCAGGGGCCAGGCCGGCGGGGAGGTGCGCCTGCCGCCAGGGGGCGCTGTGGTGGGGCAGGGAGAGGGCCGCTCCTCGCCCCCAGCCCTCTATGGTCCCGTGGCTGGGGCTTGGCCAGGGCTTGGTGAGGCTTCATGGGGTCAAGAAGAGCCAAACATCCAGGTGTGCAGGTAAAAGTTGACTTTAGAAATCTTGGCCACTGTTTCCAATGTTTATATGCCCTGAGCCAAAACAAAACACAGGGCAGTCCTGCCCACCCGTTTACTGTCTCTCTACTCAAGAAAAACATAAAAATCCAGGCAGGGGTTGTGCAGAGCCCCATCTGACCTAGTAATAGTTCCTGAACTACTTTGGCTGGGTAGATGGTCTCTCGCTGATACGATGAATACTTTTTCCACTTAGTCACATTTCATTTATTCATGCAATTATTTTGTATTCAACTTGTACTCGGTGCCAGGAAGTAGGCATTGTCCCCGGTGCTCTTGTCTAGAGGGAACTCCAGAATTAAGAGCCCCTTCTTGCCCTGGTCAGGTAGCTCAGTGGGTTGGAGCACTGTCCTGATAGGTCCTCTTATTTGTACCTGTATGATAGTGCTGAGCCCAAATTTTACCTCTACGCTGCTAAAAACAGACAACTTCCTGAAAGGAACATTCACGGTTTTCTTTCAGCATTAGCTGGACAAAATGGCAAAAAGTTTCTGTTTTGTAGACTTTTTTTTTTCTACTTCACAAAAGAACTAATTTTTTCTCCCCGGAGAATACGTGAAAGTGGAGATGGAGAGTGGGCTTACAAGTGGTTGGAAAATTGCCAGGGCCAGTTTGCTCAGCGGTCACATTTCTGGGTGGCACTTGGGCAACAGGAAACCAAATATAAGCTACACATAGGTCCACACTGATGCCCAAGACCTTACGTTTAGGGGCCTATCTGAAGGAGACTCCCTCCAATGTGAAAAGCCAGATACACGGGAGTGTTCACACAAAGCCCAATTTGGAATAATTATAAATTGCAAACATCTGGAACCCTCAGAAGCTTTAGAGCACATGTGTCAAACACAAGGCCCGCGGGCCAAATCCGTCCCGCCAGGCCTTGCAATGTGGCCCGCACCGTGCTGTCATCACTGCACTCCGCTGTGTTTCCATCACAATGACAGTTTATGACTGTTCAGTAAACCATTCGGCCCGCGATTTAGGCTGGATTTTAGATTTTGGCCCCTTCTCTGATTGAGTTCGACACCCCTACAGTTTAGAGGGTTACATAAAATATAGCACAGCCACACAATGGGATATATTGTCATTAACAAAGATAATGTCGCCAGGCCTATGTTTATTTTTTGCAGGAAAAGGTCTATGATGCACAGCTCAGAATTTAGGTAAATTCGGTGTCTGAGCAGTCAAGAATGATATTCATCAAGATGTTAAAAGTGGCCCTAGCCGGTTTGGGTCAGTGGATAGAGTGACGGCCTTCGGACTGAAATGTCTCGGGTTCCATTCCAGTTAAGGGCACTGCCAGGGTTGTGGGCTTGATCTCCAGTGGGGGGCGTGCCAGAGGCAACCGATCAATGATTCTCTCTCATCACTGATGTTTCTGTCTCTTTCTCGTTGGAAATTAATAAAAATATATTTTAAAAATAATAAATTAATTAAAAAATAATCATTTTTTAAAAGATGTTAAAGTGCCCTTCTTCTTTGTTTTGATTTTCTTTAATTCCACACATATGTGAAATCGTGCAATATTGTCTTTATCTGACTTGCTTCACTGAGCATAATACCCTCTGGGCCTATCCATGTGGTCACAAATGGCAGGATTTCATTCTTTCCTATTGCTGCGTAAGATTCCATTGTATTTATGCACCACATCTTCTTGATCTGTTGGTTTTCTTATCCTAACATACCAGTGTATAAATGTCAAATCAATATTTCGTGGCCCTGAGACTAATATAATATTGTATGTCAATATTGTATTTTAATTAATAATTTTTTCTAAAATGAAAAAATGCCTTTGCTTGTAGCTGAATAATTTTTACTCCCCTTGTGCTTTTCTGTAAAGCCAAACTAAAAAACTAATCTAGCTGGTTTGGCTCAGTGGATAGAGTGTCGGCCTGTGGACAGAAGGGTCCCAGGTTCAATTCCTGCCAAGGGCACATGCCTGGGTTGGGGGCTCAATCCCCAGTAGGGGGCAAGCAGGAGGCAGCCAATCAATGATTCTCATCATTGATGTTTCTCTCTATTCTCCCTTCCTCTCTAAAATCAATAAAAATATGTATTTTTTTAAATCTCTTTTCCAATGAATGAATTAGGAATGTAGGAAACAGAGGCAACACGGGTGCAGCATGGGCCTGAGAAAAAGAAAGGGGGGGGGGGGGGGGATAAATAAGAAAGCTGAATAAGTAACTTTCTCAGTTAAATGAGTGTTGACCCCAAGTGACTGAGTGAGCCCAGCCCTTGCTGGATTTTGGGGTTGGAACAGCCCTCAGTGTAAGCAGGCCTGCCTTCCGGACCTCGGCCCACCGGGTGCCACACAGCAGCCACCGCTGGTCTGGTCTCACTGCACCAGCAACAGGCAGCAGCAACTCGGTTTTCCCAGCGGCCCAGCTCCCGCTCACTGCGCCCCCACCGTCTGCGACGCAGCCTGGGCAGCCCCCTCTGCGCACAGCCGCAGGCATCAGCTGAGAAATGAATGGGCCAGTGGACTGCAGCCTGGCCTCCTGGATGCTGACCAGCAGCGCGGGGCTGCCGTCTGCTTCTGATGCGCATGCCCGGTGTTTGCCTGGGTTTCCTGTCCACGGGCGACGTGCCAGCGGCTCCCAGAGGAGGCTCCACAGCGTGAATGAGGGATGGAATCCGACGACGGCAAAACCGTCTGCGGTCGCCCCGCTCAGGAGAGGCCGGGCCAGAGAAAAGCTGGCTTCTCTCCTGCAGACACAGCGCCTTTCATATGCAAACACGGGCCGTGGATTCTCAAAGGGAAGAGGCTGTCTCTCCTGAATTGATGGACCAAAGAACAACTAGGTTCTTCAAAAGGATAATAATGTGAGTCATCCTTGCTTTGAAAACAAATGCATTTTCTTTTTTTTATATTCTGCTACTATTTCCTGCAGACGCACAGCTGCTCTTTTATCCCTCCAACCCACCAGCCCCTAGGTCAGGGACGGGCAAAGATTTCCACATCAGGGACCAATCAGAAGAAAATGAAACTGTTTGTAAAGGTATACGTGGAAGTCATGCAAAGTGAACTAGTTTCATTGCATTGGGTGGGATATATTTTATGACTTAATTTACCTACCACAATGGATCCTAGGGGTAATAATTAGGAGTGAGGAAATGACTGGTGTGTAATAAGTACTAATAAATATTGCCTCAATAACTATTCTTATAATTACAGTAACTCAGTGAGGTGGGTCCTATTGGCTCACTCCACTTACAGATGAAAAATGGAGGCTCAGCCAAAACCCGTTTGGCTCCGTGGTTCGATTCTGGTCAAGGGCATGTACCTTGGTTGTGGGCACATCCCCAGTTGGGGGTGTGCAAGAGGCAGCTGATTGATGTCTCTCTCTCATCGATGTTTCTAACTCTCTATCCCTCTCTCTTCCTCTCTGTAAAAAAAATAAAATAAAATATATATTTAAAAAAGAAAAGAAAAATTGATCAAGTTCTCCGAAGTTACCCAGTAGGAGGTCAAGATGGGCTGACCGCAGAGTTCAAACTCTTAACCTGAAAACCTTCCCGTGAATGTAGCCCTGGGCCCAGCAGAAAGCAAGGCCTCAGTTGGCAGCTGCTATTATGCCTGATGGAAAAGCCTGTATGTAAGGGTGGGGCTCTCTGGGCTTGACTGGACTTCGGTCCCAGGGAGGAAGGACACAAAGGAATCCGCTCTGGGCACAGCGCAGGTTTACACACCTGCAGTGCCTGCGACAGTGGAATTAGCCTGCCAACGTGAACAGTTCCCCCGTCCCGCCTCAAAGCCAGCCCACTTCCTCGGGGAATTCATCCACTGACTCATTCTTTCGTTTTGTTCTTTTATCCACAACTCTATGTTGAGTGCCTGTTGGAAACGAGGTACCATGTTCAGCATCGTGAATCTTCTGCTGGGCCCACAGAAGTCAAGTTCCACACTGCCGTCAAAATATGGTGAGATTTAAAAGGCTGGGATGGAAGACTAAGGAAGGTATTTGTTTGATTTTTTCAACCAAGCACTTAAAAATCATCGTAATGTATCCTCTTCTGCATCTGAAGGTGTATTTATACTATCCGGTCACAAAAGACGGGCTTCTTAGGCATCATAATGGATCATGTGTGAACAGCACCTGGAGCTTAAAATAATGTCCTTGCTCATCTAATGTTCATGTAGCTCCCACAAGTCTTAGAGGGAGGTGAAAAGCGAGGCTCAGGAGGGCTAGGGGATTTACATAAAGACAAACAGCCAGTGGTCTTGACCCAGGTATCAGTATGACATTACTGTTATTTTTACCATCTACCAGTCCCCCAATCCCTCAAGTGAGCTGAGGCAGCTCTTGCTTACATTTTAAAGGGTCTAATATACATTCCCAAGACTGTGGGAGGTGTGTGCAGACATGTATATACATGAAAATGCTCTAAGAGCTCCAATTCATTGCTAAACTTGAAACAGAAGTGAAGTCCTACTATCTTGAGAATACCAATTCTAGGTACTTTGGTTGTATTAGATTAGATATCTCTTTAAAAGAAGATACAGTGTTTGAAAATAATTTCAAGATTTCTCTTGAAAAAGATTTTTAGAGAGAGAGGAAGGGTGGGAGAGGAGAGAGAGAGACAGAGAAACTTCAATTAGCTACATCTTGCATCCCTGTACTGGGGATTGAGCCCAACCAACAGGCATATGCCCTGAATGGGAATCGAACCAGCCACCTTTCAGTGCACAGGACAATACCCAACTACCTGAGCCACACTGGCCAGAGCTAAGATTTCTTTCTTAAAAAATGAGTTGCCCAGCTGGTGTAGTTCAGTGGTTAATCATCGACATATGAGCAAAGAGGTCATGGTTTCATTCCCAGTCAGAGCACATGTCTGAGTTAAGGGACTCGATCCTCAGTGGGGGAGGCAGCAAGAGGCAGCCAATCAATAATTCTCTTTCACCATATCTCTCTCTCTCCCTTCAGGCCCCATCAGGGCAGGCGGGCTGGACCTCACCCATGCAAGAATTTGTGCACCAGGCCTCTAGTCATATATATATATATATATATATATATATATATATATATATATATATATATATATATATATATATATATAAAGGCTAATATGCAAATTGTCCCATGGGGAATTCGATCTACCAGGAGTTTGACTGCTCGCTATGAAATGTGCTGACCACCAGGGGGTGGCACAGAATGAAGAAAGGCCCTGCCCAGCAGCCAGCAGCTGGGGAGGTAAGGCCCCGATCAGCCCTGATGGCCAGGCTTAGGGACCCTACCCATGCACAAATTTCATGCACAGGCCTCTAGTAGTGATAATGATAACAGTTGACATGTAATGAGGATCTAGTATATGTCTGACACTTGGGCTAAGCATTTTCACATACTATGGATATGCTCCTCCCATGGCTTTATGAATTGGGTACTATTATTAACGTCACAGATGAGGAGACTGAGGAGCAGAAGAATTAAAGCATTTGCTCAAGATCATATGGCCCATAAGGAACTAATGATCTGCCTTAGAGATACAGGGCCCCATGATGAGTGACCCCTGCCTTGGGAACTCAGAGTGGGGTGTCTCCAAAGTGGGGAGGGTGGTTGGTGCCAAGCGATCCATTGGATGGCAAACAAAAATATTAAAACTTCTATTTCTAGCCAAAACCGGTTTGGCTCAGTGGATAGAGCATCAGCCTGTGGTCTGAAAGGTCCCAGGTTCGATTCTGGTCAAGGGCACGTACGTTGGTTGCGGGCACATCCCCAGTGGGGGCTGTGCAAGAGGCAGCTGATCGATGATTTTCTCTCATTGATGTTTCTAACTCTCTATCCCTCTCTCTTCCTCTCTATAAAAAATCAATAAAATATATAGTTTAAAAAACCTTCTATTTCTAACATGAAAATAATAAGAAAGACCTGAAGCTTTACTGTTACTTAATAATATACACTTGACCCTGACTGCTCCAGGCTGTCTGTAGGTCTTCGATGACTTGTCATGCAGAGAATTCTGGGTAGCCTGTTGGAAAAGTGGAGGCCTACAACGTAATGGTGACAGTAGGGTTGCCAGAAAAAACGCAGGACACCCAGTTAAACTTGACTTTCATATAAACAGCAAGCCATTTTTTGGTGTACATTTTCAATCCAGCTATTGCATGCTAACATGGCCTTGCTAAATCTGGCCACCGCAGCACTGATATCCTCTCTCCTGTGCTTATGTCTAGTGGTCTACGTCTGCCAGATTGAGTTCATGTAATGATGACATCACTTAGTTGTGCTTAAACCAGTTTTCTCCAATGGCAATACTTTGTTAACATTATTTTCAAACCCACATGATGGGACTCAAGCCCTGAGCCCAGGGTTCAAGGCACTTCGTATATTTCACTCTTGTTGCCCTTTGGGGCCTGGAGACCATCAGATGGAGAAGTGGGCTGCCCTACTGGAGGATAAAGTAGCAAAGACAAGCTGTCCTAGCTTAGAACACCACCACCCGTGGTTCCCAACGTGGGGCACACACTCCACAGGGGGGCAATGTGATTTTTAAGGGGGCAATTCGAGAATGAGATATTAACAGTGAATTTTTTGCATTTCTTATGGCTCTAGGGGCCTTATATACAGTATATAAATAGATATTGTGACATATTTGTGCATTTCAGTTCTCTATTACTTGTGTTGAAATTTTATTTGCTATTTTTTCATATCAGTTCATATTATTATTATTATTTATTTTTTTTAACAATTTCATAGTGATTTCTTCCTCAGTACTTCACCTGACCTTTGGTCCTTTTATTTTTCTCTTCCATGGATGCCATGTTCTTTGGAAACTTGTTTAGACCAAGTTGATGGCCTTTTAGGGTTCCTCCATGTGAATAGGAGCTCACTTTTTGAAAAATAAGAATTATATGTTACAGGATGTTAGAGATGCTTAGGTGGGGAATGGCCAAAAAAAAAAAATGGTTGAGAACCACTGACCTGGACTCTCCAATGGGACAGGCTGCAGACATGAGAGGGAGGCCGTCCGATATCACCCAGCAGCTGCCCAGCTGACCACAAGTGCATGAGGAACTCAACGGTGACCAGCCTACTGGCTTCATCTAGAAGAAGGTGTAGAAAAAATGGTTGGAGGGAGGCTGTGCATGTTTGGGAGCAGGAGGTATTATATATGGAAACTCTCTGTAGCTTCTCCATTTTGCTGTGAACCTAAAATTGCTCTATATAAAATAAAGTCTTAAGGTCATTTTTAACAGTGGTTGCTTTAAGGGGGCAATTCGAGAATGAGATATTAACAGTGAATTTTTTGCATTTCTTATGGCTCTAGGGGCCTTATATACAGTACATTTTGATGCTACATTTTGGGGTGGTTTCTTACATAGCAAAAGCTAACTGACACACTGAGTAAAGGTACTTTAGTGGAAAGAACTTGCATTGGACTTAAGAAAAAACACTAACAGCGAGGGCTTGGATGGCGGGATGAGGAGGGAGGGATGTGCGGGTAGGAGGTAGGAGCGGTTTCGTGGGATGGAGCGAGAGAGAATAGAGAGATAGAGAGGATTGAGCTCAAGCAGAACAAGACAATAACGCCCGAACGAGCTCTAGAGGCCTCTGGAGAGCGGAAGCCTTCTCTAAGTCAGCGCAATTAGAAAGCCCTTCCTCCTCTCCCTTCCTCCCTTCCTCCCTTCCTTCTCTCCTCTCCTCCTCCTCCTCCTCCTCCTCCTCCTCCTCCTCCTCCTCCTCCTCCTCCTTCTCCTTCTCCTTCTCCTTCTCCTTCTCCTTCTCCTTCTCCTTCTTCTTTTTCCCCCCAAGGGCTCAGATCTGCTTTTAAAGGTTTTGTGCTCTAAAGAAAGGTGAAATTTTCTAAAAAAAAAAAAAAAAAGAAAAAGAAAAAGAAAGAAAAGGAGCCTGGCTAGCTTATTTGGTAGAGCATGAGACTCTTTTAAAAAAAGAAGAGAAAACATTATTGAATCCCTTTCATTTTTTCTATTGTTTTTCCCTCCTAGAATTCCTTTGATGCTTACCTCTCTTCCCCACATATATGTGTACTAGAGGCCTGGTGCATGATATTTGTGCACAGGTAGGGTCCCTAGGCCTGGCTGGCGATCAAGGCCAATCAAGGCCTTCCTTCCCCCAGCTGCCAGCTGCTGGCTGGGCCTTCCTTCATTCCGTGCCACCCCCTGGTGGTCAGTGCACATCTTAGCAAGAGATCGAACTCCCGGTCGGTCAAACTCCAGAGGGGACAATTTGTATATTAGCCTTTTATTATATAGGATTACCTTGCTGTTTCTTTTAAAACTTTTTTGATTGATTTTTAGAGAGAGAAACATTGATTTGTTGTTCCACTTACTTATGCATTCATTGGTCAATTCTTATGTGTATTCTGACCAGGGATTGAACCCGTAACCTTGGCCTATTGGGATGAAGCTCTAACCAACTGAACTACCTGGCAAGAGCCCTTGCCTCTTCTATTCCAAAAAAGCTGGTGTATTTTACACACGTGGTTAATTATAGGGACAATATGCTCACAAGCAAAACTGTGGTTGGAAACTTTTAATTGGGCATACAAGTGGCCACCTACATGTTAAAATTAAATGGTTAGCTGTCCAACCACGACATTGAGAATGCAGGGAAATTTCTCCCACAAATTTCCATGGTCTCAACCGGTGTCTAAAGTTCAATCTATACAACAGTAGCTAAGACAGACACTATTCATCCATTCATTCATTCACCCAATCATTCATTCACTAACACAATTCTTGACCGCCCACTATGTCCAGGCATTCTGCTGAACAGTGTGAAATCCAGCAGAGAACATACCTAGCTGGTCCCTGGCACTGGGAACTTGTATTCTACACACCAAATGCTTTGACTTTAAAATTTCCTTTGGCTAGGGTGAAATCAAGAAAGTTCTAGTCCTAGCTGGTTTGGCTCAGTGGATAGAGCGTCGGCTTGTGGACTAAAGGGTCCCGGGTTTGATTCCAGTCAAGGACACATGCCCAGGTTGCTGTAGGGGGTGTGTAGGAGGCAGCCAATCAATGATTCTCTTTCTTCATTGATGTTTCTATCTCTCTCCCTTTCCCTTCCTCTCTGAAATCAATGTGTATATATTGTATTGTAAAACTTTATTTTGGCTATTCTTCATGACACCAAATAGTGTATTCTCCTCATCCCCCCCACCCCCCCATGGGAATTGCCTGATTGTTTGAATGAATAAAGAATATGTTGTTTTGCCGAAACCAGTTTGGCTCAGTGGATAAAGCGTCGGCCTACGGACTGAAGGGTCCCAGGTTCGATTCCAGTCAAGGGCATGTACCTTGGTTGCAGGCGCATCCCCAGTGGAGAGTGTGCAAGAGGCAGCTGTTCGATGTTTCTCTGTTCCTCTCTGTAAAAAATCAATAAAATATATTTTTAAAAATATATGTTGTTTTGTGCATCAGAGAGGCGTGCATCAGAGAGGCATGCACCACGGGATGCGCTATCTGGCTCTAAGGCTAGGCCTGCATTCAATGCCCGTGAAGAACTGGAACCACCACCCACATACCGAGGTCCCTTTCTGCTGAGAACGCACAGAAAGTCACGTGGGCTTGAATTGTCTGGATGACTGTCTCATGTCCCTCCATGCTCAGGACTTGAAGAGGGGAAATGGTGCATAGGTGCTCTGTTTCTTGAACCAGTCATTGTTGAGCTACATTTCAGGCATTGTTCTGGGGATATAGCAGTTAAGAAAACAAGACAAAACTCCTTCCCTCGTGGAGCAGACATTTTAAGCTAAAGAGGCTGATTAATTGATACAGTAAATAAGAAAAATGTGTATCATTTGTGATCATAGTAAGTGCTCTGCAGGAGCATCTATATAGTCCATATGTGATGTTTTACAAATGTCACTAGCTGTGTGACTGCCAAATAGTCCCAATAAAACCCTAATCATCTTTTTTTTTTTAATCAATCTTTATTGTTCATATTGTTACAAAGGTTCCTCATTTCTTCCCCCCTCCACCAGGTTCCCACTCCACCCTCCGCCCCCTCCCCATCCCCCATTGTCCTCATTTATAGGTGCAGTTTATGTTCAGTCTCTTCCTCCCTCCCTTTCCTCCATAGTAAATCCCTTTTCAGATAGTAAATCAGTTACTTAGCATTTTCTCATATCAATAATACTATCACATGCCCAATGATACATTTCACACAAAAGACATTTCCAAATAGGTCAACCAGTCTCATCCAGGCCCCACCCAAGGCACTCACAGATCAACACCCCAGCACTATACTAACTCAACACATCCAGATCTAAGCCTTCATCACTTGATTCAGCAGACCCTCGTTCCCACAAAAGTTTCCAGCCATGTCTGAGAGGCAGCCGTGGGGCAGGGGCAGGCGAGAAGCGAGCTATTCCAGGGCTGGCTGCTCCGGGCCTGGCCTCTGTTGCTCTGGTTCGTTCCACAACCAGCTGCTCTGGGTCTGATCACCGCCACTCCCGACCTAGTTGCTCTGGACCTGGCTGCTGCTGCTCCAGACCTGGCAGCACCCAACCTGGATGCTCTGGGCCCGGCTGCTCCGGGCCTGGCCACTCCCAGCCTGGCAGCTGCTGCTCCGGGCCTGGCCACACCAGACCCAGCTGCTCCGGGCCTGGCCGCGCCCAGCCTGGCAGCCGCTGCTCCGGGCCTGGCCTCACCAGACCCGGCTGCTCCAGACCTTATTATTAAAATTATTTAAAAATATATTTTATTGATTTTTTTACAGAGAGGAAAGGAGAGAGATAGAGAGTTAGAAACATCGATGAGAGAGAATCATCGACCAGCCGCCTCCTGCACAACCCCCACCAGGGATGTGCCCGAAACCAAGGTACATGTCCCTGACCAGAATCGAACCTGGGACCATTCAGTCCGCAGGCAGAAGCTCTATCCACTGAGCCAAACCAGCTTTGGCCTAATTAATACAGATGCTAAATATCCACACACTCAAATACGTTATTATTTTTAATTGAATTTATTGGGGTGACATTGGTTAATAAAATTACATAGGTTTCAGGTTTCCAATTCTTTTTTTTAGTCCTAACCTCAGGATATTTTCCCCATTTCTTTTTAGAGAGTAGAAGGGAGAGGGTAGGAGGCGAGAGAGAGAGAGAGAGAGAGAGAGGGAGAGAGAGAGAGAGAGAGAGAGAGAGAGAGAGAGAGACATCGATGTGAGATCTGGTTGCCTTCCGCTCACACTCTGACAGTGGCAGGGAGCGAACCTGAAACCCAGGTGAGTGTCCTTGGCCAGGCATAGAGCCCTGGACCCTTTGGTGTCCTGGCCAACACTCTAACCACTGAGCACACTAGCCAGGGCTCAGGTTTTCAACTCCATCATTCATTCTCTGTATATTGGATTGTGTTCACCACCCCCAACTATGGGAGCACTATGGTATCCTAAGGCAAACCCTAGCTGTTACGTAATTTTATCAGAGCAGCCCCCTTTATCATTGGGGGGTACGTTCCACGGCCCCCAGTAGACACCTGAAGCCGTGGGTAGTACCAAGCCTTACATACATGTGGTGTTTCCTGTATGTAACACCACACAGGAAACATATTTATGAACAAGTTGACTTTCTAAATTAGGCACAATAAGAGATTAGTAACATAATAAAATAGCATAAGCAGAACAATCTACTAATAATTGCAATTTTTGCCTTGGTAGATAGCTCAGTTGTTTAGAGTGTTGTCCCATTATGTCAAGGTTTCGAGGTTGGGGCTTCAATCCCCTGTCAGGGCATATATAAGAATTAATCAATGAATGCATAAATAAGTGGAACAAAAAAATCGATGTTTCTGTCTCCCTCTCTCTCTCTAAAATCAATTTTAAAAAATTTTAAACACTTTTAAAAAATAATAATTGCAATTTAAATTTTTTTTTAATTTTTCAATTACAGTTGACATTTAATATTATATTAGTTTCAGGTGTATACCATATGGTTAAATATTTATACAACTTTTGAGGTGATTCCCTCCACCCCCATTAAGTCTGGTACCCACTTATCATCTTTCTCATAGCAAAGCAAACTCTCAGCGCCTTTCTGTCTATGTTCAGTTCAGAACAACAGAGAAATGTTGAACTCCAAGAAGCATGGGAGGCCAAAGGTGAAGGACACGTTTCCTGCCCCTAAGCACCCTTATAGGGCCACCACGTACACAGGTAATTTCATCATCAGGTGGTGTTGTAGAAGCCGAAGAAACCAAGTGACGCTTAGAGAAATGACACTAGCGGCCTTGGAGGAGTTGCCTCCTAAGTCTGAGCAAACCAATATGGCGAAGCTCTTCTTTTATCCCCTTTGGTTTCTTTGTCCTCCAAATATGGATGGGGATTTCCGGACCTTTTGTGGGCTTTGTAAAAAGCCCCATGTGTTGCCCTAACCAGGACTGATAGGTCCCAGATTTGATTCCGGTCAAGGGCATGTACCTTGGTTGTGGGCACATACCCAGTAGGAGGTGTGCAGGAGGCAGCTGATCAATGTTTCTCATTGATGTTTCTAACTATCCCTCTCCCTTCTTCTCTGTAAAGAATCAATAAAATATATAGTTAAAAAGACAACAACCCTGTGTTGGGATGGGGGCAAAGAGACCATATCCAAGGGCCTGGCCTGGCACCAGCACTAATAACCCCCTCTGGGGCTGTGTATTGTTCATGGTTTATGGCCTATAAAATGGGAGTAGTATTTCAGGTAAACAGGTCTTGCAAGACCAGAGTGCGGAGAAAGGGGCAGTGACTTGATTACAGGTTATCAGGAATGCACATTAGGTTACTGCACAGATTCAGACTGCTAGCCCCCAAACATCAGGCTCACATTGGAATTAGTCTTTAGCTTCTCAGTGGCAGGCCCTCAGCAGGGGTAAGCACAGGTTGCTATAGGAACATAATGCTTTCGGGAAACTCCTGTGTTTCCTCCTGAAGCAGGAGGAGGCCTTGGCCTACAAGGAGACACGGGAGGGGCATGTCAGGTGGTGAGAACAGCGTCCCCATATCAAAAATGGGGACAAACGGGAGAACCGCCGACTCCCAGATATTCCCAGATCATAAAATGGGAAGTGGGTGTTTTCCTTATGATATGTCTATCTAGGTAAAACTGTAAAATCAGAAGTTTAGAAATCCTCTCTGGGGAGAGAGGGCATGTATGGGAGGGGAGGGCAATGGTATATGTACAAAGATAATAATTTAATAAAAATTAAAAAATAGAGAAGTTTAGAAATCCTAACTATAAATTTCCATCCAACTCTTTGGCAGATAAACCACAATGCAGAAATGAAAACAACTCACCCCTGGCAGATACGGCTCAGTGGTTGAGCCTTGTCCCATGCCCTGAAGGGTCACGGGTTTGATTACTGGTCAGGGCACATGCCCAGGTTTCAGGTTTGATCCCCAGTCCGACCAATGTTTCTGTTACACATCGCTGTTTCTCTCTCTCCCTCCCCCTTCCTCTCTCTAAAATAGATTTTTACGAGTTACCTAAAAAAAATAAAAACACCCCTTCTTCACTCACATTGAAATCTCTTCCTCCCTTTTCAAAAGCTTTTAAATAAAATGCCTCTGAATGGTGGGATTCATTCCTGCGATTGGCTTTTTAAGAAAAGATTTCTCCTAAAGAAAGAAAAGCCACCTTGGACCGGACACCACCACCACCACCACCACAACAGCAAAATCTAATCAAACAATATCTACGGGGGAGAGGGGGAAAGAGAGAGGGAAGCAAGCTTCTTTGAGCCCCACCGAACACAGGGAGGAGAAAATGCTTCCTGTAAGTGCTGAAAACGAGCACAGAACAGCTTGAAATGTAATCGCCTCTGCTGAATAAAGCGAAACCACATGTGGACCTGACAGCACTTTCTGAGACACAATTAAAGGTCACTGCGTGTACAAACATCTCATTCCTCAGGAGAGGGCGGGACTGTTGTCAGCACTCTCGGCCACCGTGGGGCAGGTGCTATGAGCTGTCCCCTGAAGGTGGATTGAGGTAACACTCCATCCACAACCCAGAGCTCCCAGCCCAGCCACCCAGGAGATGGACAGCCCTGGGCTCCAGCTGCCCCTGCCTTCCAGGCCTGGAGACAGGACTAAATCAGGGATAGCCTGGCCAGGCAGCTCAGTTGGTTAGAGCAACCTGTTGATACACCAGAGTTGTGGGTTTGATCCCCAGCCAGGGCACATACAAGAATCAAAAAATTAATGCATATGTGGGGAAGAGAGGTAAGCATCAAAGAAATTCTAGGAGGGAAAAACAATAGAAAAAATGAAAGGGATTCAATAATGTTTTCTCTTCTTTTTTTAAAAGAGTCTCATGCTCTACCAAATAAGCTAGCCAGGCTCTTTTTCTTTCTTTCTTTTTTTTTTTTTTTTTTTTTTTTTTTTTTTTTTAGAAAATTTCACCTCCTTTCTTTAGAGCACAAAACCTTTAAAAGCAGATCTAAGCCCTTAGTGCGTGGTATGCAGGTCCCGGATTCCAGTCAGGGGCACGTACCTTGGTTGCCGGCACATCCCCGGTGGGGGGTCATCCCCGGTGGGGGGTCATCCCCGGTGGGGGGGTCATCCCCGGTGGGGGGTCATCCCCGGTGGGGGGTGTGCAGGAGGCGCTGATTGATGTTTCTCTCTCATGACGTTTCTAGCTCTCTCCCTCTCTCCCTTACTCTCTGTAAAAAAAAAAAAAAAATCAATAAAATATATTTTAAAAAATCAATCAATACCAATTATAGAATCCTTGCTAATTTAAAGCCAACCCCTCACTCAAAAATCCAGCTTCTTCTCTGTTCTGCCCACTTTCACCTTACAGCCCCTCCCCCGGCCGTCCTGCAAAGAGAGAAGTCTGGGGAGCATTTAAGATCTTGCTTCCCAGCATATGTCATCAGTTTTGCTCAAATTTCATGAGTGAATTTTAACTCATGAAAGTTAAGGGGGAGGTGGAGAGCGGGGAATGGGCGGGGGAGGGGGAGTTAGGTGCTTCTTGGGGAAGGGACGCTGCACGGCGCTGCCTTTGGAAATGTCTTCCCGCAGCTGGAGGTTTCAGTCCGGACCTTGCCCTCGGGGAAATGGCCATTTTAAAGGCCCGTCTCCCCGGACCGTGTCCCTTTAAGAAAGGACGCGCCGCAGAGCGCCCTCCGAGCCTTGCCTTCCAGGGGAAATCACCTCTGGGAAGCGTTTCCCAGAAGGAGAAGCCGATCATTCGGTTTGAAAGAGAAGAAATCTTGAGAGCGAGGAGGGGGGAAGGACCGGAGTCGGCTCCTGTGAACAATGGGGGGGCGGGGGGTGAAGGCCTGGGGGGCGGGGGAAGGGAGGGGCAGGCTGGAGGGGGTGCGGGGGAAGGGGGAGAGGAAGAACATATGTAATACTTTAAGCAATAAAGAATTTAAAAAAAGAATAAAAAAAGAAAAGTTCCTGTGAACCAAGAGACCCTCCCAGTGGAACGCGGCTTCTCCCTTTCCCAGTCACTTGGCACATTTTGGAGATATTAAGTTTACTCGAGAAATCAGAATAAAGAAGGAGCCTGCGTTCCAGAAAATCACGTGATCCCCACCCCTCCCTCCCTCCTTCTCTCTTCCTCCTTTCCTCCCTCTTTCCCTCCCTCTCTCCACCCCCCACCCTACCCCCCTGGGCTGCGTGCACCCCTTTCACACCGGCTCCGTGGGCGGCCCTTGCACACTTGGGGAGACCTGTGGGGGGGGGGAGGCAGGAGATGGCTGGGAACCAGGGGACCCACGGAAGCAGCCTGCGTCGCCCCTGTTTCCTCCTGCCCCGCCCACCCCAACCCCCCCTCCCACCCCCTGACCACCCCTTCACCCGCTCCCCAACCCTCCGGCCCCACTTCCGGCTCCCGGGCCCTGGCAGGTGAGCCTGACGCGGGGCGCAGATGGTTAAGGAATCTTGGGTGTGTTCTCAGTACTTTTAATTATTGAAGGAATAGCTGAATCCATTCTTGAAAGAAAAAAGAAAAAACTATCAAAGCAAAGCCACACCAAACACCACGCACGAGCTGTACGTTGCATTTTCCCCTTCCCGCTGCCTGGGTTCCATCCCTCCACCCACATGCACTTCGTAAGGAATAGAATAGGGAAATGCACCCGATTTAGCAATAGAAATACAAGAAAGGAATTTATCAACCTAAAAGCTGGAAGTTGTGACATAAATTTAAAAAGCAACCAATAGCAATCACGGGTTCTTTGCGAAGTCCAGCTTATGGCTCAGATAAGTAAGAGAACAAGCGGGGATGCACTTATAAACAACATAAAAAATAATGCAGATAAAATGACGCGGGTAGAGCAGACATTTTAAGTGTTTAAGGCACAATTATGTACCATTGGGCTTGAAAATTTACCTTTGGCCAGGGTAAAACATGAACTACCAAAATTAGTTCAAGCAGGTGTTCTATTTACACCTGAAGGTACTACTTTTCTTTATCTGCTTTCTTGATGGACATTAAAATGCCCGCTTTAGGAAACTGTAGGAGAACTCAGTTCCTTTTCTCATGGAATGATTATATTCTTAGGAGGTGAAATGGACTTATGTGTCTAGAATTTTATTTCTAAAAATTGGCTCATTTAGAATTTAATTTAGCTTATAGAAGTGTCTGCCGTGGATGAGTCATATTGGTGAGATAAATTTTTTCACAAATCACTGACTTTTAATATTTTATTTAGATGCTAATTAATTAATCCAGTTTCTTCTTTTTAAAAAAATGTTTTCATTGTTTTCAGAGAGGAAGGGAGAGAGAGAGAGAGAGAAACATCAATGATGAGAGGCAACCACTGATTGGCTGCCTCCTGCATGCTCCCTCCAGGCATGATGCTCTATCCACTGAGCCAAACGAACTAGGGCTGTTACCAGTTTCTTAACAATCTTCCCAGCCCCCTAAAAAAATTACCACAAAAACAATGGCCAGCCTTTATTTAGGGCTCTGTGCCAGACATATGCATTAGCATATCTGACCCTCATGATGCGTAAGGCTTGATACCATTACTATACCCATTTTATAGATGACAAAACTGAGGTATGGAGAGATTACTTAAGACAACACAGCTCTGGGTGGCAGCATGAGGATTCCAATGGAGAAAGGCTATCATGGCGCAGGGCATCAAAGTCTGTACATCACACCAAAGGAGAATGCTTCCCTCCCCACATTTTAACTGGGAACATCATAATTCCCTGGACAGTGCGCCTGTCTTACCCGGATGGCCCTTAGCAAGAGTGGGAGTTGAGTCCTGGCTCCTGTGGCTCAGTTGGTTGTGTATCATTCCCTGCACTGAAAGGGGAGATTCTGTTCAATTCAGGACACATACTTGGGCAGCCAGCTCAATGCCCAGTAGGGGGGAATGCCAATTGATGTTCCACTCTCACATTGATGTCTCTCTTTCTCTCCCTCTCCCTTCCTTTCCCTCTTAAAAAAAAAAAAAAAAAAAGAGTGGGAGGTGAAGGTAGGAAAAACATCAGATGCCCTCAGGAAAGATGACTGAGGGATTTAGGAAACGGAGGGAGTGCCCGCCAGTGTGAGGTGGGACCTAACCGGAGGTTTAGGGAATACTGTGATAGAAAGCCCGAGGCCTGGACGGGGCACTTCAGCAGTGAAGTTAGCATTGTCATCATGACCACTATTGTTATTGCTGTGCCGCCCTCCTTTAATTAGACAATAAGTAAAACTTCTGGAGCATTTGATATCTTGCTCCCTAGGATACGGCATCCATTTGCCTCAAATTAACTCATAAAAAAATATTAAAAAAGATTTTCTTGCCAAAATCAGTTTGGTTCAGTAGATAGAGCATCGGCGGGCCTGCAGACTGAAAGGTCCCGGGTTCGATTCCCGTCAAAGGCATGTACCTTGGTTGTGGGCACATCCCCGGTGGGGGATGTGCAAGAAGCAGCTGATTGATGTTTCTCTCTCATCAGTGTTTCTAATTCTATCCTTCTCTCTTCCTCTCTGTAAAAAAAAATGAAGATCCAATTTCTAAAATAATAATAATAAATAAATAAATAATAAATAAATAAATAAAAAAGATTTTCTTGCCCTGGCCATTTTTTCTCAATCATTAGAGCAGCTAGAAGGGTTCAGTTCCCGTCTAGGGCGCAGGGTGCTGTGCCTAGGTTGAGGGCTCCATCCCAGACCCCAGTGGGGACTTACGCAGAGGCGGGGAGGGGAGAGCAGCCAATCCATGTGTCTCTCTCACATGGAAATGTTTTTCTCTCTGTGTCTCTCCCTTTGCCTTCCACTCTCTCTAAAAAATCATCAGAGAAAGAATATCCTCGGGTGAGGATTAACAAGCAAAACAAACAAAAAATTCCCTTTTCTTCTTTCTCCCACCTCTCTGCCTCTCCCCTCCCCCCAATCAAAACAATTGAAAGAATCCACTCCAACCTGACAATAGTGAGATAGAACGCCACTGTCTACACACCAAAGGCAGAATCGCTGTGTGGCTGCTGTTAGGAGTGGGTAGGGAGGTAGTCTTCACCTCCTGCCTCAGCTCTTGGCACTTCTCACCCTTTCTTCCCCCTCTTCCTCCCCAGGCCTGGAAGTGTGTGGTCCTGGAGTCCACTTCCGGGAATATTCCAGAAGGGCAGGACTGTGGTTCTCCTTGTGGTTGTAAACCCCTCCAGGGCTCGGACCCAGGCTCTGCCTACTCTTGTGTAAGGGCATTCATTAAATATGCGTTGCTTCACGGAGACATTTTTAAAATGCACTCGTTAACAGAAAACAGAATGTAGACTTTGAGAAAGTCATTTTAGGTTTGACTGACACAGGAATTGCATGAACTACTGCTTTTTCGGTCCTGGAAGCTTTCAGGTGAGTGAGTTACCTGGCCCAGATCCCACTGCCATTAGCTGCAGGGAGATTCTGTGAATGGCCTCACTGCTTTCTGTTAAAGGGCGTGTCTGTCCCTTTCTCTGTGATAAGAAAAACAGACCTTGTTCCTTTCTAGAAACCCTATCTCCAAGTGCATATTTAAATAAGTAAACTTTTCTGTGGGTGGAAGAAAGAAAAACAGGTTCACCTGCATTTATTTCCTAAGCGCTGTCGAGTTTTAGAGCCAGACACATCCTAAAAACTCGAGTGTTTCTCTTCCTTTTGTTGTGGGAAGTTCATTTGGTGCCTTCAGCTCCTTGAGCGGATCCTCTGAGTCCTGAGATGCTGCCAGCTGACCTTTCCAAGCCTTTATCATAATGAGGGCTTTGTTGTAAAGGCGAAATCAACCGGGAAGCAGGGATAGCTGGTGCATGCCTCCGTTTTATGGCTTCCCTTCCTCAGGCTTGTTATTTTCAGGCGACAGCCATTGAGCAACTTGTTTCTGAATTAAAGCGTTGCTCAACCGGCTTGCTTTCCTAAGAAGAGTTACATTAGACCACTAAAGTAGGTCTGTGTGCCATCCTGGTGTGGAACAAGCCAGTAATGAACTTTTCTTTTTCTTTTTTTTTTAATATATATTTTTTTATTGATTTTATACAGAGAGGAAGGGAGAGAGAGAGTTAGAAACATCAATGAGAGAGAGTCATCGATCAGCTGCCTCTTGCACACCCCCTACTGGGGATATGCCCGCAACCAAGGTACCGGAATCGAACCCGGGACCGTTCAATCCCCAAGTCAACGCTCTATCCATTGAGCCAAACCGGTCCTGGCCAGTAATGAACTTTTCAAGTTCAGCCACCAAATGAACTCATGATGGATATCCTCCTTCGCTGAGGCCATGCTCTCACCTCAGCGTGCAGTGACCACAGCCCATGCCACGTACATGGAATTAGTCATAAGAGGTGGGTTTGACAAATCATGCTTTCTTCAGCGGCTACAGTCAGCGTTATCACTTTGGCAGGATAGACCATCCGTGCTCAGCCTGAGAGGATGAGAGGTGGAAGAGACGCCCTAAAGCACAACGAGCCCATTCTGGGAAGCTGGAACGGTGGATCGGAGACAGGGAGGCCGGTGACGCCGGAAACGCGATGCTGACAGTTCTGGATATTCTGGTATATCTGCTGCCACCGGCCCCGGTGGACTGGACTCTGACTGGATTCCTCTGCGTCGAAGGCTGGTGAAAAGGTACAGACCCGAGTTTGCAAGAAACCGGGGCTGCCAGAATCCAGCCTTTTGGGAAGGGGCTGATGCCTGTCCAGGGCCAAAGGAAAGGGGTCTGTTAATGGGAAGGTGAGGCCGACTAGTGACGTGGAACCCTGGAAGTCCTTTCGGCATGATACACATCCTACCTGCCCAAATCACATGCGCTTAAATAACTTAAAATCAGCTCTCCCAATGGACCCTCCTTACAGAGGAGGAAACGGGGCCCCTTAAAGTAAGATGACCAGATTTTAACATTGGTGAAGCGGGACACCATTGACGGGGGGAGGGAGGGGGAGTTGTTGATTACAAATTTCGTCTATATGGAGCAACAAAAAATTTTCATAGAACGCAAAAATAGCATTGTAATATATTTTTTTTAATTTCAACATAAGTACAATTTACAAATATAATAAAAACATTATAGTATTTTATTCTTTGGCATATTTCTCATTTGTGTGAGTTCTAACAACTGATCAACAATGCGAACTTGGACAAGCAGTTCTCGATAATCAGTTCTCAACAATTATTTGTTATTATTAAAGTTTAACATTATAAAATTAACAAAAATAATATAAAACTCATATCCTGGCTAAATAGCCACATGGCCGCCGAAAACCGTATACTGTATTCCCTTCCCGTTCTCCTGCTGTTCCCTAGCTTGTTGTGCATTCTTTATATATATATATATATATATATATATATATATATATATATATATATATATATTTATACAGAGAGGAAGGGAGAGGGATAGAGAGCTAGAAACATTGATGAGAACTAGAAACATCGATCAGCTGCCTCTTGCACACCCCCTACCAGGGATGTGGCCGCAACCAAGGTACATGCCCTTGACCGGAATCGAACCCGGGTCCCTTCAGTCTCCAAGCCGACGCTCTATCCATTGAGCCAAACCGGTTTCAGCAAAAAATTGGAACTTTTTAAAAATGCCCCGGGACGCGGGATGCGGGACAAATTGTTAAAATCGGGACTGTCCCGCCAAAAGCGGGACGTCTGGTCACCTTACCTTAAAGGCCCAGGGCAACATTACATGGCAAATACAGGACCGGGAGCGACAGAGCCTAAGGCAGGCTAAACCGCTTTTCTCAGCCTGCACGTGCTTTTAGATCTCCAAGGAGCTGGGATGAACAAAATGGCATGACTTCCACTTCTCACGTGCTGTGGCTTCGGGGTCTCGACCCCAGGTCTGCGTTTGCAGTCTCCCTGAGCCTAAGTATTTATGTGTGAGTAAACAAGTGTAAACATATAGGTGTGAAAATAGGACACTTCTGTGGAAAGTGCTACAGGAACGAAGCTTGGAGAAGTCACGTTTAACTGATTTGTTGGTGACAGAATTTAAACATATGTCACATGTGTTCACTTCCTGTTGCTACATGTGGGTTCTTTGACCTACTGACTTTATAAGGTGAAAAAAGAAAGAAGGAAGCCAGATATTTCTGGAGCGTTTACATTCTCTATGCTTGAAATAAAATGAAAATGATGAGGGGGGTATGGAAAATGAGTGGAGTGTTGATATTTTTTAAAGCCCACCTCAGTCTTCTATTGCAAAGATTGAACTACCCCTAGACTTTCCTGGAAGAGAAAAATCCTGCTTCACGGGCAAACGAGTAATAAAACAGCGAGTTTTAGTGAATCCATCTCCTGAAGATAGATCTCCGCTGGTGGAGTGCGGATCCTGAATAGTCTCCCGGGCCAAATGATTAATTAGACATGAAGGCAGCCAGGAGATTCGGGGGCTTAAAAAAAAAAAAAAAAAAAGCCGAAAATGCCCCTACGTCAGGTTATCGAAGGAACTCGTCTTCCTTTTTCTTTTCCTTCTTGACATGCTGCTGACCATTTTACAAACCGAACTACAAAGCCCACTTGAGTATTAATGATCTCTCAAAGACCTTAGGGGGGGGGGGGGGGGGGAGAGAGAGAGAGAGAGAGAGAGAGAGAGAGAGAGAGAGAGAGAGAGAGAGAGAGAGAGAGAGAGAGAGAGAGAGAGAGAGAGAGAGCGCTCTGTCAGCGGCTGAAAAACTGCTGTAAGCACACAGGCTGGGCAACAAAGGAAGCTCCCATTTTTAGCAGCAGGAGTGACTTGACAGACAGCTCTTAGAAAGGAGTTTACTGCTTCCTTAAACTCTGAAACTCTTTAAGTCGCGATCACTCAACACACAGCAGGCTTCAGTTCTGTAATTAACCGAGTTAAACCCTGACCTGTGCTAGGTGTCTGCCTGTTTCCTTGGCGAAGGACCTTCCCTCATCGCCCACAAAGAGAGCGCGTTTCCCGGCTAATTGTTTAACTCGTGCGCCGCGGAACAAAAGATGAGGCGGGAGCACTACCTTTCAGGAGGAATTCACAGAGCCACTGCACTCAGCTGCGCTCGTTTCTTTTGTTCTGAAGGCCTCTGGGGAAGTTGACAAAGTTATGATTTATCGTTCTGCAAGAGACATCCCACAAAAAGTTTGTTTAAATTTCAATTTTTGAAAGACAAGCAAAGGTTATAGAGACCAACACAACTTTTAATCTAAGTTTTTGAGAGTTGTTTTGAAACAAGGAGTATTTGGAGTCTTTTGATTGGTCAAGAATACGTAGCTTTAAATAGTAATTTTGACTATATAATAATAGCTAAATGCATTCCAATTGTTTAAAAAAAAAAAGGCATGCCCAGCCAGTGTGGCTCAGTGGTTGAGCATCATGATTTGATTCCCAGTCAGGGTACATGCCTGGGCCATAGGCTCAATCCCCACCCAGTGTGGGGTATGCAGGAGGCAGTTGATCAATGATTCTCTCTCATCATTGATGTTTCAATTTCTTTCTCCCTCTCCCTTCCTCTCTGAAATCAACATATAGATAGATAGATAGATAGATAGATATAGATATAGATATGTGTGTGTGTGTGTGTGTGTGTGTGTGTATATATATATATATATATACACACACACACACACATATATATATGTATATATATATATATATATATATATATATATATATATCGTGTTATATATATATATATATCGTGTTTCCCCGAAAATAAGACATCCTCCAAAAATAAGACCTAGTGCATGGAAAGATAAAGACATCCCCTGAAAATAAGACCTAGCACAACTTTGGGAGAAAAAATTAATATAAGACACTGTCTTATTTTTGGGGAAACGGTATATATATTTTTTAAAGCACTATGGCCGTGGCCAGTGCTCTCAGTGGTTAGAGCACTAACCCACACACTAAGGGTCTCCCATGCAATTCCAGGTCCAGGGCACCTTCCTGAGTGGCAGGTCCCACCCCAGCTCCAGTTTGGGTGAGTGCAGGAGGCAAACAACTGGCGTGTCTCTTTCATATCAATCTCTCCCTCCCTCTCCCTCTCTCCCTCTCCCTCTCCCTCTCTCTCTCTCTCCCTCTCTCTCTCTCTCTCTCTCTCTCTCTCTCTCCCTCTCTCTCTCTCCCTCTCTCTCTCTCTCTCTCTCTCTCTCTCTCTCTCTCTCTCTCTCTCTCTCTTCCTCCTCCCTCCCTTCCACTCTCTTTTTCTTTTAAAAAATATCATCTAGTGAGGATTAACAATAAGTAAGTACATATCACTCTGTAGGAAATGGTTTATGAGGAAGAATGGATTTCACAAGGAACATCTGAAATTAACGATGGGCACTCATAAAGCCCGGTCAGCAGGGTGGTGAGTGTCCAGGTGGAGGCGGGAACCCTGCACCAAATTCCCAGTTCCCGTCCACAGCCTGCTACATGCCGGAGCCAATTATTTTTTAATTGAATTTTTAGAACCCAGCTGAGGCCTCTACTTCCTTCAAGTGTGGGACAATCCTAGCTACTTCCTCCTCCTGCCTCCCTCCTGCCGGCCTGGAGGACAAACCTGTAAATGTTTCCCCCAGATAGCCGCTGAGTGCGATGGCGGTGAGGCGGCCTTTTCTCCACGGGATGTGTGGTTCCCCTGCCCCTCAGCCCTGCCACAGCCCGTCTTAGTTCCTAACTGTGGTTTTACAAACCCTTGCTCGGCTAGAAATACAGTGATAGCTCTCAAGCTTCTGATTCCCAATTTAATCTTTAATTGAAAATTCCAGAAATGCAATAAACTCAAAATGCTCTTTTAAAAATATATTTTATTGATTTTGTACAGAGAGGAAGGGAGAGAGATAGAGAGTTAGAAATATCAATGAGAGGGAGAGTCATCGATCAGCTGCCTCTTGCACACCCCCTAATGGGGATATGCCCGCAACCAAGGTACATGCCCTTGACTGGAATCGAACCCGGGACCCTTCAGTCCCCAAGCCGACGCTCTATCCATTGAGCCAAACCGGTCCCGGCTCAAAATGCTCTTTTAAATTAATTTTAGCCGAAACCGGTTTGGCTCAATGGATAGGGCGTCGGCTTGGGGACTGAAGGGTCCCGGGTTCGATTCCAGTCAAGGGCATGTACCTTGGTTGCGGGCATATCCCCATTAGGGGGTGTGCAAGAGGCAGCTGATCGATGACTCTCCCTCTCATTGATATTTCTAACTCTCTATCTCTCTCCCTTCCTCTCTGTACAAAATCAATAAAATATATTTTAAAAAAATAAATTAAATTAAATTACATTAAATTAATTTTAAAAAGTAAGCCCTAAAAACTTTAAGAATACGTGTCCAAATGACCTTATCAATAATTCTCTAAAAATAAACCAGCCCGGCTGGTGTGGCTCAGTGGATTGAGCATCATTCCATGCACAAAGAGGTCAAAGGTTCGGTTCTAGGTCAGGGCACATGCCTGGGTTGTGGGCTCCATCCCCAGTGTGTGTGTGTGTGTGTGTGTGTGTGTGTGTGTGTGTGTGTGAGGGGAGGGTTGTACAGGAAGCAGCTAATCAATATTTCTCTCTCATCGATGTTTCTCTTTCTCCCTCACCCTCTCTCTCTAAAAAAATCAATAAAAATACATTTTAGAAAATAAAAGAGACCATTAAACAAGACATTTGGCTTCAGGGGATGATTCCTTCAAAGGGTCTTTGTTTAAAAAAATAAAAATGACACAAACACAACACCACAGCCAGAGATTTCGTATGGGGGATCCAAACTGAGAAGGATCCACTCTGATGCTGGCATGAATGACCATGATAACCGACCAGATCGAGTCCGCCTGAGTCTGTGGCCTCAGAAAACGGGAAGAAAAAAAAAATCGACTGTGTGAAAAGTGGTTGAACATCAGCTGCTGTGAAAGGGGCATAAAAATAAAACCAAAGAGACAGAAGAGCTGTCCTCGGTGAGCAGTGGGAAAGTTTACCCAAATGATAAGCCATCACGTGGGGACGGCCCAGCACGCTAAAGAGCATTTCCTTAGATCAAACAAGGACAGGCAGAAGCCCAATATCTATATCTGTGCTGGTTGGTCATGGGCCCTCTTTCCTGCAGTAATTCTATGCTACATCCATGGAGCAATGTGTGTAATACCTTAATGCTCCGTGTACAGAGGACTGGGGTCATATGACCTGGCTATATTTAGAAACAGACTGTTTTCTGTTTTGCTCAACCTTACAATTTTCTGCCCTGAAAGAGGAGTTTCAAATGTACATTGATCTTTCTCGTATCTTGAATGAACTGAATTAGCACCTGTTTTCAACTGCCAAAAAACTAAAAAAAAAATAATAATAATAATAACGGGGGGAAGGAGGGGGAGAAGTCTGTGTACTCCTAATTGAACACGGGAGGTAGAATTTCCCCCTACTTTCTTCAAAAGAGCATAACCAGAAAGGTAAGGTAATAATAGTTACCAAATTTTATCATTGCTAAAGTATGTACTTAGCTGAACAAAGCAACAGTGTGAAATGGTGACATTACCCCAAGGCGATTTAGATGAAAGTTTAAAAAAAAAAAAATACTATGAATTGTGGAAAAAACTAACTCACATAACCATGTAAAGTAACTGAAAAATTAACTCTAAGAAAGCAGGAAAGTTATGTGTTATTTACAGGAATGTGTATGACCCCCTTTCTCATGAAATGTCTGGAAATAATGGTTTAAAAAATGAACAGTTTTTCTTTAAGTTAAATGTCATAAACCTCAATTGCCTGCACCTATTCTCTCTGTGGGGTAGTCCAAATGTTGAAATGTGGAGTGATTACATGTGTGATTAAATTATTGGATTATCTTGTGATCAGCCAGAGTTTCGTTCAGGGTTCAGAGAATTCATCCATTCATTTGTTCACTGTTAATTAAGATCCACCTGTTAAGAATGATGACTACCAACTTACATCCAGGATAGGGACAGGACAGGTGCTCAGTGCATATGTGGATTTTCACATAGTGTCATTGTGTCAGAATGACTAAGAGTTCCAAAAACTTCCCAAGTTAACCAGGGCATATCACATTCGCACTGCTATTTTAACTACGAAAATATCTACTCAAGAAAGAGAGGAAGGAAGTGAAAGAGAGAGAGAAATGTCAGTTTGTTGTTCCACTTATTTATGCATTCATTGGTTGATCCATGTGTGTGCCCTGACTGGGGATGGAACCCACAACCTTAGCATATAGAGATGACTCTAACCAACTGAGCTACCCGGCCAGGGCCTCCCTTTATTTTCATATCATTATAGTTTTCCATCTTTCTCCAGGGAATTTGTTGTTTTACATAATTTCTGTTGCTGTTGATAAGTAGAGACTTTTAAATTGTAGTTTTCACTAATTCTTTAATTTCTCATTCATTCAACCTTTTTTCCATTTTAATAATCATTGCTATACAGGACAGTCTAAATGCTCAGGGTCCTAGAATTTCCATTTTATGAGCTAGTCAAAATTTCCAAAAAGAAGTTTATTTAAACATCCACTTGTTTGGAAACAGATACTTTTCTTTTTTAAGCCTCACCTGAGGATGTGCTTTTACTCATCTGAGAGAGAGAGGAAGGGCGAGGGGGAGAGAGAAACATCATGTGAGAGTGAAACATCCACTGGTTGCCTCTCGCAGGTGCCCTGACCAGGGATCGAACCCGTGACCCTTCATTGTCAGTTGGGGTGTTGCTCCAACCAACTGCGCCTCATTGGCCAGGGTGGAAACAGATAATTCTTTTTTTTCTTTTCCTTTTTTTTTTTTTTTTAAGAAAGTAAATTTTTTAAAATATATTTTATTGATTTTTTACGGAGAGGAAGAGAGAGTTAGAAACATCATGAGAGAGAATCATAGATCAGCTGCCTCCCGCATACTCCCCACTGGGGATGTGCCAGCAACCAATGCACATGCCCCTGACCGGAATCGAACCCGGGACCCTTCAGTCCTCAGGCCGATGCTCTATCCACTGAGCCAAACCGGTTTTGTCCAGAAACAGATAATTCTTAATACACATGTGTATGCTTCATTGTCACAAAATTGGGATGGCCTAGTGCTGTAGCCTATTCATTCCAACGTGCTTTAGTTTTTACATGTTAACATCACTAAAATTAGTATTTTGTAATCAATGGCATTTTGCAATTGTATTTGAAAGCATTTCTTTTTTTTTTTAATTTTCAATTATAATTGACATTCACTATGATACCATGTAGTGGCTAGATATTTATATAACCCTGATAAGTCTAGTACCCACTTGGCGCCATATATTATTATTACAATACTAGAGGCTTAATGCACGAAATTCGTGCAAGGATAGGCCCTCAGGGCTGCCCTGGCTGCTGCCTCAGCCCTCCCAGCCCCGGCTTCATCCAGATGTTGTCCGGAAGGTCGTTCCACTGTTCAGACGATCAGTAGCTTTTGTTATTATAGGTTGTTGACTGTATTTCCTACACTGCACTTTATATCCACCTGCCAATTTGAACATCGTAATGCCTTCACCTTTTCACCCAGCCCCCAACACCCCTCCCATGTGACAATCTCTCTTTCCTAATAGCCCCTGAAACAATACAGCATCTTACAAGGGGTGATGCTTTCGTTTCCACAAACTACAGTAACCTGCCCCTTCAGTTTTCTGAATTATTTGGATATTATTGCTTACCTATGTCTTCCATGATGGACTTCGGAAGGATTAGTAACATGGATGGAAACAAGAAAAGAATAACAACTACCGTTTATTGAGCGCTTCCTGTGTGTGAGCCGTTTCGTGAATTTCCCAACGTTTCATCCTCATCAAGTCCAGGAAAGTCCATACCGTTTGTGGAGGAGCAAGAAGGACAGAGAACATCTCAGCGGCTCCCCTCGCTCGCTGGCCCACCCTCACCCCAGGCCTGTCTTTAAAAGTGTGACATGTTGTTCATCACGGCCTTTTTGTAAAATTTTTATTTCTTTATTGGTTAGGGTATCACATATTTGTCCTCAACCTCCCATTCCAAGCCCCCACCCCTCTCAGTAACGCCCCCATCCTCCTATTCATCACAGCCTTGAGCGTGTGGGGATTGGGGTGCACCGAGGATGGGGGTGCACCGCTGAGACTCAGTGACTCACTTGCCTTTGCCTCAGCACCAGATTCAGTCCCAGCCAGCCTGATGTCACCCCAGTCCGTCTGACGTCACCCCAGCCAGTCTGACGTCAGACCCCGGGCTCCTAAGGGCTCCTAAGGGCTCCGGCCTCCCTCGCAGCATTTCTCACGTTAGGAACAGGCCCTTGTTGGGTGCCTCGGTCACTGACAGCCTCTCCCGGGGAAACACCAGCTCCGGGAGGGGTCCCCGCTGGGCCAGTCTCTGTGTTCACGGTAACAGTGGTCGCACAAACAGGTGAAAAATTACACAAAGCGAGGCCTTGGTTGGGTGAAGAGCAGCATTCACACCGTTTCCTGCCTGATTAAAGAAACAGTGGCTGACGTGAAACAAAGGGCTGGTCCCCAGGCGACTTGCTGTGTGGCTCTTAAAAGTCCTTGGTTTGGCCGAAACCGGTTTGGCTCAGTGGATAGTAGGGGTGTCGAACTCAATCAGAGAAGGGGCCAAAATCTAAAATCCAGCCTAAATCGCGGGCCGAATGGTTTACTGAACAGTCATAAACTGTCATTGTGATGGAAACGCAGCGGAGTGCAGTGATGACAGCGCGGTGTGGGCCACATTGCAAGGCCTGGCGGGACGGATTTGGCCCGCGGGCCTTGTGTTTGACACATGTGGGATAGAGCATCAACCTGCGGACTGGAAGGTTCCAGGTTCGATTCCGGTCAAGGGCATGTACCTTGGTTGCAGGCACATCCCCAGTAGGGGGTGTGCAAGAAGCAGCTGATGGATGATTCTCTCTCATCGATGTTTCTAACTATCCCTCTGTCTTCCTCTCTGTAAAAAAAATCAATAAAAATATATATATTTTTTAAAGTTCTTGGTTTGGGCCAAGAGTCTTGGTTTTTGTCCAATGTCAGCGCCAAAAGTGAGTGTGAAGAGCCGGGAGCTGGTTTGCAAGGCGGGGCGGCCTGGATGGACCTGTGGGGGAGGGGAGGGGTGTGGGGGGGAGAGGAAGGGAGAGGGGAGGGATGGAAGAGGGACGGGGGAAGGAGGGGAGGAAGAGGGGGGTGTCAGCCTGCCATGCCAAACGTGTTGCATGGAAGCCACAAGCTTTCGGTTCTCATGAGAACCCTTGAGTTTTGAGTCTTGGAAGTCAACCTTCCTCCCTGAAAACCAAAACGCCCACTGAGCGGCTTAGGAGGGCAGCTGGGTGCTGGTGTGGGAGCGGGTCCGACTGGAACCCAGGGAGCAGATTTTGATGGGGTTGGGGGGGGAGTGGGGGGGAGGGGTGTGTGCTTGAGTTAACGATCCCTCCCCACGCTGCCCCCACCCAGCCCCCTGCGCCCCGGCGTCCAGCCCTCTCCGCTGCGTCTGCTCTGAAACAACTGCACCAGCGGCTCAGCCAGGAAAACATGTTGTCGGAAGTTTGCAGAATCTATTTACATTCCACCGTATGGTTAAACCTTCGAAAATAATGAAATGTAGCCAATTCGGTCTCCTCCCACATCCACCAACACCGTCATGCAAAGGCAAGCCAGCGGAAAGGCTCCAATACTCTTTACTTACCCGCACTCTTTTTTTCTTTTTTCTGCTTACCTGCATTTTAACGGAAATTGCTGACTACTGAGCCTGGCCTGCGTGGCTCGGTGGTTGAGCGTTGACCTAGGAATCAGGAGGTCCTGGTTTGATTCCCGGTCAGTGCACACCCCTTGTTGCAGACTCTATTCTCAGTCTTGGGGTGTGCAGGAGGCACTGATCAATGATTCTTTCCCATCATTGGTGTTTCTACCTCTTTCTCCCTCTCCCTTCCTTTATGAAATCAATAATAATAATATATTTAAAAAAAAAGAAATTGCTGAATACTGAGATAGCAAATTGGGGTCATTCCATATTCAAAATGGGCCTTCAGTTTTATTGTCAACCAATTTCCTCTGAATGCTATATCATCACCGTTAGATTTTATTGTCACTAAATATGCTAACTTTCTTTTTCACAAAGCACCTAATATTTGCAAGACCTTTGCTGGACCTGGGAAAGACTGATAAATAGAACCTGCTTTGGATCAGAGGTCAGTACTCTGGAAAGGGTCTGAGAGGACATGTTTTAGGCTTTGAACCATCTGATAGACGTAAAGCTGCTAGAGATGGTCCATTAATGATTGGGCACAGCTGTGTTCCAATAAAACTTTATTTATAAAAACGGGCAGCTGCCCAGATTGCTCTGAGCGGTAGATTGCTGAGGCCTGCTTTAAATGCCTTTAAGTCTTTCAACTGTTACAACCTACCCTGAGGCTAGGACCATCATTATTCTCATGATCCCATTGGAGAAGGGAGAAACGGGTAATCTAACCCCAGGCGCACAGCCAGGAGGATGGAAGAGAGCTGCACGCCACTTTCCCTGCTGTGGACATGAGCAGCCGCTGCTCCCTCTAATGTCCACGGGGCAGACTCCAGCCAGAGCGAGGGTTCAAGTCCCGGCTCCACCGGCACATGACAGAAACTCCCTGCCTCGCCCCTTCATCTGTTTGATGCGGTCATAACGGTGTCTAGTGATAGTGAGGTTTTTTTAAATTTTATTTTTCAATTACAGTTTACATTCAATATTATTTTGTATTAATCGTAGTAAGGTTTCAGTGACTAATATGTGTAAAAAAGAGTGCTTGGGTAAAGGACCCCTATCCTATATATTAAAAGCCTAATATGCTAAGTATCTTGTGGCCTGTTCAATCAATGAAAGTGTAATATGTTAATGATATGCTAAGGCCACTCAACCACTCTCTATGATGTGCACTGACCACCAGGGGGCAGATGCTCTAGCTGGTAGGTTAGCTTGCTGCTGGCCTACCCAGGCTGAGTGAGATGGGCTGGACATCTCCTGGATCCCTCTGGCTGGCCATCCTCCTGCATCCCTCCCTGGCCCCAATCATGGATCATGCACCGGTGGGGTCGCTGGGCCTGGCCTGCACCCTCTCACATTTTGGGACCCCTCGGAGGATGTCAAAGAGCTGGTTTCAACCCGATTCCGCAGGCCAGGCCAAGGGACTCCGCTATTGCACGGATTTGTGCACTGGGCCTCTAGTCCTTATTATAAGGTGTAGGTGAAGGCCTTAGGGGGTACAGTTGTGGCCTCCTTCCTGTAGTAACAAGAGAAGTGAGAAATGATGATGGGGATGTGTGCTCTACAGAGGGGGACACTTTTCCCATGTATTTTTTCCCCCCATGTTTTTTTTTTTTTAATTATTGATTTATTTTATTTACTTTTTTTTTTTGAGAGAGAGAGAAACATCACTTTGTTCTACTTATTTATGCATCTACTGGTTGATTCTTTTTTTTTTTAATATTTTATTGATTTTTCACAGATAGGAAGAGAAAGGGATAGAGAGTTAGAAACGTCGATGAGAGAGAATCATCGACCAGCTGCCTCTTGCACACCCCCTCCTGGGGATGTGCCCACAACCAAGGTATATGCCCTTGACCAGAATCGAACCTGGGACTTTTCAGTCCACAGGCCGACGCTCTATCCACTGAGCCAAACCGGTGCCGGCACTGGTTGATTCTTGTACGTACTCTGATCAGGGATCGAACCTGCAACCTTGGCATATCAGGAGGACACTAACCAACTGAACTGCCTGGCCATTTTCCCCTTCCTCCCCCCCACACCTGCCGATCCTTCCACAGAAGGAGCATCAGACCACTAGCCTGACACCCTGGCCTCTCTCCACCCCAGCTGGGGGTGTGGCTCATCTGAGGGCCGAGTTTGGAAGAACACCTGTCGGGGTTAGCTCAGCCTCATATGCTTTTGCTGACAAACTTCAAGTCCATGTCCTGCCCTGGAGCGGCTGCCCGGCTGCCCGGCTGCCCGCCGCTGGACGGTGAGCCCAGCTCCCGGAGGTCAGCATGGAGAACCTCGGCGCTTCCCCAGTACTGGTGTTCTTGCTCTCCATTGGTTTTTATTGTTTTCTCCTTAGTTTTCATTTGGGTTAGGACACAGGCAGGACTGATGAGCTCCTCCGTATTTCTGAGTGCTCTGGGGTACAGCGCACCCTGCATTCCTGCCTGAGACTCACCCGTCCCTTGTCTTTCCAACCCACCTCCCTGCTGAAGATTCACCGGCTTCCCCTCCAGCCCGGCCTCTGTTTTTTTGTTATTATTTATTCATGTGCTCCTCAGCAGAGAAACGCATCCCCTCATCTGGCTCTGTCTCTTCAGAGCGGGATCCCCACCTCAAACGTGCTAAGTGACCATTTGTTTGATTGTTATTTGCTCACCCTCATGAAAATCTAAGTTGTATGAAGACAGAAACCTACTTCTGTTCACTATCTCTAGGACAGAGCTGGCCACAGGGCTGCTCTGTAGATCTAATTGCAGGAGGAGGGAGGGAGGGGAGGAAGGAGATGAAGGAGAGAGGAAGGAAAGAAAAAGGGAGGAAGAGAGGGAGGGAGGGAGGGAGAGAGGGAGGGAGGAAGGGAGGAAAGAAAAAGGAAAGAGGAAAGGAGGGAGGGAAAGAGGGAGGGAGATGGGGTAATTCTAAACTACAGTGGGGCCCCATCCAAAGGGAGCACCACCTCCTATGCTCCCCTTGATTGAGCTCAAGGAGAATCTAGGAGCTTCTATCAATTTTTCAAGATATGCCAAAAATCTGGATTATATTGTGGAAATTTCCAGGTTATTTATTTTTATTAAAAATAATATTTTGTGCCCTAGCCAGGTAGCTCACGTGGTTAGAGCATCATCCTGATTTGCCAACATTCGGGTTCGATTCCTGGTCAGGACACATATGAGAATTAACCAATGAATGCATAAATAAGTGGAACAACAAATCGATGTTGGGGGGGGGGGCGGCAATGTTAAAATATGGACACAGATAATAATTTAATAAAAAAATTAATTTTCATTCTGAAAAAAAACAAACACCAAATTGATGTTCCTCTCTCCCTAAATATCAAGAAATAAAAAGTTAAAAAAATAACCTTTTGTTATTGCAAGTGAATATATGTGCATTTTGTAGAAAGTTAGAAAATAGAGCGAAACAATAATGAAGAAAATAGCCTAAGACTCCAACGTCAGTTACACTTTATGCTTATAGATCTTTCTCTTTGTGTGTATATACATCCAGATATTTTTTTTTTCCTAAAAGGAGATCAAGTCTGATTTATGGAGTTGACAATATCCACCTTTCCATTTCAAGAAATGTTTTTCTTATCTAGTACCCCACCGTATTCAGATTTCCCCGCTGGCTCCAAAGATGTCTTTGCAGCTGGCTTAGCCAAGCCAGTGCAATCCAGGCCCAGGCATGGACCTAGGGTGTCCATCACTGATGTCTTTCTGGTCTAGCATGGACCCTTTCTCTCTCTCCTTCTTAAATGGACCACCCCCTTGGGGATTTGTGTGGCTATTTCCCCATTCTCCAGGACTGGAGATGCTGAACGGCAATTTATTTTTTTAGAAATATATTTTATTGATTTTTCACAGAGAGGAAGAGAGAGGGATAGAGAGTTAGAAACATCGATGAGAGCAAATCATCGATCAGCTGCCTCCTGCACACCCCCTACTGGGGATGTGCCTGCAACCAAGATACATGCCCTTGACCAGAACCTACTGGGGATGTGCCTGCAACCAAGATACATGCCCTTGACCAGAATCGAACCCCAGACCTTCCAGTCCGCAGGCCGACGCTCTATCCACTGAGCCAAACCAGTTTCTGCCTGAACGGCAATTTAAAAGAAGTGAAATCATTGCCAGGACAAAATGCACCTGTGCGCAGCAGGCTGCACTCAGGCGCGAGTGCCCATGCTCTGAAGTGAGGGCTGGGGCGGGGTCCGGCCTGCAGAGCTGAGGTCCCCAGCAGCGTGAACACGGAACTACTGAGAGATTCTAAGTAGGTGAGTGATGGGCGTTTCCTTTCGGAAAAATTACTTGCTGCAAGAAGAGGCTGGGATGGATCAACGGGGACCGAGCGTCCGGGTAGGTGACGAGTTAGGAGGCCAGTGTCGTAGCCCAGCATAACCTGATGACATCCTGAGCCAGAGCCTGCCCGGTTCAAATCCCCAATTTGTCACTTCGTGGCCACGGGAGAGGAGCCAGGCTCCGCAGGCGCCTGTGTGAAGTGGGAATGACAGCAGTACCCGCCTGTTAAGCAGTGTGACACCCTGTGCGCAATGGCTGATCACATCGCAGGTGCTACATAGCAGGTGCTATCACATAGCAGGTGCTATCTCCCCCACTTTATTGAAGTATAATGGACAAAACTGTAATATATTTAAAGGGTACAATGTGATGATTCAGTATTGCACACATTGTCGAATGATTACCATCATCAGGCAATTGACACATCCATCTTCTCACAGTTATCTTGAGTGTGTGTGACAGTTTAAAATCTATTCTTAGCAAATTTCTAACTTATAACACAGTATTAACCGTAGCCACCATGCCAATGTACATCAGGTCCCCAGAACTTACTCATCTTATAACTGAAAGCTCATGCCTTTTGACCAATATCTCCTCATTCTCCCCAGCACTTAGCCGCTGGCAACCACCGATTTTACTTTCTGTTTCTATAAATTCACTTTTTTTTTTAAAGGAACAATTCTATATATAAGTGATATCATATAGTAGATGTCTCTGTCTGGCTCTTTTTTTTTTTTTTTTTTTTACATTTTAAAATATATTTGTATTAAGATAGAAAGGAAGGGAGAGGGAGAGAGAGAGAGAAACACCAATGATGACAGAGAATCCTTGATTAGTTGCCTCCTGCATGCCCCACATCTGGGCTCAAGCTTACAATCCAGGCATGTGCCCTGACCAGGAATCAAACCGTGACCTCCTGGTTCATAGCTCGATGCTCAACCACTGGGCCATGCCAGCCAGGCTGTCTGGCTTATATCATTAGCATACTGCCCTCCACGTTCATCCACGTTGTCTCAGATGCCAGGATTTCCTTCTTTGTTATGGCTGAATAATATTTCAGTATGTATATATAATAATCATCATATAGATACATATGTACATATCTATGTCGCTATGGATGTTCTTTACCCACTTATCCCTGAATGGACACGTGGGTGTTTGCATGTCTTGTCTGCTGTGACTGAGGCAGCAGCGAACATGGGAGTGCGGATATCTCTTCGAGATGCTATCTTATTTCCTTTGGGTGCTGTTGTCATTTTGATAGATGAACACCTTACCCAGTTTCTCATGCCTTGTTCTAGAAGCCAGGCTTTTTAACTCCCATTTCAATTTCCTTTCCATTCCATGCTATGCATGGAAAATAAGATTACTCGAAGTAAAAAAGAAAAAGAATGAAAGAACCTGAATATTGGTATATCAGCTCAACCCAGTTTCCGCTGTAATCTGGGAACTCCAAATTTGTCAGAAAAGGTCACATTTACTCAGGTTTCACAGACACAACCACTCCCATCTTTAAAATTTCATTGAACAATTTTAGAAAACAGTAACCCGGGCGGGGGCGGGGTAGGGGGGTGGGGGGAGGGAGGGAACTACACGCTTGCCAGATTTAAACCTAAATTTTACTGAAATATTCTTATGTGTGTGGTTTTTTTTTTATGGTAAAGGTCAGAATTGGTCATCACAGAAAATGTTTATAATCTGAAGCAGTTTGAAAAAGAAAAGAAAATCACTCCAAATTCTCCTCCTCCCCGGTTAAGGACTTAAGAATTTGGTGCGTATCCTTGCCATCTTTTCCATTCATATGAAGCCGTTCTTAGTGTTTATATTGTTCTCTCCCAGTTTTCTCTGTATGTGGGAGACACCGTTGGCGGCTTACACAACTCAATCTTTACTTGTTGTCAGGACCCTGACTCTTCAGATATTAGACTTCAGAGAGAGGTCTATACCCTCCTTATCCCAGAAGGGAAAACTCAGTTCTCCTAAAACAAGAGTCTGTAAGTTTCACTCTCCTTGCTAGTGATCAGTTTAGAACAGAATTTCTGAACCTCAGAACTTCTGACATTTGGGGCCAAATTAATTCCTGGCTGTGGGGCTGCCCTGGTCGTGGTAGGGTGTTTAGCAGCACCCCAGCCTCTACCTACCAGGAGCCAGGAGCAACAACCCTCTCCACCCCACTCTGACAACCAAAAATGCCTCCAGATGCTGCCAAATGCCACCTGGAGAGCAAACGTGCACCTGACAGTGAACCACTGAACTAATTCTAGTCATTAAGCCCTGTTACTGCATGTCAATGTTATTCTTCTTACTGACTGTATACTATTCCACCCTGGAAATAGATAATCATTTATATAATGAGTCCACTAATGATGGACTTTTTTTTCTTTTTCTTTTTCAATTTCCTGCTGTTACAACTATCTATGCCTTTATATAGTTACACTTGAATAGATTAAAACATCCAAAATTCCATGATAATTTACTCAGTGTGGGAATATCCATTTTCACAGACCTTCACTAACTCTAGGGAGAAAATCTAATTTAAAATATTTTTTGCACTTTGAACACATTAAAAAAATAATGCTTATCACCCTAGCTGGTTTGGCTCAGTGGGTGGAGTGCTGGCTTACGGAATGAAGGGTCCCGGGTTTGATTCTGGTCAAGGGCACTTGTCTAGGTTGTGGGCTTGGTCCCCAATTTGGGGGCATGCAGGAGGCAGCTGATCAATGATTGTCTCTCATCATTAATGTGTCTGTCTCTTCCTTTCCTTTCCTCTCTGAAATTAATAAAAATATATTAAAAATAAAGAAAAATAATAAAATGGTTATCTATTTGTTGAAAATTTTTATTTCTTTTATAAAGAAAATAAAACATTTTATTGAGAATCATAAAAGATTAGTAGTCATGGAGATTTAAGTTGTATTCCTGGATGAGAATAATAACTATTGAAATTATGTAACTTCCCCAAATTAACTTAAAAAATTAATGAAGTTCAATTTAAAACCAAAAGAGATTTTTATAGAGAGTTTCACAAAATGGCTATTAAAATTTATCTGGAATAATGGAGAGCCTGAGAAAAAATAAACTTTTGAGAACAAAGAATAATGAAGAAGGAACTCTAAATCCAAGTATTAAAAAATATTACAAAGTTACAATTACTAAGGACAACAGCATGCTTTTTACTAAAATAGAGATTTAGAGGAGCTTAGTCAGCGTGAAAATTCCAAAAGCAGATTTAAGCAAAATAAAGATGAATATACAGATAATGTAAAATAACATTATCTGTATATTCATATTATTCCTATGATATGCAAATAAATATCAGATTAAGAAAGAAAAAAATGAAGCATAACTGAAGGAAAATATATTGGTGACTAATTTTATAATCATGTCTAATATGACATTAAAGGCAGAAGCCATAGGTGAAGATTAATAGACTTAATATAGTTATTAATACTTCTGTACATGTAAATAGAAAGGAGACTCAAGCAGCATGCCTAACAAGGTAGTAATGTTTCAATGAATAAAGGCACCACAATTTATATCTCCTGATTTGAACACTCAGTTGATTTTTTATTTTGCACTAGAGGCCTGGTGCACAAAATTTGTACATGGGTAGGATCCCTAGGCCTGCTGGTGATCAGGGCCCATCTGTAGGATGACTAGTGGGGTGATCAGGGGACTCCCCCCACTGGCACCTGCCTTGGCTGGCCTGGCTGCATTGAGCATCTTCCCCTGGTGGTCACTGTGCGTCATAGCGACTGGTCATTTTGCTGTTACATCTATTTGCATATTAGGTTTTTATTATATGGGACTGAAGCTCTCTAATGAGTACAAATATTTTTCATAATTGTAACAATTCACTACAGATTTACTTAGAGTTAAAAAATATCTGCCTTCTGCCATTGAGTTTTATGATTATTTAATCTGTTTCTAGGAAACTATTTTCTCCAAGGCAGACTTCTCCTGTGGACACAGGGCACCCACAAAAAAGTTTTAATGTCTTTTAAAATCAGAAGGAAAAAAATGACTTTTTAGGTGGAAGAAAATGTTTTAACATTTAATATTAATATATTCATTTTTATGCCAACATAATTTATTTTACATTACTTTTCTAGGAAGGGACCCGTGCAAGTCATATTGTGGCCCTACCCAGTTTTAGCTTCTTTTTTCAAAATACATGGATCAAACCTGGTTGCTTCCATGCAGAATACGTGGAATCAAAGTGATAACTTGAATCTCAGTGCACAAAATATTCAGAAATGTTCTGTCAACAGCGATCACTTTTCAATTTTCACATGTAACTAAATAAAGATGAGAAATAGTTCATATCCCTTTTCAAAAAGAAGGATGAACCTCTGGGTATGTCTGTGATCTGCTTTGACCAAAACATTAAAGGGGAATGAAGCATGGCTCATATTCAGTGCCTCATTGTTGTGCTGTTATTGTTTGACATATATATATATATATATTTTTTTTTTTTAAGCAAAAGGTGTGTTCACTGTACATCCCTCCCACGCATTGCTTTACTGTGGGGTTTTTTTTCTTCAGTAATTAAAACAATGTAAAGGATATATTTTATCTTTATAACTTTGGATTTATTCTAACATTTTTGGTTTTATTCACTCATTCATCTGACAAATTAAAGTGCAGGAGGAAAACACACAACTTTAAGTGCAAAATTAGGGGGTGGCAGCCTGGAAGGCCCATTTGGAAGCAGAGGGGCCCATGTGGACAATTATACATGTGTAGGTTTCTTTTCAACGTGAAAACTGGAGTTGGAGTTCCCAGCTCAATTATTTGTCCTGGGACAGAGGAAGCAGGAAGGAGCAGAGCTGAGGGGAGCAGGCTGCCTGGGCGCGGGGAGCTGTGCAGGGTGCCTCTGGGCCCTGCGATGAGTCACTTCCTTCCCAGGCTGGCCCTCCGCACAGGGCGCCGGGCAGATGTTAACAACAACAGGAGCAGAAAAGCGTCCTCCTTCCAGAAATGCGAATCGAATGACAACATTATATAAGATCTGCGTTCTTTAAAAGACTAGCCCACCCACAGGTGTCGTGACAGGAAGGGAAAGTTAGGCACGGGAAACAAATCTCCTTTTTAGAAAGAAAGGAAAAAAAAAGGTCTAAGGAAGAAAAGAAGAGGTTTCTCTTCCTCGTCTAATTTACAACCATGGCATTCCTTTCTGCAGGGGGACGGTGTCCTTGGCTGCTCTTTGCTGAGTCTTGCAGGATTTCAGTGGGGACACAGTGAGTAAGGACTAGGGATGGTGTGCAAACAGGAGCCCTTGTACGGTCCCGGTTGCACCACCGGAGTTTGGGGTTGCCAAATCAATACCTGGGCTGTCCTTGAAAAACCCGCGGGTCTGTTTTTAATAGCTTGCTCCAGGGCTGACATGACACTGATTACCTAGCTCAGCCTCACCTTTGATCCACTGATCTGGTTAGGGATGTGTGACGGAGGGCCCGCAGCCAGTAGAGATCATTAACGAATGAAAAGAAGAAGGAAGAAGGGAAAACTGCAAGTTACAGAAACACAGGAAGTCTGAGGTTTGCCGATTGTTGAAACATTTGATGGTGCCTTCTCAGAGTCCCGGCTCTCTGAGGGCTTTCTCTGGATGACAAGACACTGACATTTAAAAGCAGCAGCAGCAGCGACAACAAAAGCAAAGCCACATGCTGTTCAAACAGGAGAAACGTGGATCAATTCCAAATGAATGAGCGGTGGCCAGGTTTTCCCCCTCACTCTCTCAGACGCATAAAAAAAAAATGTTTCTGTTTCCTGACGTGTACAGTAGTGAAATGAAGGGTTTGCTTCACAAGTTTTGCACTCATTAAAAAGTGTGCCTTTTAGGCTATTTGGTAATTGGCAAAACTTGAACAGATGGTACAGAAAGTGGCCGTGGGCCCTCGTACAATTTCCTATTACACCTTGCATGCTATGGTATATTTGATGCAATTGATGCATCGATATTGACACGTGGTTATTACCTAAAGGATATGGCTTACATTCAGGTTTGTCCTTTATGTTGTGCAGCCTCTGGGTTTTGAAAAGTGCATAGTGATACGATATGTGTCCACTGTCATCACAGCAGCACCCAGAACGCAAAGCCCCCATCTGGTTCCAGCAAGCAGCCACCCTGAATCCCACACTTTCAACATCATCGCTGTTCCCACCCCTTTCTGTCCTGCGTGGAGCGGCACTTATTTTAGGAGGAGAGGAGAGCCGATTCTCCCTGCTGGCCGGGGGCCACAGAAAGTGACTTTGTTTGGCTGCAACGTGCGTGTCCCTGGAAAACCTCCCCTCCCGGTTTTGTGTTCCTGCCCGAGCAGGTGCACACCTGGCGGGCTTTGCCAAACGCCCCTCCCTGGAATGAGCGCAGCGAGGAACCGGGAGCATGTGTCCAGTGACCGCCTGCCCTGCCCGCCCCTCCCCTCACCGTGCTTTATGGTTGCACATCCTGACCATCTGATTGAGCTGCCCACACACAGGCTCTTCCCACCCTGCTCTTCAGCATGCCTCGTCCGGCTCACCCGTCCCCTCTGCTGCACGTGCACCCAAGCCTACTACCATTGGAACCGATAATCTCTAAACTGAGTGTTTGGGCGGGAGATGGCTAGGCTTTGGGGTAAAGAAAGCAGAATATAAACAGTACAGCCAAAACCGGTTTGGCTCGTCGGTCTGCAGACTGAGGGGTCCCAGGTCTGATTCTGATCAGGGGCATGCATGTACATTGGTAGCAGGCACATCCCCGGTGGGGGGTGTGCAGGAGGCGGCTGGTCGATGATTCTCTCTCATCGATGTTTCTAGCTATCTATCCCTCTCCCTTCCTCTCTGTGAAAAATCAATAAAATATATATATTTTTTAAAAAAATATTTTTTGCATTTTTTATATATATATATTTTATTGATTTTTCACAGAGAGGAAGAGAGAGAGAGAGAGTTAGAAACATCGATGAGAGAGAATCATCGATCAGCTGCCTCTTGCACACCCCCCACTGGGGATGTGCCCGCAACCAAGGTACATGCCCTTGCCCGGAATCGAACCCGGGACCTTTCAGTCCGCAGGCCGATGCTCTATCCACTGAGCCAAACCGGTCCGGGCCAATAAAATATATTTTTAAGAAAAGAAAATAAATAGTACAAAGTTATACTTTCCCCATTCTTTTATTCAATCCTTCGACAAATAGTCGAGTCTCGTGGGAGAAGACAAATACTGAATGCAGGAATTTACAGACGGGAAGAAAGTAAAACGGGGCCATGGGACTGAGGTGAGGCGGGGCCGTGTGAGGTGAGTCGGGGAAGGCTCCTGCAGAGCTGGTATCTGGACGGAAGTGGCCAGCAAGCCCTGCACAGTCTACCGATGGAGAGGCCGGAGCAGGCAAGCGTGGTGCTCCCTGGGTTGGACCGGTCGGAGGAATGCCAGCAGCAGCGCAGTCAGGGCTGGTGGGACCAGGAGGAAGCGGGGAGGAGGAGAGGTCAGGAAGGGGGGAAGGATAGGAATTTTGGGTTTCACTTATTAAGATGAGGACCTTCTGGGAGGTTGTATGTGGGATGGGGGTGGGGAGCATCCGATGAGCTACAGTTGATCTTTATTTATTTATTTATTTATTTATTTATTTTAATATATTTTATTGATTTTTTACAGAGAGGAAGAGAGAGGGATAGAGAGTTAGAAACATCAGTGAGAGAGAATCATCAATCAGCTGCCTCTTGCACACCCCCTACCGGGGATGTGCCCGCAACCAAGGTACATGCCCTTGACCAGAATTGAACCTGGGATCTTTCAGTCCGCAGGCCGAAGCTCTATCCACTGAGCCAAACCGGTTTCGGCCAGTTGATCTTTTTTTAAAATTGTTTTTACTGATTTCAGAGAGGAAAGAGAGAAACATCAATGATGAGGGAGAATCATTGACCGGCTGCTTCCTGCGTGCCCCACACTGGGGATAAGCCCAAAATCCAGGCATGTACCCTGACCAGGAAGGGAACTGTGACCTCCTGGTTCATAGGTCGACACTCAATCCTCTGAGCGACACTCACAGGGCTCGTCTTTTTTGTCTTTACTCATTGCTTCCTTGATCTCATCCATGTGGCCATACAGTGATGAAAGCAGCTTTTATCTCATCACCTCTTATCTAGATTATTCGATGCCCTCATAGCCAGTTTCGCTGTTTCCATTCTTGCCCACCCTCCACTTTTCAATTTATTCCTTTTTTTTATGTATTTTTATTTATTTCAGAGAGGAAGGGAGAGGGAGAGAGAGAGAGAAACATCAATGATGAGAGAGAATCATTGATTGGCTGCCTCCTGCACACCCCACACTGGGGATTGAGCCCATGTAACCTCCTGATTCATAGGTCAATGCTCACATTCATAGGTCACTGAGCCACACTGGCTGGGTGCAGTTTATTCTTAAAATAGGAAAATGTGTCTGAATAAGCCAGACCATCTCATCCCTCCCCACAAAACTGCCCTGGCTCCCGGTCTGCTCAGGGCCAGGAGCCAAAGTGCTTGCCACGGACTGAGCGTGAGCCCCTGTGCTTTCCGAACTCACCCGCTCAGCCCCAGTCACAAGGACTCCCTTGTCTTGCTAAGAACATACGAGCCATGATCCTACCTCGGGGACTTTGCGTGTCCCGTGACATCAGTTTGGATCTTCCCTCTGATAAACGCAGGACTGGCTCTCTCAGTTATTTCAGGTCCTTCTTCAAATAACACCTCAGGGCGGGAGTTGCCAAACTCCTCCTAGGAAAGGCCGGAGAGTACATGTTGTAGGCACAGTGGGCCACCTGCTCTCTTTGGCAGCTCCTCGGCCCTGCGATTGTCATGCAAAGGCACCGTGGGCGATAAACACAGGAGCAGAGCCGTGTTCCAATAAAACTTTATTTATGGGCACGGACATGGAATTTCCTATAACTTTTATGTGTTACAAAATGTTCTTCTTTGGATTGTATTCCAACAAAGTTAAAAATGGGAAAACCAGACTTGGCTCACCACTGCATAAAAACAGGCGGCCGGCGAGGCCCCAGCGTGTGCACCCTGGCCTCAGGGAACATTTCCTTGGCCACCCTCTCAAACATTATGTGTACACACACATGCACCCTGTTTCTCATATCCTTCTCCGTAACTTACCAGCACCTGGCTTTCTCTATGTTTAACTTCCCCGGGTTTCATGTACTTCCTGACCTGGTCCAACCAGGAGGTCCAAGAAGGCAGGGGGGTTGGGCTGTTTGGGTGCAGGACTGAGTCCCAGTGATGACACCTGGCTTACAGCGGGGAGTGTGGCGGAGGGCACCTTGGAGAGAGACTGTGGGGCCTTCAGGGGGTGGAAGGGACCCTCACCCAGGTCCCTGAGGAACAGGGAAGAGAGGAGGGTGTTTGCTGAGCACACGCTCTGTGCAGGCCTCAGGCCTCGGCTTCGTCTGTGCCAGACCTAGAACACTTTTCCAGCTGAGAGGAGGGTTTGGCACGGGGACACCAGATGCTTGCGGAGTGCGAGGCCCTGTGGTGAGCAGGGATGGACGTCACCACCCAGACCTCGGAATAACCTGAGAGAGCTTCCCAGAAATTAAGTCTCTCAGGCCACACGCCACACTTACCAAAATCGGAGTCCCCTGAGAGTCAGCCAGCTGAGCGATTCAACCCAGACTCCACCAAATACTCACCAGCGGACCTTGGACAAGTTACTGAACGAACCTTCCTGGGTGTTTACTGCAGGCTGGAGACAAGGACCTCACGGGAGGCCACGAGGATGCCGTGAGCTAAGGAAGCAGAGCTCTCAGCACTGTGCTGAGCACGCCGCTGGCAATCAAAAGCGGCTCTCGTTGGCTTTTCATTGGAGAGCCACGCCCTCTGGGGAATAGACAACGGCATACAGTCAGGCAACAATAAGGCCATCCCATGCTCCCAAATAACTCCTGAGAACGTTCTGGGGTACCTCCTCCTCGATGTTCACCTCTGAAAACGGAGAACTGGTCTGCCTGTGATCTTAACCGGCACCAGGGAATCAACCCTGAACCGGATCGAGGCTCCGGGTCTCACCCCTGGGTTATGGGTTCGTTTGTTTTTTCAGTTACAGTTGACATTCAATATTATATATTTCGTGTGTGCAGCGTAGGGTTAGACATCTTCTATAACTTACAAATGACTCCAGTGCCCACCTGGCACCTTACGTAGCTAGGACTGAGCTGTTGACTGTATTCCCCATTGCTGTACTGTCATCCCCAGGACTATTTTGTTTTAACTCCTGGTTTGCAGGAGTACAGAGAAGAGAGAAACACGTTAAATGGCATGGGGGTTGGAATCAGCAGAGTTTAAAACGTGGGGACCTCTGCCCTAGCAGGTTTTGCTCAGTGGATAGAGGCCTGTGGACTGAAGGGTCCCAGGTTTGACCCTGGGTGTACAGGAGGCAGCTGAGTGCACCTCATCATTGAAGTTTCTATCTCTCTTTCCCTCTCCTTTCCTTTTGAAATCAACAATATATATATACACACACACACACACACACACACACACACACACACACACATATATATATATATATATATATTTTTTTTTTTTTTTTTTTTAAACACACACATACAAAACAAAAATAAATAAAATGTAGGGGCCTCTACAGGTCAAACACCCAGATTCTTCAAAAATAAATTGCAGGGGAAAGCGTCTGGGTCATTCCCCAGGGCAGGGCTGGCCGCGGAACCCGCATTACTGGGCACTGGTCAAATGTGGCTACTGAGCCCTCGGAATGTGGCTGTGTGCCTGAAGGATGGGACTTCTTATTTTATGAATATTAATTTATTTAAATGGACACATGTGGCTGATGGCTACTGTGAGGAACTATGTAGCTATAGATTTAAAGAGAGTTAGAGACATGTCACCCAGCTGCCCCGAAAAGACCTCGTTTGGATTATTTTATTTTATTTTTATTGTTATTGTTTTCAGAGTGGAAGGGACAGGAAGAGAGAGATAGAAGCATCAATGATGAGAGAGAATCATTGACCAGCTGCCTCCTGCATACTCCCCACTGGGGATTGAGTCTGCAACTTGGACATGTGCCCTGACCAGGAATCAAACTGTAACTTCCTGGTTCATAGGTCAACATTCAACCACTGAGGCACACCGGCCAGGCTACTTTTTTCTTTAATATGTTTTATTTATTTCAAAGAGAGGAAGGAAGAGAGAGAGAATCATCAGTCAGCTGCCTCCTGCAAGCCTCCTATTGAGCCTGTAACCCAAGAATGTGCCCTGACAGGGAATCAAACTGGCGACTTCTGAGTCACACGAGATGCATTTGTTTGGATTCTTAATCAAACAAATGAAGGGCCCCCCCCCCCATATTTTATTTTATTATTATTTTCCCATCACCATTCACAAACAAATTAACTTAAAAAAATCTGTGAGTCAGGAAAATTTAAACACTAACAGAAACATTTGATGATATTAAAGACATTGCTAATTTTGTAAGGTGTGATAATGATATTGTCGTTGTGTGCGTGTGTGTGTCTGTGTGTGTGTGTGTTAACTATTTGAGAGACAGAGAGAGAGAGAGAGAGAGACCGATTTGCGGCTCCACTGGTTGATTCTTGTGTGAGCCCTGACCTTGGTGTTCAAACTACGGCCCGCGGGCCACATGCGGCCCGCAGAGGAGTCTGATCCGGCCCGCCAGGTTTTTTGGGCAGTGAGCGCAGCCGAGGTGTTACAGTAGGAATTAGTAGTTCATATAGTCCGGCCCTCCAGCTCTCTGAGGGACCGTGATCTGGCCCCCACTTTAAAAAGTTTGAGGACGCCTGGAAGAGGACGGTGCTCTAACAACCAAGCTACGCAGCCAGGGCTGCACTTCTGCTTCTGAAGGAAGTCCTTACTTTTTATTTATTTTTCATTCTTCATTGTTTTTTAAAAAAATATTCTTTTACTGAATTTGTTGGGAGTCCTTATCTTTTAAAATAGCAATTCATTAGCCTGAGGCCTCCCTTCCCACAGTGTCAGTTACCCATGCTCGGCAGCAGTCTGACAACATTAACCGGGAAATTCCAGGAAGAAACGGTTTGTAAGTTTTAAATGGGGAGCTGCTCTGGGCGGTGAGAGGAAATCTCCCACCGGCCCCCTCTGTCCGCCTCCGTACGCCCGGGACACGAATCACCCCTTTGCCCAGCGTCTCCCCGCTGTGTGCTCTCTGTCCCTTGGTCACCTGGTAGCTGTCTCTGCTCTCAGTGACTGTCAGGTTCCACAGCACCGGTGTTCCATCACCCTCCTAGCCTAACCCTACGTCACGGCGCCTCACCTCACCTCATTTCCTCTCATCACCGGGGCAGGGTGTCACCGCACGGTATCCCAGGAGGAAGGGTGAGCACCAGACAATAAAATGGAGAGAGAGAGAGAGAGGAGAGAGAGAGAGAGAGAGAGAGAGAGCACATTCACATAGCTTTTATTATAGTAGATTGTTCTGCTTATGCTATTTTATTATGTTACTAATCTCTTATTGTGCCTAATTTAGAAAGTCAACTTGTTCATAAATATGTTTCCTGTGTGGTGTTACATACAGGAAACACCACATGTATGTAAGGCTTGGTACTACCCACGGCTTCAGGCGTCTACTGGGGGCCGTGGAACGTACCCCCCCAATGATAAAGGGGGCTGCTCTGATAAAATTACATGACAGCTAGGGTTTGCCTTAGGATACCATAGTGCTCCCATAGTTGGGGTGGTGAACACAATCCAATATACAGAGAATGAATGATGGAGTTGAAAACCTGAGCCCTGGCTAGTGTGCTCAGTGGTTAGAGTGTTGGCCAGGACACCAAAGGGTCCAGGGCTCTATGCCTGGCCAAGGACACTCACCTGGGTTTCAGGTTCGCTCCCTGCCACTGTCAGAGTGTGAGCGGAAGGCAACCAGATCTCACATCGATGCCTCTCTCTCTCTCTCTCTCTCTCTCTCCCTCTCTCTCTCTCTCTCTCTCTCGCCTCCTACCCTCTCCCTTCTACTCTCTAAAAAGAAATGGGGGAAATATCCTGAGGTTAGGACTAAAAGAAAGAATTGGAAACCTGAAACCTATGTAATTTTATTAACCAATGTCACCCCAATAAATTCAATTAAAAATAATAACGTATTTGAGTGTGTGGATATTTAGCATCTGTATTAATTAGGCCGAAGCCAGTTTGGCTCAGTGGATAGAGCTTCTGCCTGCGGACTGAATGGTCCCAGGTTCGATTCTGGTCAGGGACATGTACCTTGGTTTCGGGCACATCCCTGGTGGGGGTTGTGCAGGAGGCGGCTGGTCGATGATTCTCTCTCATCGATGTTTCTAACTCTCTATCTCTCTCCCTTCCTCTCTGTAAAAAATCAGTAAAATATATTTTAAAAAAATTAATAATAAAAAAATATTAGGATAAGAGGTTGCTGGGCTGTAGTTGTTGAAGCTGTCTAATGGGTCGGTGGAGATTCATTGCGCTCTCCTTTCTGTTGTGGCATTTGTTTGAAATTGACCCTAATATGAAAACTTTTGTAAAAATTCCTTAATCAGCCAGTTTTATGTATATGCCTTTCTTCCTTAGGGAGTTCCCTTATAAGTGAACACTGATTTTTTTTTTTTAATATATTTTTATTGATTTCAGAAAGGAAGAGAGAGAGATAGAAACATCAATGATGAGAGAGAATCATTGACAAGCTGCCTCCTGCACGTCCCCTACTGGGGATCGAGCCTGCAACCCGAGCATGTGCCCTTGACTGAAATCGAACCCAGGACCTTCCAGTCCGCAATCCCATGAGCCAAAGCAGCTAGGGCGAACACTGACTTTTATAAATGAAAAGCTTTCATTCTTGAGTGTTATGAGACTTTTAAACTGGAAGGTGACGCAGAGCTTTTAGAAAAACCACAGCCAGGCCGGGCTACCAGCTTCCTTCGAGAGGCCTGGGCCATTCCCATTCTCCGTGGCCGTCACGCATCACCTCCACTGCCAGGGCAGAGACCACTGGTGGCCCAGGATGTGTCTCTCCTCCCTCAGCGCTTAGCTGGCACTTGGCCACCAGATGGAAGAGGATGTGTGCCAGCCTCCTTTGGACCTGGGGGCAGCTCCATTCCAACCTCTGGTTGATAAGTTGATAAGGGGAAGTGGGGCGTGGACTTCCTGGCAGGGTCTTCCCAGAGGCGTCTCCCCTCCCGGCTCCCCCGCTCTTGCTCGTGGAGTGTGGCCTGATGGCTGGAGCTTGAGCCGCTCTGTTGGGCTCAGGTGTCAGAGCAACAGGACAGGACGGAGAACGATCAGATTGAAAGAGCCCGTTCCTGACATTACGGAGTGCGAGGAAGGAGAAATAAACTCTGATCTTGTTTCTCTGATATGTACAACTGATTCTCCTCCTAATGGATGTAGATGCTAAAAGTTATCTTTACTCCCTCATATTTACTGAGTACTTACTCTGTAGGTAGTTGATCATGCTAATTTCTGTGTGAGAAACAAGATAAAAATCATAAAATCAGACATAAGGATTTTTCAATGGATTAAGAGAAACACAAAGTATATGTACTGAATTGTTCTAGGTACTTTACACACATTAATTAATTCTCACAACAAGATTAAGTTACCATTCCTATTATATTTACAGGTGAGAAAACAAGCACAGCGAGGTTAAGGAACTTGCCCAAGGTCACACAGCTTATATTATAAAGTGTGGAGATAAGGCAGATAAGTAGATGCAATAATTAGGAAGATTTCAGTAGGAGAGAAAGAGCTAGGATCAGTTGGCACATCTTTGTGAAGAGCCGTGACCGGCTTAGCTCAGTGGATGGAGCATTGGCCTGCGGACCCAAGGGTCCTGGGTTCAGTTATGGTCAAGGGCATTTGCCTGGGTTGCGGGTGCATTCCCTGTGGAGAGTGTGCAGGAGGCAGCTGATGGATGTTTTTCTCTCATTGATGTTTCTAACTCTCTATCCCTCTCCCTTCCTCTCTGTAAAAAAAAAAAATCAATAAAATATATATTTTTAAAATCTTTGTGAAGTACACCAGATCTTGATTCATCCCTCAAATAATTAGTGAGTACTCGCTGAGGGTCAGGCACCATTCAGGCCGAGAATGGAACAAGCATGGCCTAAAGTCTGGTGGGGATTAAGGAGGAGTGGGAGAGAAAAAGGGAAAAGAAGCAAGGAGTAAGCTGTGGGTGTCTGAGATCTTGTTTCCTTGTTTGGCTCAAATAAACATAAAAATTCAAACCAGAGCCAAGATCGGTTTGGTTCAATGGATAGAGCGTCGGCTTGGGGACTGAAGGGTCCCGGGTTCGATTCCGGTCAAGGGCATGTGCCTTGGTTGCGGGCATATCCCCAGTAGGGGGTGTGCAAGAGGCAGCTGGTCGATGACTCTCTCTCATCGATGTTTCTAACTCTGTATCTCTCTCCCTTCCTCTCTGTACAAAAATCAATAAAATATATTTAAAAAAAAAAATTCAAACAAGAAAAGGGTAAGAAGAATGAGTAGGTTGTAATTCAGGGACTCGGCTGCCATGCTGCATTGCTCTGAGAAGGGTGCCCCCTGGAGTTGTACAAAACCACAGCAGTGACCCTGCATTTGAGGCTCACAGACTGACTGTGGCCACAAATGCATTTTAAAAATATGTATGTTTTTATTGATTTTTAGAGAGAGAGAAACATTGATCGGCTGCCTCCTGCACACTCCCCACTGGGGATTGAGCCCAAATCCAGGCATGTGCCCTAACCAGGAATTAAACCAGAACCTCCTGGTGCGTCGGGTCGATGTTCAACCACTGAGCCACACCGGCCAGGCACCACAGATGCATTTTGGCTGGTTTGTGACATTGAGAAAGTTGAGAGATTTCATATAAAAGCCCAGATTTTTGGTTTCTTTCAGAGAAGTGCAAGATGCATCCATAGTGCACCGGTGTTTCCACATCTGGCTGAAGCTGAATATGGTTGCCCCTTTGGGCTGTGTTTCCTCCACAGTCACAATTTCCAGCCCTCCCCAGTGTCATAAGTGGGGACAGTAACAGGAGCTCCTGTGGTCAGTCAGTTTCATCTTGTGTTGCAGATACCAGGTGTGATGACGCATGAAAATCACAGTATTTTATCTCCCCTCTCACCTCCCAGAGGAAAGGATAGTGAAACTAAAATCTTCTCAGATTCAGAGGAGCAAGAACACTTTTGGAAGACAAAGAAGTTGGTTCATTCTATATGCAGAAACATGGAATGAATGTTTTCTTCTTTTTTCAGAAGAACACCCCAAATAAAAATAAATTTTAAAAAAAGCAAAAAGAACCCGAAAACCTCGATGGTGATTAGCCTGAAAAAGATCACTAAAAATAGATAGTCATGCACACTTTGCAAATCAATAAGACAAAATCAATCCTTCTGAAAGGTTTATCTCCTCTTGAAAGCAAACCGGGAATCAGGCAAAGGAGAGAACAAAAAAAAAACAAAAACACACCCATATTTTTCTCGTCTGGAAGCTCAGCATTGACTGGCCCTGCCTGCATTCACACTATTCGTCCCCATGCTAGTTCCTCTGACCTTACTGTTATCTTTTAGTTCCTCATATTTTCATGCTGCTTCCTACCCCGGGGCCTTTGCACATGCAATTCCCTCTGCTTAGAAATCTCTTCCTTTTTCTAACTTCTCCCTCCCTGCTTATTTCTTACAATCCTGCCTTTAGCATAGCTGATTTCTGTGTTGTTTTTAAAAATTAAATGTATTGGGGTGACCTTGATTAATAAAGCGTGGTTGATTTCTATTCTCCCTACAGATCTCAATTCAACTGCGCCTTCTGCCTGGAAGCCTTACCCAACTAGCACCAACCCGAGGGCCAGGTGCCTGGCAGATATACGGTCATAGCTCCAGGGCTGATGTGCTCTCAAGGTATTTTTGCCTTCAGGAGCCCCTTCCTCCATAAAAGGATATTGAAAACTGTATTTTGCAACTGCATTGGCATAAAGGTAAATGTAATCCAGCCTGGATTTATTATTCTATGTTCATTATTATTATGTTTATTTTCTTCTTCTGGCTTTAAAACACACTAACATGGAAACATAGCATCGTGGGCCCCAGATGCTGTACCTCATCCCTGCTGGAGGCGCTGGTCCTCACAGCCGCTGCACACTTTCTCCCCAGCACTGATTCCAATGGCGGCTAAATACTTCCTGCCAATAACACCTGTGAATAAATCCCCTGGGGTGACACTCAGAGGGTGAGAGACCACTAGATTCCAAGAAGACCTGCCAACCTGCATTTTTAACCAAGCCTTGTTAATTCTGATGCTCACAAATGGTTGAGAGCCACTACACAGAGCTATTAATGCCTGTTCGCCTCGCTGGAACTTTGCCTACAGTTAAGGCCATGCTTCCTTATGCAGTTCTGCATTTCTGCACCGATGCAGATTCTCAGTAAAAAAGCAAAGAAAAGGAGCTGCTTGGCCATGTTTTACTGGGCTCCCATTTGGTCCTGGCTGCAAGGAGTGAGTACATTATATGTTATTCTATGGACATTATATATTACTAATATAATGTAGATATTCTATGGACCTTATATATTATTAATATAATGTAGATATATTATACTGACATTACATATCAATGTACCCTGTCTACTAATACATTGCCTGGTAGAGTAGGTCTGCCATCAGTGTATGTTGTTGAATGGCTGTCCATGGGTATAAGATTTTCATATATATCACTCTGCCATGACCTTATCAGATTACAGATTAACCATTTCATAAATATCATCCCATATCTGTTTTTTAAAAATCTTATTTATTGATTTATTTTAGAGAGATAGAGACTGATTTTTTTTCAGATATGCCTCAAATTTAATAAGATGCCTTATACACATTTGCTATGAAAATTTTATTTTTATTTTATTTTATTGATTTTTTACAGAGAGGAAGAGAGAGGGATAGAGAGTTAGAAAGTTAGAAACATCGATGAGAGAATCATCGATCAGCTGCCTCTTGCACACCCCCTACTGGGGATGTGCCCGCAACCAAGGTACATGCCCTTGCCCGGAATCGAACCTGGGACCTTTCAGTCTGCAGGCCAATGCTCTATCCACTGAGCCAAACCGGTCCCAGCTGCTATGAAAATTTTAAATAGCACATTAAAAAAATTTACTATAATTCAAGTAAGTATAAGAATAAAGTTTATAGCTAAACCAACTCCATGTGCTAATTTTCCATGATAATTTAAAACAAAATTTTATTGAATGTATTGGGGTGACACTGGTTAACAAATTTATACAGGTTTCAGATGCACAATTCTACAACTTATCACCTGTACTTGCTATTATATATTCACCACCCCAACTCAAGCCTCTGCCATCACCATTTATCTTCCCATTATCCTCCTCTTCTTCCCCCAAAATCACCACACTGTTGTCTATGTCAATGAGTTCTCTTGCTTTTTGCTCAATCCCTTCACCCCCAGCCCTGCTCCATGATAATATTATCAGAAGGATATCTAGCCCGGCTGGCATGGCTCAGTGGTTGAGTTTCAACCTTTGAACCAAGAGTTCATGGTTTGATTCCCAGTCAGGGCACATGCCCAGATTGCAGGCTCGATCCCCAGTGTGGGGTGTGCCGAAGGCAGTCGATCAATGATTCTCATCATTAATGTTTCTTTCTTGCTCCCTCTCCTTTCCTGTTTCTGAAATCAACAAAAATATATTAGAAGAAGAAGGAGGAGAAGAGGAAGGAAAAAGGGAAGGGGAAGGGGAAGGGGAAGGGGAAGGGGAAGAAGGAGGACGAGGAGGAGGAGGAGGAGGAGGAGGAGGAGGAGGAGGAGGAGGAGGAGAAGGAGGAGAAGGAGAAGGAGAAGGAGAAGGAGAAGGAGAAGGAGAAGGAGAAGGAGAAGGAAGAAGAAGAAGAAGAAGAAGAAGAAGAAGAAGAAGAAGAAGAAGAAGAAGAAGAAGAAGAAGAAAAAGAAGGAGGAGAAGAAGGAGGAGAAGAAGAAAAGGAAGAGGAGGAAGGAGAGGAATAATCTCTATATGGGCAATGAGGACAACTACATCTAAATCTTCTGAATCTTGATTCAATCTCAAGTTTCCTCTCCCGTGGATCTTTTCTAAGCAGAAATCTAATAACTTGCAACATCCTTTGTATCCTTTCTTTCCGAACAGTCCTCACTCCATGTCTCCTCCTATGGAGCACACCTTGCCTCAGCCCCGGTCCAGATGTCTGTAAGTGTTTTTCTCCATCCTGATGTTGGAGTGAACATTTTGGAGGAAGGGAAGGGAATTTGGTCCTAAGGTTGAGAACTAAGGTTCTTTGCTAGTGCTTGAGTGCCAGCTGAATCTCCTTCGCGGGCACCTGAGAGGACTCCAGGGTCGAGGCTGGGTTAAGCTTCGTTGGTGAGTCCATTGGAGGTCTAGTCACAGTCTGAAGTTCCTCCTGGATTCCATCCCCAAAGATTCCATTCCCAAGCAGAAGGTGGTGCTCAGAACTCTCAAACTGGAACAAAGTAGCCCAGAAAGAATCCTGTAGCCCAGAAACAGCGAGAAAATCCCAAATTCAGACTGAGACATTGATTTTAGTTGTTCCACTCATTGCTTCATTCTCATAGGTGCCCTGACTAGGGATCAAACCCACAACCTCTCAAACTCAGTGTACAGGGATTGAAGCATCCATCTTATATAAAAATTGCGTTTGAAATTTTAACCCTGCTATTTTGGCTTCTGTAAATGCTTGCTTGCTTAAATAATAAGGAAAATAAGACTACTCCCATTCCAGAGAAGCCGGCATAAACCTTCCTCAGTTATCAGTGCTGGCACTAGGCCAGGCCTTTGGTTGAGGTCTCAAAGCCCCAGCACATAGGGCTCTTTAAGAACTTGCAAAGGTGGCCAGAAACACCCTTATTTGGGAGACAAAGAGCTGGAAAAGTATTAATAGAGAAGCTTCCTCCATGTTTTTTGCCCAGAATTCGAAAGACATTTTTCTCTGGGTCCATGCGTCGTCGTCGTCGTCGTCGTCGTCGTCGTCGTAATAATAATAATAATAATAATAATAATAAGGGAGATCCAACATGGCTGCGCCCAGGTGAACACCTAGCCGCAGCCGCACACAACAATTTCAATAAAAAACAACTAAAATATAAAACGGACATTGCCCAGAACTACAGGAAGGTTGACTGACTGGAAATTCTACAGCAAGAAGCAAGGAGAAAACCAGAAGGAGGCGTGGAGGAGCTGGAAAAGCCCAAGGTACGGAGACGCGGCCCGCGGAGAGGACGGAGCCAGAGAGGAGGGGGAGGCGGAGTGCCTGGCAGTTGTTCCCTAGCGGAAAGGAGATAAAACTTTGACTGTGCTGGGCCCCCGACTGCTCTGAACCCCAGTTCTAGGCCAGACCCCGGGGACCCAGGCTCAGCCATAGGGAGCCGGGCTGTAAGGCGGAACCCCGGGGAGAGGCGAAAGGAGGTCCTGGAGGCGCGCACATTGCGCGCAGAGAAGGGACGGTCGGCTGTGCCGCGGGATTGCCCTGACGGGAAGGAGACTGGGGCTCCAGACTGCTCTGAACGCCACCTCCAACTCCACTTCCAACTGAACTGAACCCCAATACCGGACTCATTGTGGGAGAGCATAGACTGTTCGGCAGCAGGCGAAAATCAAGGGCACCTTTCTCTCAGAGGAGCCAGCAGCGAGCACTGAAGGACCCGCATAGGGCGGGGCTGACAGAAGCCAAAGCTGCAGGCTCCACCCTGAAACCCCGTCCCATCTGTAACTGTGAAATGCGACAATGAAATAGATTACAAACGAAAGAAATGGAGGACAAAAAGCGTCTGGATATAGAGTTCAAATCTACACTTATAAGGTTTTTCAAGAATTTCCTAGAAAAGATGGATAAGACCTATGAGGATATGAAAAGAGATCAACTAAAATTAATAAGGAGTCAACAAGAAATGATAAGGGATCAACAAGAAATAAAGAAGACATTGTCTGAAATAAAAAATATTTTACAGAGTCCTAAAAACAGAAGGGAAGATCACAAGAATCAAGTCAAAGATTTGGAACATAAAGAGCCAGAAGACACTCCTCCACAGAAGCTAGAAGGCAAGAGAATCCAGAAAATTGAAGATAATGTAAGAAACCTCTGGGACAACTTCAAGCGAACCAACATCAGAATTATGGGGGTCCCAGAAGATGAGAGAGAGCAAGATATCGAAAACATACTGAAAGAAATAGTGACAGAAAACTTCCCCCACCTGGTGAAAGAATTAGACTTACAAGTCCAGGAAGCTCACAGAACTCCAAACAAAAGGAATCCAAAAAAGGCCACACCAAAACACATCATACTTAAAATTCCAAGAGCAAAAGACAAAGAGAGATTATTAAAAGAAGCAAGAGCAAAGCAGGTAGTTACCTATAAAGGAGCAACTATACTTCTCAACAGAAACCATGCAGGCCAGAAGGGAATGGCAAGAAATATTCAAGGTGATGAATAGTAAGAACCTACAGCCAAAGATAATCTACCCAGCAAAGCTATCACTCAGAATCGAAGGTCAGATAAAGAGCTTCACTAATAAAAAAAAGCTAAAGGAGTTCATCAACACCAAACCAGAATTATATGAATTGCTGAAGGGGGTTCTTTCAGAAGAGAAAGTAAACAAAGATAAAAATTATGAACAACAAATACGTAACTATCAACAAGTGAATCTAAAAACCAAGGAAATTAAAAACAAAAATCTGATGAACAATATTAACTGTTGAATATAATAGAATCAGAGGTATGGAAGGGGAGTGAACTGACGATTCTTGGGGAAAAGGGGAGAGGGGGGCGTGCGAAGAGACTGAACATAAACTGTGCACCTATGGATGAGGACAATGGGGAGTGGAGAAAGGGCAAAGGGTGGGGTGGAAACCTGGTGGAGGAGAGCAATGGTGGGGGGAAAAAAAGGAACATTTATAATAATATGAACAATAAAAACATTAAAAAATAATAATAATAATAATAAAATGTAACTCCATTTTTCTAAGCGTTGCTTGGTTTCCTCCAGTCTTCTGCAACAAGATGACGCTCTAACCAACTGACCTACCCAGCCAGGGCTTCCTATATCTATTTGAATCTGAGATTCCTAAGGCCAAAGATATAAGAAATCCATGGGTTTTATGGAGATGATGCATCTGCTGCCTTTCCTTTCACTAAGGTTTGGGTGAGTGTTGGGCCCTTGTTGTGCATGCTATCCGTTTCCGCGCCTCTTTGCTTTGGTGTGGGCAGATTTCCTTCTGCAGGTTTTCTTACAAATGAAAACATTGTGGGAATCCCAAAGGAGGCAAAGCCTGCATTAGTGACTTATAAATAGCAGCAGGGTATCAACACCGTTCCTAAAAGCCAGCTAATGAGAACTAAGACTCCTGAAGTATACCTAGTAATGTAGGTCTCACTTTGGAGTCACTGGGAAGTTGCAGAAAGCGTGGGTTTTCTTGTTTCTGGTCAGGTTCCCACTTCTTCCGGCTGTGAGTCAGGCGCCATTCAGACTGCAGATGGAACAAGCGTGGGCCCAAGTCTAGTGGGGATGAAGAAGGAGTAAATTGTGGGACTGATGTTTCCCGCTTTGGGCTCCATTACACCTGAAAGAAATTGAACAAAACTACTGAAATATTTGCTGCTTCTTATACTCATATTTGTAAATATTTATCTTGCTACGTTCCTGAGTTTCTTTGTCTTCTGATCTTAAAATGTGGTGCACTTCTTAGGGTGGCATTGCATATTGTGGAAATCCTTCATTGAATTAAAATAAATTTAATTTACTGATTAGAGAGAGAGAGAGACAGATTGTGAGAGAGAAACGTCAATTTGTTGTTCCGCTTATTTATGCACTCATTGGTGGATTCTTGTATGTGCCCTGACTGGGGATTGATCCCGAAACCTTAACATATCGGGAGAATGTTCTAACCACTGAGCAACCTGGCCAGGGCCTCTATTGCTCTCAACACTTATTATGGTATGTAACCCTGTAACTGAATCTGTTAAAGGTGTACAAGGACCCTGGCTGGTTTGGCTCAGTGGATAGAGCATTGGCCTGGGGACTGAAAGGTCCCGGGTTCGATTCCGGTCAAGGGCATGTACCTTGATTATGGGCACATCCCCAGTAGGAGGGTGTGCAGGAGGCAGCTGATTGATGATTCTTTCTCATCAATGTTTCTAACTGTCTATCCCTCTCCCTTCCTCTCTGTAAAAAAATCAATTATATATATATATATATATATATATATATATATATATTTAAAAAGGTGTAGAAGGGCTGGATAATGGAGTCACTATAATTTGTTAAACAGCTTTTCAAAAAAAATATTACCTTTACTAAAAAATATTTTTTTAAAAGGTATAGGTGAATGGAAAACACCCCAATTGTGAGCCCTGACTGGTGTGCTCAGTGGATAGAGTGTCAGCTCTCACACCGAAGGGTGGCGGGTTCGACTCCCATTCAAGGGCACTTTCCAAGGTCTCAGGTTTGTTTTCTTTTTAATATATTTTTATCGATTTCAGAGAGGAAGGGAGAGGGCCAGAGAGATAGAAACATCAACGATGAGAGAGATTCATTGATCTGCTGCCTCCAGCACACCCCACACTGGGGTCGAGCCAGCAACCTGGGCATGTGCCCTATCCAGGAATCAAACCGTGGCCTCTCAGTTCATAGGTTGACGCTTAACTACTGAGCCACGCTGGCCAGGCTCAGGGTTTCAGGTTTGATCCTCAGTTCCAGTCCGGGCCTGTTGGGGAGGCAACCAATTGATGTCTCTCAATATCCTCAGTTTAGTATTAATAAAACAAAACAAAAAACACACACACACACACACAAAACTCCCCAGTTGTGCTAGGGAAGAGGCTACTTCATGGAGAAAGTTCTGGCAGGTAGCCTGAGCTGGTGGTGTGCGGCTTTGTCACTATAAATCTATTTTGCTCAACAAGCATTAAAAAGTTCACCAAAACCCTTTAATACAATGAAATCATTTTGACTTTCTCTTGTGGGATTTCCATGGCGTTCACTTTAAGACGAGAGCCTTCACACACAGAACTAGAAGCTGGATTACATGATGCTCGCCATGGCCTCTGCATGCGCTCGCGGTGTCCGGCACAGCCTGGTGTTAACACACACCAGTGTTAGTGGCCGTCCACGTTCCGCACACACCTGTGGTGTCTGAGCGATACCTTTCCTTACTTAAAACTGCGCTGTGACATCCACTTGGCATGTGCCGCATTTAAAAATATGTGTTTGTATGAAAACTTATTTTTTTTCACTTCCCCTTTCAGAGAAGGAAGAGATAAATCATGAGCACAGAACTGATATGAGGAATTTGGCTCCAAAACACAGAAGCTTCCAGGGAATGTGATGAAGTCCACGTAGGTACAACTGAAAAGGGTTCTTTTATTCCATCACGAATGATTATTCGGTTCAGAATGAGGACACGGAAAATTGTGCATTATCCAAGAAAAATATTATTTTTTTTCTTTCCGTGGTTCAGTTTATTGATACCCAACCTTGTTTTATAAAAGATGATGACGTTTTTGCCGGCTGGTGTCGCTCTGTGGTTGGAGGCTGACCTGTGGGCTGGGGGGAGGGCGGGTCGAGGTTCAGTTTGCGGGCGCATCCCAGGTTTTGGCTCCGACACCAGTGAGAGGCATGGGGGTGGGGGGAGCGGATCAGGGGTTCTCTCTCATCATTGATGTTTCTCTCTCTTGTCTTTCCTCTCTGAAATCAATTAAAAATATATACATTAAAAAAAGAAGAAAAAGATGACCCTTTCACCCTGGCCAGTGGCTCAGTTGGTTGGAACATAGTTGGAAACACCAAAAAGGTTGCAGGTTCAATTCCCATTAGGGAACCCATAAGAAGCAACCAGTGAATGAATAAGTAAGAGGCACAACAAATCGATGCTTCTCTCTCTCTCTCTCTCTCTCTCTCTCTCTCTCTCTCTCTCTCTCTCTCTCTCTCTCTCTCTCTCTTTCTCTCTCTCTAAAGTCAATAAACAGCCGAAACCAGTTTGGCTCAATGGATAGAGCGTCGGCTTGGGGACTGTAGGGTCCTGAGTTCGATTCCGGTAAATGGCATGTACCTTGGTTGCGGGCATATCCCCAGTAGGGGGTGTGCAAGAGGCAGCTGATCGATGATTCTCTCTCATCGATGTTTCTAACTCTGTATCTCTCTACCTTCCTCTCTGTACAAAATCAATTAAAAAATAAATAAATAAATAAAGTCAATAAACATATCCTCAGGTGAGGATAAAGGAGGGGAAAAAGATGATGTTTCCCATCTTGCACATGTTTAATGATTGAATAAACGTTCTTGTATATTTCAAAATGTACAAGAGTCTAGTCAGTTTGCTCAGTGGTTAGAGTGTTGGCCTGCAGTCTGAAGGGCCCTGGTCAGGGACACGTCCTTTGGTTGCAGGCTTGATCCCCAGCCCCGGTCTGGGCATGTGCGGAGGCAACCAATCAATGTGTTGCTCTCACATCAATATTTTTCTTTGTCTCTACCCCTCCTTTCCACTCTTTCTAAAAATCAATGAAAAAGATATCCTAAGATGAGGACTAACAACAACAACAAAATACAAGAAAAACTTATATAGACATATACGTAAACTTTAAAAGATGTGTTTAAAATATATTAAAGATTAAACTAAACTTTTGTTTGTGGACACTAGTAACTATAAAATAAAATATAATTAAGTCAAATATATGTTTTTCTCAAGCATTATAGCTAGATCTAATTTGTTGCTTGCTTGGTTGTATTTCTTTTCTCTTTTTTTATGTTTTGCTTTAAAAAATATGTGTGTGTGTATATATATATATATATATATATATATATATATATATATATATATATTATTGATTTCAGAGGGAAAGAGAGAAAGAGATAGAAACATCAATGATGGGGCATTAAGCCTGCAACCTGGGCATGTGCTTTTGACCGGAATCAAACCCGGAACCCTTCAGTCAGCAAGCTGATGCTGTATCCACTGAGCCAAACTGGCTAGGGTTGTGCTTTCCTTTGTAAAACTTTTATTTATTTATTTTAGAGAGAGGAAGGGAGAGAGAAGCATCAATTTGTTGTCACACTTATTTAGGCAATCACTGATTGCTTCTTGTATGGGCCCTGACCAGGGATTGAACCCACAACCTTGGCATATTGGGAGGATGCTCTAACCAACTGAGCTACTTGGCGAGGTTCTTTTTGTCTTTTTGATTTTTGTTTGTTTCTAGTTTGCTTGTTGGTTATTTTTTCTATCGCCGTTTTTTTTTTTTTGTTTTTTTAAGATAGTAACAATGCATACTTTAGCTAGTGAATAAAATCCTTCAAGTTTTAACATTTTATGGCTTAAATTTATAAGCATTTAAGATGAACTGAAATGAATGTGTTCCAAGCTATTGCGCATAGACCTGACTCTTAAGCAGACATAATATTCTCTCTCTGAGCTGACCTACCTAGGGATCCCCAATGTGTTTGCATTGCAGCAACTGAGTTGGCTCAGAGATTCAAAGGAAGCTTCAAATGAGTAGAAAGAAAGTGTTGACCCCAATCAATGTCACACACCTTTCTCAGTGGCTTCCTGGCAGCCTGTCTCTGCACTGAGACTCCCCACTCTCCCCTGCACTCCTGGCGCAGGTGAAAAACCCTGCCCCTGGGACAGAGGTCAGGAGCCCCTCCATGGGGAGGGCTGCAGGCTGGCTGGACGCCTGGAGGCAGCAGCGAAGGATGAGTCAGCAGCCACTGAGCGGTGTGGTCCCGGGCAGGTGGTTAACATGGCCGGGCCTCCGTTTACCCCTCTGTACAATGGGCTCTGTCCCTTAGGGCGGCGGTGAGGACCCACGGGAAAATGCCTGTCAAACACCCGGAGTAGCGGGATATGAACCTGGTACCAGGAGACAAGTTCCCCTCCCCCGGAGGCTCCTGCTCTGAAATAAGAGTCCTGCAGGAGGGAGGGCTCTGGGGCCGGGGAGGAGGTGGGGAGGGGAGAGGCGGTTTCTAAAAGAACAATGCTTTCTTTTACTCGTGTCGAAAGTGGAATCGTGCGCGGAAGACAGCTCTTCTGCAGGGAGGAGTGCCAGCGAGGGGCAGAAAGGCTGACTTCTCCGGCCGCAGGGAGGAGGGACCAGGTGCCCCAGGGCCTGTTAGCTGAGCAATAAAGCCATATTCCTCCTGCAGCTGTAAACGCCGCCGAAACAGAGTGTTCCAGGTCTCCGAGGTGTTCTGCAAAAATCCCTGGAGAAAGACGGCACCAGAGCCATCCACTGGCAACCAGTGCTTAGGGGGCACAGATAGGAGAGCCCTCGGCACCTGTCGGGCTGCTCATGAAGCTGCAGTATTTTTTTTCTGTTGGTGCCAGTGTTACCCATTGTGTGACTTACTCGGTGTGAGTTACCAAAGAAAAATAAATAAAATAATAAGATATTAATAATATAATGTAAATAAAATAATATAATAATAAAATAAAAATATAATGATAAAATAAAACAATAACAACAATAGTAAAAATAGTGTTTTGTCCTAAATGGCAAAAGAAAAGATCATTGTATGAAAAATTGTGAAAAATGTACACCCAGAGAGGAAATTAAAAATCATTGGGAATTGTTAGTAACATCTCAGCGGAAGAGAAAGGGTTTGAAAAAGTCCCTCCTCCGTGGTGCAGAATCTGGGATTTCTTTGGTTTTTTAAAAGATGTTGGGATAAAATGATACCAAAATATTATTGTAATAAACGCCAGGAGAAAAAGAGGAAGTCATTCTGCACAGATACTAGCATTGAGACCACTTCCTTCTCAAATGGGTACGTTCTCCATTGTGACACAGGACGGGATCTTTAAGGTAGGAAGCAGAAGCAAGAGGAATAGTCCTTGGGAATTCTGGGCTGGCTTCCACAGCAGCAGGCCCAGGAGCTGCCAGGGCCGGATCCTCAGCAGAGAGCACCCACGCCCAGGGGACAGGGGACAGGACTGGGGGCGGGGGCCCAGCTCTGCCCGGACCCTGGACTGAGTCTGGGCTCTGCCATTGATTAACTCTGTGACCTTGGGAAGGTGACGGTCTCTCTGAGGTCCCCTCCCTAAAACTCTCAGGGTGATAGTAAGACAACGTGTCTGTGAAATCCTTTTAACAGAACCAGGCAGGAGGCGCAATTCCAAGCTTTTCTGCATTGTCTGGATCAAAACATTATTTATCTCCATGGCTTTCCAGCTGTTTGTGAAGGAGATATTAGCTGCTGCCAACTGGGCCTATTCAGAAATGTGGATGGATTCACCTCGTGCATTTCTCCAAAGCCGTGTTTTGAAAAATAGGGTCCCCAGAAATACGCTCCCTCAGCCAGATCGCTATCCTGAGGCGAAAGCTGCCTCTCTTGCAGGAATGTGTGGGGTTTTTTTTAATCTTATTTTTCTTTCTTTTTTTTATTTTTTATATCCTTTTTTAATTTTTTCAATTTCAGTTGATATTTTTATCTTATTTACAGTTTACTTACCATACTCACTTCGCTCACAGTTTATTCCTGACCCAAGCATGTGTGGACTGCCTTTGGACACAGATACATGTGTCCTCATCGCAAATACTTAAGTGCTCCTGATAAACGGATCAAGAAGGTGGTACTTCCTCGCCAAATACATCCTCATCCGTGCCCCATCTCTGGCCAAATTCTGCCTGGCTCCGGCCCTGAATGTGCAACATCTCCCAAAAACACGCCTGCCTATCTGGGAGCCCACACCCTTCTGCTGTCCCACATGAAACCTGGCGGCGGGCCAGGGGTAAGGCCAGAGAGTGGCTGTGCCAGAGCTGGTTAATCACTGCCCCCTCCCCCAGGCAGGCACAGAGCCCCCCTCCCCAGGCCCCCCACCCCCACCCCGCTGGACACCCCTCCGGGCATCGGGAGCCTGTTAAATTCCTCCGGCTACTGGTTGGCTCCAAGGAGCCTGCTTTTGGCACAGGTAGGAGAGGAGGAGGAAAAAAAAATGGTGTAAGCAAGTTTCGAAATCTTAGATCATTTCATGAATGACTCAGTGTTTCCTTCTGGAAAAGTGCAATAATGGGCTTTCATTAACAACTGAGCTCTGAACGGGGTTCCAAACATGGAGGAGCCGTGGTGCCCTCAGAACCCGGCGCCCTCCCTCCGGCCTTCGTTTTTATGGCTTCCCCAGGAATTTTATTCACTCGGTAGCGGGGGCTTGCTGAAAAATAACCTGTCATGGACTTCCTCCTTCAGGCTTCCTGTTCTTTCTGAGAAAAGCACCGAGGTTGTCTCTTTCTCTTTTCTTTCTTTTTTTTTTTTTTTTCTATTTAAAAATATCCAAAATATAATGTATCAAATTGACACAACCTTAAACTCACACAATGTGGACCAGTTACGTTTTGGGAAGAGATTAGAAGAGAATAGCCTGGTATTTATTTATTTCTAAAATGAGGATAGCATAGTGTATTGCTTTAGTGTGTGAAACACCTAACTATGTTTCAAATATCATCTTTAATTTGGGTACACTTCCACATTAGAATTAAAAGGAAAAACAACAACAACAAGGAAAACAAATGAAAGCTCTGTGCCTTCCTGGCTTGGCCCATGGGCAGCCCCAAGTTTTGATACAGAAGGAGACATCCAGGCTTCCGGCCGGGGCTCCAGCTCCGAGCCATAACCCAGAGGACGTCTCCACTGACTCATTACGGAATAAATGTTGCTAATGTGAAAGGTATGCAAATAGAGCTTAAACGGCGAAGGAAGACGCTGCAATCCGATAAGTAACGTGGAGAAGGTTACTGTGGTTACGGGCGGACTCTATTTGCATACAGGCTTATCTTGCTTTTAAAGCAGGAGGGGGGTGTGGAAGGAGGAGGAAGAGAAAAATCCCAACTTTCACCGCTTGTGAAAAAGTACAATCTCTGGAGAAGGCCTGGCTTTCCGAGCCACGCTAGCTGGCAAAAAGTGCTTTGTGCGGCAGAATCCAAAACACAGCCGACACGTTTGCTAGGATGCAGAATGCAAACACCGGGCTCGCCTCAGGTCATCTTACTGGAGGATTGCACAATCAAACTTTTTGTCATCCAGGGTGGCGTGCTGGGTCAGGACTGACCTGTCACTGCTCGGGTTTCAGGAGTGGCCCTGCCTGGGCGGCTGGACTCATGGCGAGTGGGTCCCTGGCTCCTCTTGCAAGTCAGACCCACAGTCAGACAGAGAGAGAGAGAGAGAGAGAGAGAGAGAGAGAGAGAGAGAGAGAGAGAGAGAGAGAGAGAGAGAGAGGCGCCCCACAGTAGATCCTGAGCGCTATCTCAAATTACAGATCTTGCAGCCTGAGTCCGGTGAATGAAGCCAGAATGACTCGCCATTTGGGAAGGAGGGCTCTGTGTCTCCTTCATGCCTGTGCAGGCGTGTTTGCCCATGCTGTGCTCTGGCTAAAGCTGTGCCTCGTTACCATCGCTCAGCTATGTAAAAGTGGACATAGTTCTAGGAAACAGGTGAGCAAAGTCCATACCGACTCAGAAAGAGAGTGGATTTGAATAAATGCTTCAGAAAATGTCTAAATTAGTCACACACACACATAAGTCAGCAGGCTCATGGAGGCAGGGGCCCTGCAGAGCGCCCTGTGGCATCCAATTAAAATCAATTTTAAAAAACAGATCCATGTGGGAAGTGTCCAGAGGATTTGTGAAGTACACTCAAAACCGTTCAGATGCTATAAAAGACTCATTTCATAAGTATCTCCAGTGTTTTCTTTTATATGGGCATTTAATCTAGTTTGGGGACCATTTGTCAAGATGAAGCAGGTTTCCTGTTTAGAGCTCTCTGCACCCCCTGCCCCCCACGCTGGCTCCCCAAATAAAGTTGGATTTTGAAATGGAAAATGAAACAAGGGAGGAGTGATAAGGACTGGATGTACTGACAGAGACGTGGCTTATTTTAATGAGCTGGTTCCGTAAGATGATCATACATACACATGCATGACTACTTAAAAAACACAGCTTCATATGTGTTTTTTAAAAGAAGTTTATATCTGCTTCAGGTATCCAATTCAAGAGACACAAAGGGGACACAGAAAAAGCTAGTCCTCCCCCCTTCCCCTGGTCCCCAGCCTCTCAGGCCCCTTTCCTAGAGGTCACCACTAAGGCAGAGTGAAGATGTTTTTAAAGGAGATAATTACCCTGTCGATTTGTTTTCCTTTATAACGTGAATATATTTTTGTAGTCTTTATTCCTGGCTAATTCCCTCTGAAATACCCTAAGATACAGAAGGATGAAAGCAAAACAAAACAGAGGTATGACAGTCGTTACCTGTGAGGGTTTTAAATCCACTGTCAGTGAAATCTTTTTAGTTCTTTCTGCCCCATCCTACTTGACCAGAGGCGTTTTGAGAGAAGGGCAATTTGTTTAAGAGAAAGAAAACAAGACATGATCTAAGAAGTAAATATTTTGAACCCCTGAGGAAAATCATCATTGGAAAAGATCAGGTGAAAAAGCAGGAAGCAACCGACTACTAAACCATCTTTCAAGAGGCACAAGCAGCACTGGCTGGGTAGCTCAGTTGTTTGGAGCATTGATCGGCTACCTCAATTGTGGGTTCAATCCCTGTCAGGGCACATGTGGGGATCAATCAACGGAAACATAAATAAATGGAACAACAAATTGATGTTTCTCTCCCCTTGCCTTTCTTTCTAAAAACGAATAAATAAAAATAAAGATGCAAGCAAACACCATCATGGCAATGGCAGTTGTTTGGAGTGTTGTATGTTGGCCCTATGGGTAATTTCTGTGGGTTTCAAACTTTGCATAGTAAACAATAAGGATTTCTAGTAATAAAAGCAAGGAAGTACTTTTAAAGTTCATACATTGCACACTAGACTTCATTCTCTGGCCTTTTCTAAGGATATTGCCAACTTTAAGAATTCTTATACTTAATACCCTGTTTCTCTGAAAATAAGACAGTGTCTTGTATTAATTTTTGCTTCCAAAGATGCATTAGATCTTATTTTCAGACGATGTCTTATTTTCGGGGAAACACGGTATATGGCAGGTACATAGGCCTAATAACAACACTCTTCTGCTTTTTGCTCAGTTATCCCAAGTAACTGTGGCATCTACTACATTCTACCTAAATTTGTTCAACACACATTTAAGTAGAGTTAAACCAGTAACACCTATATAATTTCCACACCTATCCCCACAGTTTGGGAAATGGTACTTTTATTTTTATGCAGGAAATTCTGTACCAGTTCAATACATTCAAATTAAACTTGAATATTAAGGATCTGATTGGCTTATATTTACTTACTTATTTTAAATATATTTTTATTGATTTCAGAGAGGAAGGGAGGGAGAGAGAGAGAGAGTATGATGCGGGAGAATCATTGATCACCCGTCTCCTGTACGTCCCACACTAGGGATTAAGCCCAGGCTTGTGCCCTCAACCTTCAGTCCGCAGGCCAATGTTCTAACCACTGAGCTAAACCAGCCAGGACTGGTTGGCTTTTTTAGTGGGTGCATTTTGACACCTACAAAAAGCCTGAGAATGGACCGCAGACACTATCAATATGTATTCTACAAACTCCCCTGGCAGCAGCCACTGGCTTGATCAGCTTAATAATTCATTAACACTCGTAATGTTACTTTTCAGTTGTATGCTATGTGTACTTGAAAGTAAAGAGGACAAAAATAAGTTTGAGGGGGGAAAAACATTTTAATTGCTTTCAAATGTTCCAATAAAACTGAAATGCATACACTCTTGCTCAAGAATGTCCTTGCCAGATTATTACATACTTGCTTGCCAAATCTCTCTAGCTTTCTCCTATTTTCTTAATCTTAGGAACTGCAGACAATATTGAGGGTTGCTGGCTGTTCAGAACACATAAATGCTTGCAAAAGGCTTTTAAATGTTCAAATGTTGTAGGAAGGAATGAAAAAAAAAAATCAGGTCTCCACTCTTAAAAACAATTAAAAGTTTATGAGTCAGAAAATAGCAAAATAATCTTAAACTCCCAAGAACAAAGTTTTTTTTTTTTTTTTTTTTTTTTGCAATCATGTTTAAATAACCATTTTGTTATCTTCAACTGTAGTTCCTGCTGAGAACATCCCAATAAACGGCCAGGCCAGTCTCTGTGACTAAGGAAATACTCTAACTTCTGATCCGCTGATAGGAGAAGAAATATCACTGGGGCCAGGAGGTCTCCAGGTCACTATCTAACAGACGTGGCTGTGGCGCAGGCCCAGCTCTGTGATGAGGGAGCGGTGGTGGTGCCTCAGCCATGACACATCTGCTGAGATGATTTCAGGCCATTGAATGACACCAGGTGGGCATCCTGCATGCGGGGTTCTGTGTAAAAACGCACCGTGGACGGCGGGTGTCCCCTGATTACGGGGTAAAAATGCCAGCTTTCTCTGATGAATTTGCAATATTTCGCCACATACTTGGAAACTAATATAGACACAACATCTTTAATAAGTTGGAAAAGTAAATCGAAGAGCAGACATTGGTTTCCAATATATAGAAATTGAAGGAAATCAAATGTTAGAGTAAATTTAAATATCATTTTTGTCTCAAGCGAAACTCTGTTTGATATGCAAGCCATCCCCCAGGTAGTCATAAGTACAATTTTATTTCAATCTTGATTTCTTTGAAGGTAAAAGAAAACTTAGCGTCTTGGGTTCAGGATCAGACCTTACAATGTACTGTTTTTATTTTTAATTTTGAAACAGCATAGATTTTATTATTAACTAATTAATGAATTTTCCCCATCACCATTTATCTAGATCTCTATGTCCTCTTCCATTTCCACCGCCCTCCTCCTCCTGTACCGTGTTTATAAACAATATTTTAAAGAAAAACAACTATGACATCCATAAAGACAACATCCTAGCCCTAGCTATTTGGCTCCGTGGATAGAGTGCCCGTCCAGGCCCAGGGACTGAAGGATCTTGGGTACGATTCTGGTCAAAAGGTCAAAAGGTTAGCTGTAGGCTCCATCCCCACCCCAATCAGGGAGCATGTGGGAGGCAACCAGTTCCTGTGCTGCTTTCACATTGATGTCTCCTCCATTCCTCTCTCTCTAAAAAATAGCCTTGGGTGAGGATTAGCAACAACAAAAAGAATAAATCTCATTTTTTTAAAAAGACAATATCATAGTCATAGAGCACCTTTCATGCACCCTCATAGTATCTTATGATATAAGGTGGGAGTGGGAAAACTGAGTCAGGGTTAGAATTAAATTGTTGCTTTTACATGATCCATGAACATCAAAAGCCCAAGATCTATTTAAGATGTACCCTTTGCTCTGGACTCAACTTGATATAATTGTTATTTTAAGTTAATGTACTTTCTTTTTCTCCTCCTCCTCCTCCTCCTCCTCCTCCTCCTCCTCCTTTCTTCTTTCTTCTTCTCCTTTTCCCACAGTAAATGTATTTTAAAATATATTTTTCATCATAATTCTCTCTTAGTGGTAGAAGTAATTCATTTATCTCAGGGATCAGAAAGAAAAGCTTTCATTCCCAAGAGATCCAATGCAGGGGTGGTCTATCCCACTAAACAGCTTTAGATATTCACAAATGCCAGGAGATGTCATCAGAAGAAATAAAATTCCTAAGTAGACCTTCTTTGCTCCTTCTGAGACATCTGAGAAAGCAGGTTTGCCACTAAGGCGAACACACGTGCTTTCTGTTCGGGCTTAAGATTGTGGGCTTTTTTTATCTTCTAATTTACAGCTGAAGTAATTAATTAAAAACAAAACATCAGGCTATCAACCTGGTGGTCAAAGAAGAGAAGAATTCTTTGAGGAGATATAGCTTAAGAAAGAAATAACTGTCCTGGTTGGTTGACTCGGTTGTTAAGAGTGTCGTCAAATATGCCAATTTTCAGATTTGATCCCAGGTCAAGGTACATACAAAAACCAACCAATGAATGCATAACTAAGTGGAACAACAATTTTTTCTCTCTTCTTCGCCTCTTTCAAATCAATAAATAAACATTAAAAAAAAAGGAGGAGGCACCCTCCGGGCATGGCTCAGTGGTTGAGCGTTGACCTATGAACCAGGAGGTTATGGTTTGACTCCCTATCAGGGCATCTTCCCAGGTTTCCAGCTGGATCCCCAGTAGGAGGCATGCAGAAGGTGATTAATGATTCTTTCTCATTGATGTTTCTCTCTCCCTCTCCCTTGCTCTGAAATCAATTAAAATACATATATATTTTTAAAATTATTGTTTTTTATATTTCAAAAAAATTTAGATCCTAGGAAGAAATAAAGGGAAAAATGGAATAATGCATTGTAGCACCGACTGAGTGAGGAACCCTCAAAGTGCAAAAATAATATTTCCCAAAGAATTTTTTTTGTTTGTCAAATCAACTGCTTGGAGTTATTTTACATTCCTTTAAAACCTCCAAGTTCAAAGTAAATAATTGTTAATAAGCGTTAAATACAATCTCTTTAAAATCTAATCTTTTAAAAATCCAATCTTTACTCGGAGAACGTTTCCTGAGAATCTGACATTTCAGTTAAGGTTGCAATCTTGACAGAGATGCTCAAAGACATCACATTGGAATATTGTGATCCTGTTTAGAAGCCTTGCATCCTGCATAAATTCTGCTAGAGAATTTGAGTACAAATTAATTAACTTAATTTAAGTTAATTCATACTAAAAAAGAACTTCTGGCCTGGTATGTTACTTGACTCTCTGGTCTATTAATAATGAAGAGAACTATTTTACTGTGTTTGTTTTTTAATTTTTAAAAAATATTTTTATTGCTTTTTAGAGAGGAAGGAAAAGGGATAGAAATATCAGTGAGAGAAACATTGATTGGCTGCCTCCTGAACGCCCCTTACTGGGGATTAGGCCCGAAAACTGGGCATGGACCAGGAATTGAACCAGGGACCCTTGGTTGATGGGTCGATGCCCAACCACTGAGCCACACTGGCTGGGAGAGAACTGTATTTTTAAGTTGGGGAAGTGTTCATTTTTGCTACTCCCAACTGTGACCCCAGTATACCCTGTGCCCACGAAGTCCTGAAACAAGGAATATGCATCAGGTCACCCCGGCATCTTCAATCTGCAAAAATGAGGTTACCGTGGAACAGAGTCTCATAGAATAAAAGAGGGTGAAATAAAAACAAACTAAAGGCGTTTAATAAAACAAATTAAGTAACACTATGCAGATTTCCAGACGTTATGGAAATCCTCTACCGTGGGGTGTGCGGGGCCAGCTGAGTAGCTGGATGAAATGGGAAACTCCACGCAGGAAGTGCTGCTGCTGCTAATTAAGGAATGTGGAACCCTTCCTTCTGAGTCAGCTGGGCGGTATGTGGGACTCTGTGCTGCTCACATGAGGCTTGCATGAGACTTCAGAAAGAAAACCAGAATATCTTGCCACTTAACATGTAAGAGGCAAGATGTGATGTGTGTGTGTGTGTGTTTAAATGTTTCCTAATCTTTAAAATGGCTCCTTGCCGCTGGCCTTTTATCAGCTGATCGTACTCCAGCATCATCTCCTCCTCTGATGGCACAGTGTTATCCCCTAGCCTAGATGTGGGCCGTTTCCTAGCTCACGTTTTCAGGTACACAACCTTATCATAGCATTCTGACGATTCACTGCTATTACTCAGCAATAAAAACCTCTCTGTCAACCTTGTTTTTAATTTCTGTTTGGAAAGAGAAGTCAAGTGGATCTCATTCATTTCAAGTGTAATTCAGGCATCGTGTAAAGACATAATTCAAGAAAAAGAGGAGGTAGGAAAAGGTGGTGCAGATTTCATAATCAAAAGACAGCCATTTACAATTTTGTATGTTTGGCCATTAGCCATATATGGCTATTAAAAAAAAAAACTACATACAATTAAAAATATTAAATCTTTATTGTTAAAAGTATTAGATATGTCCCCCCACAGTGACCTCTTCTAGTCCACCCCTGCCCACCTAAAATTTTTGAAAAGTACACAAAATTAGAAAAATAATAAAATGAGCCCTCATCCCAACACCCAGCTCTGTAGTTTCAACTTGTTAAGCACATTTGCTTCAATTCCTGTTTTTTAAAGTTCGTTGAAGTATTACAAATTCCAAATATTATGTCATTCTCCTAAATGCTTCAGTACATGTCTCTAAAAATATGTATACTTTTTATAATAACCCACAGTGCCACTATCACAGCTAATGATTGTTCTCAGCATGTCCATGCCAAAATTTCCCTGATAAGAAAACAAGTTAAAATTTTAATGTATAACTACATGCTCCCTTTTTGCTTACTACTATATATATATATATATATATATATATATATCCCTCGTGTGAGCAGCAGTCCCACAAACTAATATATATCTATATCTATATCTATCTATCTATCTATCTATCTATACACACACACACACACACACACACACACACATATATATGTTAAAAATGATTTTGAAAAAAATACGATTTTGCATCTTGATTTGTTTTGTTTGATATAACTATTTCCCAATAGCAAATTTTTCAAAACTCTCTAATTGCGAAATAGCTGTGTGCAAGTGTGTGAGTGTGTGTGTGGGTAAGCTGGGTGATTAGTGATTCCTCTGTCGGTCTGTTTCCACGTATATACGGAGCGAGTTTGTGTGTGTTTTCCTTCCTCTCGCAGTCAGTTTGTTGCCATGCATATCTTTGTTCACAACACCTCTCCCTGGCCGGTGCTATTTCCCTAGGACTCGGTCCAGGAGTGTTATGAACAAATGTATGAGCACGGCAGGGCCCTGGACTCGCTCCGCAGTTGTTTACAGAAGGACCGTTCCAGTTTACACTTCCACTCACAGAGGCAGGGGCCTCTGTCTCAATGTCTCAGGGCAGCGCTTTGCAGGGAGGGCGCCTCTACCATCCTTGGCTGGGGCTGGCTGATGTTTGTAACCATCTCAGAATACATAAAGACACATTTCTCTTCTCCCCCTCCCCCCAGGCCTGCACACCCGGCATGCGCAGACTGCCAAACAACCGCAAAGTAACTTTGATTAGAAGAAAAGCCGGCCCATCTGAAAACGTGGTAATGAGATAGTTTCCACCCCCCGGGAAGCCGGCCTGCGGGGGCGGGGCGCCGGGTCCTGCTGGCCTCTTCCATCCTCAAGGAGGTAGAAATGCACAGGTCAGCGTTCTCTTCCTTTGCTTTGCGGGGTTTTCTCTCTCCTTTTTCTACTTAAAGCTGGGTCTTCTTATTTGTTGCCCTCTGGCTGGGTGGAGGATGCAGAAATACGGCTGGGAAGTAGAAAAGTTTGGTGGCAGGCGCTTCCTGTGAGCGCAGCCCCACGGCAGGCAGGCACCGGGGAGCAGAGGATTAAGGCAGAGCCATTTTAGCTTCGAGTCCAAATTCGACTTTGTTTCCTTGGGGACACGTTGTGCTCGTTTGTTGACTTCCAATACAATTGCCTCGGTGGCTGCCGATTGCGGCGCAGGAAATGCTTACGTTCTTTTTAAGGAACATAGCATTATCAGTTACAAATCCTGATAGTCAGGAAAGTCAGTGGTGTGGGGCTTGAGAAGTTTATGTGACAGATTTGTGAGTGTGTTTGGAGTCAGGGAGAAAGAAACACTCTCAGGACTGCCGTGTTTATGGGGGAGGAAAAATAAAAATAAAAAGGAGGAACTTGATAAGGACATATGCAGCAGGATGGTCTTTAAAAGCCCAACATCTGAATCTTTATTTTCTTTTTGTTTATCTCTTTTTTTGTGTGTGTGTGGGGGAGGGGAGAGTGGGGTGGGAGAGAAGCTCAGGAAAGATGGTCCTGTTATTCTCACTCGCTTTGCACTGTTTTCACCCCATTCAGAGGCTCAGGTCCTTCTTCAAAGCAAAGTGGGGACAAAACATAATCTCTTAAAATATTTTTAAAGAGGGCATGCAGGCGTGGTAGGGTAAATGCATATATACTATATATCACATATATATATCAATATACATCAATATATATCTATCTATATATAAATGATTCTGTATAATATGTTTGTATATATGTCAACAAAATGTGCTAACCACATTTTAAAGAGTCCAGGATTCCAGAGGGATTTAGTTAAGCTGAGGCTGTTTTGGAATGGGGACAGACACTGCAGGAAGAGAAATGGCTAATGCCATTTTGACCGACGTTTCCTGAGTGATCACCACGCAGTTACCAGGCAGTTTTAAGATTTCATGGAAATGGGTTTATTTAATGCTTCTAAGTGCCCGATGTGCTGGGCGGCACTGTTATTCCCACTTTGCAGGCGAGACCCAGAAGCTGGGTCAGTGGCCTGAGGCCCCCCAGGAGCAGAGAGCGCATGGACTCAGCCAGTTCTGGGGCTGCTGTATCCAGTTCTGGTTTCTGGGGAAACCTGCTGCGCCCCAAAACCCCTCAGCTCGTGGCGGGTGGTGAGGCGGGGTAGCTTTGGGCCAACTGTTGACATCAGGGCAGCTGAGCTTGGGCCTAGACTCAGGATTTTGGGATCACTTTATCCTATCCAGGTTGTGACTCAGACTTTAATCTCTTCCCCAGCGTTTCCCCCCAATCCCAGCATCCTCTCTGAGGGCGTGGCTGCGGAGACTTGGAGCTCATCCAGCTTGCTCACCCCTGCCTCCTGCCTGGAGAAGGTGCCCATCGGACTCCGGAAGCCGGCGGCCTCCCAGCGCCTGCGGGTCCCCCAGAGCCTGGTAAGTGCCGTGCATTGCCTACGTGGGTTGGTCGTGTTATTCAAGTTCTGGAGCAGACGAGTCCGGGTCCAAATACGACTGTCTCTCTCGCCCGCTATGAACACACTCGCTTCCCTTTCCCGCCGGGAGTAAGGGCCGCGCTGGGGGCTGCGGTGGGAAAAGCAGAGCTGGCTGTACTGGCCTGCGAGCTGTGCCTGCGGGCAGTGCCTGCGGGCAGGGTGTCTTCCTTGCGGGCTTGCTAAGTGCCTAATCCCCCTGGAGAGTTTTACGAGTGAGGACTTGTTTATTCCACCCAAAGGGGAATGCATTACCTCCATCTGTAAAATGGGGGCACAGAGGCAAAGGGAGCTCAAGGGAGGTGCCAGAGGCTGCGAGCCCAGCGTCTTGGTTTGAACCCAGAAAGCTCACTCCCTGTACCACCGCTCAGGCACAGCTTTCCCACCTGGGGGATTAATATACATAACTAATTCATATATCTCAATATATAAAAGGCTCTGCCTAGGTATCCAGAAATGGTGCCTCTGGTAAGTAGGTAATCAATGTTAGCTGTTACTATTCCCTCCTCTCCCAAAGCCAAGGTCAACCACTTAGTGTAGATAAGAATGGCATGAGTCAGCATGGGCTATTGGATCAGGCTAGAATTCCACTTTATTCTTGTTAGAGAACCTCAAGGAAGTTGGAGAAGTTGGAAAGTCAGAAAGCGGGTTAACCTCTGATGGCTCCAGTTTCCTCACCTGCCCAATGCATGAATATACAGGTTATTAGGAGAAGTAAATTAACGCTATCCCTGGATCAATCACCTGTGGAGTTAAGACTGGCGTCCGGCAAAGGCTCAACAAATTGTATCACTTCCGCCTCTCCTTATCCTTATCTCTTCTTACTTTTACTATTATTGTTGCTGTAAAAGTAAACCAAAAATATGAACACACTTAAATATCCGAATGAGTTCAGCAGAGGGGATTATCAGCATTACTATTTTAGGCGTGTTCTTGGTTTTATCAGTCTGTTTAATAAGCCTCTTAATATTTGAGCCATTCCTCTGCTCAGACCATTCCTATCTCTGACTTTTAGGCTCATTCATAGTAAAATGATGTGGTCGGTTTTTTTTTTCTTTTTTCTTTTCTGTCCTTTTATTTTTATATTATTATTATTTTAAATGGGCATAATTATAATTTTTTTCCTTTTATTAAGGTATTATATATGTACATATCTTACCATTGCTATTATTTTTTTTAAATTGAATTTATCAGGGTGACATTGGTTAATCAGACTCTACAGGCTTCAGGTGTACAGTTCTGTAGCGCATCCTCTGTACATTGTATGGTGTTTACCGCCCCAAGTCAAGTCTCCTTCCGTCACCATTTATCCCCCCTCTGTCCTCTTCTACCTCCCCCAACCGCTCTTAAAACCTGGTCTTTGCAATGACCCAACAACCCCATCGCAATTTTCGGACTTGTCTCATCTTCTTCCTCCACACAAGCCACCATCACGTGCTGGCTTCCTTCTGTTCCGGAGCCGCTGGGCACCTTGCCTCCAGGTCTTTGCGTGTCAGTGCCTCAGCCTGGAATGCCCTTTGCCGGGAACTCGGCATGGCTCTCTGTTCCCCTTCAGATCTTCACTGTCTTCACCTGTGCAGTCTTCCTGGCCTAGCCTATTTAACATCACCTCCTGCTCCTTCTACTCCCCTCACTCAGGCGAGTAACAGCACTTCCCCTCAGCCTATAGCCCCAGGCACCTAAGGCAATAATAGGTCCTTAGTTTTCTCCACAGCATTAGCATTTGATACACCAGAATCTTATTTAATGCACCATGTTAGCTCCACCAGGATGGGGTTGCTTTCCTGCTGCATCCCAGGATCCTAGAACAGTGGCTGGTACGTGCAAGGTGCTTAGGAAATATGGGATGAGTGAGAAAGTAAGGGAATGAGTGGATGACAGAATCCAGGGGGCAGGTTTATTTAATTAAACAGAACAGCTGTGTATTGGGACACTTCCTGTGTGTGGCCATATTCCACAATGTGGAGGAAATGGGCCCTCCCTGTGAGGGGCCTGCGATCTAGTCTCAGCTGGTAGGTCCAGCACACATCCAGGTCGAGGCATAACCCAGCAAATGTCATAAAGGAGACACTGGACTAAGGGTGACTCACCAAAGAGACGGTGCGGGCCCTGGGGATGGGCCTTGGGGGCTGGCAGGATGGGTGCAGACTGGTTTTGGCACATACATGGCACGGGTTTGGGGAGAGTCAGTGTAGGGTGGGGTGGGAGGGTGGTTAGGCATCAGGCACAGAGCAAGGAGGTGGGTAAGCAGAAAGGTTTCTCGAGTGTTTATCTGAAGCTAGTATATGGAAATCCTAAACATTTAAAAAAATATATATATTTTATTGGTTTTTTTTTTTTTTTTTTTTTTTTTTTTTTTACAGAGAGGAAGGGAGAGAGATAGAGAGCTAGAAAAGTTGATGAGAGAGAAACATCGACCAGCTGCCTCTTGCACAACCCCTACCGGGGATATGCCCGCAACCAACGTACATGCCCTTGACTGGAATCGAACCTGGGACCTTTCAGTCCGCAGGCGGACGCTCTATCCACTGAACCAAACCGGCTTTGGCAATCCTAAACATTTTAGTCACCATTTTTTATTCCCCAGGGCATTGAACAGTTTGGGATTCTGTTAATTTAGGAAAAAACTTATTTCTTGATTTTAATGAGAGGAAGGGAAAGAGAATCATCAATTTGTTGCTCCATTCATTCATGCATTCATTGGTTGGTTTTTGTATGTGCTCTGACCCAATGGCACCAGCAATCTTGTATTGGGACAGGCTTCAACCACCTCTATCCCACAGGGCCTCTTTTAAACCCCACCCCCTCCTGCCACACGGCCCAGGCCCCGCCTCTTCCTGTCCTGGAGGCCCGCCCTCAGTGGAATTCTTTGTTAATAGAAAATCTGTGTAACAGTTTTAATTATACAGGTAAAAAGATAAAAATATTTAGCCACCACCAAACGGTCCTGGGCCTTGCCCACAACTGATAATCACTTTTGGTAAGGATCTTCCCAATTTTCATATATTTCCATATTTCTTTCCTTTTTTCCTTTTTAAAAAGTGTGTTTTCATTAATTTTAAACAGGAGGGAAGAGGGAGAGAGAAAATTGATGAAAGCCCTAGTTGGTTTGGCTTAGTGGATAGAGAGTCTGCCTGCGGACTGAAGGGTCCTGGGTTCGATTCCAAGTCAAGGACATATGCTTGGATTGCCAACTTGATCCCCAATAAGGGCCCCACAGGAGACAGCTGATCAATGATTCTCATCATTGATGCATTTATCTCTCCCTCTCCATTCCTCTCTGAAATCAATAAAAATACATTAAAAAAAGAAAATGGGTGAGAGACACTGATTGGCTGCCTCCTATATGCCCCCTACGGGGGATCGAGCCCACAACATTGGCATGTGCCCTGCCTGGGAATTGAACCAGTGACCTCTTGGTGCAGGGGACGATGCCTTTCTATTTATTTGCTTATTTAGGTACAGTTGTCATACATTATATTAATGTCGGGTATATAACAATTATTTGATATTTATATATTATGAAATGATCATATATATTTGTGTGCATGTAAACATAGGTATGTATTTGTGCATAGTATATGTATATATACATATGTACATATATATTATGTATACATATACATATTTTTCTATTAGAAACTATATTATGGTATTATGCTATGTGTCTTTAAACAAAAAATGACATACTTTTTTGCAGCTTGATTCCTTTAAAAAAATTTTTTATTTAACAATGTCTTGGTGATTTAGGTTCATGTGGCTCTACTTGATTCTTCCCAGGGCTGTCTATTAAGTTTGGGGAGAGAGTGGTTTATGTGGCCATTTTCTTGGGATGGGTGTGTAGGTGGCTTCTAATTTTTCACTATTACAAACAAAGTGCCGAAGTGAGCATTCTTGCGTACCTGAGGGGTTATTTATTACCATAGAGTAGGCATTATAATTATATGTTTCCCCATTTATTTATGCTTTAATTTGTTTAGTGCCTATTTCTCCTATTAAAACGTAAGTTCCACAAGGACAGAAATAGAATTTGTTTTGTACTTCACTCTTCAATTACACCGCAGTCCAGTGCTTGGGACAGAGGGGTCTTCGGTGAATATTTATGGAGGGAATGGGTGAACACGTTGGCTGGGGGCACAGGGTGGTCTTGCATCCTGAGAGGAGGGAGCGGTGACTTCAGTTGGCACAGGGGAGATCTGAGCCCAGGGCAGCGGCAGGTGGCTGTCACGGGGGCTAGAAGTGCTGCGGGCTGGGAGGAAGACAGGTTCAGCGGCCTGACGGTGAGATTCCCGTACTGATCAGGAAACCGGAAACAAGGAACAGGAAGGAAAGGGTGCAGTTGAGAACTATGGGGATGGCGGGACCTGTAAGGTGTGCTAATTGATTAGCGGAAAGGCAGGCGTGGAGGGAGGGTTAAAACCTAGTTTAGGACACTTACTTTTTAAACATTTATTGCCTTCCACTTTTTTGCAAAAAAACACTGCTAATGGCTTTCGGGACATGAGTGTGCACAACCTTTCTCCCCTCCCCTCCAGGAGGAGTGGCACCCATTGGGGAAGGTGGGTAACCCACAGGGACAGCAAGAATGCGAGGGAGTGGCTGGTGGGAGGGGACCAGACCCGGGCCACACCAGGTGGACTTGTGCTGTTCCAGAACAGGGCCGAGGGGAGGATGGTCTCCCTGGCCCCAGACCACACACGCCGGCTGGTTCAGGAAATGGGTGTCCAGAACTGTGTGTCTGTGTGCATGTTTAGAAATGAAGGACGTTCCGGGTTGGTGACAGCGGAGGGCTGGCCTCAGTGTGGTCTGGAAGATGGACACACACTGAGGCCTGGGACCCCAGGCAGGCTCCTCCACCGGTGGGGCAGCAGTGTCACCTTTTAAAGAAAGGCAGGAACATCGAAAAGGGCGGAGACTGGTAAGACTGCAGGAGCCCAGAGGCAGGTGTCCTTATTGGCGGTGTCAGGAAGACCTCCTTGGAGGTGAAGGACTGTGGGTCTCAGTCTCACGCCTCTTTGTGTGGCCAGGAGGATCACTGAGGAAGTAATCTGCCGAGGAAGAAACACCTGAGGTTGAATAGTTCTCTTGGCTTTACTTCCATTTCCTTCCAGTGGCTTCCCCGTGCCCTTGGAGTAAAATCCAGTCTTCCCAGGCCCAGGGCTCAGGGACATTGGAGTTTCAGGCAGCCCCTTCTGTACTCAGGGTTGCCTTCCGAAAAGGTCAGTGTGACAGGTCTGTGATTTCTGCTGGAAAGGTAGTTCTTTGAATGTGGAGTTCACGTCCTTCCAGCTGAATCCCTGGTATTGGGGAAAATGCCAGGCACATCACGGAGTCGGTGTGTGTCCCATTGATTGAATGCATGCTTCACCTCTCTGCCTTTAAAGCAAGATTAAAACTAGCCACTTGGGCCTGGCCAGGGTGGCTCAGTGGTTGAGCATTGACCTATGAACCAGGAGGTCACGGTTCGATTCCTGGGCAGGGCACATGGCCGGGTTTTGGGCCCAGTAAGGGTGTGTGCAGGAGGCAGCCAGTCAATTATTCTTTCTCATCATTGATGCTTCTCTCTCTTTCTCCATCTCTGAAATCAATAAAAATATTTAAAAAAACAAAACCAAAAAAAAATAACTGGCCATTGGGTTGATTAGTAGGAGGATGTAATGAGATAATGGAGATTATCTCATGCCTGGCACATGGTAACCATTTACTCATTTTTCATCCAGTATTTAATGAACATCTATTATGTGCCCCTCATGGTTCAAGGTCCTGGGGCCACAGGATGGGGTGTGGGGTGAGGCCTGGTTAGTGTCTGCACAGGAAAGGAAACGCTGTGGTGAAGGGTGGTGAGGGGGAGGAAGGAGATAGGCGCTGAGGTTGGAGACCCCAGTGATGGGGGAGGAATGGGCCGTGAGAGAGGCCCCATATCTGTGGATAAGGACAAGGCCCTGGGGGCAGGTACTGGGTCTAACTCTTAGCTCTGCTGCCTCTGACCAGTGGGCTTTGAGAGAGCCACTTCGTCCCTCTGCCCAGGTTCATCTATAAAGACAGGGCTCTTCCTCCGAGGGCCCCCAGGAGTTAGAGCGAATGAGTTACAGAGTAGAGAGCCATACCCTGAGGACATAATGAACGGGAATGAACGGTTAGCGCTGATCAGCCAGCCTCTGGGCACTGCACCTGCTTTTGGCAGAGCACTTTTGGAAGCATCAGTGCTCCATCCCAAGGCAGAGAAATGCAGAAGGCACTCCTGGGTGTGGGTTTGCACAAGACCCTGCTCTCAATGGCGTTAAACAGGCTGACTCAGACCTGAAAGTAAGAGAATAAAAATCCTAACCGGTCAACTGTACAGACAACTTACTGGGCCATTTATGTCACCTAATTGAGAGAGCTGGGGGAAAAAGAGGAAAGGGAGGTCAAAGACTCAGTGTTCTTCCCTGGGCTCCAGGTCCAATGTCAACAGCATCAGGAGAGCTCACCCTTGGGTGCCAGGTATATTCAAAGGCGAGTGAGTCCTACACAGCCCTTTGTGGAGTTGATGCTCTGTGTAATTGGACCGTTGATCAACACAGGAGTTGGGGGTGCTTACCCGGGTGCAGTTGAAAATCCAAGTATAACTGCTGATGGCCCCCCTCCCCCAAACCTAACTACTGATAGCTTACAGTTGTCTCAAAGCTTTTCTAATAATGTATACAGTCAGTTAACACATTTTGTGTATTATATGTATTACGGACTGTATTCTTACAATAAAGAAAGCTTGAGAAAAACATACTATTAAGGAAATCATAAGGAAGAGAAAATAGATTTCCAGTATTGTTCCAATAGGGGAAAAAAATCCGTGATGTGGATCTGTGCCTGTGGCTGGTGTGCGGCACGGAGCTTCCTGTGGTATGACTTGGGGCAACACAGCTATCCCGTGAGGCAGCTGATTAGAGACTATCGTTCCATTTTACAGATGAGGACACCGAGGTCTAACCAGACCCCAGTGACCCACATTTTAATTCCCTTCCCATTGGGATGCGTTTTGAACACATTGATTGATCACTGCTACAGGCAGGCACCATGGAGATACAGCAGAGAACAAAACACAGTGGCTTCTATTTTCATGGAGTTTAGTAGGAGGACCAGCAGGAACGAATAGATTACTGAGGTATAATGTGTAGTGAGTACGAATGCATGGGTTTGAGATCTGGGGGTACCTGGCAGGGGTGCGTGATCTAACGTGAGTGGCTAGCCCATCTCTCTACACTCTTGCCCATTCTTTCTTCGTCAGCATCCATGATATTAAATGTCTATTAATGTGGGGAGTTGTGGGTGAAGGTCTGAGAGTGAGATCTAGAATTCATTACTGGACATCTAAGTGGACATAGATAGAGTAGGGAGTTAGAAATATGTTTTGGGGGTTAAGGTAAAGGCCTGGGTGAGAAAGATATACACTTAGGAGCCTTGTTAGGTCTGCTGAGCCACGGAATTGGATGAAATAGTCTTGGGTTCAAATGAGAAACAGAGAAGGCACCAGCTTTGGGCCCTGGACGCCTTAAAGTCTGGAGGTCAGGGAGAGGAGCAAGGACCAGCCCAGGGGACTTAGAAGGGGCAGCAAGGGGAGCTGGGGAATGAGCAGGCTCCAAATCCAGGGGAGAAGAGTTTCAAAGACGAAGAAGGGATAGACTGTCAAATACAGAGGTGGCAAATAAAATGAGGATGGAAAATTGTCTGACATCCTGTCGCATCCAGAGATAAAAACCAGTTCAAGCCACTGTCTTTGAAAGGTCCTGTCTTATACCCATGCGTTCCTGTCCTCCCTCGCTGGGCCCCCCACTCTGGCTTCCTTCTAGTTCTTTCTGTAAGCGCCTTCCCTTCTGTCCTGAGCCTGCCCACCTTCTGCTCCCCACCTGGCTTCCTGATGGAGGGCCACTGTCCCTCAGGGAGCCTCACCCCAAAACAGCAGGCACCTTCCCCTCTCTAGTGACCCTGACTTTGTGAATCTAACTGTATCTACCTCCAGAACAGCGATTTTCTGTCACTGGCAGAATTTTTAAAACCTGCAAAACCTGAGTATTTAGTCAGGGTCACTGACTTCTCTTCCCTTAGATTAGGGGTGTCGAACTCAATCAGAGAAGGGGCCAAAATCTAAAATCCAGCCTAAATCGCGGGCTGAATGGTTTACTGAACAGTCATAAACTGTCATTGTGATGGAAACGCAGCAGAGTGCAGTGATGACAGCGCGGTGCGGGCCACATTGCAAGGCCTGGCGGGACGGATTTGGCCCTCGGGCCTTGTGTTTGACACATGTGCCTTAGATTATTAAAAAAAACAACAAACAACAAAAAACAACACAATAGCTGTCTGGTGTGAATGAATCAAAATAACACCTGTTTTTTGTGTGCCACAGATCTAATTACAGTGGTAATTAGCTTGTGTGTGCCACGGTATGGAAAGGTTGGAAATGGCTGCTCTAGAAGATAGCATGAAGTCCAGAGGGACAAGGACTTCATTTGTTTGGCTTCCTCTAAGCTCTGTCTCCTGTGCCTACAACAGTGCCAGGCCCTACCAAGCTCTGGGCTTACAACGTGGCACCGGGTGTCTCATTCAATCCTCCCGTCTCATTTATGCCGGGAATATAAATATATGTTTTCTCCAATTTTATTGAGATGCAGTTTACATGTGATGCTATAAATTTAAATTGTACAGTATGATGTACACATGTTGCAAAATCATGATCATAGTTAACATCAGTCATCTCATAGCTTTTTCCCCTTGTGATGAGAATTTAAAAAAAAGAAATATATTTTTATTGATTTCAGAGAGGAAGGGAAAGGGAGAGATAGAAACATCAGTGATGAGAGAGAATCATTAATTGGCTGCCTCCTGCACGCCCCACACTGGGGATCAAGCCCACAACCCCAGCAGATGCGCTGACTGGGAATCGAACCATGACCTCCTGGTTCATAGGTCCACACTCAGCCAGTGAGCCATGCTGGCTGGGCAGTGAGAACTGTCTTCCTCCATGTTCTTTCTTTCTTTCTTTTTTTTTTTTTTTTTTTTTTTTTTTTTAACTTCTTTATTATCTCATTTTCTGGATGAGGAAACGGAAACCCAGAGGGATTAAATAATACTCTAGAATTAATGCAGCTTTCAAGTATTGGAGTATTTGAGAATATTTGGGAGTCCAGAGTGACTGGAGAGAAGACATGTCCACCCCCCTTCTCCCAGAACACGATGTTCAAAACTCTCTTAGGAGAAACAGCAGCTGATTTTCCAAATGAATGGGAAAGGAGCGCTAGGCGGAGGGAACCGTGGCTCTATAGGCTCTGGGTCAGTCCCGTTGAAGCTTACCTTTTTCCCCGAAAATAAGACAGTGTCTTATATTAATTTTTGCTCCCAAAGATGCGCTAGGTCTTATTTTCAGGGGATGTCTTATTTTTCCATGAAGAAGAATACGGTACACATTTATTGTTAAATGAAAATAAAGGAAATTTATTACCTGTATACGGTACGGTAGTACGGTAGTTGTCAACACAAACCAGACAAACTGTGAATCCTACAGTACAGTATCAAGAATTTACTCATTTATTCAATGACAATCATGTCATCATCTGGAACATCATCATAACAATCCAATTCCTGAATTTCCTGGCGAATTTTTTGTGACTCCATTTCTTTCAGAATCAGTGGACCAAATCTCTCATGTTTAGCCTGGGGGGGGGGGGCTTATTTTTGGGGAGGGTGCCTTATATTTCACTCAGAAGGAAACCTGTAAGTAGGTCTTATTTTCGGAGGATGTCTTATTTTCAGGGAAACACAGTAGAACCCTTAATGAGGGTTGGCCAAGACTTGAGACTGGAGAGTTAGGCCGGGGCCAGATTACAGGCCTGGCGAGGCAGTTCTGGAGTTTGTTCTTTTCTCCTGAGGCAAAAGGAAGCCATTAAGCAGGGTGGGGACATGATCTGCTTTATGCTATGAAAGCTCTTGGGTTGTGGGGTGGAAAATGCGCAGGCAAACCTAGAAAGAAAGAAAAGCCAGGAGGAGAAACCTCACTTATTCAAATATTTGGAGGAGGGAGTGGGTTTGTGGAGGAAGGCTTGTGTTAAGAGATGAAATGGACAGAGTTGAAATATATTTAGAAATTACAGGGTTTGCTGATGGGTTCAAGGTGTGTGGGGAAGGAGGGTGAAGGCTAGTTTAAGCCACATTATACTAGGTTTTGACTTGAGTAAGTGGGTGGATGAAAGAGAGTTCCATTTATTGAGATGAGGCTGGGCATCGGATTTCAAGAAATGTTATTGACCTCCCTCTTCCCAGACTTCCTCTCGTCCCAGAGTCCCCCTTTTGGGATATCGGATGAGTGCGGAGAGCTTTAAAGAGGTGCTCCCAAAGTGAAGTGACACACGTGATTTTTAAAAGAAAGTTTACATTTCCACGTCGAGTGACGTCAGCCCTGGAAAATCTTCCAGAATATTAGAAGAAGACAGAGTGCTTGTGGAGGGGACTCGCGCTGATCTAGCTTGTCAATGGGACAATTGAAGTTAAAAGATTAACAGTGTTTCCCTCCCCACCCCCCACCCAAGTTAATCTAATGAATTTGTGATTGGATCTAGACTTCTGTTTAAAATTGAGCCTTATTCTTGGCCCCTCCCCTCCTTGGTTTGTGAATAAAATCCAGCAATCACTTCTCTTCCAGGGTTGTTCCGAGCCAGGTGGACTACTGGCTGGCAGGCTCAGAGAGCCAAGAAGTCTCCAGGTTCCATACGCCGCCCCCACTTCCGAAAGGTAAATGCTGCTGTTTATTTTCTGTCATCTATGCCGATGTTTTATAGAGGGCTTACGGTTTTGAGGCGACCTGAGTGAGATCAAGAGGCTGACTGGGAGAGAGAGAAGTGTGGTGTCTCCTGCAGTTGCTGGCGATCCCCACTTAATTGAGTGCACTCAGTCGTGTGAAAACGGCTGCCCCGGGTTCTTCTCAGATGTCCTTTGTAGTTTGCAGGAGACTGGCAGGTTGGGCTCACTTTTTCATTCTGTTTTCCTGCTCATGCCTCGCCGCAGTTTTTCAGGTTTTCCTGCTCTGAACCACTAAGTTTCTTTTTTTGTTTTGTTTTTGTTTTTAAGCCAAGTATCTTTGTTGGCTTTCTTTCAGCTCCCAGGTTTTACACAGTCCCCAAATTGTTTTTCTGTAATAGTCCCACAGCAAAATAAATAAGATCATGCCCCATTCTGATCTTCTAATTATGGCTTAGTCCCCAAACATGATTCCAATAGACGGTAAATATAGCAAATGGGAAGGGCTTTTTTTTTGTCTGTCAGATCTGGAGAGAAAACCAGAAGTTGGCTAAAAGAGGTCTCATGTCACCAGGATTAAACCCGGGATAATGGGGCTATATTTTAAAGCGTGCCCTGGGAAACATCTGAAGGCGGGCTGGCCTGTTTAGATAATTGTGAAAAATGAAGTGTAGCTGACATTTGTCGCATTAAGATCGGGTGAAGTGGGGCGTTCTCTGTCTCTTCCCGAGAGCGTGTCGGCTCCTGGGCGGAAGGGACGGTCCTGGTCCCATTCTTTGCGCCGCCTGCCTCCCCGAAGCACCTGACTCCTGAAGAATGAGTCTAGCTGGGGAGTAATGGGAAAGCAGGATTACTGGGGGGTGGGTGGAGCTAAGCAGATGCAGATCAGCGTTTGATTTTCAATTTTCATCTCCTACGATGATAACAATGTGAATTCCTCGAGCTCACTGAGGAACCACATGTTCCCAGTGTTCTGTTACTTTTGGAGTTCCCATTTTTAATTGTTTTAAGTATACCAGCTTTCCAAACACATCTTAAGTGTGAGTCTCTCTCCTCGAAAGGGAGATTGTGTCTCAACAGATGCCCTTACAGCAAATCCAGATCCCTGTATGTCCTTTGGAAACACAGTGTGTGTTTGCACTCAGTCCCTGGCAGAATTTTGCAACCCTTTCCCCGTTTTTTGTTGGCACGCCTCCAAGAATAAGGTCTTTGTAATTCCTTGCTCAAACATACGGATCACATATAAAACTCTTAGCAGATAGATCAGTTAATATAATCATCTTTCAATTTTAAAAGCTACAACATAATAAGGTGTTTTTTTTTTTGGGGGGGGAGGAGGAATAGGGAGAGAGAAACAGTGGTTAACAGACCATATGATGTTATTATGCTAACAAAGTGGTAGCTTTGTGAGGGCGTAGAGAGAAAAAAAAAAGCACAACCCCTTTCTGCTCTGAGAATAATTCAGTAGCAACACGGTCTGAGAGCCAGGAGTCCTATTGTTCTTAGTGAAACGATTATTTGTCAAAACATTTGATTGTTTCCCCATTCCCACTGAAAAAGTTTGGACTTTTCTTTTTTTGCTCAGTTTTGATAGCAGGATTTTAAACTATCAGTAGTGCCATTGTGTTTACAGCATTCAGGGTTTCAGAGTTCAAAGGTTATCCATTAGCATGTAGAGTGAGGCTGCACTTATGTTCAGGCTCAACCTGGTTCCACTAGTTCATAGCTTCTTTGTTGGGGAGCGAGGGTGGAAGTCATTTGTTTTGGTAAGTTCAATGAGGCTTCTTGTTTATGAAGAGGATGCCTCTGGACTGTGTTTCAGGATGTGACTATGTCGGAGGCTCTGAAAAGTAGCTTAAAGAGCGGTATTCATCTTTCCTGAGAAAGGGAACTGCTAGAAGTAACCGGTGTCAGTGTACTTTATTTAAAAAAAAAAAAAAAAAAAAAGGGAGTTCTGGCCCAAGAATCTACTTCTGGCACTAATTAATTTGTAAGAAATTGGCTCATTTCTTTAAAAAAGACTAACCGGACCGTCTGTGGGGCTAGTAGTTGTGTATAAAAGGACAGCAAAAAACAGCACACTCTGTAAATGCTTCCCCTCTGCTAAGAAGCTGCCTCTCGAATTCCATTTCCTATTTATTAAGGATTGCATGGCTCACCAGCCCAAGCACTTACGGAGTGGCTTTTTTTTGTCTTGATTTATTAACTGTGTACTTGAAGTGCCTTTCTTGTTATGTTTTAAGTTTTTCCATTTTGGATACACCGAAGGTAAAACTACACACACACAACAGAAAACACGGGGCTGTTTTGTTTGTGGTGACTTGCAAAGCTGCGTTTCCATTTGCATTCGTTTGCATCTCGGGGCGGAAAACTTAATGGGTGTGATTGTGCTTCCGTGATTCCTCCTGGATCTCAGAGTGGGGGAATCAGTGTCCTTGGAACTTTTCTTTCTTTTCCTTTTTTTTGTGAGCAGAGAAAGAACAGTAGGAAAACACTTTGAGTTAGGCGCGGGGGGCTGGGGGAGAGCTTTTTTTTTGGATTCCATCTTAATCAGCCCCGTTTCATCCACGTGGATGTCTATCAAAGCCAAGTGGATTCTTGGGACCTAGGCCAAGTGTATAAATCCCAAGTTACAACAGCAGCGCAGACCCAGGCCTTTTAGAAAAGTAGCAACAAAGGACAGCTTTCTGAGACACTAATTAAAAAGCATTTTTAATCATCTTATCGACCCTCCTCCCACTTGAGGAGAACCTGAAGGAAGCGCCTTTTAATCCGCCCAAAGGGGTGAAGATTTTTTGTTTGTGGGTTTTTTGTTTGCGGGTGACCCCGGGTGACCCAGGAGTTCGGGCCCCGGCTCCGCCCCGGGCCTGGGCACACCTTGCGAGGGAGGGGGCGGCGGCGCGGCGGCGGCCTGGGTCTGCGCCTGCGCGCTGCCCTCGCGCCCCCTCCCCGCGTACCTGTCACTGGAACCGCCGGATGGCGGGAGGGGGGCTGTGTGTGGGCGGTGAGAGGCGAGCGCGTGCGCGGGAATCTCCCAGGCGAGAACTGGGAGTGCGCGTGCTCGCCCGCTCGCGCCCGGGGGGCGGGGCCCGTGGCGGGGGGCGGGGCAGGGGCGCGCCCGCGCAGGTCACGTGCCCGCGGGGGCGGGGCCTCGGGGGGCGGCCGCGGCCGGTGTAGGCCGGGGGCGGGGCGTGTTCGAACGGCGGGGCCGAGGGCGGGCGCAACAGCTGCTCCCTGAGCACTTTCTGACCCAACAGTCCCGGGGCGCCGGCCGCGCCTCGTCCCGGCCGCCCTAGGGACCCCCCCGCGCCTGCACCGTCCCCTCGCGGACGAGTAGGGGGCGCCCGAGCCTCTGCCCCCCCGTGCGCACCCCCACCCCGCTCACCTTAGCCCCGCGCCCGAGGTGAGCCCGGCCCCCAAATCCCCCGGGCGGGGCGGGGGTGGGCTGGGGGTCGGGGACGCGGGGCGCTCCCTTTGGGGTGGGGGTCTCCAAGGCGCGAGGTCCCGTGAGGGATGGTTTCGCCCTCGGACCCGTGGCCCCCCGCCCGTCCGTCCGTGTCGGGGGGCCGGGGCCGGTGAGGCGTCCGGGAGGTGTCGGCACAAAAGGCCGGAGAAACTCCCCGTCGTCGCCTCCCCTCCTCCTGCCTCCCCGCCCCCTCCCCTCGCCCGCTCCCTCCTCATTCAAACCCCGGCTCGCCCGTGCGGTGTCAGTTCAGTCCCGGCCGCCGCCGCCGAGCGAGGAAATGGCCGAGGAGCCGGAGCCGCAGGTAAAGGGGGCGCGCCCCGCCCGCCCGGGCCCCAGGGGGCGCCCCGAGTCTCCGCGCTTGTTTCCTCGCCCCCTCCCCAATGGCCGCCCGCCGTGCCCGCTTCCCCCCCGATCCCGTCCTCCAGGGCGCCCTCCCCACCCGCGCGGATGTGTGGGAGCCGGTGTGTAAGACAGAGCTTTACCTCACACTCACTGAGGGGGGGCCCTCGCGGGCCGGGGGCTGAGTGCGTGGGGTCCCCCGGAAAAGTTGGGCGGCCCGCGGACTCGGCCGCGGGGGGCAGCGGCCGGCGGGGGTCCCCGGCGGCCCGGGAGGGGCGGCCAGTGGGGAGCGGCCCAAACAATGCCCCTCACGGCGGCCCCCGCGAACAATGGCCGGACCGGCCGTACGGCCCTCCGGACGCGTCTATGGGGGCCGGGGAGGGGCCGGGCCTGGCCCCGGACCCCAGCGAACCCCTGCGAGCCCCCCTGCCCCCCGGGCGCCCCAAATCCGTGCCCGGGAGTGCCGGTCTCCTGCCCTCCATCTCTGAGGAGGCGGCGCTTCCTGGGTGTGGAATTGGGGTTTTTATGTGCCCCCTTTCATTTTAAAGATTAAAAAACAAAACAAAAAAACAACCCTAAGAAGAACCCATACACGCTTAAAGAATGCCTTTACAACTCCATTCTGGTGGCAGACCCAGAGCCAGCCGGGAGCAGAAGCAGGAACTCCAAAAGGCAGGAGGGACTGAGATGTTAGCCGAAAAGTGTTTTTTTTTTTTTTTTTTTTTTTTAAAGGGAAGTTTCTGCCAGCGGCGCCGAGTGGCGAAACCGCGCAGTTTCAGATGCAGAGACCTCTTCCCTGTTGCTTTGGCCCCCAAATGCTAGCGGCACGGGCTTGGGGGGCGGGGGGGGGTGAGGATTGGGGAGGCTGGGTTCGGGGTGCCGGGCCAGAGGGTCCGCGGGGGGCCGAGGCCGGTACCTGCGCGCCGGGATCAGCCCCTCAGGTCCTGGGTGGGACCCCGCACGTTAGGATTCGGGGGAGGGAAGCCGCATTCCTGGGCGGGCAGGGAGTTAGGAAAGAGCCACCGGTGGCCTCGTCGGGGACCCCGGTAGCCTGCTCCCATTTGGAGCAGCAGAAACTTTCCCCCCACCTCCAAGGATAGTCACTTCCGAGTTTAAGGCTTTGGTGCACTGCTCTCCTTTGGAATTTTTTTTTTTTTTTTTTTTTTTTGCCTCAATTTATCTCTTGAGTCAGCTTCTATAGGGCGTGAAGCGTTGAACATTCCTAAACCCGTGTTGACTAAATGGCGGTTGTAGGGTCCTCTGGGCAGTTCGGGGGGGCCCTGGGTTACGGACCGCTGTGCACACCCCAGCCCCGCCGGTTTCCTGGCTTTCTAGATCGTTTGCAGCCATTAAACTGCATGTTTTAAGAAGCCTCGGTCCGATTCAGTTCAGGTTGATTCAATTATGTCTTCATTGCTTCGGAGTTGGTTGAATGAGTTGACATGAGATTAAGCTCAACAAAAGAAAGGCAGGGCCACAACAGCTGCCGGCAGGCCTGCTCCTAGGTAGGGGTCTTAGGAGGCCTTGTACCTCCTCTTCTGTGTGCCCAGGAGTTCACAAACACTTTTCTTACTGTACTTTTCCCGTGGACATAGATGGGCAGCCTTCATACCAATAGACTAATTTAAATTACCAAACTTTATAATATACTGAGAATGAGGAATAGATCTGGGGTTTCTAAAAGATTTTAGTGTCTGTAGTGACAAGTGCAGAGCAATAACCTAATTGCTTTTTGTCTGAAAAAAATACATCAAACCACTAGTTTGTGCTTGCTTAGTTAATATGTGCTGAGAACTTTTAAGGTGTGTCCTTAATGGTAGATGGCTTTTTCTGAGAAGTCGTGTTTATTTTAGATACTGTTTTGTTCGGTATTCCAAAGACTGTGGAGTAGTGTGTTTGTGCTTTTTCAATCCTGGTGTTTCAGTTGAAGTCACCCCTTCCCCCATTGCTGCCATGTTTAATGTTATGTAAGTATTAAGTTCCAGAGACAGTGCCTTATTGAAAAGCTCAGAAGTCAAATTTACTATTTGTTTGGCTCATTTGTGAGAATTGGGTTAATAATCTGATCGTTTGGAATTTTAGTTATTTGGTGTGAGGAGGAAGCCTGCGCCTTCAGCTCTGCACATTGATTTGCATGCCGGAGGAGGAAGTAGGGTGAAGATTACGACTTTTCTAGGTGGATACCTATTTTAGTGTCCCACTTCTTTCAATCCTTTTAACACTTTCTACCACTTCACTGTTTGCCTTTTTTTTTTTTTTTTTTTTTAAGAAATAACTTGTGAGAAGTTTAGCAGTTGTCTTGGGTTCATATTATTCCCTTTCAATTCTTAATTTAAAAAAAAGGGAACTAATGCACCACTGAAATGAAGCTTGTAAAATATTTCCTCCCTTCAGCCTGAAGAATCTACTTAGATAACAGCGTAACTCCCCTCCCTTCTCTAGGTAATAGGCGAGGAAGGAGGAGGAGGGAAGATTTTGGCTTTGCCTTTACTTGAAGGTTTAAGGTGGAGGTGGATTTGCATTCTCTTTGTAAGGAAGCCTCCATTTTTGGCAGTGGAACTGCTGGGAGGAATAGCAGCCCCCGGCGTCTTTTTAAAGAGGAAATCTGAAAATAAGACTTAATCAAGTCACTTACAAACTGATGAAATACTCAGGAATATAATGGCCTGGCAAGTACCGTCCCTTTATCTCATTTCAGATAAATGCTCATCACTCTTCTCCATGTAACAGTATTTATGATGAAATGGCATGTTCTTGTCACAGCAGGGCTGCCTTTTCCCAACTCCAGAGCACTCTTAATTCTGAGCCGCTTGATGAGAGCCTCGGGGGTCCCGAAAGATGTGTTTTCCCACTATTATAGAATTACATTCTTTTCTCTCCATTGTCCCAAACTGATATAGGGTGATAAGGACTTTGAAGTAGTTTTAATGACTCTTGACTGCCTGCAATCTACTACTTATAAAAAATAGATATGCTTTTATCCAACTCTGAGGACTGTGATGGGCCTTCTCTTATGTTTTACAAGAAGCTTTGTTTCCACTTGCTAAAAAAAATTCAGATCAAGGTGTTCAGTATGGCTTGTATGTTATGGGTCTTGAGGTTGCTGTGTATGACTTGTCTTAAATGGTTTAATCCTAATACTTCAGTCAAATTCTGTAGCAGAATTTAATGGGTGAACAGTGGCTAGGTTTTTTTTTTTTTTTTTTTTTTTTTTTTTTTTTTTTTTAGTGGCTAGGTATTTTTAAGTCTTATGTATGAATAAAAACACGAGACAGTTCTATATACTGATGAGCATGCCAATAGAATAAAACAAATGTAATAAGACTTTAAATGACTAAATTGGGATAGCTAGAATAGTTTTCACATTACTGAGGTGTTACAAAATTAAAAACCTGGAAGGTATTTACAGTCTAGGCATTAAAGGAATCTCAATCATATCAAATGCTCTAAATAGTGAAGATTTTGGTCCCAGCATATGAATTAAAGCCAGGACAGTAGGAAGAGTGGATTTGTCCACTCATCTCCAGATGTGGGGGAGGGGTGTTGACTAGCTTAAATGCACGTGGAAGACCGGATTACACAAAGACAGCAGGAAATTTCTTAAATTTGGGTGAGGGAAGCTTGATCATTATAACTTAATGGCCTCATTTTGGTTGCACTAGAACCAACTTCACTCAAGTGCTGGCTTAAGAATAAGGTGATTTGGCTTGTTTTTCTACAACCAGTACTATAGTTAGGCACATGTGCAGTGGTATGTGGGGCAAAGGATTTTGAAGTGAGACCATGAGGGCAGATAGGAATCTGACTTTGAGGAAGTGGGAGGACAGGGACCATCCTTTCTTAAAATCTGTAGCTCTGATAAGCAAGCTCAATTCTTGTTATAAATCTATCTTCCAGATAAATAGAAGGGCAGCCCCTGCCAGCGTCTGCTGCCTCTAATTGTTTGTCCCTTTATGCCTAACATGGGGACCCTCCCGAAAAAGGGCATTAGAACACTTGCTGGCTGCCTGTTCTTCACATCCCCATTACTTCCTGCCCTGGGTAACAGCAAAGCTGAGTTACTGGAAATTTGGGGCCAGTTTGGTAATTTTATGATCAAGTTGAGAAATAAAATTACTAAACCTGAAAAGACAGCTGAGCAAGTTGTCTGAAAGAATGAGTTGAATTCCTTAGGCTGTATTCTTAAGCTTTTCCAAAGTTGTTTCTGACTTACACATGTCCCCATTTCCAGGGAAGAGCTTCTAGGAGCCAAAATGCTGGCTTTTTGTGGGCTCCTGTGTTTTGTGTATAGGTGCCCCTTATTTTCTAGTGTCAGAAAGCCTTTTGAATTTAAAATCGTTCAAAATTTATAGTGATATGGCCTGGAGATGGAGAGCCCAGATATGTTTTGTTCTTGATTCAGCATTAGGATAAATACTTGTGTGTCTTTTTTCCTACCTATATCAAATCTGGATAACTTCAAAAACAGTTCACTTATACCAGAAGTGTTTTTAGTGGATAGTGTTTTCATATGAATCTTCCACTGAACACTGACTGTATGTATTAATTGATAAGAGCCTTTCCCCCCCTCAATTTTGAAAGCAAACAGGTGATTTAAAAGGGCCAATTTACAACTTTAGTATTTGCTCTCTACTAAGACGGGGAGGGCAGGATTTATATGTTTGTAAAGAACCACCTCATGCCTTAAAAGGCATTGACTGCCATGTTTATGTTTAATCTGAATTTAGTTAAGTTTGGTACGATTAAAAACACTGGCCTTGTGGGAAAAGAGTGGTATGGTATAATGTTGAAAGTTATTTGTATATCTGTTTATATACAAAGATATACATATGTGTGTGTACCTGAATGCATACACTGTTCTCTTTGTAGAGAGTTAAAGAATACAGGTAAAGATAGAACAATTTGCTTTTTTAGTTTTCCCTCTCTTTGGTGAAGTATTCTAAAATCTTTTCAAAATGTTAAGATAGTACTGGTTAAGCCATAATAAGAACTCACTGATAATAATGCTTAATCTTGCTTAGTTAGTTAAAATTCTTCTTTTATCCTTTTCCCTTATAGTTCTCTTTCCGGACTAGATGAAAAATTTTAAAGCCAGTTTACAGGCCATAGTATCTGTAGTACTGATAATACTGAAACTAAAACTAATACACGTTGCTCTAAGTTCACAATAATATCCTTTAACTGACTTAATTGATTTGGAATGAAGCAGGCAGAGTTTTTTTTTTTTTAATATTTTTCCTGAGGCAGAGTTTTTAATCACATTCAAATATGCTAATGTGATTACATTTTATAGTACTAACTGTGGTTTCTAATCGTATGTAGAACTAACTGGGCACTTACATACAATTTCAAGAAAATGAGACTATATCCTGTAGAATCTTACCAAACTCTGTCTTTGAACAATCATCTGGTTTTGAATAGTTTAGGTTGGGATGTTGAATATCAACTTTGAGTATTTTAATCTTTTTCTGTCGCTTAACTTTTAAACATTTTTCCACAACTATTTTAGGGAAGTTGGGCTGGCCATTTCACCTCCTGGGTGTGACCTTGGTGATTTCCTTGAAATAGTGCTAAAGGATGTCAAGTTATAGGTTTTGATTACTACTGTAGATTACTATGTAGAGTTATCTTCACTAACCAGATTAAGAAAAAATAGTATGTGTAAAATATGGAAGGGAAACTTCTGTAAGAATTGTAAGTTTCCTAACCAGATCTTAGAGATAATTTTACAGTTTAAAGATACAAATGAATTGGTCAGTGACTAGCAGTTTAGGTGGTATGTTTTAATGATCATTTAATTGGGCTCTTAACTGGGAGGGGGGATAGTAGATTTGCTGGTTACTTCGCATTGAGTGGCTCTAAGTAGAATTTTTATGTGTTTTGGACAGTTTTTGAGGACCTTGAATACCTATTGCTCTGTACTATGGTAATGAGTAGTCCCCATCAAAAAATATAAGATACTTCTTATGAAGGACAGTCTGGTTGCTTCCACACATAAAGAACAATATCTAAAGTTACAGTAATTGTCAGTGTGGTGGCATTTACTTCTGATTTGTTGTGTTTAAGCTCAAATTATTGTGCTTTTCATTAAGCACTGTATAATGTGTAATTTTTGCTGATTTCTACATCTACAGGGAGTGGCAGAATTCACAGTAGCTTTACTCACATTGAATATCTTAAAAAACAAAACAAAACAGAAGAGATGACCTAAAAAAATCAGACTTCTATTCCAGGCAATTACAGCAATAGGGTTCCTACTTTTTTTTTTTAGAAAGATGGTGTTGTGGTAAATTTAAAGAAAATCTATCAAGGTAATCACAATATAAATAAAACCCTAGTGCTCTCTCAGAATGTAAGGTTAAACTGAAGAACTTCCTGCCTTTGGTGCCTTGGGTATATATGGCTGAGGGTTAAGTGCTATTTATGTGAGTAAAAGTTCTAGGAAAAGTTTTTAAACATTGAAAACCGTTTCTGCAAAGTGCCTTTTAGTAGCTTAGTGTGTTTGGAATGCTTCCTTTCCTGCCACTAGAAGCATTGAGACTAAGTGTTGGGTTAGAATGTGTACCCCTCTCCACTCCCCAGTGCTTTGTTGAGAGACAATTGACATTATCAATAGTCATGGTTCTGTGGCTTCTGTGTGCTTCACACGAGAGCGCTGAAGGTCTGGGAAGGCTGTGCACTCACCCCATTCAGCTGGAAATGGTGGTTGGTTATTAACAGTAATTAGGTTAGAATGTCTATTTCTCCAAGTTCTGTATTTATTAGAAGGTCTTCATTACAATCACTCTAAACATTTTTGTTTAGTAGATTGGTTTTAAGTAGCTACTGATTTATAACTTAAGGAAGTGTTTTGTCTATATAGAATTTCTAGACAGGAATTAGCCATTTGCTATTAGGTTTCCAAGCATGGCCCGTGTTTTTGTTTCAGTGGGTCTGTGAGTTGAGTGGTTGTAAACCAAAGTGATTGTTGCTTGAGCTGAACAACTTTGTGATATGGTTACCTGATTTTTTCTTTTTATTACCCTCTTGAAATTGCAGAGAATGGTAATTAGATGGCAGTGTGGAAGTTGTAATGAAATTCAAGTTAAATTCAGTATCAGCTATAGCTGGTGACCGAGGCCAGAGATGCGTGTACTGACTGTGTTGGCTATGTAGTGCTGTTCATTTATTCACCAGGAGTTTATTGAGAGCCTAACTCTGCCTGGGACCCCTTCCAGGCCGGCACTGGAGGCAGCGGTGGGAGGGAGGGAGGAAGAGAGAGAGGGGCAAGGTGACAGGGTCTCTGCTCCTAGCTAGGCCCAGGGTTTTCATTTCTTGTGGGTGAGCAGCAAGGATTTCAGTGACCCAGGGTCATCTAGTGCCTGGGACAGTAGGCAAGTTACTGCTCCAGAGTACCTCAGAAGCTTCCCCGGGAGAGCTCCAGTTTTCCCTGGAAGGGGGAAGGGGGTCTTCTCTCAGCTCCCCTAGAGGGCTCCCTGGCCTGTGCCATCTTCCCGTCACCTCAGGCAGAAGGGAGAGTGCTTTTTCCTAAGATTTCCACTGCCTCTTTACCAATCCTTTCAGTCTTCTGTTAGGCTGATGATCACTTAACCCAGATATTTAACATCTCAGAGACAAAAATGGAACCTAAAACTTCTTTCCAAGCTGCTTTCCCAGCCTTTGCCTGGTGGGAAGTCACAGGGATACCCCACCTCATGTTTCTAATCCAGAAACTGGGTGTAGGTTGTGTCTTTTGGGGAAAGGCTATTTTTAGAAAAGTGGAATTCCCCAAAACTTAACAAATGTCACAGACTAGTGAATTTTCTTAAAAAAAGAAAAGTTAATAAAGTTGAGGTTTGATGTGAGGGCTAACTTTGATTTCTGCCAAATTAGGACATTAAAAAACACACACACCTCTACGATGTGCCAATGTATCCTTTTTTTTTTTTTTTTAAAGGTTATTTTGGCACCAAAAACTAGAAAAGAGCTCTAATAGAGGGCAGTCTTTATTCAAATTGAAATGAAAATGAACTCCTCGAGTTGTTTTTCTTTTTCTCAATTAGCTCTTGGCCAGTGAAAACAGTGTTTTCAGGGTTTGGGAACTGCCTTTCTAGAATACTTGCTGTTAAATTCGTCAGTTAAAATATTACCTGGGATGCTGGCAGTCAGCAAATATTTGTTGAATAATAAATGCCTGCAAAGAAACCTAAATGATCAGTCATGTATTCAAATATCATTTAATATTTTGATTAGTATAGTCATTAAGTATTCTTTTGACTATATCTGTCTGTAAATATAGGTCTGTCCCCCAGAACCATAGAATTTTGGAACTATGAGGTGATCTGTAATTTATCCATCTGCATTAAGTAGATATTTTTGAGATAATGTGGTGACCACTTTAAGGTTGTGACTCAGGCAGGACTAGAATTCAGGTTTCCGGAATCTTCTATTATATCCCTCCACTGGTAGTCAGCCCATGGGTTGAGCCTCTATTGTGATGGCAACAAAAGACTAAGAAATTAACACAGAATACTTCAGTGCATTCTTTCTTTACTCTGATCTTTGATCTACAGTCTTATTAGGAAAAGTTTAAAGTTTAGTTTTTTTCAAAATGAAGATAAGGAATATGAGCAGTTTCTCTTTGAGTGTGAAGAAATGTTTCCTCGTCTTTGAGCTTGCTCTTTGAGGAAGTGGAGAGAAGGAAAGTAAACTTTTTTTCTTCTTTCTTTTTCTTTAACGTTGCCTGTGGTGGGAGTAGTTTGCATGCCTTTTTGTTTTCTTGGGTAGAATTAACTGACTTCAGTTAAAGTAGTTGGGATTATTTAAAAATGGACCTATGCTTGCTGTAAAGGTGGAGGGTTTTGGCTTTAGAGGTTAATTCTTCTCCAAAATTAACTTCTAAATCAGCCTGCAGAGCTAAATGCAGCCCCCCGCCCCCCCCCCCCCCAAAAAAAAAAAAAGGCCAGGGCACATGTGAAAAGTGGATAAAAATGAAAGGACCCTTTTTTGACTTCAAGGCTAAGGCATGCTGAACCAGCTAGGTTGAGGATCTTACTTTAAACATGTACATTCACAAAGTAGCGTTGTATGTATTTCCTTATTTATTGCCTAGACAGGAAGCCTTCCCTGATGCTTGTTGAAGGTAGAGAGTTGTTAAAAGCAAACTAGGATTGGGCAGCGGATTGGGGTGTACAGTTTCCAGTGAACCAGAATTTCTCATTTTTCCCTTGGCCAAGATGAACCACCATCTTGAGGTGTTCTGTATTTCTGGAGGGGAATTTTAGGAAAGGTCCCTATTTTGTGTGTTTGACCTGTGTAATCCCCTACTGTGCTTTCACGCATGTGTATTTCTTGTCTTTTCTTTTGTATATGAGACAGTTTAAAGCTCTGGCTTTTAAAATGTTACCCTTCTTTGTCATCTTATTCTTATAGCCTCTATATTTGTAGAGGCTGTTTATAAACGTACAGATGTATAGTTCAGTGACATTTTAGATGTATTTATCTGAATTGGACAGTTTCTATCCTGAAACTGCACAGTGTGGATTTAAACCATTAAAGCACCATGTTTTAAGTTTCCTAACTGGATGGAATTCTAGTGATGTGATAGGTGTGCTGATTGGACAAATGAAATCGTTATTTAAATCAACAAGCTTGTTGAACAGGCTGGCTCTGTGTTAAGTTGTGCCTTCTCTGCTACATGGAAAAGGTTCCTGTGACCACGCACTCAGGCCTCTGGGCCGTAGCTAACCCTTTCTGTTTTTCCCCTCTAGGTTTTGGGAATCTTGTCTCCAGATTGCTGGAATTGACTTGTTCAACTGACTCACTCACTCTCAGTGGAGACAAAGAGAAGTAATGCTTTGTGCTGACTCATATTTGAATCAAAGCATCGCGGAAAGAACCAGTGATACTCTGTCACTGAGCTTCCTAAGACTTCTGAAGATAAAAAGTTAGAGGAATATACATTTTCTTTTGAACTTTTATAACAAATATTTGCTCTAGTTTTGAAGCCCAGGACTGCTGGGGGTGTGAGTGACGAGAATTACAAGTGGCCTTATTCCAAGTCCAGAAATTCCTCAGCCAGATTCTTATTTTATGCACAGTCCTGAAGTGACAGGAAACATGCCAACTCAATCCCTCTTAGTGTATATGGATGGACCGGAAGTTATTGGCAATTCTCTTGGCAGCCAGATGGAGCTAGATGAAGCCATGTCAGTAAAAGGGACCACCACTGTTCCTTTCAGAGCCACGCAGGAGAAGAGTGTCATCCAAATCGAAGGCTACACACCCTTGGACTGCATGTTCTGCAGTCAGACCTTCACCCACTCTGAAGACCTCAATAAGCACGTGCTGCTGCAGCACCGGCCCACCCTCTGTGAGCCCGAAGTTCTGCGTGTGGAAGCAGAGTATCTCAGTCCTCTAGATAAAGGTCAGGCGCGAACAGAGCCCCCCAAGGACAAGAGTGGCAAAGAAAATGAAGACTTGAGCTGTGAAGTTTGTGGGCAGACATTCAGAGCCCCATTTGAGGTTGAGATCCACACGAAGACACACAAGGACTCTTTCACCTACGGGTGTCACGTGTGCGGACGGAGGTTCAAGGAGCCCTGGTTTCTGAAGAACCACATGCGAACACACAATGGCAAGTCAGGGGCCAAGAGCAAGTTGCAGCAGGGCTTGGAAAGCCCGGCCACCATCAATGAGGTTGTCCAGCACCAGGCTGCGGAGAGCATCTCCTCTCCTTACAAGATCTGCATGGTTTGTGGCTTCCTATTTCCAAATATAGAAAGTCTAATTGATCACAGGAAGATGCACACCAAAGACACGGCTTCCGGTGGCAGCAGTCCCCAGGCAGACTCTCAGCAGACGGGAATGCCAGCCCCTAGAGACGAGTTCCTGCAGTTCTTAAACCTCAGACCAAAAGCTCACGCTGAAACTACGAAGCAGCCCACCAGATGGATACCTCAGCTCGACCCCTTCACCACCTACCAGGCCTGGCAGCTGGCCACCAAGGGCAAAGTTGCTGTCTGCCGAGAGGTGAAGGAGCAGCCCGGGCAGGAAGGGAGCACCGACAACGATGATTCAGACAAAGAAGAGCTTGGAGAAATCTGGAACGGGAGTAAAAGCCATGCTGAAGGTTCTGGAAAATCCAGGTCCAATAAGAGCGGGTATGCAGGCCTAGCACAAGATAAGGAGAAGCCTAGACACACCAGTGGTGAAGTGCCTTCTGGGGACATGGACTCCAAGTTGTCCAGTAAGAGTGAGAAGCCCACGCATTGCTCTGAGTGTGGCAAGGTGTTCAGAACCTACCACCAGCTGGTCCTGCACTCTAGAGTCCACAAGAAGGACCGGAGGACAGATGCCGAGTCGCCCACCATGTCTGTGGATGGCCGGCAGCCAAGGACGTGTTCTCCAGACCTAACTGGCACCCTTGATGAAAACGGAGCCACAGATCGAGAAGGAGGCTCTGAAGATGGATCCGAGGATGGACTTCCTGACGGCCTCCACTTGGGTAAGTTCTGTGCTGGGAGCGGCCCTCTGCAGGGCACGGGCAGCTCAGGGTCTGGGGCCTTGGAATCCAGGCTGTTGTGATACCATCCTGTTGAAAGTCACTTAACTTCCTCTGGGTTGAGTTAAAAGGCCCCTCTATCAAGGTTTCTTCCTGTTCTGGAAGTTCTGGGATTTTATATTTTGCTAATAAAGGACACATGTTATTTTCTCTTGCGCATCAGCCTAGCAGGCGTCTTCAAACTACGGCCCGCGGGCCACATGCGGCCCGCAGAGGAGTCTGATCCGGCCCGCCAGGTTTTTTGGGCAGTGAGCGCAGCCGAGGTGTTACAATAGGAATTCATATAGTCCGGCCCTCCAGCTCTCTGAGGGACCGTGATCTGGCCCCCACTTTAAAAAGTTTTGAGGACCCCTGGCCTAAAGTGATGCTTCCTAAGTGGGGTGGTTTTGCCCCAGAGCAGCGGTCGCCAACCTTTCAGACCTCATGACCTCATGGGCCACCAGTTGGCGACTGCTGCCCCATAGGGCATCCGGCAGTGTCTGGAGACATTTTTGGTTGGCACACTTTGTGGGGGTGGGGTGTGCTGCTGGCACCCAGTGGGTGGAGGCCAGATATGCTGCTAAACATCCCCCAATCCACAGACAGCTCCACAACCGAGAAAGATCCTCCCAAACTCAGTAGCACCGGGTTGAGATCCTGGCTTTTGCTTAAATATTTTTTTTGCATTCCTGATCTTATCTATAAAAATAAGAATGTAAAGTTTACTTTATGTAGTAAACTTCCCTATCTGCCAAGGCCCAGCTCTCATGTTTGTTACAAATGGATTTCCAGTGGTGAGAAGGCACTAGGAATGATGGGTAACCAGAGTGAGAATACTGCTGTTACAGACATCACTTGGTGTACCGGTATCCCATCCTTTGTGTCTGGGGGTAGTGTTTGTTAAGTTAGCTCAGAAATAAATGTGTCTAAAGTACAGGGCATGTGAACAACCAAAGGTGTTTTCAAGCAATCTCATTTGCTCTGCCAAGTTTCTACTGTGCTAATGACATTTATTATGGGAACCGGAAGCTGCTATTGAGGCTGGTTAACATGTTGCTGGAGTCCCAGGGGACGCTAGCCAGGCCAGAGGACTCCCCTGTGCGGAGCCTTGCCCACCCTCTCCTCACCCAGAGCTTCTCATCCATTTGATCATATTTTGCTTCAATAAAGGATTCTGCTGCTTGAAAACAGTTTTAAAACCCAGCAAGTGGATGATGAGAAAATGAGTTAGTTTTAGAGAAACTTTATCATTTAGAAAAGTGTTTTCAGTTAAAACAAATGCTGCCTTTTCTTGTAACTTGATTGGATGTCGGTAAGAGGTCTGTGCATGAGACCCAAGATGAGTTTGACCAGATAACACATTGGACTCGCCATCCTCTGTTAAGCCTGGTTCTTTTTTTGATCACGTGATGGATGTAAGAGCTGTGGTTTTCATGTTAGACATTTAGACTGCTTTGAGTTTCCTGGGATGCAGGAAACCTGGCACTTAGAGAGCTACCATCTTCAGTGTTCAGAAGTCCAGAAAATACATTATGGTGTCTTAGTGACATAAAAAATTTTAAGCCCAGCCCTCTAGTCTTCCATGTGGTGTCTTTCAGAGTCAGTTCTGTTCAGGGCCGTGTTCCATGTTGAGAAATAATGAGGCTCTAGAGATGCCCCAGTGCTCCGAGAGAAATGAAATGGCCAGTCCACGTTCTGCCTGCAGGGGGTGTGGGCAGAAGAACCTGGTGGAGTGGCAGTCAGTGTGGCTAAGTGGTTGAGCATCGATCCACGAACCAGGGGGGGTCACAGTTCAATTCCTGATCAGGGCACGGGTTGCGGGCTCGATCTTCAGAGGAGGGTGTTTAGGAGGCAGCCAATCAAGGATTCTCTCTCAATTGATGTTTCTGTGTCTCTCCTTCCTTTCTCTGAAATCAATAAAAACGTATTTAAAATTTTTAATTAAAAAAATTAAGCACCTGGTGGAAAACTTGGGCTTGGTCATTGGGCAACTAGAATACCCATTATACCTGGGAGCGCCAAGACCCGGGTTTAGTCTGGTTCTGCCACTGCATTGTTTTGTGACTGATTATGTGTTGCTTAACCTTTCTTTGCCCTGATTTCCCTGTTTGCGAAATTGGTTCATTGAAATTTTCCTTGTCTTTCACCTCTCAAGGATGATTTCAATAGCTTGCCTATAAAAAGTTCAGTCCTTAAAGGACAGCACTGTAAAATCAAAGGTGATGCTAAAGAGAGCAGGAACCAGGTAGATGTGGACATTTCATGTCCTTTCTGTTAGAACAGAGGCATTGCTTAACTTTTTGGATCTGATGCAACATACCATAAATCCTGACACATAGTTGGAAGAAGGAAATTGTGATTAAGGTACCAACCCAGTGACAAATTCAGCTAGTTGAGTGTGATTATAAGAACTGGATGTTCTGTGTGCAGGGAATTGTTTCACCTAGATTTATGAGGCTGAGGCAAAAGTAGGCTTGCAGTTGTATGTGACAGACTTTAATCTTGTATTTATTAATTACTGTATTTTCCATTTGAACAACTGTAAACCTACTTTTGCCCTGCCCTGTATTGTGATGATGTCTTCTGGTCTAGATTGAGTTTACTGTAATTTATCATCAACCTGGCATTCTTTAGATTTATTTTTTTTATTTTAATAGAGTGGAGAGGAGCGAGAGCAACATCAATGATGAGAGAGAATCATTGATCAGCAGCCTCCTGCACACCCTGCATTGTGGATTGAGCCCATAACCTGGGTTTGTGCCCTGACTGGGAATCAAACTATGACCTCCTGGTTCATAGGTGGATATTTAATTACTAAGCCACTATGGCTGGGCATAGATTTACTTTTAAGAAGATCCAAAAGGGAAGTAAATAATTCATTACAAATTTTGTTCTAGCTTTTATAAGTGGGTTTAATAATAGTTCCTGTGATTACTTTTTAAAGTCCTTGTGGCACCCTTTTTTTAGATCCAGGCTGTCTCTGCAATGTTAGCACATGTAGAGGTGTTCAGATGTTAAGTGGTGGACACATTTTCCTCAGGGGAACTTAGGGTGACAGAGGGTACGATCCTGTCTGTATTGTACCTGGAGGCTGATAGAGGGCTGGCTTGTAAGCTGCTTTTTAAAATCAGTGAGTTATACATAATCAGAATGTGAAATGTGGAAGGAGCAGGGAAGAGATAAGCCTTTTATTTGAAAATAAGTTTTTCAAGACAAAACGATCAGTTTAGTTATGCTAAATTTTAATAACTGCCTCACTCATCATATTGTAATGTTCACGAGATGAGCTCTACAATAAGATGTTGAGCTAAAACTTAACCACTCATTTTTTGGGGTGGGGTATTTTTATTGCAGTATATAACTATTTGTCTTTTGGAGGGCTGGCGTGATGTTTAACGATCCTTTAATTGTGTGTCCCCAGTTGACCTTTGCTCTTTTGCCTGTGAGATACAGTGTCCCGATCACCCTGTCCAGATTGAAGTGTAAAGTTTAACGCATTGTAATTGAGGACAGGTTTGATTTGTCAGCTAGATTGGGGCAGGTGAATGCTGTGGACAATGCAATCTGCTTTCCAGAACGTTGCTCAGTGTTGACAAACTTTCCTAGGTGGTTGCTGGTGCCAAACCTTTTATTTTCTGTGAAGATTAAGTTGTGCTTGCTACCCTCTAGTGGTAACTTGCCCAATCTTAAGGATAAAAGTCTTATTTTTCCCGGTAGTTGGGAAAATTGGTGCTCTATATTGGCTTACTTTTCTAAATTAGACTTGTTCTGAAGAAGCTGGTTGTTCCAGCCGTTTGTGTAGGTCCTGCTCCAGCTGGCCAGATCCTGCTCGTTCCGCCATGTGGAGAGTGCTGCCTGTGCATCTGGCTGTCCGTGAACTTTCCCTGATTAGCAAATCGAAAACTCAGTCTTTAAAAAAAAGATTTTTATTGATTTCAGAGAGGAAGGGAGAGGGAAAGATAGAAACATCAATGATGAGAGAAAATCATTGATCAGCAGCCTCCTACACACTCCACACTGGGGATGGATCTTGCAACCCAGGCGTGTGCCCTGACCAGGATTTGAACTGTGACTTCTTGGTTCATAGGCTGGTGCTCAATCACCGAGTCACCCCAGCTGGGCAGAAAACTCAGTCTTTAACAGCAAACTGCTGCAGCCCAAAAACCCACCCCAAACAAACAAAAAAACTAAACACGGGCATGATATAAAACTGCAGACAACCTCAAAACATTTGGTGTGTTTTCAGCCTTTATGGTTTACCCAACACTAATATAAAAGTTATTGTATGCTTTTGAAAAATGTTTACATCAAGAAAATTTCAGTTGAGCTGTCTTTTTACACATTTTTGTTTCTGCTTTCAGATAAAAATGACGATGGAGGTAAAATAAAGCATCTGACATCCTCAAGAGAATGTAGTTATTGTGGAAAGTTTTTCCGTTCAAATTATTACCTCAATATTCATCTCAGAACGCATACAGGTAAGGAACTTTTTAGATTTTTTAAAAGGATGTATTAGTCAAAAGAATTATGAGGTGCTTTTTATCTGATTGTTGTTGCACAGATAATCTGGTAGGTCCCTGGACTAGTTTAAGAATAAATGTGTATCATTTTAATACTTTCAGAATCATTGTAACTTGAACTATTGTTCCTATTTTCAAATTATTTTCCTGTTTAGTTTCTGATTACCATATTCTCTCATTTTCAAACCTCTTTCATGTGTTTTTAAAAAAATTTTATTGATTGATTGCTTTTAGAGAGAAAAACATTGATTTGTTATTTCACTTATTTATGCATTATTTTACTTTCAAAATGGAATCTGTTCGGGTGACATTGGTTTGAGGTATACAATTCTACCACACATCACCTGTATGTTGTATCTTTAACATCCCAAGTCAAGTCTCCTTCTATCACCACTTAACCCCCTTTTCCTTCTACCTCCCCCTTCCCTCTAGCCATCACCTTACTATTGACATTGGTTGATTCTTCTATGTGGCCTGACTGGGGGATGGAAACTTGAAACCTTGGCAAAGTTATCAGGACAATGCTCTAACCAGTTGAACTACCCAGCCAGGGCCTTTAATGTATTTTAAGGCCACAGCTTCTTTGTATTTTTATAGTTCAGAATGAAATGGCAATATGTTTTACAGATTGTGGAAGTGGCTGTAACAATGGGTAGAAAGCTTCATGCACTTGAATTTCATCTCTTCCTCTCACTAGCTATGCAACTTTGGTCAAGTGATTGAACCTTTATGTGCCCCCGTTTTCTGAGCTGTAGAGGATAATAATATTCACTTTCATAGGGCTATTGTGAAGGTTAAAGAAGAATAAAGTGTTGCTATTTTATTTTTAAAATTAAGACATATTCACTTGTTCATATACTCAGTATAGTGAGCGTGGTAAAGCGAACACCTGGCGAGGACTCCTGGATATGGAGATTAGTAGATGGAGAGGGAAAAGTTAAGAGCCCTGTATCTCATAAACTTCTGTATTACGGTAGTGTTTCTTGTTGTAGGTGAAAAACCATACAAATGTGAATTTTGTGACTATGCTGCAGCCCAGAAGACCTCTCTACGGTATCACCTGGAGAGACACCACAAAGACAAGCAGGTCGATGTGGCCGCTGAGGCCAAGAGCGATGGGAAACACCAGGAGCCCGAAGATGCACTACTCATCGCCGACAGTGCCCAAACCAAAAATTTGAAAAGATTTCTCGATGGTGCCAAAGATGTGAAAGCCAGCCCACCTGCCAAGCAACCTAAGGGGATGGGCCCTGCCTTTCAGAATGTTCTGGGCAGCGCTGTCCTCTCGCCAGTCCACAAAGATACTCAGGATTTCAGTAAAAATGCAACTGAAGCTAGTGCCGGTCAGATGGGCAGACGCCCTGCCCCTGCTTACCTGGACGTGTTCAAGAAGAGACCAGTGCCCGAAGCGCAGGCCGTCAGCCTCGCTCGCAGAGCAGAGGTGGCTGCTCCGCCTCATGCTCATCCAGACGCCACTGCCACCCGCCAGGCCGAGGGGGGCCTCAGAGAGAGGGCAGAGGTGGCAGCGGACAGCAGAGTGAAGCCCAGCATGGACTGTCAAGAGAAACCTTTGAATTTATCCCTCGGGGTGCTTCAAAGTTGCCCGGCAATTTCTTTGAGCAAGAGTGTAATCCCAAGTATCAGCTGTCCGTTTTGTACCTTCAAGACCTTTTATCCAGAAGTTTTAATGATGCATCAGAGACTGCAGCATAAATACAATCCCGACGGCCACAAAAACTGTAGAAACAAGTCTTGGCTTAGAAGCAGACGCACTGGCTGCCCACCAATTCTGCAGGGAAAAGACGTGCCTCCCTTGTCCGGTTTCCCCAAGCCCAAGCCCAAGCCCAAGCCTGCCTTCCCGGCCCAGACCAAGACCCTGCCGTCAGAGAAGGGGAAGCTGGGCCCCACGGGGCCAGGCAAGGCCCCTCTGGCCTCAGGGATCGACTCTAGCACTTTAGCCCCCAATAACCTGAAGTCGCACAGGCCACAGCCCAGTGTTGGGGCGCAGGGGGCTCCGGCCGCCAGGCAGCAGCCCTCGGAGATGTTTTCTAAAAGCGGAGTTTCTCCTGCCCCCGAGAAGACGAAGAGGCCGGAGACGAAGTTCAAAGCCCCGGTGGTTTCTGTGGCCCAGCCCTCCACGAGCAGCAGCACCAGCAATGGCTTGGCCGACTTCTCGGCCAAGCACGATGGCCGGTGGGCTCCCCAAGGAAAGGACTACTTCTGTGGCCGCAGCTCCAGCGTTGCCAGCCCGGAGCTTGGAGAGCCGCTTCCCAAGCAGCCGAAAGCCAAGCCCGTGGTCTTAGATGCGGAGCAGCCCCGGCCCCACCACAGAAGGATCCTCGACCTGCCGCTGATCCGCGGAATCTCATCGCTACTGCCCCAGGAGTATGCGTGTCCGCCGCCAAAAGTGCTGCCTGTCAAGCCACGATTCCTGGCGTCAGGCGAGATCGACTCCTCCAACGTGCTGACCATACACAAGTCCTACAGCGGGCCCGGGTCCCATTACAATTGTGCCCCCGCGGCTGGCGCAGCCCTGGAAGGTACGGCCGGTCTGGTTCAGCTGTGCATTCTGGTGGGGGTTTCTCATGGGGACAGAGCGTGGGGGAGGTATCTGACAGGGAGACGTTCCTAGTAGGTTTGGCACTGGTTTTTGGTCTCAGCCCTCCAGGGTGCAGTCTTATTCCTGAGTTTTGACTTTCTCTTACTAATTAATCTTTCTACCTTGTGGGGGTGATAATAAAAAAAGGCTGTTTAGGATCCCCGACCTGACCCTCTCCTGCTCTGAAATTCAGGTGCCATTTAGCCCCGGTCACCTCCCCCCATCAGGTCTCTTCCTCCTACAGATGTGGTGTGCCCAGCACTCATGCCCAACCTGCCCCGGGATTTGAGATTTGGGGAACTTCTGCCCTCATCTTACACCCCTCCTAGGCTGTCGGCTCCTTTAGAGCAGAACACCCGTTGGGAGAATTTGGATTGGCTCACGTGCCCCCACAAGGGAGTTCAGGGATAGGGGGTAAGCACTACCTGAGGACCTTGACCTGTCAGGAGCAGACCCTGTGCGAACTGCTGGTTAAACAATCTTTTGAGCAGTTTTGATGTCAGGACTAAGAATTATGGGCTGCCTACTTAGTCCTTGAGAAATACTAAGAGAATTTCCAAAGTGCCATTACTTCCCCAAAATGTGCCAGTTGTTAGCGTGGAGAAAACTCGCACTCTCCCCCTGGGAGTGTGTTCTAAGCCTCTGCTTCCTCAAGACAGCGCTTCGCAGGGGTGTCTGCCTGTGAACGGGCAGATGGCATGCCCTGGGCCTTTCCCATTCGGCAGCCTGGGTTAAACCCTCTCACCTCCTGCAGAATGTGAGCTCTGCTAGGCAGCGCTGCCTGAAGGCCAAACCCCCAGTGCTTATGGAAGTGTATGGTGACAGTACTCCATCAGGGTAGCTTGATGTGAATTAATCACTAATTAAAAAACAATTGCTTTCAACACTGCAGTGATTAAAAAAGTTGCGATGAAATACTAATTTTTGTTGCCTTTGGATTAAAAGCAACCCTCTCCCCCCAATCTTAGAACAGACACGAGTCAAAACTTGAGAAAATACCATGTTACAAGTAAAGTTCTTTTTTAAATGAGGGTTTTTTCTGTTCCACAGTTTTGGCTCATGATGCTTTTAGGTTTCAAGTATGTTATGCTGCCTTTTTTTCTTTTGGCTTTTTAGGTCTTTCTATAACAGCCAGGACTTTGAGAATTTTAGCTTTAGTGACCTAAAATCCTGTGGTAACACATGTCTTCCTGACACTTAGGACTGGTGGCTCCGACCACATTATCAGAGTTAGGAATTTTGAAACTAGCCTCTGACAGCCCACCCATAGCTTACCTCATCGCTTAAACAAAATTCTAAGTGCCCTTTTCACTTCTTTTCCAATCAGGAAAAAGACCTGTGTCATATCAACACTTATCTAGCAGCATGCTTCAGAAGAGAAACTATGAGAATTTTACTGGGAATGCACATTACCGGCCAAATGACAAAAAAACTTGATTTCCTATTTTGGGGAAGAAAGGTAAGCATTTATTGATTTTGTTTAATTGAAAATAAGCCATCTAGCTTAGCCAATATAATAGAAAGTAAAATTGCTTTTCATTTTCATTTTTAGGTGTTTTATTAAAACTTAAGAGTGCTCAGGAAAAAAAATAGTATAAGATAGCAACTGAAAGTTAGTAAGCAGTTACTTTGTGTGGTAGGCATGGACTGTTTTATAAACACGGTTTTACTCCATCCTTCTTCCAGCAGGTGGCGGTAGGTCATACATCAGCAGATTGTGTTCTCTGCTTGTTTTTGTCAGTACAGTTTTATTGGCACCTGGCCATGATATTGTCTGTGGCTGCAGAGTTGGGTAGTTGTGAGAGGAACAGATTATTACTGACAGATTCCCTGCGCTGTGCACTACAGCCGATCAGTAACAGTATAGGCTGACTGTCCTGTCTGTCTAGCACTGGCCTTTCCCTGCAACCTCCAGACTTTTAGAGAAGAGGGGGAGAGGGAGAAGGAGAGGGAGGGAGGGAAGGAAGGGAAGAGAGATAGAGGAGGAGAAACACTGATACGAGAAAGAAACATTGGTTGCCTCCAGTACGGACCCCAACCAACTAGGCCTGATCCTGCAGTCTGGGCACGTGCCCTGATAGGGAATCAAACAGTACCTGGGAGGATGTTTAGCCAACTGAGCCGCAGTGGCCAGGGCCCTGGCACCCCCTTGTCAAACAGCCTCTCTGATACTTCAGGACCAGCTCACAGACCATTTCTGCAGATGTTTGTAGAGAGCCAGGGCTGCTTCCCCATGTGTGTGGCCTCTGCCTGTGTGGCTCATGCCCATTTCCGCCCGTCTTACCTAGCTAGATGTCTGACCCCACCACTAGCTGAGCTCCAGAGGAGAGTCCTCCACTTAGTGCCTAGCCCATCGTCGGGAATGTCATGGAAAACTAGATAGATATTGAACAAATAATGTTCCAGATATTTTATGCACTTTGTTGTGGACGGAGGTTATTCTGAGTCACTTGTTTTGTTTAATGACTCCTGGTCTGTCCATTCATTTCCCTCTCAAAACGAAAGAAACTTGCAGAGTTTATTGGAGTGGTAACTGGCTTTGCAGACTGAATTCACAGAGGTGAATTCTGTGTCTTAGTTCAATCCTGTTCGTTGAGTCAATTAAATAAATACCAATGACCATGGAAGTTGTGTGGCTTTATCTGTTATTTGTCTGTCTCTCGCTACTTGCACTGCAGGGTTCAAGCTGCAGCGAACATGCAGGGCTCGAGCCCTGAGGTTCTGTTCCTTTGGTGCACTTAGGGCTGTTTTTTAAAATGGCCTCCGTTAACCACTCTCTCCTCCTGTGTTTCCCTTAGGTCTTGATGGGTGTGTGCTCCATGAAGTGGAGTCTGTTCATCCTTCAAGAAGTGAGCGGTGAAAGCTACTGAAATAAGCTGTGACTGGACTGTACATACGCGCAAGGAACACTACATGCTGCAAAGGGGTTCTGTTAACTTTTGTACCAAATAGCAATAAAAACTTTAGTTTGAACAGCTGAGTTGTATACAAATGGAGACGGGAAATCTCTATTTTGTCCCTGAATAATATATATATATATATATATTTTTTTTTTAAAGAATTGACCAAATAAGCAGAGTTTTTGCATACTTGAGCGCTGCTGAAAAGAATCATTTGGGCTGGGGAGGGTGGGGAGAAAGTATATAATGCTTGCACCTCAGGTAAAATCTGTACATACATAAGTTGTACCTGCTTGTTTCAATACCCTGTGTATCCTTCTCATGTAGCTCCTCACTCTAAGAAGTTCTGCTATTTGCGCTCTTTCATTTAAGATGTATGTTTTAAAATTTTTTCTTGATGATTTGTATTATGTTAAATTGTCTGCAGTCTGTTGTCTTAAAATTTGTTAATGGAAGTGTTGACCCTCTGTGAATATTGCTGCCTGTGGCGAGGTCAGCTACTCTGATTCGGTGCCCTTTTATCTCCATGTCCTGGTGTCGCTGAGGCGGAGCCCCTCCACGTCCCCTCTGGGAGCCGTGTCTGCAGGGCAGCTGCTTCCTCTTGGAGCAGCCAGCTGCCGGCACGCGCACCGAAGCGTGTGTGTAGCTACTCAGATTAGTCTCCTCTCAAACAAATCATTTCTGTTGGAAAATTCAGGGTTTTTTTTTTCATGTGTTTGCTTAAATTAGTAGATAAAAAAATTAAATGCTAAATTATACATGATACAGATATTGGAAGCAATTTTCAAGGAAATTAAAGTTTTTGGGGAAATTTGTAGGTTTGTATTGGAAGTCAGTGCGTCTGCATTGGGGTCAGCAGTGGGCATATTCAGACACGTTGGTTCCGAATAAGAGCTTCTGGCCCGAGCCTTCTGGTAAACCTGTTTGTAGACCTCGGTTGTCTTCCCATTTTTGGTTTTAAAGCAACAGTGTTTTCTCAGGACACATGCAATTTGGGTTTTAAAGAGAATAGAGCCATCGGTTGGCCGACTGGATGTTTTAAACTTCCGTCCCCTTAGTTTGCAGTTTGTAGCTGAGTTCTCCAGCTGTCCTTGGGTTTATACCATGAAACATTTTACTAAGAAAACTGTTTGAAAAATAATTTTGCACTGTTAATGTTTCTTAAGGGTAAAGTCCTAAAAGAATCTTGATTTTTTTTTTTTTTTTTTTTGGTTTGTTTTGTTTTCATTATGCAACATGAATGAGAAGTCTTAACTCCCATATGACAGGGAGACGGGCCTGAGATCAGTCTGCTGGCCTGCGGCAAAGTGCTTCGTATCAGGAAAGCGTACACTATTAGCCCCTTTTCCTGTTCACAAGCTGAGCCATATGTACATAATCTAGATTTTTTGTTTCCATAGTTTTGCACTTTTATAGCCTATTTTTGAAGATTAACACATTTGCGAAGATGATTGACTTGATCATTGCTAATCTGATGAGTGTTACAGAAAGCTTGCTCTGACTATAAGTGTAAATCTTAAAGGGGGATACATCATAGTAGAGGGCTGAAACTTAAACCTGTATTTAAAAAAAAATCACCAAATCTATGTGAAAACAAGTCAGTTCGTGTTATGCTGAAATTATGGGAGTTTTCATATTTCTCCTTCCTAACCACATTTCTAAAAGTATAAAAGTACCAGTTTTTTTTTCTTTTTCACAGCCCTTGTATTCCAAAACATGTTATATTTTATGTCCATCAGTATTAACTATTGGGATACTACTGGTTTTGTATGTTATTTTTCCTTTGGGACAACAGTACATATATAATAGAGGTACAATCTGTTGGATTTTTGTTTATGTATTTATTTCATTCCAGTTTGATTTATTTTAATTGTTGATACTTAAGTTGTCAAACAGTAGATGTTACTTGTTTTATTTATGATATATTTCAGCTTAAAGTTATGTTATTATATGTGGATGTAAATATAGATTTGGTGTTTTGCAGTCTTGGTTTCTGGTCTTCATTGTGTTCTGGTTTCGACTTTGTTTCATCGAACTACTTATAAACACAATTTTACACGATAGTAGTGAGATTAGTGTAATGACTACCCTTGTCCTGAGCAGCATTTTGTGTCTTTCTGCGCCTCCCCGCCCGTCTCCCCCCAGCTTTCTGAAGCAAATCTCAGACCTGATGTAACTTATGTTTAAAGCACAGCACTTCTTATGATCACGTAGCTGAATGGCCAGGTTCCTTGAGCCAGCTGCCATCTCACAGCTGGTAGGTTCACTCAGGGTCCAAACAAGTACCCTCTCCAGTTTAGCTGGTCTGACGCCCCGGGCGACATTTTCGCTGGAGAAAGGTCCTGGGTCCTATGCATTCATTCCTGTTTGGGTTTCTTGCATACTTGTGTGTGGATTCCTCTAACCTGTTTGTCCAGCCTCTGTATCCTGTCATCGGGTAACTACAGCTAGAAGTTTGAGATTGGAGCTCAGATTTGGGGGGAGGGACTATGGATTTACATGGCGTCATCACTGGACACACACACAACACCGGGGCTTTTCAGCCTGGGGATAAGTTGGACTAGTGGGTTCAGAAGTCCCAGTGAGCAACCTGTGAGTTTTCCCATCAACCTTCCTCTTTTGGGTTTCACAAGGTGCCTTTGTAATAAAGGCCTATCATTCCTTAGCGTCTGTGAGCCGGACTTCTGTGAAGACTCACAGTGATTTTCCCTCACGGCTTAAATGCAAAGGAGTCACCGGATTGGGGACCACCGGTTGGTGCCCAGCATTTTCCAGACACGGCAGCCAAACCGGCTTTTGATGTTCCGCCTGCTGTCCTGGCCACAGTCTGTGGGACAGGGGTCTGAAGGCGGCTTCGCTTCTGGCCATGTTGAGACCTTGAGGGTTCATCATGAACACCTGAGATCCAGACCTGTGGACATTTTCCAAGGACCCTGGGAGATGGTGACTGCACAGTCATCTGGGGAGGAGTGCATCATGGGTGGGTACCTTCAGCTCCGGGGCTGAAATACGTATTTTCTTTCATAAAAATACCAGAACATCATCCCATACACCAGGAGGTCGCTGGATTGCAGGCTTGATCCCCCCCCCCCCCCCCCCCCCCCCCCGAGGGTGTGCAGGAGGCAGCCAATCTGTCTCTCATGGCTGTTTTTCTCTCTCAACATTTATTATTAAAGGAAAATGCCTCTTTTAAGATGATGCTTTTTTGTTGTCAATCCTCAGAATATTTTTACATTGATTTTTAGAGAGGGCGGGGAGAGACAAATGTCAATGTGAGACATATCTTCACATTTTGTTTTTCTGAAACCCTGGGTTTCTGATGAGATTAACATGATAACCTACTTTACCTTACTATAAGTAACAAGTCCTGATGTGATTATTGCCATGATTATGTAAATGAAGTTTTAAAAAACATTTTTATGTAGTTTTACCTGTTTGTAGCAGTGGTTCTCAGCTGTGGCTCCAGCTAGCAAATCCTCACCAGGAATTGGCAGGAGAGCAAGTTACCAGGCTTGGCCCAGGCCTGCTGCACCCGGAGCCCGGGGTGGGGTCCGTTATCGGGTCTCCATGCTCTCCTGTCCTGCGGGGGGCTGGGGGGGGGGGTCCCACTCGGGACAGTCGTGGTAGAGTGAAATGACCTGGGAGCTACGGCAAGGACAGATTCATGGCTTCCCATCTTTAGACACTGCTTTACTGCCCCTCCAATAAAGTTTTGTTACGGAAAACATACTTTCACAGTCAAAGCTGTAAAACTGGGACTATTCAGGGATGTTGAGCTCTCCATCCATCCCCTCACCCTGTTTCCTTCCATAAAATAAGCAGTTTTAAAAGTTAGTTTTCAAAAAGACATGTTTTTATTGATTTTAGAGAGGAAAGGAGAGAGAAACCTGGATGAAAGAATTGGTGGATCCGCTGCCTCTTGCATATCCCCTACTGGGGATGGAGCCCGCAGCCCCGGCATGCGCCCTGACTGGGAATCAAACCTCTACTTTTTGGTTCCTGGGTAGACGCTCAACCACTGAGCCACACCGGCTGGGCCAAAAAGCTAGTTTTTGATTTATCCTAACATTGCTTCATTTTGCAAGGGTGGGTGTATGTGCACCTCACGTTAACACAGCTGATGGTGGCTGCTTCATTTCTCTCCCCCTCCCCCCTCTCCGAGGAGGGAAAGTCACATGACTCTCAGAGAATTTCATTGGGAGGTGAAGGTGGGGTGGGGGTGGGGCGCTCCGCCTGGTTTTGTTCACTCAGCAATAGCCAAGGAACTTGTCCTGGGTGCTCAGCGCCTGCTGCTGGGGAGGTGCCTCCCAGGCCAAGTTCCCATCCCTCCCCTCATGCAGCTGCCCTCCTCCCCGTGGGCGCTGGGAGGCTGAGCACTGGTCCCCCCGCGGGGACACCTTGGGACAGTCGAGGCGGGGTGGCCAGGCCAGGCCGGGTTCTAAGCAGAGACCTAAAGGCTTCCTGCCCCCTCTCCTTTTGCTTGTGATGGCAGCCGCAGGAGACTTGCTTTTCCTTCTGGAAACTTCTGAGGTGCCTTCCTCGGTCAGCAGTGGTGCTCCTGCTGTTCTGAACCTGGTGACGCTTGTATTATACTTTGGATAGTCCACACCCGAGGGCCCGCGTGCCACTTTCCCCCAAGTCTTTCCACCCCTTCTTCTGGGTTTGGCCTCAGTTTCCTCCGGGCACCAGCACCGCCTCAGGCCAAGGTGTGCTCCCCGAGGCAGAGATTTATGTTATCGAGTATCTCCTGGGCTTAGTTTAGGGCTCGGAGCTCCTGAGATTTGCTGCTGGGAGGGGTGGAAGTCTAGCTTTATACCGCAGAACCTCCCGCCCGTGAGAGTGCTGGCTAGGTCACTCCGCGGCAGCATTCCACCTATCCCGAGCCATAAGGGACGCTCCGGCACGTGGCACTTTGTTGTTCTCTACCCACCCCGAGTGGAAGGAGTTGTACCCACAGGATGGTGTGTGTGTGTGTGTGTGTGTGTGGGTGGGTGGGTGGGTGGGTGGATGGGGGGGGGACGGTGTTTTTGAAGAGACGAAGGTGTGTAGGAACTGGAGAGGTTTTGGTCTAGTTGGCTTTTTCCTGGTGTGTGGGAGGAGGCTGCAGGATAATCAGATTATTGGAGATAGAGGCACACCTCATTTTATTTTAATTTAATTTATAAAAATTAAATTATTATCTTTGTACATATACCATTGTCCTCCCCCCCCCCCCCCATGGCACACCTCATTTTATTCACTTCCTCAATACTGCCTGTTTTTTGTTTCTGTTTTAATGAGTTGAAGGTTTATTGCAACCCTGCATTGAGCACGTCTGTCAGGGTCATTTTACCGACAGACTCCTGATGGTTAGCAGCATTTTTTAGCAATAAAATATTTTTTATTATTTATTTATTTTTTATTATGTGTCCTGACTCGGGCTGGAACCTGCAACTTTGGCATATTGGACCGACGGTCCAACCAATGAGCTACCTGACTAGGGTTAAAGTCTTTTTTTTTTTTTTTGTTAACCCTCTTCCCAGGATATTTTTCCATTAATATTTAGGGAGAGTAGAAAAGAGGGGGAAAGACAGAGAGAAATATCGATGTGAGGGAAACATATCAATTGGTTGCCTTCTGCACAAGCCCAACCAGGGCCTGGGCCAGGGAGAAACCTGCAACCTAGGTACAAGCCCTTGACTGGCATCGAACCCGGGACCCTTTGGTCTGCAGGCCGACACTATTCACTGAGCCAAACCGCCTAGGGCTAAAGTACTTTTTAAATAAGGTGTGTACTATGTGCCAGAGACTGCACAGAGGACTTACATGTAGTATCTTAAGATGGTGATCTATTCTCACCACTTTACAGATGAGAAAACGGAGGGCCACAGAGGGAAGTAACTTGCCCAGCGCCAGTCAAGGGGTTGAGCGAGATCTGTGCTTTCCACCTATTAGATAGGTAGCTGGCCACAGGTCATACGTGAGAGGTGGATATCTGTAAAAGGTGGATATTTCGGTGAATTTAGCAGAAGCAGTAAAGTGGATTTGATTACATTTGGAACTCAGCCCTTCTCTGGTCATGAGGAAGGTGATGAGCACAATACACTTCTGCCCAATTGCATGCGAGAGGGGTGTTCTGGAAGATAGTCAATAAACGACCCTTTGAATAATTCAAGACTATTTTCCCCAATAGAGCTAACGAACCGACCAGACCACAGACATTCCAATACCGGAAAGTGTTAAATAAACTTCGCCACAAGGCGGCGCTGTTCCAAACTGCGCCGTCAGGTAACTTTTGGTTGAGCTTGTATGAAAGCCTCCCTCATATTGTTGGTTAGATTTTGAAGGTGAGCAGGGCAGGGGAGCGAATCACAGTCCTTGGGTGACTCCCTTTATTGCTGTGCGCCGATCTTTAATAAAAAACAGGCCTAAGTCACAGCCAGCTCCTCAGCCTCCTTTCATCTACAACACAAACGGCACCTCGGGGTGAGGAGTTTAAAATTTGTCAGATGTAGCATCGGACCGACTAGACTCCGGCTGCCAAGGCGAGGTCTTCGTATGCAAATCTGAGTTATGCAAATCTAGAATGGTGAAATGCAAGTTTGAATTATGCAAATGTAAAATTGTGAATTAGAGACGTGTTAAATAGAGTTCCATGGTATGTATCAAATTTGCCATAGTGTGATTTCCACAAAATTAGAAATTCTCAGACAATCTTATTTCAGGCACGGAGGACTGAAGAGGGCCAAACCTCACGGCCACACGGGGGCGCCCGCCGCCAGGTAAACAGCCTCGGGCAATCCGTTGTGGAGCTCAGGCTTGGGCTCTGAGGCTTCAGATGATGTTGGGCTTTGGGTTTTCTTTCCTTGACAAAAACAAGACAAAAAACAAAACAAAACAAAACAAAACCGCAGATGCTTGTTAATTCCAAGGGAGATATGCCTTTGAAACCAGAGGCCATTTGGCCAAAGGGAAATATTCAAAAAATTCAAATGAGAGATCGTAGCTGATTCCTTTTTTGAACTATGGTCATGTTCCTTTATGTCATACCTTCCCCCCCCCCCCCCCCTTTTTTATACAAGTTTATTTGAGCCAAACTGATGCAATGCTCCATGTCCTAGCCATGTCTGTACCGTTGAAATTGCCATTGAAATAAAAAAATAGACAAAATTACATTTGTAGCTGGTTAAAAACAAATACATCTGTACTAATAAAAGGGTAATATGATAATTAGACCGGTCAACTGGACATCTTCTGGTCATCCGATCCTCCTTCCAGACAAAGCCACGGTGGTGGGGGCCGAGACTGGTGGTTAGGGGGAAATCAGGCTGGCAGGGGAGCAATTAGGGGCAATCAAGCAGGTAGGCAGGTGAGTGGTTAGGAGCCAGCAGTCCTGGGTTGGGAAAGTGATGTCCTACTGCTGGGCCGAGGGACCCCCAACCCCATGCATAAATTTCGTGCACTAAGCCTCTAGTAGTATTTACAATATAATGAAAAACCAAGGTGCTGCACTCTGCCAGCACCAGGCCTCTCTCCAGTAGAGGCGGACACATAGCCAGTGCAAGGTTTTCACTTTGTGGTGTGTGAATATTTCTCTCTTTTCCACATCCAGCGCTGCTAGAGAGCTGTCTGGTTCCTGAGTAGGGGTAGCTGGTGACTGAGAAAATGAAAGAAAGAGACAGACACAGAGATGGAAGGAAAAAGCTGGGGCCAGGTGGGACAGCTGTCCTCTGATGGAGAGACAGGGACTCGGAGCCAATACAGCATGTTTATTTTATACAGCAAAACCCAGGAAGTTTTACTAAAGGCCAAGACAAAGGAGATTATGTGTATTCTTGGGTCGTATTCATTCCTGGTGCTTGGCTGGATTTAGATAACGAAACCCACCCCCTGGCACCTGGGCTGAAGATCAAGCTGACAACACTCCTGCCTCTGGCAAGGCGTGTTTCCAGGACGTGGCTCTGCCCACACCACTGGATTCAGCTGACAGTAATTAAAGAAATGCCCATGTGCCTTCCCAGGCGCTCTACAGGGATGCTTTCTAAAGAAGGTGCTGTTGGCATTTGGGGCGGGACAACTTTTCTTGTGAGGGACAGTCCATCCGCTGCCACTTGGCCTGGGAACATTCCCGCCCCTCACCCCATGCCAAGTGGGGAACTGCCATTTACGTGAGGAGTTTCCAAATGCCCTTTGGTGGCAGTGCTCCCCGCCATTGGGGAGTGTCTCGACCGCCCACATCTGTAATTCCAGCGACTGGGCCTCACTGGCACCCACTGCCCTGACTCAGTATATTCCTTGCCTCCCACTTGTGAATGGGCTTTGATTTTCAGCTCTTTGGGGTGTACACCCGGGAGTGGAATTATTTGGTCATATGGGTCACACACGTTTTACATTTTATTTTAAAATATGAAAATCCACACTTTTGCTTCATGTTCCTTTAAAAAAACAGTTTAATTACGTGTAAACCCATTTTCATTTTATTTATTTTTTAAAATATATTTTATTGATTTTTTTACAGAGAGGAAGGGAGAGGGATAGAGAGCTAGAAATGTCGATGAGAGGGAAACATCAACCAGCTGCCTCTTGCACACCCCCTACCGGGAATGTGCCCGCAACCAATGTACATGCCCTTGACCGCAATCGAACCTGGGACCTTTCAGTCCACAGACCAACGCTCTACCACTGAGCCAAACCGGTTTCGGCCCACTAAAACTTTTATCAGTGAATTTGCACCTTATTCATGACAACATTTGAAAAATTACTATAAATGTCGCATATATTCTGGGCATCTAATTGAGTCTTCTACTACAAGAACTGAGTTATAATTAATGGTTATGGAACCTTTATTTATACCAAGGGGCACAGGTGATAAATTTTTAAAAATTTGTCTCTCTCAATCTGACAACTGAGTTCTGTTTATGGGTCTCTCAGCCATGAGCCGGGACCCACACCCACGTCCTAGAGCAGTCTCCACTTAGTTGGACTACTTTCTCTGTCCGGAGATTCTGAAATATTGTGAACCCAGCACAGGTAGAGAAGGCATGTTCCTCTTTTTCTAAAGATAGCCCATTAGAGCACATGTGTCAAACACAAGGCCCGCGGGCCAAATCCGTCCCGCCAGGCCTTGCAATGTGGCCCGCACCACGCTGTCATCACTGCACTCCGCTGCGTTTCCATCACAATGACAGTTTATGACTGTTCAGTAAACCATTCGGCCCGCGATTTAGGCTGGATTTTAGATTTTGGCCCCTTCTCTGATTGAGTTCGACACCCCTACATTAGAGCCACTTCCTAGAGGAAAGTTTTTTCCTCCCAGGCAGTGGTAATGCAAGCTCTGTCCACCAGGGGGAAGTATTAGCCAAGAGTAGCAATTGTTGGAACAAAGAAGCTGGCTGCTAGATTTCTAGGGCAACTTAAGGAAATTAATCAGCAACTGTAGAACTCTGGGTAAACAAATATAAAACAGGCCGGCCCCGGCTCCGGAGGCCGCAGCGAGGCCTCTCGCGAAGGCAGCGGGAGGGCGGGGGCGCACACCATGCTCCTGTCTCCTGAGCAGTGTCGCCAGGCCCCCAGCTGTGACCCTGGGTGGACTCGCCCCCCGCCAGGTTGTCACAGACAGATGGTGACGCACAGGTCAGGGCACCACTCAGCTACGGGGGAACATTTTAACTCTTCTTTCCCCAGCAGGGCCGGTGATTGCACGGCAGGCTTTAAAAAAAATGATTAAATCTTTATTGTTGAAATTATTGCATTTGTTCCCCTTTTCCCCATTGACCCCTTCTGGCCTGCCCCTGCCCCCACGATATGCTTATTCCAAACGCAGATGAAAGCAAGTGCCCAGGCAGCCTGCAGGACAATATGATAATTAGGCTAGTCAGTTAGGGGCAATTGGGATGGCAGGGGAGGGCAGTTAGGTGCAACCAGGCTGATAAGGGAGGGAAGTTAGGAGTGACTGGGCCAATAGGGGAGGGCACTTGGGGGTGACCAGGCCAGCAGGGGAGGGCAGTTAGGTGTGACCAGGCCTGTAGAGGAGGGCAGTTAGGGGAAATTGGGCTGGCAGGGGAGGGCAGTAAGGTGTGACCAGGCTGGCAAGGGAGGGCAGTTAGGGGCAATCGGGCCAGTAGTGGCAGCAGTTAGGCATCAATCAGGCTGGCAGGGGAGTGGTTAGGGAGTGATCAGGCAGGCAAGTGGTTGGGAGTCAGCAGTCCTGGATTGTGAGAGGGATCCCAGATTGGAGAGGTTGTAGGCTGGGCTGAGGAACACCACCTCTGTGCATGAATTTTGTGCACTGGGCCTCTAGTTATTTCATAAAAGAGAGGGCTGGACAGTTGATAACATAATTGAAGACTAAAGGGTAGTTGTTGAGATTGAAAAAAGAAAAAAAAATCCCCAAATAAACAAACAAACACCCCCCCTTCCCACCCCCCCCCCCTAAAATAAATAAATAAATAAATTGCCCTAAACCAAGAAAACAACCCACAGGAAAAACAAATCAGTGAAAACTTCAAGACTAGCAGCACAAAGATCCCTGTTGGGAGGCATCATTCTAAAGGTCTCAATTCTTTTGGTTTGAGAGGAACTTAATAACTGCCTCCATATTTTGAATTTAATTAAGAAAGGCCTGCTGTTTGTGTCTACAGACACTTATGGTGTACAAATGGTTAAGAAAATAAAGATAACAAGGACAGATAACTCCTTTGAATCCCCCAAATCCATGGCCCCTTTTCACCAGACCAGAGGGGAATGTCCTTACTGAGCACGCTCAATGGACCATGCATAGCCAACCCACCATCTCATTTAATTCTCACGACTCCCCTGAGAAACAGCTTTCTGTCACCCCCATTTTACAGGAAAGGAAACCAGACCTTGAGGAGCTTAGTGAACCCTGGCCAGGTAGCTCAGTTGGTTAGAGCATCACCCCCATGCACCAAGGCTGCAGGTTTGATCCTGGTCAGGGCACATACAAGAGTCAACCAATCCTATATAATAAAAGCCTAATATGCAAATCAAACAGCAGAACAACCGGTCACTATGAGGTGCACTGACCACCAGGGGGCAGATGCTCAATGCAAGAGCTGCCCCCAGCCAAGGGGGTTGCCAGGGCCTTCTTTCCCCCCCCCCCCTAATTGCCCCACCGGTTGCCCTGCAGATTGACCCTGATCACCAGCCATGCCTAGGGACTCTACCCATGCATGAAGTTCATGCACTGGGCCTCTAGTGAATGTATAAATAAATTGAACAACAAATTGAGGCTTTTCTCTCCCTCTCACTCTCTCTAATAATAATAAAAAAAGTTGTGGGCCACTGAGATTTGAATCCAGGCTGTGGCAACATAAAGCCTCTGCCTCACCACAGGACTATCCTGCCTTTCTGTCTTCTGGTTGCTCTAGAAAGACAAGTGTTGTATTTCCTGATAAGTTAAAACACAACAACCACCCTTGTTGACCATCAAAAAAGAAAATCACCCATTATCTCTCAGCCAATGAGTGAGGGTGCACTTTATAAGCAAATCTGTATCCTCCTGGGCTCCCTTGACAGGATAAGATAAAGCATTTCCCCTGTTATTAATACTCTTTGTCACTGTAATTTTCAAAGGTTTCATCTTCCACTGATGAGTGAAATGTGTATATTGATATTACTCGTCTATGTGTATGTTGATATTAGTGTCGTTGTCTGTTTGGGCAGCTATAACAAAATGCCACAGGCTTATAAACAGCAGTGCAGGAGGGGGCTGGAAGCCCGTGATCAGGGTGTCACCGTGGTAAGGGGGGGCCCTTTCCGGGTTGCAGACTGCTTGCTGTGTCCTCACATGGTAGCAAGGCTGGGGAGCTGTGTGGGGCCCAATCCTGAGGGCTCCATCTTATGACCTAATCACCCCTCGAAGGTCTCACCTCCTGGTTGGGGGGATGGGTGAAAAGGTGAAGGGATTTAGAAGTAAATCGGGTATGGCTCAGCTGTTGATCATTGACCCAGGAACCAAGAGGTTGCTGGTTGATTCTTGGTCAGGGCACTTAAAACACCCCAAGAAATTAGTATTTACAGTATAGTCATGAGGGTGTAAGGTACAGCATAGGCAATATAGTCAATATAGATATCCTGTATAATAAAAGGCTAATATGCAAGTCGACAGAACAGTGGAATGACTGGTTGCTATGACACGCACTGACCACCAGGAGGCAAACACTTAACACAGGAACTGCTTCCTGTTGGTCAGTGCACCTCCCACAGTGGGAGGGTGGCACTACTCAGCCAGAAGCCAGGCTCACAGCTGGTGAGCATAGTGACCATGGCAGTGCTAAGTTGGACATCCCCTGAGAGCTCCCGGACTGCTAGAGGGTGCAGGCTGGTCTGAGGGACCACCACCCACCCATGCACAAATTTTGTGCACTGGGCCTCTAGTCCTATCTAATAAAGAGCAATATGCAAGTTGACCATACATCCGTTACACCCACAAGCCACACCCACCAGCCAATCAGGAGTGACTATGCAAATTAACCCAACCAAGATGGCTGCAGCCAAGGGGCAAGCAGAAGGCTTAGGTTTCCCCAGATTGAAGGAAACCAAGCTTCCTGCACATCCTGACCAGCCCTGGACTCCACACAAGACTATAAAGTTTCAATTATAGAAGATAAATAAATCCCAACAAAAATGGCAGCAGCCATGGAGCCAGAGAGAGCAGGAGTCTTGAGTTTCCCCCACTGATGGAGGAAGCCAAGCTTCTGTAGCCCTGGCCTGCCTTGGCCTCCATTCAAGGCTACAAAGTTTCAATTATAGAAGATAAATAAATCTCAGATACCAGGGCCTTCACTTGGGTCACTGAGGGGCATGGCTGGGCTGCAAACAACCACAGGCCCCTCACCCAAGCTGCCCCACGCCCCAAGAAAACCCCACCCTGATTTGGGACACCCTTCAGGAAAAACCAGCTGGCCCCCACCCATCACCAGGCCTCTATCCTATGTAATAAAAGAGTAATATGCAGATTGACTATCACTCCAACACACAATAGCTGCCCCCATGTAGATAAAGATGGCCACCACAAGATGGCCAGCAGGAGAGGGCAGTTAGGGGTGACCAGGCCTGCAAAGGAGGGTAGTTGGGGGTGACCAGGCCAGCAGAGGAGGGAAGTTGGGGGTAACTGGGCATGCAGGGAAGAGAAGTTGGGGGGGCCGGGGGAAGACCCAGGCCTGCAGGGGAGAGCAGTTGGGCGGTACCAGGCCTGTAGGGGAGGGCAGTTAGGGGCAATAGGCTGGCAGGGGAGCAGTTAGGTATCAATTAGGGTGGCAGGGGAATGGTTAGGGGGTGATCAGGCTGGCAGGCAGAAGTGGTTAGGGGTAATCAGGAAGGCAGACAGGTGAGCAGTTGGGAGCCAGCAGCCCTGGATTGTGAGAGGGATGCCCTTTTAGGTCCGATCCTACCAGGGGCCCAGATTGGAGAGGGTGGAGGCAGGGCTGAGGGACACCCCCCTCCCCTGGTGCAGGGAATTTGTGCACTGGGTCTCGTGTGTGTGTGTGTGTGTGTGTGTGTGTGTGTGTGTGTGTGTGTGTGTGTGTATGCTTAGGTGACCATTCAACCTATGATGCATATTCATCAGGGGAAGACACTTTGGTAGGTTAGCTTGCTGCTGGGATCCAAACCCATTGGGACTGAGCGAGATGGCCAGACAGCCCTGGAATCCTCCCTGGCCCCAACTGTGCACAGTGAGGTCCTGGATTGTGAGAGGGTGCAGGCCAAGCTGAGGGACCCACTGGTGAATGAATCTGTGCACTGGGCCTCTCGTATTCTAACAGCTGGGTATGGTATCAGATGGGTATGAGACTTTTCAGGTAATCACTTATAAGTTTCATAACGTCTAATCATGGGTATACACCTGAAACTGATATAAATGTGTCAACTGTAATTGACAAATAAAAAATGATAAAAACGCCCCACCTCCTAATACCATCTTGTTGGGGGTCATGTTTCAACATATGAATTTTAGGGGGACACAAACATACACAACATAGCACTTACTCTACGTTGCTTCTAAATCTTCATTGTTTATGGAAAATACTATGTTGGATATCTTTGTTCACATTTTGGATTTTCTCATGGTTAGATTTCACAGGAGTGGAATTACTGGGTCAAAGGCTAGGATGTTTTACAACTTCTCAGAAAGTGTGCACAACAAACACATATGGTGGTGTGTCAGAGGCCAAGCAGGAATAACATACTCATTTTGTTAGTACTAATTATTTCCAGTTTCATCTTTTTTATCAATCCTCACCTGAGGATGTTTTTTCCATTGCTTTGCAGAGAGTAGAAGGCAAGGAGGGAGACGAAGGGGAGGAGAGATAGAGATAGAGATAAAGAGAGAGAGAGAGAGAGAGAGAGAGAGAGAGAGAGAGAGAGATCAATGTGAGAGAGACACCTTGACTGGTTGCCTCCTTAACGAGTCCTGAGTGGGGATGGGGAGCGAACCCACAACCCAGGCAGGTGCCCTTCACCAGGATTCAAACTCTAGACCCTCTAATCACTGAGCCACACCAGCAGGGCAGTACCAACTGTTTTTAGGTATTGCCCTGGGACTGGGTTTATTCCAGTCCAGTTAAAGAACGCCTTTTACACAATTTCCGCTGAAAAAAAAGCTGCTCACATTCATCTAGATTGGCGTCCTCAAACTTTTTAAAGTGGGGGCCAGATCACGGTCCCTCAGAGAGCTGGAGGGCCGGACTATATGAACTACTAATTCCTACTGTAACACCTCGGCTGCGCTCACTGCCCAAAAAACCTGGCGGGCAGGATCAGACTCCTCTGCGGGCCGCATGTGGCCCGCGGGCCGTAGTTTGAAGACGCCTGTAAGATCATCGGTTTTCAACAGGTGTGCCGCGAGAGTTTTTAAAACATGGCTTAGCATCTCTTCTTCAGAATGCCTCCATATTCCCCCGAAAACATCCTTCCCAAGAAACTTTTTTTAAATATTGCAGTAACAAAGCACAGTTTCAGTTAAACGGTTATTTCCATAAAATATGTCCAAATTTCTGTGTTAAGTTCCGTGTGAAATGAGGCATAACATAAATTTTAAAATGTCATAATAAAAGGCCATGTGATCTAATCTAATATACATAGAAAAATCATCTACGAATTTTCTTAGGAGAGAGGAGAAATATCTCTTTCTATTTAGTCATCTCTGGAGCCTAAAAACATCTTTCTAAAAATTATATATATTTTTGGAGGGTTTGGGGGGGAAATCTGAATGTAGAGAGAAGGGGGCTTATTTCTTAAAGTCCCAGCATTTCGAGACAGGGCTTGTCTTAGTCTGTAACAACTATACCAGAGGTGGGGTGGCTGGTGTCTCGCTGGAGTCCATGACCACAATGCCAACTGACCGGGTGCCTGGTGGGTGCCGAGCTTCCTGGCTTACAGGCGGCCGTCTCCTTGGCGTCACAGGGCAGAGAGCAGGGCAGAGAGCCGCCCCCAATCTCGGCGGGTAAGTCACATCTCCAAGGTCGTCCTCTCATTACCTCCCTCCAAAGCCCCTGCTGAGATTAGGGTTTGAAACCCAATGCATTTTGTGGGAGACACAGACACACAAAACAGGGATCAATGTCACTGCCTTCTAGTTCTTTTTTTTCTTTTCTTCCTTCTAACATTTTATTTCCAGCGACAGCATACACTCAGTATTACTTTGTACCAGTTTCCCACGCACAGCCCAGTGCTTAGACAATCAAGTGTTCCCCCTCATATTTCCGGTACCCACTTAGCACTCTATACAGTCACTGTGATAGCATTGATCACATTCCCTGTGCTGTGCTTCGTATTGATCCTATTTCCCACGTCTGTTTTGTAACCACCGAGCTGTGCTTCTCCCTCCCTTCGCCTTTCCCACCCAGGCCTCCCCTCTGGCAACCACCAGTCCACTCTGTGTCTACGAGCTGGTTTCTATTTTGTTTGCTTGTTTATTTTGCTCTTTAGGTTCCACATATAAGTAGGATCATATGGCATTTGTCTTTCTCTGGCTTACTTCACTAGGCCATTTTATGCAGTCAAAAATGGTAACATTTTACTTTTTTTCTTTTTATAACAGAGTAGTATTCCATTGTGTAATAGTACCACCACTTTTTTATCCACTCGCCTACTGATGGACACCTGGGCTGCTTCCATATCTCTGCTATCCTATATTATAAAAGGCTAATATGAAAATCAACTGGTAACTAAGACATGCACTGACCACCAGGGGGTAGGCGCTCAGTGTAGGAACTACCCCTGGTGGTCAGTGTGCTCCCAGAGCGGGAGCACCACTCAACCAGAAGCCAGGCTTATGGCAGGCGAGCACAGCAGCAGTGGTGGGAGTCTCTCTTGCCTCTATGTCAGCGCTAAGTAGGACCTGAGCCATCAGTTGGACATCCCTGAGGGCTTCTGGGCTGCCAGAGAGCACAGGCTGGGCTGAGGGACCCTCCTCCCCCCATCGAGTGCATGATTTTCGTGCATCAGGTCTCTAGTTGTAAATAACACTGCAATGAGCACAGGGGCACATCTAATCTTTCAAATCAATGTTTTGGGGATCTTTAGAGATATACCTAGAAGTAGAATCGCTGGGTCATAAGGCGATTCTATTAAAAAAAAAAATTGAGAGACCTTACTGGGCTGAGCAAGGCTGAGAACCCCCAATGGGAGGGGAAGAGGAAAGAGAATATAATGAGGAAGAAGAGAAAGAGGAAGGATGAAGGCACCAGAGAGCGCAGAGTGGGGCAGACATGCAGAGGGTGCCGACTCAGCTCCTCGGAGCCAAGCACTGTCCTTGCCTTCCTTAGCTTCCTCCATTGTCTTTGCTGAGATACGCTTGACAGACAGTGTGAGTGGAAGGAGTACCACCTGCTGATCTGATCACACATTGGGAAGGGATTACCACCGCATCCTTAGCTAACACCTTCACCAGGTCCCTCAGTTACCATGCTTTTTGTGCCAAGAACACCGAAGATCTATCTTCTCCGCAACATTCCGGTGCCAAGTTCAGTGCTGTTAGCTCTCGTCACCAGCTGCACATTAGGTCTCCAGAACCCTTTTGTCTTCCAGGAGCTGGTGATCTTGACTAGACTTTCTCTGTTCCTGCTTCTCCGTGAGACCTGCCTTTGAATTTGCAGTTCACTTACTGTGGCCTCCAGACTGGAGGAAGGCAGGCAGGGTCCAGGGTTCTAGGTGCCTGTCCCTGCTGGGCGTCCATCTGGGCGTCCGTCTTCATTGGAAGACACAAACATCTCTGCACTGTCCTCTCTCACAGACCCTCAGTTCAGTGGCTGCTAGGCCATTAGGGGGAGTGCGTGACCTCCCTGCCTCCACAAGCCTCATGGGGAGGCCCCCAGGTTCTCACCCGAATCCTGGAACAAAGCTGACATGGCCCTTCTCCTGGCACCTGGCCCTGCCTTGTGGCAGCGTGTGCCCATGAAGGTGCCCATGCCTGTGGCAGGTCCTGCTTCTGAAAGTTCCAATGCCCCTCCATCCCCGAGGGGCCAGCACTACTCAGTTTCCCTACAGAAGATTCCACAAGGCTTCTCTCCCCAGCTCCTTGCTACATGTTGTCTCTGGACCCCCAGTCCTGCCTTTATTTGAAACTTTGGTATTTTGTTCAGCATGGATTTTTTTGGGGAACATTAATTTTGATTTATAAAAGACATTGCATTGGAATACTATGCAGCAGTGAGAAAGAAGGATCTCACCCTTTGAGAAAGCATGGAGGGGCCTGAAGAGTATCATGCTAAGTGAAATAAGCTAGTCAGAGAAAGACAAGCATCACATGATCTCACGCATGTGGAATCTAATGAAAAAACAAGCAAACAATCTGATGAACAGAATACACCCAGAGACACAGAAGCATGAAAGGAGTGTGGGACCTCAGAGGGAAGGAGGGTGGGAAGAGATCAACCATACAACTTGTATGCATATATGCATAACCCATGGACTTAGGCCATAGGTGGTGAAGGCCTGGGCAGGCTAGAAGGGGTCAGTGGGGGGTGGTGGAAGTGTCATATTACTTTCAACAATAAAGATTAAAAAAAGGATAATGCTTTAAAATATCCTTTATCATCCTGGTCAGTGTTGCTTAGTGGTTAGACTGTTGGCCCCAGTATGGAAGGGCTGAAGGTTTGATTCTCAGACAAGGTCATGTGCCTAGATTGCATTTTCAATCTCTGGCAACCGATCGATGTGTTTCTTTCACATCACTGTTTCTCTCTTTCTCTCTCTCTCTGTCTCTCTCTCTTTATCCCTCTTTCCTCATTTACTCTCCTCCTCCCTCCCTTCCCTCTCTTCCTTCCTCCCTCCCTCCAATCCATTGATGTTCTCTCTAAACATCAATGGGAAAAAAATCATTGGGTGAGGTAACAACAAACAAAGAAAGAAACAAACAAAATTATATATAATTTATTGCTCTGGCCAGTGTTGCTCAATTGGTTGAGCATTGTCCCATGCACTGAAAAGGTCACAGATTCCATTCCTGGTCAGGGCACATGCGCAGGTTGCGGATTTGATCCCCAATAGATGGCATGCAGGAGGCATCTGATTGATGTTTCTCTCTCTCTCTCTCTCTCTCTCTCTCTCTCTCTCTCTCTCTCTCTCTCTCTCTCTCTCTCTCCTCTCTTTTCCTCTCTCTCTCAAAACAATAAAAACATACTGGGGGGGGGTTGCAATGGTAAGATATGTACATATATAATACTTTAATAAAAAAATGAAAAAGTATTTGAAAAAATAAAATGTAATTTATCTTGATTGTTGGTTTTTTTGGTGACCCCTTAAACGTGTCACAAACGAGTGCCTCACTTGTTTCTTTCTATCTGAGCCCTGCCTGGGCAGCTCTGCTTTAGTTCAGCGCCTCCTAGAGGGTCCCGGTGAGTCAGCACCTTTTGGTCCCCATCATCTGTTTTGAACTGGTCCAAGGGTGAGAGCCACAACCCCCTTCTGTGCTGCCTCCTGCCTTCCAATTCCCTTCCTCAGGGCATTCTTCCACCCAAGGCAAACACATTGAAAATATACGCACCGAGCCCCTCTAACAAAATGCCACAGCGTCCTCCCGCACCGAAACCAGCGGCTTCTGGCACATCCCCATGTGCAGGGACTTCTCCAGAGGAGCCGAACCTCTAGGCAGCTCCGCAAACAACCGAGCTCAGAGTTGGTTTACTCGCCATGTTCCTTCTGCTAGAGGGTAGAGGTGTTGTTGTTTTTTTTTTTTTTTTAATGAGAAGATGGTTCCACTTTGAAACATCTCTATACCACAGAGAATGTGACTCCTTGGAGGACAGCTACCACCCCCACCAAGCACGCCTTCATTGGAGGCATTCCAAAGATTTGCCAGCAGAAGACAAAACTTGCAGCTAAACAAAAGAGTGATTTGGATGGAATTTTAGGCGCCAATAGTTTTGGGGTTTACTCATCTTTGTGGCTCTAGTGGCAAGGCCATCAGATTCTCAGTTTTGGGTTGTTGGAAGAGCAATGAAGAAATGGAGGAGACAGATTTTGGAAGTGGGTGATGAGCAAGTCCATGACTCTCTACCTTGACCACACCTGCAGTCTGAGTCTCACTGAAGTGGCGCTGGAGGCTGAGTTTAAATTCCATCACTGCCCCTCCTGGGCTGTGCCACCTTGGTTGTGTTACTTAACCTCTCTGAGCCTCTGTCTCATCGATGAGATGAGGATATCGACAGTATCAGTCTCACACTGTAGGGAGGGTTCCAGTTGAGAGAAGCCTGTTACCTAGTGAATGCTCAACAAAGGCAAACTATTATCCTATCTAATAAAGAGGGAATATGCAAATTGACTGTCACACAATAACAAGAAGGTTGTGCCCACAGTGGAATCAGGGATTCTGTAACACAAGATGGCTGCACCCACAGTGGAGGCCGAGTTCCCGTAATGAGCCTTAAAAAGCAATCAGCAGGGACCTGAGATTGTGTGGCACTGGGCTGGGGCAGGGGACCTGACCTGAGGCTGTGCCCAGTGGGGCTTGATGGGGGACCTCAGGCTGTGCCCCCCACCTGGCAGAGCTTAACAGGGAACCTCAGGCTGCATCCCCTGCCCGGTGGAGCTTGATGGGGGACTTCAGGCCATGCCACCCACCCAATGGGGCTTGACGGGGGACCTAAAGGCATGTCACCTGCTCTGGTGCCAGGCTGGGAACCTCAAGCCATGTCCCCTGCCTCAGCGCTGGGCCAGAGGATATGAGGGTTCCCTGGGGGACCTGAGGCTGTGCCCCCCCATCTGGCATGTGCCAGGGGACCTGAGGCTGCACCCTGGCCTAGCAGGGCTTGATGGGGGACATGAAGCTGCACTCCCTCCTGGTGCTGGGCCAGGGGAACTTCAGTTGTGCCCCCCAGCCCAGGAGAGCTTGATGGGGGTGGGGCCAGCTGGGTCTGGGTCTCGAGCGATTTTGAGGCACATGCGGGTGAGCGGGAACTTGACTCTGGGTCCCATGGCGTACCCCAGACTCTGACAGGAGGAAGATTTTCAAATACTTTTACTAATTTTCTTTCATCTACGACACTTCTAGTATTGAAAAAGGGCAAATAGCAAAATTAAAATATTTCCTCTAATTAATTCCCTTTTAATGTGCACGAATTTTGTGCACCAGACCTCTAGTTTTAAGAGGCCTGGCACATGAAATTCATGCCCTCTGGGAGATCCCTCAGCCCAGCCTGAGAACCCCTTGGAGGATGTTTGACTGACGGCTTAGTCCTAAGCCAGCAGTCGGACATCCTTAGCGCTACCACACAGGCAGGAGAGGCTCCTGCTGTGCTCACCAGCCATGAGCCCAGCTTCTGGCTGAGCTGTGTGCATACACTGACCACCAGGGGGCAGCTCCTGTGTTGAGATGCTGCCCTCTGGTGGTCAGTGCACATCATGGCAACTGGTCATTCTGCCATTTGGTTGATTTGCATATTAGCCTTTTATTATATAGGATGTATTGTTATTCATCCAGGTGGAAAAGCAGTAGAGGTTCCAGGTGCTTCTACTGTTGAATCAGGTACCCTCCCTCCTCTCTGGAGTAATGATGTCCTTTCTGGAAGTTTCTGGAACTGTGCATTAATTTCCCAGCTTCTGTTTCCTGCCATTTGTTGCCATCTTCTACTCTTGACAGAGCAGTGTCAGGAATGTGCAGCTGCGTTTGAAATGCACTCAGTGGCCTTGTGTGATCTTAGCTGTCAATTTCAGCTATTGTCATCTCATTGTCTGCCTTCCTGGATCAGAGATTCTTAGTCTGGGCACTTCAGTGATAAAATTGAGCAGGTCTACGAATGTGCACAGGAAGAAAGCAGCAAACACTGACATTCACCAGTTCAAACCCTAATGTAGCATTTCTTTGATTGTGAAAGTTGGCAACAAACCACTTGGTGGCTAGAGTACTTGTGACTTTGCCACCAGTAGAAGCCATAGATATTTTCCTCTTATGACATCAGTCATGATGGCTGGGACTCTTACTCATCATAACTTTGCTCATAGTCAACTCTGCTCTGCCGCTTGTCACTTAATGCATCAACAAAGCAGCACACATGATATGCTAGTTCAAATTTGTTTTTGTAATTTTAATACATTTTTCCTATATAATAAAGAGGTAATATGCAAATTGACTTCACGCCCTCACACAAGATGACCGCCCCCATGTGGCCACCATAAGATGGCCAGCAGGGGTGGGCAGTTGGGGGAAACCAGGCTGGCTGTTGGGTGTGACCAGGCCCACAGGGAAGGGCAGTTAGGGGCAATCGGGCTGGCAGGGGAGCAGTTAGGCATCAATCAGGCTGGTAGGGGAGTGGTTAGGGGGTGATCAGGCTGGCAGGCAAGCCAGCAGTCCAGGATTATGAGAGGGATGTCTGACTGCTAGTTTAGGTCCAATCCCCGGCAGCCGGACATTCCCCGAGGAGTCCCAGATTGGAGAGTGTGCAGGCTGGGCTGAGGGACACTCCCTCTCCCCCTCCCCCCACCCCCACCCAGTGTATGAATTTTGTGTACCGGTCTCTAGTTTAAAATAATTGTTTTTGCCCTGGCTAGTGTGGCTCAATGGATAGACTGTCAACCCTCACACTAAAGGGTCTTAAGGTCAATTCTGGGTCAAGGGCATGTATCTGGTTGCAGGTTGGATCCCTGGCCTTGGTCTGAGCTTGTGCATAAGGCAACCAATCAATGGGCCTCTATCACATTGATGCTTCTCTCTCTCTCTCTCTCTCTCTCTCTCTCTCTCTCCCCCCCCCCTCCCTCCTTCTCTCCATTCCTTTCTCTCTTCCACTTTCTCTAAAAATAATGAAAAATATATCCTCAAGTGAGGATTAATCACAACAAAAAATATAGATATATAAAATAATTGATTTTGCTTGTAATCCCAGGGCTTTTAGTTCATGTGGTTTAAAATAAGCACTCTCCTGAGCAGAGATTTGTGGGTCCACCAGACTGCCCCAGGGGTGGCTGGCACCAATGGCCCAGGAACCCCTGCTGTGGACCAACTTCCATTCTTTGGAAATGGCCTGGAAGAGAAACCGAAAGAGGAAGCTAACATTTACCTTTCCATCTTGAAGCATCAAGCAGCGTCATCCCATGTTTATAAATATCTGGTGACAACAAGGAAGCTGGGAGCCCAGAGGCCCGGCGTCCAGTCCCAGCTCCGCTGCAGCCCGCCGTGTGGCTGTGGGGCCACGGCTCCCTTGCTGAGGGAAGGACGGGACTGGGCTGCAGCAGAGGTGGCCCACGCCCATGCCTCAGGGCAGTGATCCACACGGGGGCTCAGGGAGTGGGCACGTGCTGTGAACTGGGGGATCCTGGAGACCGTGGCCCCCTTAAAGGGAGCAGGGCTACTCAGCTGTAGCGATGGGTGCCAGGTGCGAATGCTGGCCTAGTGCTGCCATATCTTCAGTTATTTTATGTCTTTAAAGGCAGAAACTGGATTTTTACGTAAAATCTCCCTTTATAAAGAATATCATTTCAGCCAGGCCGGTGTTGCTCAGTGGTTTAGTGTTGACTTATGAACCAGGAGGTCACGGTTCGATTCCTGATCAGGGCACATGCCCAGGTTGCCCCCTTGATCCCCAGTGTGAGGTGTGCAGGATGCAGCCCATCAATGATTCTCTCCCATCATGGATGTTCCTGTTTCTCCCTCTACTTTCCTCTCTGAAATCAATAAAAATATATTTTAAAATGTTGTTTCACAATTTAAAAGACACACGTGGGACAGATGAAATTACCTTTGCAAGCTTCCAATGTGTGCGTCTTGATTTACGCAGCTCACATAAAAAAGGTGATGATGATGATGTTGATAATAATAATACTAGATAGACTCATGGAGCACAGCCATGCCTCACTTCATCAATTGTAACAACCCTATGAAGTAAGTGTTACTATTACCCCTATTTTTCAGACGAGGAAACCGTGTCCAGAGAGGTTAAGTGAGCTACTTGAAATAGCACAGCTAGAAAGTGCCTGAGTGGGGATTTGAACCCGCATTACCTGGGCTGAGACGCAGCCCTGAAGGATTCCTGCCCCCTGGGCTGTGGCTGTCTCTGTAGCTGTGCCCTTTGCCGACTTGGAGGAACGGTGCCCCAATGTATGTGGAGTGGTAGCCTGTAACCATGGCCCTTGTTGGCATGGTGACGCTGAGGTGCCTGTGCAGTTGGGGACCAGGGCAGCTGGGCATGTTCCTAGATGGCTGAGCCTGAGACCACATTCTCCCTCCCTCTCCCACATCCCTGCCCAGGACTCTGCTCAAGCAGGCCACGTAGGAGGGCTGAGTGACAGTTGACGGGCCCAGTGGCCTGGAGGATCCAAGTAGAAAGTTAAGTTAGATGTATGGGATGACTTGTGTCTCCCCCCAAAATATGTGTGTCTCTGACTGTAGCCTCATTTGGAGTAGGAGTCTCTGCAGATGTGAGTAAGGGGTAAAGACCTGAGGATGAGCTCATCCTGCATTGGGGTGGGTCCTGTGGCCGATGAGACAGAAAGGGGACAGACAGACACAGGGAGGCAGCCACAGGAAGGCAGAGACGGGAGTGATGCGGCCATGAGCCAAGGAACACCTGGCGCTCCAGGAGCTGGAGAGGACAAGCTCCTCCCTGGAGCCCTAGAACCAGGGCCCTGCTGACACCCTGCTTTCGACTTCCAGCCTCCAGAGGGCGAGGCACACAGGTCAGTCCTAAGCCCCCTGTTTGTGGTTATTTGTCGCAGCAGCCCCAGGAAATTAAGACAGAGCCACCCTTAAAACAGTGAGGAAGAAAGAGAGACAAAGCTGCTATTTCTCAGCTCTCAGTCTGTGGCCTGAGACGGGGCTGCGGGCTGTTGGGGTGAACACAGCCGGACCCCGGGTGAATGAGGCTCTGATTCTGAGCATCTGCAACCAGACGCAGGCAGCCTGTCCTGGTGATCCACTGCAACGCTTCTCTCTTCCTCCGATCCTGGCTCTGCACTGACGGGCCATCCAGGGGGAGGCCAGCGGAGCAGCTGAAGGAGGCCCAGGCTTTGACAAACGACTGTTTAATGCTGGGGGCGCAGCCAGCTAATCACCGGGCGGCAACAATCATCATAATTAGAGGCGGACCAGATGCCAGAGGTCCAGCCCAGCCACCCTGCCTGCCTCGGAGACCAACCTTCCCCACCAGCCTTCCTGGGACCCCGGCACCGAAGAAAAGGGGGTGGGGGGTGGGTGGTTGGAGTGGGGGGGTGTGGGGACCTGGAGGCGCATCACAGCCCACTGGGATCTGCCTACTTTTCAAGAGAGTCTAAAAACTCAGGGCATTCTTTTATCGTGGTACAATGCAGATCACAGGAAATGGACCGTTCTGCCCGTTTTGAAGTGTATGATTCTGGGAAGTGAAGTCAGTCCATTCACTGCCTGCAACCATCACCAGCCCAGACATTCATCGTCCCACAGGGAACCCCATTAGACACTGACCCCACCCCCAGCCCCTGGCAACCCCTTCCTGCTTCTGTGCCCGTGAACTTGATTGAGCAGGCTCTTTTTAAAAAAAATATTAAAAAAAATTAATTTCAGAGAGGAAGGGAGAAGGAGAGAGAGAAATAGAAATGTCAATGATGAGAGAGAATCACTGATTGGCTGCCTCCTGCATGCTCCCCACTGGGGATTGAGCCTGCAACCTCGCTTGTGCCCTTGACTGGAATTGAACCTGGGATCCTTCAGTCCACAGGTTGACACTCTATCCACTGAGCCAAACCGGCTAGAGTTTCTTTTTTTTTTTTTTAGGGTGAAATTTCCTTTTTCAAAATGTGGACTTACAATGGCTGACAGAAGGCATCTGTGGATTTCCAATGTAAGTCGCCAAATGAACACACTCCAAACTGAACTGCATTTTCCCACCCAATCTTGCTTCACCTTTGATCTCTACCCTCTCTTACCAGAAATGCAACTGTCAGCCAGTGCTGTCAGTCGATCTTGCCCTTGGATCTCAAGCCTGATCACTGTTATCACCTCTGCCCTTCATCCTTCTTAGAGCAAAGCACCTGCACCTGGATCATCACCCTCGGGAAGGTGTCCTGTGTCTCCTGCTTCCCCTGCTCATTCTCCCCCTTAACAGTTCTGGCGGCTTTGGAACCAGGCAGCTTGAGTCCAAATTCTGACTCTAATGTTAACTCTTAACGTCTGGGCGACTCAGCTTCCTCATGTGATGAATGAGACCCATCTTGGGGTTGTTGTGAGTATGGAATGAATTTACCTATTAAAGCCAATTAATGCAAAGCATTTCATTATCATTATAAAACAATGAGAGACCTGGATCACAACATTCATGCCTGCGCAACCCATCAGGGCCTAAGCTGGCAGGTGGACATCCCCCAAGGGGTCCTAAGCACTGCTACGGAGGCAGGAGAGGCTCCTGTCGCTGCTGCTGCGCTTGTCAGCTATGAGCCCAGCTTCTGGCTGAGCAGTGCTCCCTCTGTGGTAGTGCACTGACCACCAGGGGGCAGCTCCTGCATTGAGCATCCGGTCGTTCTGCTCTTTAGAGGATTTGCATGTTAGGGTTTTATTATTTAGGAATGCAGTTACTATACTGCATATGAGATTTCAAGATATACGGTCATTATTCATTTGCACATCTACTCACCTGAGACTGGGAAGCCTAGAGAATAGGGACTATAGCTAATCAACTTGTGTCTCTCCAGGGTCTGACCTATGCTTCCTACTTATTTGGAAAAGGAAGGGAAAAAGGAAGGAATGAAGGAAGGAAAGAGGAAGAAAGAAGGAAGAAAGGGAGGAAGGGAGAGAGGGAGGAAGGAAGGAAGGGAGGGAGAAAGGAAGGAAGAAAGGTATGAAGGAAAGAAGAAAGAAAAGAAGGAAGGGAGGAAGGGAGGAAGGGAGGGATGAAGGAAAGAAAGGAAGGAGGGAAGAAGGAAGGGAGAAAGGAAAGGAAGAAGGGAAGGAGGAAGGAAGGAAGGAGGAAGAAAGAAGAAAGGAAGGAAGAAAGAATGGGAGGAAGGGAGGGAGGCAGGCAGGAAGGAAGGAAGTTAGGAAGTTTTCCCAGTGGAAGGTTAGGACACATCTACGCTATCAGGTCTGAAGCAAGGACTCCTCCCAGTGTCCCTGGATGTGTGGGGTCCCCACCTTCACCCTATATCACAGGAGTGCATCCCTTTCTTCCTGTTATTGCCAAACTACAAACTATTCTGAAATGTAGTGGCTTAAGTGAGTTATATGTTTGCCTTTGTGGGTCAGGGGTTTGGGCCGGGTCTCCTGGGTGGTTTTTCTGCTCTTCATAGTGTGGAGATCCCCAGAGGCTGTGGGCGGCGGGCCTAGAGGTGCGAGGCGTCTTCCTCAATGCCTGGCCCTGCCTCCTGCACGGCCCTTGGCTGCGTGGGGGCCAGGGAGTCAGCAGCTTCTCATGGGGGCGGGGTCCCCCAGAGCGTGTCCGGAGCAAGGCTTCTTACAATCAGCCTCGCAAGCCCCAAACACCGTGCGGCTGCATTCTGTTGGCCAAGGAGATCACTAAGGCCGCTCAGATTCCAGGGGAGTGGACCCCACCTCTCCTGAGGAGGAGCAGCAGAGACCCCGAGGCCCCATTACAACCACACTCCTCTCCACTGCAGGGTTTGTTGTATTTTTTGTTTTTGGCTTAAAAAAAATTGATTTAGAAAGAGAGGAAGGGAGAGGAAGAAAGAGAAACATTGATCTGCTGCCTCTTGCATGTCCCCTATTGGGGATCAAGCCTGAAAACACAGGATGTGCCCAAACCAGCAACCTTTTGGTGCTCAGGAGACACTCAACCAACTTAGCCAGGGTTGCCAGGGGTCACCCGGCCTCATGGACAGTTTTCAGTGAATCTGGGAGTCCCCCAGTGCGTTTTGTACAGATGTGAAAAACACACATTTTTTTCAGTGAGCTGTCAGGAAGATGATGAGCCACTGCAGTGCTCCTCCTTCTTATTGGGCCTTTTCTCACCACAGGCCTCTGCACAAGTTCCCAGGAAACATAAGCAGAGACTTGTAAGCTATTCCCATAATGCAGAGCAACCGGTCACCCACCCATCTCCTGCGCTTCCCGCTCAGAGATAATCTCCCGCCACTCCACTGTATCTTTGGCCACGTTTTCCCACGAATCACAAAGATGTGTAGGGGTTAAAAACAAACAAATAGCCTCATGCTCTTCATAGTTTTTCTGTAGGTTGCTTAGTTTTCACTTGTTAACATGTGTAGGAGACTGGCTCATCTTAGTATGTCTAGACTTATCCCATGTTGGCCTGGGTCAGTGGGCAGAGCCACATCCATGTGGGCCTTTTTCTCTTGGCAAAGTGGGACTTTCCCAGTGTTCTCAGTTCTTTCTGTTTGAAAGCTGAGCTTATCAGAGTTTTATATACCACTAGGAGCCCTGAGCCAGTAGCTCGCCAGTAGCTCACTGCTACCCTCCTGTAGCTCCCCCCTCCCCCTTCCTCCTATCCCCCCTCTCATAGCCTGCTGCCTTGCCCCTCCTGTAGCTCTCTGCCACCTGCTTATAGCTCGCTGCCTCACCCTCCTGCTGATCTGTGATCCGGTCGTTACATGGTTGGTCGTTATACTTCAGGGCACATGTGTCAAACACAAGGCCCGCGGGCCAAATCCGTCCCGCCAGGCCTTGCAATGTGGCCCGCACCGCGCTGTCATCACTGCACTCCGCTGCGTTTTCATCACAATGACAGTTTATGACTGTTCAGTAAACCATTCGGCCCGTGATTTAGGCTGGATTTTAGATTTTGGCCCCTTCTCTGATTGAGTTTGACACCCCTACTTCAGGGCATAATGACTATTTACATATTACATCTTTATTATATAGAATTGCTCTCCAGTTGACAATTAGGAGCCCAGTCTTTGGGACCAGGGAGAATTGAAGTCCTGGTTCGGTCACTTACCTCTAAACAAGTTATTAAACCATCTGACCTACTTGAGCTCAGTTGTCTTCTCTTCCAGTGGGCACCACAGTGGCCCCCCACTGAAGCTGCAATGATGCTTTCATGAGATTTCATGGAAGGTGCTCTTAGCAAAGCCAGAATATATTAAAAAAGACTTAATAAAATTTCTTCTATTGCTCTGTCTGCTGTCAGTTTTATTTTTAATAACTGGCAACAACTTTCATTATTACTATTATTATTATTATTAGAGGCCTGTTGCAAGGCCTGCCATAGGGCTTCCTGGGTGGTCTGCTTCCTTCCCTTCTCCTTAGCCCCACCTGCTTCTCTCTGTTCTCTGCAGCCCCATCTGCTTCCCTCTGTTCGCCACCGCCCCACTTGCTTGCATCTTCAAGCTTCTCTCCCTTCTGCAGCGCTTGGCTTCCTTCTTCAGTCTTCACTCTGCACCTATATATGCAAATTAACTGCCATCTTGGTTGTGTTAATTTGCACTTTTCACTCCTGATTGGTTGGTGGGCGTGACTGGTGGACATAGTGGAGGTATGGTCAATTTGCATGTTTCTCTTTTATTAGATAGGATTATTATTATTATTATTATTGTTATTCCAAGAATGTCTTCAGTTTGGCATTTTTTTTGGGCAGATGCTTCTGAATATGGCAGCCTTGTCAATCAAAGCTGATCCTCCATCCTTCACACCCTTGAAGAATGTGTAGAGCAAGCATGTCAAACTCAAAGGCTAATATGGGCCAGCTAAACTAGGCATGTGGCACGTGGGCTGCGAGTTTGACCTGCTTGGTGTAGAGGCCCAGGTAGCTGAAGTTAAACCTTATCCTTCAGTGGGATGACCTTAAAGGGACCTTGTCCATAATAACTAATTACGATCTACCACGTGGCCAGTGCCACGTAACTCATTTTATCCCCCAGCCCCGTGAGGAAGACTCTATGATTTGACCATCTGACAGATGAGGAAACTGAGGCTGAGTAGCTCTCCCGAGGTCACATCTCCAGAAATTTGGCAGAGCTGGGAAATGAACCTGTCAGCCAGGCTCAGGGCGCATGCTCATCACCACTGGTTTATCGAATTTTCTAGGTTGAAGTTGATGCTGCAGGTGTGGCCGATTTGACAATGATGTGTGAGAGACTGGGACAACTGGTTCCCTAATGAAGCCTCTGCTGAATTCTCTGCCCTCCAATTAGGTGGGGCCCTTTGGTTCTACCAGTGAGGAAATGGAGTGAAAATAGAGGCTTCCACATGGGCCAAGGAGTCAGAGTGGAGAATGTCTGTGTGGTCGAACATTGGGAATACATAGGATTCCACTGGAGAAAGAAATGGCAGGGCCATGCGGCTGTAGTCGCAGTTCAGAACCAACGCCTAGAGAAGCAGCTCGCAGAGGGTAAGGGCAGTGATGGATCTCAGTGGCACGAAGTTTAAACAGCATGCAAACAACACCGTATGTCAAAAGTATAAAAATGTATAAAAAACAGAGCTGTGCATTTACAATAGCTAAGATCTGGGAACAACCTAAGCGCCCATCAGCAGGTGAGTGGATTAAAAACTGTGTTATATCTACACAATGGAATACTATGTAGCTGTGAAGAAGAAGGAACTTTTACCATTTGCAATAGCATGGATGGAACTGGAGAGCATTATGGTAAGTTATATAAGCCAGTTGGAGAAAGACAAATATCACATGGTCTCACTCAAATAGTAGGGTAGCGGGGGAGGGAGGAGGGTTAGAGAGCAACCAAAGGACTTGTATGCATGCATATTAGCATAACCAATGGACACAGACACTGGGATGGTGGGGGCTTGCCCAGGGTGGGAATGACTTGGGGGATGGGGTCAATTGGGGAAAAAGGAGACATGTAAAACTTTAGACAATAATAAAAAAAAAAAAGCTGTGCATGGGAATGAAACACATCAAATTCAGGATAGTTGCTATCTTAGAAGAGAAGGAAGAAAATAGGATCTAAAATGGGATCAGAGAGGGGAAAGGTTCACAGGGATCTATTGCAAAAAAAGAAAAAAGAATGTAATTATTCATTTAAAAAAACCACCCAGGCCCATGTGGCTCAACAGTTGAGTGTCAACCTATGAACTGGGTAGTGAAGTTCGATTCCCAGTCAGGGTGCATGTCCAGGTTATAGGCTCTGTCCCCAGTGGGGGTAGCCAATCATGATTCTCTCTCATCATTGATGTTTATAGCACTCTCTCCTTCTCCCTTCCTCTCTCTGAAATCAATAAAAACATATTACATATATAAAGAATGAGCAGCTTAAAAACATAATCCATTAAGAGCACACAAAGACAATGCACTGTAATTTTATTGTTAAAATTTCTTATGTTGCTCTGTTTACTCTTAATTTTATTTTTAATAACTAGTTTCTATTTTAAAAATGTTTATCACAGCCATGCATGCCCTTGGTTTAAGACTCAAATCATTCTATAAGGGTTTGTTAACTAAAGAAAGCTTTTTTCTTTCTTTTTTAAAAAAGCTGGGTGTTAGAAACTTAGGTGTTTGCTTTATTATTCTCTAATACATTTTTATAGCTCTGAAACATCTTATTAAAAATACTCAGACATTCATAAAATCATTATAAAAAATGAATAAAGCTCCTTCAGATAAGCTGTGTCTACAAATTTAATGACCTTAAACTTATCTAAAACTGGAATTCATCTGTCTCAAATCCCACTAGCTTCTTTGTCTGGATTCCTTATCATCTCCACTTTACTTTGCCATCACTTACCTGTTGGATTCAAGTACTATGGTGTGGAAGGTTTGGGGGGGGGGGTCATAAATCTCTGCTAGGTGTGGTGGTGGAATCAGTTTGGAAAGTGCGGTCAATATTATAATTACAGTTTGTATAATAGTAGGAAACTGATGCCCCTTGATATGTAGGTAAACATGCATTTGTGTCTGAATTTCCTAAGCCTGTGTGACTCCAGAACTTCTCAAAGATTTCTGCTGATTCCTGTGGGGCCAGAGGGACTTTAGGTCATTCTCTCTCTTGGGATCTGGTTTCTAAGTGTGTTTCTTCTCCCTGACACTCCTTTCTTCCCTCCTTCCCTCCCTCCCTTCCTTCCTTCCTCCTCTTCCTTTCTCCTTCCCTTCCTTCCTTCCTTCCTTCCTTCCTTCCTTCCTTCCTTCCTTCCTTCCTTCCTTCCTTCCTTCCTCCTCCTTCCTTCCTTCTTCTTTTTTTTTTTTTTATCAATCTTTATTGTTCATATTGTTACAAAGGTTCCTCATTTCTTCCCCCCTCCACCAGGTTACCACCCCACCCTCCGCCCCCTCCCCATCGCCCATTGTCCTCATCCATAGGTGCGGTTTATGTTCAGTCTCTTCCTCCCTCCCTTTCCCCGATAGTAAATCCCTTTTCAGATAGTAAATCAGTTACTTAGCATTTTCTCATATCAATAATACCACCACATGCCCAATGATACATTTCACACAAAAGACATTTCCAAATAGGTCAACCAGCCTCATCCAGGCCCCACCCAAGGCACTCACAGATCAACACCCCAGCCCTATACTAACTCAACACATCCAGTTCTAAGCCTTCATCACTTGATTCAGCAGACCCTCAAGTTCCCACAAAAGTTTCCAGCCATGTCTGAGAGGCAGCCGTGGGGCAGGGGCAAGCGAAGAGCGAGCTGTTCCGGGCCTGGCTGTTCCAGGCCTGGCCTCTGTTGCTCTGGTTAGTTCCACGACGAGCTGCTCTGGGTCTGGTCACCGCCGCTCCCGACCTAGTTGCTCTGGACCTGGCTGCTGCTGCACCGGGCCTGGCCGCACCCAACCCGGCTGCTCCGGGCCTGGCAGCTCCCAGCCTGGCAGCCACTGCTCCGGGCCTGGCCGCACCTGACCCGGCTGCTCCAGGCCTGGCCGCTCCCAGCCTGGCAGCCGCTGCTCCGGGCCTGGCCACACCAGACCCGGCTGCTCCAGGCCTGGCCGCTCCCAGCCTGGCAGCCGCTGCTCCGGGCCTGGCCACACCAGACCCGGCTGCTACGGGCCTGGCCGCTCCCGGCCTGGCAGCCGCTGCTCCGGGCCTGGCCGCTCCCGGCCTGGCAGCCGCTGCTCCGGGCCTGGCCGCATCAGACCCGGCTGCTCCGGGCCTGGCCGCTCCCAGCCTGGCAACTGCTGCTCTGGGCCTGGCCGCACAAGACCCGGCTGCTCCGGGCCTGGCCGCTCCCGGCCTGGCAGCTGCTGCTCCGGGCCTGGCCGCATCAGACCCGGCTGCTCCGGGCCTGGCCGCTCCCAGCCTGGCAGCTGCTGCTCCGGGCCTGGCCGCACCAGACCCTGCTGCTCTGGGCCCGGCTGCCGCGGGCCTGGCCGCTCCGGGTCTGGGTGTTCCTGGACTGGCCTCCCTGGGCTTGGCTGCCTCCGCCTCAGGCCTGGTTGCCACTGCCCCAGGTCTGGCTGCTCCAGTGCTGGCTGTTGTTGCTCTGGTTCTGGCTGCTGCTGCTCTGGGGCCTGACCGTTGCTGCTCCGGGCCCGGTTGCCATTGCTTTGTGCCTGGGCACTCTAGGCCTGGCCGCCGCTGTTCCAACATTCTGTCCTTTTTTTTTTTTTTTTTTTTTTTAAATGCATTTATGTTGCAATGTTGGCTGGTGAGTTGAGTTCTGACTTAGTCTTTGAATTTTCAAGATCTTCTTTGTATTCTTTCTTAAGTAATTTTACTATCTTTTGCTCTCACTTGATGTTTTCACATTGAGAACTTTGGTTTCTTCCTCCTGTCCTGGGAGCTCAGCAGGTTGGCCTGTGGCACCCCTTTGTTCTCCGCGGGCTCCCGCGCTGCTCCAGCCTGTTGCGGGGGTCGGCGCCGCCCAGGAAGCAGCCCCCGGCCTTGGCTCCGTTGCCTGCGCTCAGAGGTCGATGGCTCAGGGGCACCCCCCCCCCCCCCTTGGGGCCTCGTCGCCCAGCTCCCTGCCGGCGCCCGGCTGGCTGGTGTCGGGCAGGGGCTCCTGCTCCCTGTCACATTCCTCCAGTCTGGAGCTTTTTTTTTCTCTCCTTTCCGCTAGGGGAGTCCAGGATCAGAGTCAACAGACTGTCCTCTGCGCGCGACTCTGGGGGCTCCACTTTTTGCCACTCCCCTGGGATTCAGCCTCACAGCCCCGTCACCCCCTGCCCGAGCCTGGGTCCCCAGGGTCTGGTCCAGGACTGGGGTTCAGAGCAGTCTGGACTGAGGCACAGTGCCGCCGGAGGCTTTGTTTCTTCACGTTAGGGTAATCCAGCATCAAAGTCAACATTCAGTCCTCTGCGCACAATGTGCGCGCGACTTCGGGGGCCCTGCTTTTCGCTGCTCACTTGGGATTCCGCCTCACAGCCCCGTCTCCCCCTGCTGGAGCCTGGGTCCCCAGGGTCTGGCTCATAACTGGGGGTCAGTGCTGCCGGTTCAGGGGTTTAGCCCAGGCTGGGGGTTTTATTTCCTTCCTGCTAGAGAACGCCAGGCAGCACCCAGCCCTCTCCTCCTCTCTGGCTGCGACCTCTCCGCGCGTGCAGCATGTCTCCGTACCTTAGGCTTTTTTTCAGCTCCTCTGATGTTCCTTCTGGTTTTCTCTTTCCTTCTTGTTGTAGAATTTTCAGTCAGTCGACTACTTGTAGCTCTGGGCGATGTCCACTCTACATTTTAGTTGTATTCCATTGAAATTGTTGTGTGCTGCTTCGGTTAGGTGTCTACCTGAGCAGCCATCTTGGATCCTCCCACCCTTCCTTCCTTCTTAAAGATTTTCTAATTTATTTATTTTTGTTAATACTCACCAGAGGATATTTTTCCCATTGATTTATTTTAATTTTATTATTACTATTTTTAGAGAGAGTGGAAGGGAGGGGGAGAGACCGAGAGAGAGAAACATTGATGTGAGAGAGACACATATTGATTGGTTGCCTCCTGCACATGCCCTGGATGGGATGGGGATTAAACCCTTGACCAAAATTGAACCTAGGACCCTTTAGTTTGAGGGCTGACACTCTAACCACTGAGAAAAACCGGTTAGGGCTATAATTTATTTCTTTATTTTAAACAATATATTTTTATTTATTTCAGAGAGAAGGAGAGGGAGAGAGAGAGAGAGAAATATCAATGATGGGAATCATTGAACAGCTGCATCCTGCATGCCCCCTAATGGTGATCATGCATGAAACCTGGAATGTACCTTGACTGGGAATCAAACTGTGACTTCCTCATTCATAGGTCGATATTGGACTCTAATTTATTTATTTATCTTTAATTTTTATTTTCTCTAATTTATTTTTTTAAATTAATTTTTAGAGAGAGAAGAAGGGAGGGAGAGAGAGAGAAACATTGATGTGATAGCAAAACATCAACTGGCTATCTACTGGGGATTGGGCCTGAAAGCTAGGCATGTGCCCTAACTGGGAATTGAACAGGCAACCTTTTGGTACCCAGGCCTGGGCTGTTTCTCCTTTTCTTTATACAGTAGAAACAACTCATATCAATTATTCAATGGATACAGAAGAGTTTATTGATCATTTTTTAAGACAGGCAAGATTTACAAACCAACATGCAAACATATTCGTAACAATTGGTTGGCATTGTTCCAGTTAAAATGTTTGTAAGGACCTTTGTTAGTTTTGATCAGTTTCCTTTCTTTGCAGCCTGGTACCATGATTTGAAGTCTCTTTTGGGGAATCAGCCTACCTCACTTTCAAGTTTCTGGATGGACCAAATCTCCATGAGGATATGACTTGGTAGGTATTATCCCCATTTTATAGGGAAGAGTAGGAATGCAAGACGTTTTCCTTTGTTGCTAAAGCTAAAGCAGTTAGGGAGTGGATAATTTAGAATCTGATTTCAGATCTAACGCCAAAGCTTGAGCTCATAACCACTATGGCATAAGAATAATGATAATAACAATCAACTCCTAGGCCATATTTCCATTTTAGACCTCTCCACTGAGCTCCAGATTTATATAACCAATGCATATATAATATCTCCACTTGGCATGTCTAGCAGGTATCTGTGATGATTTTAAAAATGTTGACACAACGTCCTTCAGAGAGTGGATGTTAATTTCCCTTTCCTTGAGTGTAGGTTGAATTAATGACTTTCTTCTAGCAGAATATTATGGGAATGACTTGTGTATGATTTCCAAGACTCTCTCTTTCTCTGTGGATATACAACCTAGGTATGTGCCCTTTTTGGTTACAGGATGATGCAACAGCCAACTGAGACATCTGGCTGAGACTCTGCCTTACTCTCTTGAGCCACTCACTCTGGGAGAAGCCAGCTGCCCTGATGTGAGGATTGTCACTAAGTCCTACGGAGAGACCCATGTGATGAGGAAATGAGGTCTCCTGCCAACAGCCATATGAAGGACCAGTCTTAGGGGTGGATCCTTCAGCCCCAGTCAAACCTTCGGATGATGCAGCCTCAGCTAACATCTTGACAGCTGCCTCACCAGAGACCTTGAGCCTGAACCAGCCAGATAAGCTGCTCCTGAATTCCTGCCTCAAAGAAACTGTGAGATAATAAATATTTGTTAAGACAGTTCATAAGTTTTGGGGTCATTTATTATGCAGCCATAAGATAATTAAGACAGCATCTCAAACATGACATGTCAAAAGCTGAACTCCTGATCTTCATTCTGCAAACATAAGTTTTTCCTCTGTCTTCTTTATTCAGAAAATGGCAATGTCACAATGCTTGTTTCTCAGGTTAAACCTTGTGGATACCCTTAAAGCCTGTCCTAATTTCACAGCCCAAATCTGATGTGAGAGCAAATCCTGTTGTAACTTAAAATATACTCAAACCCAACCATGTCTCCCCATGTTCTCAGTCATCACCTCTCACTAGGTTTGTTGCAATTGACATCTACCCAATCTCCCTTTATCCCCCGCACTCCCAGAGTCAATTCTAAATACAGCAGACAGAAAGATCTTTATCAGGTTCTCAATCCTTCTGCTCTAACACTTATGGTTACTCTTCCTCCAGATCTTTGCCCAAATGTCACCTTCTTCAAGAGGACTTTACTGATTCCTGAATATTCTCCATAATCTACACCTTTCTTATTTATTTCTTCTCTCCCTTCTGGGATGACAGCTCCTTAAAGAGGGGGACTTATGGTCTACTTTGCTCACTATTGTAAATATTTCTTGCACATAGTAGGTGCCCTGTAAATATTTACTGAAGAAACATATTATTGTTTTCCTAAGAGCAAGTGTCGTTGGAATGTATGAGAACTATAAGGGAAGCCAGTTAAAAATAAGAGTGCTTATTTGGGGGCCCAGGGCTCTCCACATAATCATAGGCACTAGGAGTCTGATGAAAACTAGGTGATTGTAAGATGCATCCCTGAGAATATCTATTGCATTTGTCTCCTAATCCTTCAGCAAAATTTGTTATTTCTGCTTTAACAGAGGCAAGGAAAATAGTAAAATATATTGAAATTGGTTTGTATTAAAAAACTCCTTTGTAGTTAGGACAGTAAATTATAGACATAGGATTCAATATAAGCCATAAATTGAATATTTTAGTGTGAGTCGAGTTGTATCGAGTGTTCCTTTGGGGATTAGAGTTTATTTCCCAAGCTTTTGTTCACTACATCATGAGTCTTTTCAATAAAACGATCTCATTGCCTGACAGCCAGACAAGCCTTTCAATGATGTAAGAGGATTTTATTGGGTGTGGTTAGCTCAGAAAATGGTTCTCTGAAGATATTTTATGACCAAATATTTACTAATGTCCCTTAGCAGACCTGGTTAATTTCAGAATACCTAAGAAAGCCAATAAATGTGAACAAATTATAACACACACACAAACGCACATACACTCATACTCACATATATACATCCACTGTTGCTATTCTGCCTTAAGTAGATAAAAACCAAGAAATATAACTGAGCGTGGCATGACTCATTGGTTGAGTGTTGACCTGTGAACTAAGAGGTCACAGTTTGATTCCTGGTTAAGGTGCATACCCAGATTGCAGGTTCAATTCCCAGTGGGTGGCATGCAGGAGGTAGTAGCCAATCGATGATTCTCTCTTATCATTGATGTTTTTATCTCTCTCTCTCTCTCCATTCCTCTCTAAAAAAGATATTTTTAATATAATTAAAATATATATTTTTAAAAGAAATGTAACTGAAATAGGAAATTTGATGTTCCCTAGACCTTGCTATTAAAAGTTCTTGGGCAGATGAAGGAATTAGGGCTTGTGTGCCTGTCAAATAGAAATTTAACTCCATCCATCCATCTATCGATTCATCTATTATTCATCCATCCATCCATCCATCCACCCATCCATGCATCCATTATCCATCCATCCATCTATCCATCCATCTATGCATCCATTATTCATCCATCCATTCACCCACCCACCCACTCATCCATCCATTCATTTGAACAGGTAGGTGTTTGCTTTACCATTTTTGGATGCAAAGTTTATAATTCATTATTTTTTAAAATGCAACAAATTGGTTCTACACTTTATCAGACAGAGTATAATGGTTGTTAGAAACCAAATTAACTCTTCAATTTTGAAATGGTACAAGGTAGCTGACAAGCTACCAACTGAAGAACTGGGTTTGGGGAGGCAGGAAACAGAGCTGCTCTGGGGTTCCAGGGAATGGGAGTGAATTGAGTCTTTCCTGGATGAGGAAGAGTGTGATGGGCAGGTGTGCCAGTACCTCTGTACAGCCTGGGAGAGGGGGACAGGCAGCCTCTGAGGCCCCAGTGATCCACACTTCCTGGTGTGATCGCTTCCCCTTGAGAGCTGGACCTAATGGCTTGCTTCTAATGAAGAGAATGAGGCAAAAGTTCTGGGGTAACACTTTCATGATGAGGTTACAGAAGAGCCTGGCTTCTGTTTCATTGCACTTGCTTGCCTCCTGTGATGAAGCAACTGCCATGTGTGAGCCACCCTAAGGAGAATCCCAAGTGGCCATGAACTGACCCAGGCCTCAAATCAGCAGCCAACGATGACCTGGGGTCCTCAGCCCAACAGCCCATGAGAAACGAATCCTGCGCATAGCCACTGATTTTACCTGGAGGTGGACCCTGCCCCAGCTGAAACTTGAGGTGAGACTGCAGCCCCACCTAACACCTTGTGAAAGACCCTGTGCTAGGGGCACTCAGCTAAGCCATGCCTGGATTGTTGGCCCCAGAAACTGTAAGATTATCTGTGTTTGTTGTTTTTAGTTGTTAAATTTAGGGACAATTTGTTACATGGTGTACTCGTTTGCTAGGGTTGCCTTAACAAAGTACCACAAGCTGGGTGGTTTAGGAATTTATTTTCTCACGGTGTTGGAGGCCAGAAATCCAAAATCAAGATGTCAGGCCGAAACCGGTTTGGCTCAGTGGATAGAGCGTCGGCCTGTGGATTGAAGGGTCCCAGGTTTGATTCCGGTCAAGGACATGTACATTGGTTGCGGGCACATCCCCAGTGAGAGGTGTGCAGGAGGCAGCTGATCGATATTCTCTCTCATCAATATTTCTCACTCTATCTCTCTCTCTTCGTCTCTATAAAACATCAATAAAATATATTAAAAAAAAGATGTTAGCATGTCTATGATTCCTCTGAATTCAATAGGGAAGGGTCTGTTACTGACCTCTCTCCGAGCTTCTGGTGGCCTCAGGCATTCTGTGGCTTGTAGATGGCCATCTTCCCATTGTGTCTCTTCACATACTTTCCCCTTGGAGAATGTCTGTGTCCAAATTTCCTTTGCTCAAGAAGAGAACCAGTCATATTGGATTAGGGCCCACCATAATGACCTCATTCTAAACCAATTCCATCTTCAAAGACCCTATTTCCAATTAAGATCACATTCACAACTTTGGGTGGGGGGAGGGCATAATTCAACCTATAACAACCAGCAATATGAAGAGCTAATTCCCCAAGAGAAATGTGGGCATGACTATTAGAAGAAAGAGGAAACTGGATGCCACACCATAAAAAAAGAAAAAAAGAAAAAAAAAAAAAGACCGACAAATGTATTACAAGTTCCCATCCAATGGAACTGCTATGGTGGTTGCCAGTCAGATGGGGCACTGAGCACTGGAAGTGTGGCTGGTCCAGACTGAGGTGTGCTGTGGGTGTAAAATATACTGGGTTTTGAAATCTTAGAATTTCAAAAAGTGTAAAATATTTATCAATGTTTGTATTGATTCCATGCTGAATAACATTTTGGATATATTGGGAAGTGAAATATATTATGCATATATTAGGCATATGTGGCTTGCATTCTGTTCTGTTGCTGTTGTTGTTCTGGAGGTTGGAACAGTCCCATTCTGTCGTATTTAGAGGGAGCTCCTTCCCTCCCCAGAGGTAAGCAAAGTGTCAGAGCTCTGATACAATGCAACTGGGCCTCTGTCTTGATGGCACTGTGCTCAAAACTGAGATGCTCCTGTCCATCGTATCTTTACTCCTTCAAGCCATTCCAAGCTTGAACACAGACCTTTGCTAAGTGACCAAGCCCATGGCCACAGGAAACCACAAGTTTCCATGCCAACCCCTTGGCTGGGCTGGATGGTCAGCTCTCTTTGCTTATGTTGGGAGAGATGCCAGGTCACTGCAGCTCCTTGGTCTGCCCTCTATCCTTGGGACCTGAGGGCAGGGCCACTGATGCCTTGCTCCCCTCCCCAGTCCTTGGCAGTCCTCTTTTCTGATCTATTAGATCCTTCTAGCATCTTCTGTTTGGAAACAAAGGCCTATTCATTCTCTTCTGGGAAAAAGAGACACTGAGGCCCAGGTTGCTTTCAGAACATGGGGGCTGCTTCTCTGCCTCAGGATGGTCGTGGCAAATTAATATTTCAATCAACTCGTTTGTTCAACAGATGTATTTACTGCCATATTTCAAAGCTCTTTCCCCTAAACCAGTGTTTCCCAAACTTTTACAGATGTGTACCCCTTCTATAATTTTCGTAACGCTGAGTACCCCTCGTACTCATGAGAACGTAGAATTAGGCGCAGCTAAGCACGGTGCAGTGCATATCCCCACCAAACTCCGTACAACACGTACCCCCACCAAACTCTTCCTGTACCCCTGGGGGTACGCGTACCACACTTTGGGAAACTGCAATTATTTTCATTTATTTAATAAATGTAGGGAGTGGTTATCTGTCAGGCATTTTGGGGATTAATTGGTGAACAGGTAGGCATACCTCTCTTCGCATGGTGTTTATGATTGAGTTGGGGAGGCAAGGTGCAGCAGACAACCAACCAAACATTATCACCTTCTGGTCAGTGCTGCTGGTGTGTCAGGAGAAGCTCACCGTGTGTGTGTGTGTGTGTGTGTGTGTGTGTGTGTGTGTAAATCAAGGAAGACTCAGATAAGCTGAGATCTGAAGGAAGAATAGAAATTGTGGAAGAGGAGGTAAGGGATTAGTAATATATTTTCTGAGCTCTCAGATTGAGACACTGTTTGTTTATCCATCCATCCAATCACCCACCTACCCAACCCGTCCATCCATCCATCCATCCATCCATCCATCCATCCAATACCTTTTGAGTACCTACTATGTGGCAGGCCATCAACATGTCAATCATGATGGTTCTCAGCCTCAGCACTACTGACATTCAAGGCTGGTCATTTTCTATCCTGAACATGGTCTTGGGCACTGTGGGTATTTGGCAGCACCTTCGGCCTCTACCCATCAGATGCCAGTAGGAACACTCCCCAGTTTGGCTCAGCAAAGATGTCTCCGGACATTTCCCAATGTGCTCTGGAGGGCAGGGGCAGAATTGCCTCGTTGTAAATTGGGGATGTAAACAAACAGCTATTTAATATCATATCCGGTGGGGATATATTTAATGAGGAAGACTTTGAAGTTGGTTAAGGGCCCAGAAAGGGCAGGCCTCACCCACAGGTGGGAGTTAGCAGAGATGTAAGTGAAGTGTGGGAACAGCTACATGCAGGGCGGAGGCAGCTGCCAGTGCAAAGTCACCATGGTGATGACTTGGGCATCGGGGGAGAGAGGGGAGCAGGAGCCCTGAGTGGTCAGGGAGGTCAGTGGGTATGGTGGGAGGTGGGCTCATGGCAAGGTCTTGGTTTTTTATTTTAATTTTTATTGATTTCAGACAGGAAGCAAGAGGGAGAGATAGAAACATCAATGATGTGAGAGAATCATTGATTGACTGCCTCCTGCACAGCTCCCAATGGGGATTGAGCCCACAATCTGGGTATGTGCCCTGATCAAGAATTGAACTGTAACCTCCTGGTTCATAGGTCGACGCTCAAGAACCGAGCCACACTGGCCAGGCAGGTCTTGGGGTTTTACAGTGAGTGTCCTGCAGGCCACAGGATGGTTCTGTTGTGAGCAGGGGTTGAGTGATCTGTTTGAAAGCATCACCCTGGCTGCTTTGTCAAGAAGGACTACACCTTGGAGAGAGGAGAAATGAAGCCACTAGTCGGGAATTCAGGTTCGGGCCTGGTGCTCAAAGCATGGTCTTCAGAAGAGGACCTGGGAGCTGGGTGGACGTGCAAAGCCTCAGGCCCATCCCTGACCTCCGAGTCCTGGGTGGTCCGCCACCTGCACTGGGCGGTTCTGCTTGTGCTGCTCAGCTTGGTGGCTGGGTTCCTGAGAGAGCTGTCTTCTCCGCACTGAGGCCTCTCTCCCACCTCCCATCAGCAACGTCATCCAAGGCCAGCCTCCAGCTGTCCCACCCGCCCAGGTGGGTCTCCTGCAGTCTGCATCCGCCTCCCCGGGCCTGCCTCCGGAGCCCCTCACTGCTCCCCGGCCCGGCAGGCGCAGGCTCGGCGGAGATGACTGGTGGCTTCTATGGAGAAGGGCTGACAGGCCTCTCATCCCGGTGATTGACAGCGCCTTAATCAGAGGGAAGAGATGGCGCCTCTACAGTGATGTTTGCTTGGTAAATATTTGACATTATCTTCCCGGCAAAGCTGAAAGAGAACTCCAGTTCCCTTTCTTTCCCTGGGAACACAGCAAGTCACAGAACACCCTCCGTGTAATCTGTCTGATGGGGGCTGGGAACCTCACCGATGGGAGCAAGAGCAGGTTTCTGTGTCTTTTCTGCTCAGGGAAGTGGAGGTCACTCACCTGTGCCCTGGGGCTCCGGCTCCCTCAGCACACGATGGGCAGACCGCCCTCGAGGCGTGAGGCGGGTTCTCGTTCGGAAGGTCTGGGGGGTCTGAGACTCTTTCCAGTGAGCTCCAGTGGCTGCTGGTATGCGGCCCACACTGAAGGGTTAGATGTGTAGGAGGTGCCTAAGGTGACCTCCCATCTCAATGTCCCGAGACGGCTTTCAGACGTCACTTAAAAGCCTGGCCGGAGCGGCTCAGCTGGTTGAACATCATCCCGTGTGTGGCAAAGGTCACTGGTTGATTAGGGCACTTAGATATAGTTGGGTTGCGGGTTCCATCCCAGATCAGGGCACATAGAGAAGGCAACCGATGGATGTTTCTCTCTCTCCCCCTCCTTCTCCCTTTTTCCTACCCCCTCCCTCACCCAATCCTTGGGTGAGGATTAAAAAAACAAGAAGTAATTTAAAGCATGGTTTCAGCATTAGATTTGGACTTGAATTCCTTTTTTTTTTTTCTAAAGTACGTTAAAAAAAAATATATATATATCACTGATTTGAGAGAGAAAAGGAGATGGAGAGACAGAAACGTGAATGATGAGAGGGAATCATTGGCTGCCTCCTGCATGCCCACTACTTGGAATTAATTGAGCCTGAAACCCAGGCATATGACCTGACAGGGACTCGAACCACAACCTCCTGGTTCATAGGTTGACCACTGAGCCACATGGGCTGGGCAGGATTTGAATTCTTGACATGCAAATGACTCGCTGTGTGACTTTGGACAGATTAGCTCACCTCTCTGAGTCTGCAAGTCTGCACCATGGACTTAATGACAATGGTTAGTTTTATGGCAGTGTAATTAACCTTTAAAAAAATGTAACCTTGAGGAAGTTTTAAAGACACTCTCTTTCCCTCCTCAGTGAAATTCCTTTTTATTTATTTATTAACCCTCACCTGAGGATGTTTTTTCATTGCTTTTCAGAGAGAGGGAAAGGGAGGGAGGAAGAGGGAGAGAGAAACATTGATGTGAGAGAGACACATTGATTGGTTCCTTCCACACAAGTCCAGATCCAGGGCAGGAATTGAGCCCACAACCCAGGCATGTGCCCTTGACTGGGATCAAACCTGAGACCCTTTGGTGCTTAGGCTGATGCTCTAACCATTGAACTCACCAGCTAGGGCTCCTCAGTGAAATTTTAATGCCACAGATACATGGTACTTTTTCTGTTTGCATTCTGTGGCCTCTGAGGGAACCACAGATCATTGTAATGGGGAAGATTTTTCACCTCCCCAATAACTAATTTTTGCCCTTTTAGGAGTGATGCCACCTTGTTGAGAATGCATATTTTAAGGCAATTATAAAGATTAAAAAGGTCATTTGGACCAAGAACCTGACACAGAGTAAATGCTCAGTAACAGTTAAGTATTAATGTGTATTATATAAACAATGTTTAATATATAGTATTATTAATACCATATATTATTGTGTTACATATTATTATACCAGATCCTACCATATCATATCATATCATATCATATCATATCATACTACAACGATTTTCAACCTTTCTCATCTCATGGCACACATAAACTAATTATCACAATTCTGTGGCACCCAAAAACATTTTTTTTTTTTTTGCCAATCTGACAAAAAAGAAAAAAAGAGATATAATTTTGATTCATTCACACCAGACAGCTATTGTGTTGGCTGCTGTCATTTTTTTTAGTTGACAGTCTAAGGGAAAAGAGGTCAGTGCCCCTGACTAAAGAGTCAGATTTTGCAAGTTTTAAACCTTGCAGCATACTAGTTGAAAATTGCTACTATACTATACTATACTATACTATACTATACTATACTATACTATATAATAAAGAGGTAATATGCAAATTGACCATCACTCCAACACACAAGATGGTTGCCCCCCATGTGGCCAAAGATGGCCACCCCCATGTGGACACAAGATGGCTGCCACAAAATGGCCAGCAGGAGAGGGCAGTTGTGGGCAATCAGCCAGCAGGGAAGGGCAGTTGGGAGAGACCAAGCCTGTAAGGGGAGGGCAGTTGGGAGTGACCACGCCTGCAGGGGAAGGCAGTTGGGGGGAACCAGGCCTGCAGGGGAGGACAGTTGGGGGGGAACAGGCCAGCAGGGGTGGACAGTTAGGGGTGACCAGGTCAGTAGGGGAGGGCAACCAGGCTTGCAGAGGAGGGCAGTTGGGAGGGACCAGGACTACAGGGGAGGGCAGTTGGGAGGGACAAAGCCGGCAGGGGAGGCAATTAGGGGTGACCGAGCCAGAAGGGGAGGGCACTTAGGGGCAATCAAGTCTGAAGGGGAGGGAAGTTAGGGGCAATCAAGCCTGCAGGGGAGGGAAGTTGGGAGCGACCAGGCCTATAGGGGAGGATAGTTGGGGGGGACCAGGCTGGCAGAGAAGGGCAGTTAGGAACAACCAGACCTGCAGGGGAAGGCGATTTGGAAGGACCAGGCCTACAGGGGAGGGCAGTTGGGACGGACAAGGCCTGCAGGGGAGGGCAGTTAGAAATGACCAGGTTGGCAGGGGAGGGCAGTTAGGGGAAATCAGGTTGGCAGGTGAGCAGTTAGATGTCAATCAGGCTGGCAGGAGAGTGATTGGGGGGGATTAGGCTGGCAGGCAGAAGCAGTTAGAGGAAATCAGGCAGGCAGGCAGGTGAGTGGTTGGGAACCAGCAGTCCTGGATTGTGAGAAGGATCCCAGATTGGAGAGGGTATAGGCTGGGTTGAGGGACATACCATTCCCTTCCAAGCACGAATTTCGTGCACTGGGCCCCTAGTACTATCATATTCCCTCAGTCTAATACCTGCCTTACTGGCTCTGCATGGGAGAGCAAAGGAGCAGAAGACGACACAGAAACGTGATCCAGCTGAGGTGACAGTTGGCTCTGATGCAATGGTTTCTGGTTTGCTTCGTAGCACCATGTGATCTCAAAGACATTGTTGAACCCTCTGGGTCCCTGTGTCATCATCTCTACCCTGGGCAAGACATTCCTTTCCTCTCTATAACACAGTGCCCAAGCACATCTTTATCGAGTGCCCACCGTGCCATGCAGGGGAGGGGACGGAGGGGAAGCTGGGGAAGGCTGCCTGCGGGCTCTTCCCTCTGGCCCGAGCAGTGGACAGCAGACAGCACAAATCACTGTAAGGGCAATGGCTTTCCAAAAGAGCAGTCCAGGTGCCACCAGAGGGCAGGGGACTTCCAGACTAGACTCAGAGAAGAACGGAAGTCACAGCCTTTGCAAAGGTGAGGGCTGGAATTGAGAGGTCCCTTGTTGGGCTGGAGAGTAGAATGTGCTGGAAGAGGCCAGTGTCCTGGACAGCAGGAGTCAGACCAGGTAGGGCCTCAGACCGGCCAAGGACATTGGACAGGTTCCCAGGGCCACCGAGAGCCTCTCAGAGGGTGAGGATGAGCAGGAGTGGCTGGGGTGCAGGGAACTTGCTGTTACATGGAAGAACACCAAGGTCTTTCCACTTCCCTGGAGACAAGAGGAGTTTAATTCTGGAGCCTGGGAAGGAGACCGAGGAGGACTGGATAACTTAGGGGGAGAAGGAGACACCAATTCATTTGTCAAAGTTCTTTTTTTTTTGGTACAGAATCTTTAAAAAAAAATTATATATATATATATATATATATATATATATATATATATATATATATATATAGTATTGATTTTTTTACAGAGAGTAAGAGAGAGGGATAGAGAGTTAGAAACATTGATGAGAGAGAATCATTTATCAGCTTCCTCTTGCACACCCCCTACTGGGGATGTGCCTGGAACCAAGGTATTATACATGCCCTTGACCGGAATCAAACCTGGGATCTTTCAGTCCACAGGCTGACGCTCTATCCACTGAGCCAAACCAGTTTCGGCTGTCAAAGTTCTTTGCTACCACACTGCCTTTTGCTGCAATTCATCTCTCCTGTTCCCTGTCGCACAGCTCTCCAGGTCACATGGCTGGCCTGGGAAACCCAGGCACTTTCTGCTCAAACCACAGAACTTAGCCCAGTGAGCAAGCCAGCATCTGTAAAGGACTGGCCATTTGCCAAGCCCCATTCTATGGGCTTATAAGCGAGTGTCTTTCCTGTATTACAAACTTGGGTTTGAAATCTGGGTCCAAATTCTGGGTCCACTATGTCGAAGGGTATGGGGTCAGGGACAACTTGGTCTTCTCACCTGTAAAACGGGGTCTGAGTACACACATTCAGGGTCATTGGGACATTTCTTAACATCATGTCTTACTCATTGGATAAGCATCAGCATGGGGTGCATATTGGGGTGTTAGCTAGGACTCCTACACACATTCATTGATTCTTTCAACACATATTATCGTTTTAAAAATATATTTTTATTGATTTCAGAGAGGAAGGGAGAGGGAGAGACAGAAACATCAGTGATGAGAGAGAACCATTGATTGGCTGCCTCCTGCATGCCCCACACTAGGGATGGAGCCCACAGCCCAGGTATATGCCCTGACTAGGAACCGTGACCTCCTGGTTCATAAAGTCAAACCTCAACCATGGAGCCACACAGGCTGGCTCAACACATATTCTCTTGAACATCTGTGATATGTGAGACATGAGAGAATGTTCTAGAAGTTGAGTCTACAATGGTGAACCAAACAGGATTTGGTCTCTGCTCTCATGGAGCCTACAATCTAATGACAGGTAACAAAGGTGGGCAGAGGTTTTTGTTAAGAGGCCAGAGAGAAAACATTTTTAGTTTTGGGGCCAAGAGAAAAAAAATGAAGTGACAACCATGTCACTAAGAGTGTGTGCAGATGGGGTTCCACAGAGAGTCTCTGCCATAGCAATTGAACTTGGCTGCTAAAGATGATGAGTAAACAAATGGGTGTGGCTATCCTATATAATAAAAGCCTAATACGCTAAGTGTTCAATCATCAGATCTTCCATTCAACCGAAGTGTAATATGCTGATGATATGCTAAGGCTGCTCAACCGCTTGCTATGACGTGCACTGACCACCCGAGGGCAGAGCTCTGACCAGTAGGTTAGCTTGTGGCTGAGATCTGGCTGATCGGGACTGAGCGAGATGGGCCAGATATGCCCTGGAGCCCTCTTGTGGTCCCTCCCTGGCTGGCCAACCTCCTGTGTCTCTTCCCAACCTTGATGATGCAGGGGGAGGGGGGCAGTGTGTGTCCCTTGGTCTGACCTGCATCCTCTTGCAATCTGGGACCCCTTGGGGGATGTCAGAGAGCCAGTTTCAGCCTGATCCTGCTCAATTCAGAAGCTGCCCCCTGGTGGTCAGTGTGCTCCCACAGGGGGAGTGCAGCTCAGCCAGAAGCTGAGTTCATAGTCAGCAAGTGCAGTGGCGGTGGCAGGAGCCTCTCCTGCCTCCGTGGCAGTGGTAAGGATGTTTGACCCATGGGGAGTGGGTTTAAGCCTTCAGTTGGACATCCTCCGAAGACTCCTGGACTGGAAGAGGGCACAGGCTGGGCTGAGTGACTCCCCCCTCCCTTGAATGCACAAATTTCTTGCACTGGGCCTCTAGTATTCCATAAATCTTTCTTTTTTCTTTTCTTTTTTTTTTTTTTTTTAAAAATATATTTTATTGATTTTCCATAGAGAGGAAGGAAGACGGATAGAGAGCTAGAAATGTCGATGAGAGAGAAACATCGACCAGCTGCCTCCTGCACACCCCCGGCTGGGGATGTACCCGCAACCAATGTACATGCCCTTGACCGGAATCGAACCTGGGACCTTTCAGTCCACAGACCAATGCTCTATCCACTGAGCCAAACCGGTTTCGGCCATAAATCTTTCTTGAAAAAAATCAGGCTTTGGCTGGGTAGCTCAGTTGGTTACAGTGTTTCCCTGATATGCCAAGGTTGCAGGTTCTATTGCCTGGTCAGGACTTATCAATATATAAGAATCAACCAATGAATGCACAGATAAGTGAAACAGTAAATTGATGTTTCTATCACTTTCTCTCTCTCTCAAAATTAATCAACAAAATAAAAACAAAAAACAGGTAGGGGTTAGATTTGGTGCCTGGGCTACAGTCTGTTGCTTTGGGGTCTCCTCTGGCCTCTGAAGCCTACCTCTCACACTCTTTCCAGGGATTGAAAGTCCTGGGTGTGAGAGCTCCCACCATGCCCTCCTCCAATAGCTGAGCACAGGCTGTGCATAAACACCCCAGTTCTCTCTGGTGGATGTCTGAGGTGTGTGTTCTGTCCTGTCTCCAAGTTCCCAGTGGGATTGGACCCATGGCCCATGGTGGTCATTGCTCTTGAAGCCCATTTGTTGGCCTTCCCTTCCTCATTCCCCTAGTGGTGTTTCTTGGCTTCACCTCCCACATAAACTACTTGCCCACACATGCTCATCCCCAGGCCTGTGCCCACAGGAGATCAACCAAAGACAAATTGAAGACAGGGATGTTGGAAGATCTTGAGCAGGGGTCAGCCAATTATGGCCCATGGGCCAAATCCAGCTTGTTGCCTTTTTTTTTTTTTTTTTTTTTTTTTTGTAAATACAGTTTTATTAGAACACAGCCACATCCATTTGTTTACTAATATCAATGGCTGCTTCTCATTATAATGGCAGAGTTGAGCTGTTGTGTCAGACCGATGGCCCACGAAGCCAAATGTATTTACCATCTGACCTTTCAAGGAAAATGCGTGCTTACCTTTGGCCTTGAGGAACAAAGTTGGCATGGTCTGATTTGCTTCCTCAAACATCTCTCCTGCTGCTGCATGGAGAGTGGATGTGGGTTGGAGGGCTTACAGACCAGTTAAAAGGCCACCCATGAAGTCCAGTAGAGAGACAAGTGAACTGATCTGAGTTGTATTTTGAAGTGAGAAGCAACAGAACTGTTGGTGGGCTGAGGGATGTGTGTTTATATATTTTGGTTCTTCTAATGCTCCTTGGAGAAGTTAGCTTTATCTTCCACATCCCTTCCTTCAGGAATCCTTCATGGCTTCTCCGTACTCCTCCAGTCCCTAGACTCCTCCTCTCACAGTGTTCTGTTCTTCCTTTCCTCTTGCCTTAGAGCTGAGATAACATGACAGAGCCCAGATTGTGACTCTAGGCCTTGTTCTCAGAACCCTCCTCACCCTGCTTTATCAGTGTGAGTCTCAGACCTGGCATATAGTAGGTGCTCAGTAAATAGTCACCGAATGAATGAAGACCAAGAACTCTGGTTTGGGCCACACTGCTTATTCATACACTGCCTTCACTGCCCCCACACTCCTTTCCCAGCCTGTCCTGCTATTTCTAGCTCAGACTCTCATATTTTATGGCTTAGGCATGGGGCCCTGGCAATGAAGTGGAGCCCACAGGTGACACGATGCCACCATAATTTAAAGAATGTGGGTCTCATGCACTCAGGTAACACGGACACTGTAAGCTCCCTGAGAGCAGACAGTCGTTTCTGGGCAGCCATCTGTGTCTGTTTGGGCAGCTCGTGTGTGAAACACAGTCCGGTTCTCCCAGCACATTAGAGGAGTGAGGGGAGAACACAGGGACACTGAGTGTTCGACAGGCCCATCACTTGGGCCGCCTCAATCACGTCCACCCTCTGCCTTGTAGCTTTGAATTTGTGGGACAGCTGCCCACAGCCTCTGCTCAGATTGCATCATAAATTTCTCAGGCACAAGCTGGCCAGGACTGGGAACGTGAAGAGGCAGCCTGGAAGCCAAGCAGGGGTGCTGGCATTTGTTAAAAAAATCCACTGGAGCCGAATCGGTTTGGCTCAGTGGATAGAGCGTCGGTCTGTGGGCTGAAAGGTCCCAGGTTCGATTCCGGTCAAGGGTGTGTACCTTGGTTGCAGGCACATCCCCAGTAGGAGGTGTGCAGGAGGCAGCTGATAGATGTTTCTCTCTCATTGATGTTTCTAACTCTCTATCCCTCTCTTTTCCTCTGTATATATATATAAAAAATCAATAAAATATATTAAAAAAATCCACTGGAGGTTAGGGTGCGTGCTGGGTGTGGTGGAGGTCTCAACCCTATTCCCTCGTGTGGCCCTCGGGGGGCCAGCACTCCTCCTCCACCCCTCCTTCCCCTCTCCTGTGCCTCTCTCCTCTCTGGCCACCTTTAAAAAACACACACATGCAGAAACCAGTCCGTCAAATGTCATTACAGATTTATTAAGCCTGATGTAGAAAGACATTTAACAGTAACATCTTCCGAAAGAATAAAAAGAGCACTTCTATTCAGTCTTGTGCTTTGAAAATCTAAATATATTTTTATCATATAAATAATTCTTTTCATGTTTTAAGAGCATCTGTGTGTTTTTTTTTTTCTTCTTCTTCTTCTCTCCTTTACTTTTCATTTTTTTCAGTTGGCCAAAGCGGAAGTCATTGTTGACGGCAATGAAGGCTTTTGCAAAGCTGAGGGGCCGAGGGCCTGTCTGCGTGCTATGGGGGCGCTGGGCTTCAGAAAGGAGCTCACAAGCATTAAAACGGGGACAGCAAAGCCACACGGAACACACCCAGGTCCTCGGTGTCACTATTGCTTTCGCGATGCAAACTACGAAAAGGTTTCCAGTGGGGGCAGTCCATTCCAATAGCTGCCGAGTGGGAAGAGAAAGAAAAGACTTTTTCTTCTTTCTTTTTTCAGAAAGGATAAGTTATCAAGTTCAAAAATGTAAATAATGCGCTTACAAAAAGCTTTTGGATGGAAATGAGGGCCTCCACATCACCTGGGCAAGTGTGTTGTTACTGTTTTCACAATCGTTAAAAGAAGTCCTATTATTGAGGGTTTTAATCACAGTTCTAAAGTAGAATAATTTTCCTAAAAACACAACAACCCCAAACTCTTTTGATGTAAAAAACAATGGCTTCAGTGATATAACTTAAGGGTTTTCTTCGTCTCCACCATCAGAATTTATTTCCACTGGGGAAACTATATTTTAAATAATCTCTCCTTCTAGAGACAATTCCCACGCTGCAGCTGGATGCGCAGGCATACATCTTGAATGCACCCGAACAAAGTCATTCTTATTCAGCGAGGTGTTTTTTTTGTTTTTTTTTTTAAACCTGATTTAAGTGCTAGGGACTTCAAGACCAGACTGTTTCTAATTGGGAGGGACGACAGGCTGGTGGCACCACGGGACAAAAGCAGGAGCACCTTTGCTGAAAGTCCCTGTGTTTGTTTTCAGCCTGAAAGCCGTGGTCTCCAGCGGGGCTGTTCGTTGTGGGCGGTGACAGCGCGGCCCGGCCTTGGACATTAGTTGAGACTCGCTGCCCGGAGCACGCGCGTGCAGGACGGCAGGGAGCTAAGGTCAGTGTGGCCTGCCAGGGGGAATGTTCCAGGCCCGGCAGAGTGGGCACGGGTGCCCATCTGTGATGAATCTGTTTGGCCACAGGGTGGTATAATTTTCCTGGCAGAAAACTCCCCCCCCCCCCCCCCAATTGCAAGGACAATTTATAATCATCAAAAACAAGTGAAACATGGTTTTGATTAAAACAGCCTGTTGGCTCAATAATCTCCGTAATTTTAAAAACATCCTTAATGCAGAAGAAGAGCAGGCCGATGTCAGGCATGGCCTGGGGCCCCATTACAACAGCCACCGAATAAATAAAGAGAAGAAATGCGAGGTCATAAAAACAGAATTAAGCTAATGTTTCAAATTTTGACAATTATGAATTCTTCCTCTAAGAAGACATTTAAAAAATGTTCAGGCACTATTAGATAAAATACAAAGCGGGTAATCCACACGGCTTTCCCAAGGGATAGAGCATGCCTTGAAAGGAAAACTCGGAATTAAGTCGCCGGTTCCTCCCTCGATCTGGCAGTGGGGTGGGACTCATGCAGGCAGACAAACGTGGGTCTCAGAATTCCTTTGTGAACTCAGACCTAATTCTTTCATAAGCTATTCAAAGAGAATGATCGGGGAAAAAGTTACAAGCATTTTTTTCTCTCCCTTCTATACAAAAGAATCCCCATTGTGGGCCAGTTTGGTAGGAAACAGAAACAAGCAAATATAACGAAATCTGTGTTCATACATGGCAATATAGTTAATATATACAGATATGTACAGTATAAAAATGAACGGGGCTTTATGCTCCCAGCCATCCCAGTTGCATTGTACACAAGGACAGCCCGGCTTCCCTCCGCGTCTACAGGCAGATGCATTACACACAGCATGCAGGTCTAGAACGTGAGTGCGTCCGCACAGAGCTATGAGACGGGTGGTGGCCGTCATTTTTTTTGGAAAATGACTAGTCTGCTTTCCTAATATAAAAATGTGTTCCCCTTTCTTCGCTGGCAAAGAAACTCTTTCAGCGCAGGGAAGAATGTGATTTTCCTGACTCACTCTGCCCTATCTCTCCCCCACCTCCCCATTATTTTTCCGAAAAGAACCCTCTCCCCGTGGAATTCATGCAAATCCAGAATTATGCAATGTAAACATGGTTGGTGTGTCCAATTTTCTAAGAAGCTACAGGCGCTCTGCAGAGTAAGAACCGGGTGACCGTTAAAGCGAGTGTGTATGTTCAACTGCCTGGTTGGTTTAAAGGGACATGGACTTGGATGATAGCAGGCTCACAGGACCCGGCTGTGGAAGTCACAGCCAGGAGAATTAGAAAGATGCCGGCATATCAGAGACTAAAAAGTATATTGTATCTCGAGATATCATGACATTGAAGAACCCTGAGCCAAATGAAAATTGTTTCGTATGGAAGCTTTTTTTTTTGACTTGCATTGCTCATTCTAGAGTCTGATGTGTTTTTTTTTTTTTTTTTTTTTTTTTTTTTTGTGATGAGCCAAAATATTGTATTGTAAAACCAGAATGTTTCGGTTGTATTTGTCTCAACGCAGAGCAAGGGAGAGTTTATACGTTTTCTCCGTGGACCGGTTTAATTTTGTGTATTTAAAAAACACATGCACTCACGCACTTATAATTCCTGGATGTTCCCTAGGTCATTTAGAAAGCGAGTGAAAATACTACCACGTGAAGTCTTCACGTTTGAGATATGACTGCTCAAGTTCTGTAAAGATAAGCTTTGCTTGGGGTCTGATATCTAAATGTAGGTTTCAGGTTCAGGATAATTCAGTGAACACACTGAAATTTATTTTCTGGAGGGGTTGAAGGGAGTGGTAGATTTTTTTTTTTTTTTTGGTAATGCATTTGCTCAAATTTTTCAATTTCTCTTGGGGGTTCTCACAAGAGAGTTATTATTTGTACTTCCCAAAGCAGCTTTAAGCAAATAAACATCGCACAAAGGGCTGTGAGTGTGCAATCGGTCTTTCTCAAACAGATCATCCTTTTAAAAGGCCTTAATGACAATCAGATGGCTATTGGTACAATCACTGGCGTGCTGAAAGGTGTCAGCTCAGGGTGCCGTTACTTGGAAGAGCCATTTTGCTTGCCATATATTTTTCCAAAGGAAATGGCCAGGATCCTCTTGCAGAAATAGCATTCCACCTGGTCCCAGCATTTTAGAACAGCCCTCTTGTAATCCATAAAACATTTCCCGTTCTCCCTGGAGCTCTGAGCTGCCTTGCGCATGAATAATTTTTGGAGAAACACCCACGCCCCTGAGCCCATTGTTCGTAGCTCTGGGAAGGAGGGTGACTCTCGCCTGGAAATTGTGTATCTCGGTTTGCCCCTGAACCTGTCACAGGAAACCAAAGGAGATAAGTGGCTTTTACTTTGGATGAAGAGGTAAAATTCCCCGGTAGAAATTCTAAAGATGATTCACAAGTTTCAAGTGTTTAATGCTTCCCTACAACGAAAATATGTGTCTCTGTCTGGGGTGGTTGGAAATTTGTCTCTCTTTCTCCTTCCTGCTAGGTCTTTGCCTCAAAATATTTCACGGGTATTTTGAGAGAGTGCCACCGAGAGGGAGGGGGAAAGTGAAATTAGCATTTTGACATCTTACAGGGGAAAAGACATAAATCAAAAGTTCAGCTGTGATTTTTTTTGTTTTTTGTTTTTTCTAATGCATGAACCAAATAGATATCCTTGTATTGGTCTTTAGAATGCCAGATGTATATGTGTGTTTAAAGCCTCCAATTTATTTTCTTCTTATTATTATTATTTTAGCATTCATCAACATACTTCCATTCTTGTTGCAGAGAATAGACAATGATGTGAAAATAATGTTATCATCTTTTAAAAAGCAAAACCATTTAACAAGCTTAAAAATGAAGCCCGATGAAAAAGATTGGAACACAAATAACCTGGGGAATGAGAGATGGAGAATTAACAGAAGGCAAGCACCTTGGAAGGCCCCGTAATCTTTGGGTTTACAGTGAAAACGTTCAGAAAACCATAGACTCTTACTGTGGGCCTAGAAAATAACAGTGAAATTCACATGCACGCACGCACTTGCTCACAGCACACACACACACACACACACACACACACACCCCTCCTCACTGCTTGACCAGAGTTACATAAGTGCTTCCCACATGTATCATTTCATTTGTTTGTTTTCTCCATTTCAACTGAGCTCAGTGGCTTGTGCCTGTGACATTAATTGTGCAAGACTCAAACAACCGAGTAGGCACATTTTGGGGTGAGTTTTAAGAAATCTACCGGTGACCTTAAAGAAATTCCGTGGGGACTGTCCGGGCTATCCAATTTATTCTATGATTATATTCTGCTTTCAGGCCTTGACCTATTTTTAAGCTATTTCCTCCTGGTATATTTTTCAGAAGGAGCATTCCCTATTCTGAAATATTATTTTGAAAAACAGAACTAAAGCACAAATAACACAGGGAGTTGGACCCCACTGGAGTCCCCTTCCCCTCCCCCGGCTGTCTGGTGCCATACCTCTGGGAGCTGCGGTTGATCCCCGGAGGCCCGGGGCCTTATGGGACTTCTTCACGCTGTGACCCATGCCACCCAGGACAGTGCTGTGCACACAGCAGCTGCCCACTGAGGATTGCTGGGCGAATTTGCTGAATACGTTGTGCTTCCTGCTCTGCCGTGTGCCCCCAGTGTTTGGAACAGGTTGTAAAAAGGGGCCCAATACAGAAAACGTAATTATTTATATAGTTTTATCAATGGACCCTTCCTTTTGCAGCGGGTCGGTGGCCTTGCTAGAAAGAGGGAGGGAGAAGGAGAGGCAACCTCCCCCTCACTGATACCAAGGGTGGCGGCCGAATAGAGATTCTCGAGTGTCATTTGCACGCCATCTTCCTTTCCGTTTCTAAAGTCCTGGCTGATCAGAACCGCATTTATTCACGGAGAGGAAAAGAATGGCATGAAAGCAGGTAAACACATTCTCCTGAGTTCGTATTGTTTAGTTTTCCCCTCCAGAACGAAGCTTTAGAAGCCTCGCAGGGCTTGCCAAATGAAGACAGGCTGAGTCTCTAGGAATATACTCAGAATCGTGAGTATCTCTCAGCGCGAGCCCAGATCTGTTCCTCAGAACATTAGCAGCTGTCCCTCAGCGGTGACATTCACGGTTACCAAGCGACAATTCATGAGTCTTACCAAATTTATCAATATTTTTGTCTCTCGCCTCCCACCCCAACCCTCCACAGAAATTGCACTAACAAAACTGTATAGATTATATGTTGAAGCAAATGATTTATTTTTTTCTTAGCAGGGAACTATTTCCACGGAGCTGAGGACTGCATTGCTCCCTCCCCTCCACCTCCCTCACTCCCCCCTGGTTGGAACAAGAGCTCAAGAATTTGCTTTTGGACATTGTGGCAGAGTCTGAATTATGAAACTTTATCGAACACCCCTGGGTTGGAGCAGGCAATTTTGCACAGCTTCAAGAACCTCCATGCTAATGCACTGATTTCCCTTTAATAGAATTTCCTTGTCGAAGGACAGGGCTCAGAGGAGGCCACCCTTCCATCTTAGCCCATGCAAAGACTGCGCCTTTCCAGTTGAGCTCCATTCATTTCTGGTTGAATAGGTTAAGCAAAGACAGACCTGGCTGTTCTCAATTCACTTTATGATCCTCCCATCATAAAAAATAATATCAGCACCTTGCTTTTCATGTCAGAACTGCATTTGAGCCGCTATTTCCTATGCCCATGAGTAAATCCCATAAAAGCCGCCCCGTTGTACTGTTGTGATTTTTCCTTGTGGGTGATTGATTGATGGATGAGTGCTGACACCTCAATGAAGCTATTTCGACTGCCATCTCAATCCGATGATGTGAGGGGTGTAGTTTCTGTCCATGCCTCATTACTTCAGAATGACATTCCTGGAACTTCATTTACTTTTTTCCCTCCTTCCCCGAAGCGCCATATTTTTCCCCATCTAGGTTATGCATGCCATAAAAAAAAGCAATTTGCTATTATATGTGGCATAAGGGCAACACTTTCCCTAGGAGGTAAATAAGTTTTTTTGTTTTTTTTTAAAATCCCAATGTTGAATTTAGGGATCATGTCAAAAGTTCCAAAAACAACTCAACAGGCAGCCTCCATGAGAAATGGTGAAGAGGTTATATTTGGTTTCATTTTGTTGGAGATTTTTTTTTTGTGTGTGTGTGTGTGTGTGTGTGTGTGTGTGTGTGTGATAACCTGGCCATTAAAGCAACAACAAAAATATTCCTTTTGTTTCAAAATCATCTAGTTCTTAGTGTTGTGCCAAGAATCACCTATTGCTGGGTAGCAGGTTGCAACACAAGTCAGGCTTATTTGTCCTTTGAGAATAAGGAAATTCACTGTTTAAATGCAATGATGGATTTCTCCATTATAGGTTGCTTTCAGTTGTACAGAAAACGCTCAGCTCGAGCAAACAGACCTACCCCCTGCATTTCCAGAGTGTGCGCTAGGTATGCAAGACTTTTCATATTAAAACACACTCTTAGCTTTTCCAAGTTGACTTAGGACCTGATTTTAATCTGTGTAATACAGTATTCCTGTTAATAATAACGTATAATTAAGACATCCGTTAAAAATCCATAACGTTAATTTAATGGAGAAAATCTAATGCAGTTCTATTGGAATTTTTACGTTAAATTAACTTTAACGGCCTTTTAATGGATGTCTTAATTAGATCTCATTATTAACGGGAATATTCTACAAATTAAAATTGGGCCCTCCAAGTTTTAATGAAAAAAGTTGCAGAAACACATTTTAAAATGGACACCCTATTTCATGCTCTCCGTGGCTTCGGAGGCCGAGCTGGCCTCGGCGCCATCAACAACCTGGTCCTGCCCGCCCGGGAGACTGCGGGCGAGGAGCCTGCAGCGGCCGCAGCTGCGTGCTACCTCCCAGAGCCAGCATTGCACCCCGTCCCCATCCTCCCCATGGCAGGCCTCCTGGGACAGCTGCAGGCTCAAAGCGGATTTTTTTTTTTTTTTTTTAAACCCAGTGACGATGCCCACCGTGGCGATGCCCACGCTGCAGGGAGCTCATCTTTGCAGCCACACGGCGAAGCCCGGCGCTGGAGCAGCTCGCGCAGAAGATGAACCCCGCGCGGAGGTCCCCTTGGCGCAGAGTCTGGTTTCACTTAATAATTCTTCCACTTCGCGCTGACGAATGGCTCCCCAGGGCAGGGGCAGGACTGGGCAATCCAGGTGCAACCGTAATTGTTGCTCCGAACAGAAACATTTCCTTAGACAAACGCTCCCCGGGGGGTTATAAATAGGAAACGCACATCACCCGGAGCAGCAGGCTTCCCGGCGGCCAGGCCCACTTGGCCAGGAGGCTGTGGAGAGACTTCGGGGGAACCCCCCTCCCCTTTCCTGTCGAGCGTTACAAACGGACAGAATGAGTCCATCCGTGTGTCCTCGGGCATGATTTGTCGTCAGGGCCACTGTTTCCTCGGGACGGCGCAAAGGGGGCCGTGGAGACGAGACGGCCCCTCTGCAGTTTATCAATGGAAATCTAATATCGTCCATAAGCAGAGAAGTGGAAATCAATACTTCATTACCAAATGGTTGGTTAGTGCGGATGAAGAGCGATGGCCGGGTGGGTTTTTGGGGGGCAATCTTCGGAGAGCAGGGCGCCAGGAGTTCAATGTCAGCAGCGGGCGTGGAGGGTGGGCCAGGGGCTCAGGGGTCCAGACTGGAGAGGCGGAGCTAAGGCATTTGTCCTGCAATGGCAACCAGAACAACAAAAGGTGGTTATTTTCCCAGGAACAGCTCGAGGGCTTATGTCCCCAGGTGGTCAGTCAGTCACACTGCCCACCGAGACCAGTTAGTTCATGGGTGTTAACGCTCTGCACAGAGTCACAGGTATGTCTGGTCTAGGGTGTGATCTAACCAGTTGATGGGACACGGAAATGAAGAGCATTTTTAGGGGAAAAAATTAAAATATAACACGGGGAAGAGATATTTGCACATCATGTTCACAGCATTATTCACAACAGCCCCGGGGCGGGAGCAGCCCCGATGCTCATGGACAGGTGACTGGGCAGACGGAATGGGGTCTAGTCATCCAACGGCATGTTACTCAGCTTTGGAAAGGAGGGGCGTTCTGACACGTTCTAGGACTTGGATGGACCCCGAGGACATTGAAGTGGAAATAAAGCAATTGTAAAATGAAAGACAGTACGCTTTTTGTGATCTGAGGTACCTGGTGTCAGTAAACTCAGAGAAACACAAAGCTGGAGGTGACCGCCAGGAGCTCTGGGGAGAGGAGGGATGGAGATGTGCTGTGTAATGGGGATAGAGTTTTAGTTTTGCAAGATGAAAAAGTTCTGGGGATGGACGGGGATGACGGCTATCCAATTATATGCACTTAAAAATGATCGACATGATGAAGTTTGTTATATGCATTTAGACACAATTTAAAATGAAAAATAGGATGTTATTTTTGCATTATAAAACATCTTGAAAAATAAAATATTTAACCTTACATGGCCAGAGAGAGCTCCCAGTTACATTCTGGGGTTGAACCTGAAACCCAAGAACGTGCCCTTGATTGAGGATCCAACTGGCAGCCCTTCAGTGCAGCTGGCAACCACAGGCCAGAGCTGCCTGTACATTTTGTTGGGCTTTCATGGTTGTAAGTACCCACTGTGTAGTATTTTTTCATTTGCAGGTATCATTGCAAACTGCGACATGGGTTCTATAACCATTCTCTTTTGTTGGACATTTAATTTGCTTCCAGTTTTATTCAGTGATACATAACACTGCGATGAACATCTTTGGTTTAAAGCCTTGCAGTATGTTGTATTTTCATAAGCTTAAATTCCCAAGTGTGGAATTCCCAAGTCAAAACATAGGGCCATGTTTTAGATAGGTACTAGACTTATTGTGGTGATCATTTCAAAGGTTATGTGAAACACTAATCACTATGTTGTGCATATAAAATTAATATTATATGTCAACAGTACCTGAAAAAAAAAGTCTTTTTTTTTTTTTTTTTTTTTTTTTTTGTGGTGGGTGGTACTGCTTAAAGTGTGCTTTGCTATGGGAGGTCAGTGAAGTGAATTTTTTTCAGATATGTGCTATTTAGATTACTGTAAAAATGCATATAATTTCCATCAGCCCAATCTAGGCAGTGTTCTTTATTTATATCTTACTAGAGGCCTGGTGCAGGACATTTGTGCACAGGGATGGGGGCATCCTTAGCACGGCCACGGAGGTGGGCTGCTGTGCTCGGCAGCTGTCAGCCCAGCTTGTGGCTAAGTGGTGCTCCCCCTGTGGGAGCACACTGACCACCAGGAAGCAGCTCCTGCATTGAGTGTCTGCCCCCTGGTGACCAGTGCATGTCATAGTGACGGTCATTCTGCCATTCGGTCGATTTGCATATTATCCTTTTATTATATAGGATTATCTAGAGCAGTGATTTTCAACTGATGTGCCTACCAGAATTTTAAAAATATACAATACCCACCTTCTTTCCCTTTATATTGTCAAATAAAAAAAATGACAACAGCCATCATATCTGTAGCCAAGTGGTATGAATGCCTTGTCTTGAACCAGAAATATAATGGAGTTGTATCTTATCAGTCACATTGCATAATTGGTTAATTCTTGATACCAGAAATCCTTATATACAAGTATAGGCACATGATTTAAAAAAAAAAAGTCACTTTGAAGCACAATAGGTAAGTAATTACTACTACTATTTTTTGTAAATCAATCAAAATTATACTAATTTTTTTTTCAAATATATTTTTTTGTCATGCTGTAGAATTTTAGTAATTAGTCTATGTGTGCCCTGAGATGAAAAATGAAAATCACTGATTTAGTGATAGTGATCATTTAGTGAGAAAAAAAAGCACATTAGTCCTATATATATGTAATACATATTTGGGAAAAAGAAATTTCCATGTTTCCAGCAGAAGAATAAAGACAAGTTGAAGATTATATCACATCTGATGTATGTAGAAAAATTATGTGCAAAATAATCACAACAGGCAATATAAACAATCCCTTGGTAAAAGATAGTATTACTACAATACTGACAACCAGTTACTGTATACCTACCAAGCACTAGGTACTTCCCACATAATACCACTAACCCTTGAAACAATCTCAATTTAAACACTAACCCTTGAAACAATCTCAATTTAAAAAAGGAAAAAAGGACCAAGACCAGTTTGGCTCAGTGGATAGAGTGTCGGTCTGTGGACTGAGGGGTCCCTGGTATGATTCTGGTCAAGGGCATGTACCTTGGTTGCGGGCATATCCCCGGTGGTGGTTGTGCAGAAGGCAGCTGCTCGATGTATCTCTCTCACCAATGTTTCTAGCTCTCTATCCCTCTCCCTTCCTCTCTGTAAAAAATCAATAAAAAAATAAATAAAAGGTTTCAGAAAGGTTAGTGACTTGTCCAAGCCGAGGATGGCTTAACATGTAGGAAGTCCCCATGTTCTCTTCAGGCACCTCCTCTCTAGATTACAGGGAGGTGATAGATCACCATCAGTGGAAGGGCTCACTCCCTTTGATACCAAATTTGCGTTTCAGAGGCGAAAGCTAGCTGCCTTTCCTCTGACTTGGTTGGAACCCATGATGGGTCTGCTGGAACCTTGAAGGAGTAAGTTTATGTGGCTGGAGGAGGGATAGTGGTCAAAAAAGAAAGAAAGCAGAGGCCAGAATTTGCAATGACATCTGAAGATTGGAGGAAGGAGGGACAGAAAGAGGATATAAATGACAAAGCCCATCTTCCCTAGAGAACAAAAGTGCCTTATATTGTACAACAGGACGAAGTCTTGGGTGTGGTTTCATGTGAGGTCTGTTTGAAGCCCTCACCTTTCCTCCCTGACTATGATATTAATGTGGAATCAGTTTTACAGAACCTTGTTTCATCGATCACTTTCTTGAACCTGTAAAAGATCTGATCAAACTTTTCTGTCTGAGTTTCTCTTAGGGCAAAGTTTGTGTTCTGGGAAAAAGAGCAAGGAGAAAGAAAATCATAATTTTATTATATTACTAGAGGCCCGGTGCATGAAATTTGTGCACAAGAGGGGGATGTCCCTCAGCCTGCCTGCACCATATCCAATTTGGGACCCCTCTGGAGATGTCCAACTGCTGATTTAGGTCCGATCCCTGAGGGTGGAATTGGGCCTAAACCGGCAGTTAGACATCCCTTTCACAATCTGGGACTCCTGGCTCCTAACTGCTTGCCTGCCTGCTTGCCTGCCTGCCTGCCTAATTGCTCTTAACTGCTTCTGCCTGCCAGCCTGATCGCCCTCTAACTGCTCCCATACTGATCTGATTGACATCTAACTGCTCCCCTGTCAGCCTGATCACTCCCAACTGGTCTGATCACCCCCAACTGTCCTCCCCTGCTGACCTAATCACCCACAACTGCCCTCCCCTGCCAGCCTGATCTCCCTAAATTGCCCTCCCCTGCAGGCCCAATTACCAAAAACTGCCTTCTCCTGATGGCCTAATTGCCCACAACTGCCCTCCCCTGCTGCCACCCGCCTCCTGGGCCAGGATCTACCTCCTCCACATGAGGCTGCAGAGATGCCAGGGCTGGCCTCCTCCTGCCATGCAGAGCCACAGGATCCCCAGGCTCACCGTATGGAATGGCTACTGGGCTCCACCTCCTCTGTGTGGGTGGTCATATTGTGGTGGCCATCTTATGGTGGCCACCTTGTGGTGGCCATCTTGTGATGATGTGGCGTACGAGGGCACAAGGATCACCTGGGCTTTTATTAGTATTCTAGAGGCCCAGTGCATGGATTCGTGCATGGGGGGAGGAGAGTCCCTCAGCCTGGCCTATGCCTTCTGGCAATCCGGGACCCCTCAGGGTATGTCTGACTGCTGGTTTAGAATTGGGCCTAAACCAGCAGTCAGATATCTCCCGAGGGATGTAGCTGTGTGCCAAACACCACACTGCTTGCACTCCTCCCAGCCCTCTGTGCCTGCCGCTGCCACGGAGTCATAAGAGGCTCCTGCCCCTGCAGTGCATTTGCCAGCTGTGATCCCGGCTTCTGGCTGAGTGGTGCTCTCCCTGTGGGAGCACACTGACCATCAGGGGGAAGCTCCTGTGATGAGCATCTGACCCCTGGTGGTCAGTGCACATCATAGCGACTCATTTTGTTGTAATGGTCACTTAGGCTTTTATATATATAGATAGTTCCCTTCTTGGAAATCACAATACACCTTAGCATATTAAAGACTGAGAAATTCTGCAATTAAAACCCAACCCAACCAAAACAACATGTGTTTATGTAACACAGGGCTCCCCAGCTTGGTTGGTAACCCTTTTCTTCCCTACTAAGTGCTCACACATATATCTGAGTGCCATTTTCTGGAAAACACCTTAATGACAAACTCTTGTGCAGACCAAGGAAGCCGAGAGTTCTGAAGATCTCGTCTCTGATCCTTGACTCACGTTCCTGGCTTTTTTGAGTCTCAGTGTGAAAGGGTTCTGTTGTAGTGACCACGTGACATTTCCTGAGTTTATCCTGTGCTTTCCATGCTCAGCCCAAATCTGACCTGTCAGCTTCACAGTGCTGCAAGGCGGGAGGTCAGTGTGCCTGCACTTCCCAGCGAGGACACAGGCATGAGAGGGGTGAGCCCATGGTCACTGGCGGGTAAGTGAGAGAAGGGTATTCGGATTCTGTTTTTTTTTTTTTTTTGTTTTGTTTTGTTTTTGTCTCTTCAGTCACTGATTTTTATATTGCTTGTGATTATTAATAATGAAAAGTCATTTCCCCAAGAATATCTGTGTAGTTACTGAGTTAAATTTCAGATCCAAGTGTCTTTTGTTCAGACCTGGCTATGGCATTATTTCCATCTGAGAGACCTCCTCGTATTCCACCACGTAATGGAAGGGGTAGATTCTTCTGGAAGGTCAGTGCTCCTGTACCAGAGGAGAATGGTACACAAGACACCTGAATTTTGGACCGCATTGGGACAATATACCCTTTCTTATTGATCCTTATTTTAAAAGAAGAAAAACCTATTTTTCTTTAGGTCTAAAGAGGAAGCCCTGGCATAAAATTAAAACGAGGAAACCCAGGAAAGGAGACTGAGCACTAGTCTTCTTATTTCGTGTTTTTCAGAAGGACTCCCGTGGAGTGGGCTCAGAGAGAGAAAGCGGAGACCTGGGCTGCCTGCGAACGGGGGAGGTCACGCTTTGCTGCTTCTTTCTAATATGTTGAGCTGCTCCTCTACAAACACAACAGAAATAAATAAAAAATCTAATTACATATCTACAAAGTCGTTGGCAATGTTCATTAAGTAGAGTTTGTGAGGGAGAGCCAGGCGAGAAGATGTAATTATTTTGTATTAATTACAGAGCCACCAACAGATGCGAGGGATTATATACACTTTAATTTGGCGCTGCTAGCATGGTTAATCCTCCCGGCAAGTCATTTTGGCTGGCTCTTCGCCCCCCTTGGCCTTGCTCAGTGCCCCCGCCCTCTTCCTTCTCCACTCCACACTCTCTTCTCAGAGCGGCATCTTGTCCGGGGTGTTTTGTGACTGCTACCCCCATGGGCACCACCGGCACTGAATGCACAGGGGCCGGAGGGGCCGGGGTGGGGCCGCCTGGCAAAGTGTGGGACGCTCTCTTACAGGGTGGCCTGTCCCTCATTCTCTGCCATTTTTGGAACTCTCTCTGCAGGTCCAGGTTTTTCAACTATTGACATGCTGGGCTGTACAATTCCTGTTGTGGGAGAGTGGCCTGTGCATTGTAGGCTTTTTAGCAACACCCTGGCCTCTACCTACTGATTCCAGTGCCATCTCCCTTACGCTGGGGCGCAGTAAGCCAAAATATCTCTGGGCATTGCCAGTGGTCCGAGCCAGGACAGGAGGCAGGGAGAAAGGAGGGGAGGGATCATCACAGGCTCAGAACTGCTGACAGAGGTGGAAAACGTTTCTCATCTGAGCCTAGAACTCAACTCCATTCTACATACAAACCCAAAGTCATTTATGCACAATTGCCCTCACACTGCATCTTCCGATGTAAGAAATAAAGCTACCTTGCCAAACAAGAGAAACTGTTTGGTTTGGGATTTCGGTGGGCGTTACTTGTCCTTTTAGAAAACCCAGGACCTGTGTCATGGCTGCTGGTGATATACGAGATGGCCATCCCACAGCCCCAAACGATCTGTGGGTGTCTCGGACAGGTTCCCGGGGAATGCGCACACAGGAGCACACGTGGGACTCCCGCATCATTCCTCCCAGGACCTTGCCCCTGAGTGTGGCCACTCGCCCTGCTGACTCAGCACCTGTGTGGGAGCGGGTGCCCAGGTGGTACCGGGCACAGTCAGTGTGCGAAGTCCTGTTTCGTGAAGTCTGTGCCCAAAGCCTTCCCTTCCTCTTATCGCACACTCACTGCACACGATGGGTTCTTCTGGAAAGGGTGTGCATAGGCTGGTCACGTGATCGGTGAGTGTTCTTTCAGGATACTAAAGGGGAAATGATGGAACCTTTGTCTGCAAAGGGCCACACTGGTCTGCAAAGGGCCAGGACCCCCTGCTCGACACAGGCCTTGTCTAGGCAGCCGCTGTTCTGTAATGTGGACTATCCGCACGCTGAGGCCTGTGAGTCCCAGATCTGTGCATCCGACTGGCTTCTGACATCTCCACGTGGACGTCTCACAAGGTACCTTTTTCAGTTCGGGGCATGTGAGTTCCCCGGCCCCAGGGAACGAAACCTTAAACCGCCCAGTTGTTCTGGCCAGAAAGTTGGGTCATCCTTAACACCTACTCATAACATTCCTCTGCAAACTCCATTTCCGTCTCCGCCCACAGCGCCCTGTGCAAGCCTGTGTGAATTGTCCCCAGTGGCTGCCGTGACCTCCCATTGGGCCCCTGACTCCACCCTGTGGCGGCCCATCATGTTCCGTCTGGAAAACAAAGTGAGCTTATGAAGACTTACAGCAGAGTGAGGCGCTCACTCCCCATTTCCTCCCTGCTAACCCTTCAGTGACCTATTCTGTGCTTAGAAAGAAACCCCTTGCCAAGACCGGTTTAGCTCAGTGGATAGAGCATCGGCCTGTGGACTGAAGGGTCCCAGGTTCAATTCCAGTCAAGGGCATGTACCTTGGTTGCGGTCACATCCCCAGTGTGGGGTGTGCAGGAGGCAGCTGGTCGATGATTCTTTCTCATCGATGTTTCTAACTCTCTATCCCTCTTTCTTCCTCTCTGTAAAAAATCAATAAAATATATTTAAAAAAAAGAAAAGAAACCCCTTGTTTTTCCAGAACTTTCCTCCTGCTCTGGCCCTGCCACTGCTCTGACCTCGTCTGGGTCTCTGCCCTTGTTGAAATGTCCCAAGAACACTGGCCTTCTGAAGGCTCCTGAATCAGGCCCCAGGGTCTTTGCAGTGCCGTTCCCTCCACCTAGAATGCCACTCCATCCAGTCTTTGACTATCTAGCAACTTCTTACCCTTAAAGTCTTAGTGGAATTGTCACTTCCTCGGAAAAGTCTGCTCTTACCCATTGGGCTTGAGTAAGTTCTTTAAAAAAATAAGATTGCACATTTATGTTTTCCTTATGGGACTTTTTGCAGATGTAAGTAACTGTCGGTTAGGTCTGCCTCCTCGCTGGCTGGTAAACCCAGAGAGCTGAGGACCGAGTGTCTTTCCATTGCAGCAGGTATCTGGCCACAAGCCAGTGTCTGGCACACTGTAGGTACTTGACAAACATTTGTTGAGCGAGTGAAGTCCTAAAGACAGTAATTCAAAGTTATCTATTCCAATGTGGAAAAATTTAAAAAGTATTTATTACTAAAGAAATTACAGAATTTAAAAAAAGGTTTACCTGGGATTCTTATTTGTCTCATTCTATCAGAGCCAACTTAGAACATGTAAAGGGAAAAGAGAAGAGACTAGAACAATTAGTCCAAAGAAACGTAAGTGGACACCATGCAGCTTCACCATCTGGTACTTTAAACTCCAAAGAATGATTTATTCTGCCGTTTTGAAGCAATTTACATTAAACAAAATTTTTTCAATCCTCACCCGAGGATATGTTTATTGATTTGAGAGAGAGAGGAAGGGAAAGAGAGAGGGGACGGGGAGAGAAACAGCGATGTGAGAGAGAAACATCAATCAGCTACCTCTTGCACTGGGGATCAAACCTGAAACCTAGGTATGTGCCCTGATGGGGAATAGAACCTGCAACCTTTTGGTGAACAGGAGAAAAGGAGAGGGGAGAAGAGGAGCCACCTGGCCAGGGCAGCAACTTACAATTTTCAAAGAACGTTCTTCGGAAATACATTGAATAAATAACAGTAGCCTGAAGGTAAAGAGGTGAGGCTAAAGGAGTTTAAACAATGTGCCTGCATGATGATTAAGGGATGGGTCAGGACACCTGACTCTTTATTTAGGAGTTCTTTAACCTGAAATAGAGAGAGTGAAATGTAAATGCTGAACATTTAGAAAACGTAACATTAAAAAAAGACTGTGACAAGGAAGCAAAGTGGAAATGGAGACGAGTGATTTTTAACCGTGTAATCCTGGGAGAAGCCTACAGGTAATATTTTTCCAAATTGATTTTACAATTTGAAAATCCAAATGGGCTTACCTACATTGCTGAATTTCATCATTAGTGTTTCTCCTAATTGTTCCTAAGAGAAATCTCTGTGTGCAAAAGCCCTTAAACTTAGGTTGAATTCCAATCCTTAGAATGAATAAAATCGTTGGTTAAATGTAGGGAATACTTTTTGTTCACTAGATGTGGCTTCATGTGAGTAGGCAGGTAATATTTTAAAATGCTATCTAGTATATTTTCCACTTCTTAATTCCTTTCTTCCCTGTAGTTTTTCTGTCACTGAAAATAGACTCATTGCTCTTGGAGAGGAAGGTCACAGAACAAACCGGGTTTCTGAGTGGCGAGAGAGGCTTTTTCTTTCTTATATCAAACCTCAAAGAGGTTGAGTCAATGATAGAATTTACAAGTTATACACCCGTAACATCCACAAATGTTAATTGTAGACCCACTGCATATGAGCTATTCTATTAATCATTTCAACCACCCAGAGGGATATCCAATATTACAGAGGGCAAAACTGAAGGTTAGATCATTGAGGCGACTTGTCCAAGGTGCAATGACAGTAAGTGGAACTAAATATTCCAACAATCATTTGTACACTAGATGTGGAATTTGTACTCCAGCCTTGCCACCAACTGGTGTCTTAACAGAGAGGGTGAATTGGAAATAATGCAGCAAATAAGTTCCCCTTTTGTCTCCTTAATGGGCAGCCACAGAAATGGTTTCCAATCTCATCACCACCATGACCAAAATACATGCCAAATGGCTGTTGACTGAAACTGATTTGGAATGTTTTCTAGATTTCAGAGCCTTTACCCTGGAGAGCTTCTTTGGAAGGTCTAGCAGGAGAGCGCAACTACTCGTATACCCTTGACCGAAGACTGGTCCTCTCCTTGGGGGAAGGTCACCCTCTTGGACCCTGTGTGCAGCTTCGGGAGGGACACACAGGGATGGTGAGGGTGGAGGGGACACCTGCCTAGCCAGCCAGATCAGCCGAATCACCCCCGGTGATCAATGGGGTGACAGATGTTGCAGCCAGTTTGCCCTCACATCCCAGAGCTTTTACTCTTAACCACTAAGCAAGTGTGGTTGACAATCTTCGGCTCGCGAGCCACATGCAGCTTGAGAGCCGCGGTCTGCCGCTCTGTTGACTATTAAGTTTGTCGACCACTGACCTAGACTCTCGATTCCAATAATTATGGGCTGTTGTTGTTCCTTGTGATTAATCCTCTATCCCAGTGGTCAGCAAACTCATTAGTCAACAGAGCGGCAAACCGCGGCTCTTGAACTGTATGTGGCTCGCGAGCTGCAGTTTGCCGACCACTGCACTAAGTGAACTGTTGCTGCTGTCAGAGCTGGACCGAGGAGACCACCAATTCTTTGATGCTTAATTAGATCCTTGAAGACTGGGAGGGAGGCATACTATTATTGATCTTGATCGCCTTCTTCTTGGAACATTTAAGTACAATGTCACGCAGGTGACAATGGACACACTGGGAAATCTAAACTTCGAAACTTCCTCCATAAAGCACACCTTGTGATACACCTGCCGTGTGTCTCCAATGTGTGATCTGTGCTTCAGGACAGTCCAGAGCCAACTGCCTGCAGCTCTGAAGCTGGCGGAGAGATTTCCTGTGGTCAGTCTCGAGCACAGCAAACTTCTAAGCCTTCTCCAGCCTCACCGCCAACGGGTGTCTAACAGCGCAGGCGAATTGGAAGTAATTCAGCAAATAAGTTCCCCTTTTGTCTCCTTAATGGGCAGCCAAGGAAATGGTGTCCAATCTCACACCGCCATGACCAAAATACATGCCAAATGGCTGTTGACCGAAACTGGCAGAAACGGGGTGATATCTTGGAGAACAACAACGTCAGGAAGATGCAGGGTCTCCCGAGAATGGTGCACAGGCTGTCATGCCATGTCATTTGTGTCAGCCTGGAAGTTTTCAGCGGCAGAAAAGTGTTTTCCTTAGCGCTTGCTCTTCAACGTCAGGGTCCGCAAGTAGTTAGGAAAAGAAACGAGAAGAATGGCTGAGGGTTTGCCCTATGAAAGTCTCTTGACAACTAATGATGGGATTATGAAGTCTTAACTGCCGAACAGTTATCCCAATTACAACCCGAAGGACATCAATCTAAATGAGAGTGAAAAGGGGAGAGAGGCATTCTCCTCGCCCTCACATCAGCCGGCGTTCAACACAAAGCTCATCTCATCTGTGTGCGGCTTTGACAAAGCATGGATTGAATAATTGCTGAAAAGGGATGGAGCCCAGTGCTAAATAACACACACACACACACACACACACACACACGCAGAAAGGAATGGTTTTAATTTTAAAAATATTTGGTTTTAGCATGGGAAGCTCCTATTGTCTCTTTTGCACTCTACACTATCACAAGGTCATGCGAGGTGTTTCTGCCAGACGTTAGGTACCAGGAAAGCTTTGTGTGTTTATAAATCTCGATGGAAAAGATCCATCTTGGGGTGGATCATGTGTCCTTTTTGCTTGTGCTATTAGGAAGCTCACAAATTGTTGGCCCTACGTTAGCTACTGTGTCTGGACTCAAGGCTCCAGTATACGCCCTCTGACTTCTCTTCAGATTCCATCTATTCCCCTTTGGCATATTTGTTGAGAGTTTGCCTCTTCCATCTACTTGCTGGGTAACATTGGGGGAAATGACATACCCCCTCTGAACCTGTTTTCAAATCGTCAACATCAGGACCATAGTAGTACCTTCCACAAATGGTGTCTGGGACACAACATATGCTCCATAAAACGTAGGTTTAAAAAGTGATTCTCTTTTCTTTCATGAATTTATTGCATTGCATGTAAGACAGTCCCTTAAAAGTGCTTCGGAATAAAAACAAATACGTATATAAAATTCTACTTATGTTTGAGAAGTAAGTGATCTTCAGGTCTTGGAAAATGGATTATTCTTTCTTTCTGGAAATTTAAAAAAGTAAGTAGAAGAGAAGCTCTTTAGTTCATACATTAGCCAGTGTTGGAAAGAAATCAGTTGTCAATTTGGGTGTGAGGCTAAGTTTTTCCTTTTTATAAATAAAAAAGAGGGTAAAATAGCATCTCAAGCACTTGCTGTGGCTATTAGGAAGAAAGCAGGAGGCAGTCACATACTCACCACTTTAGTAAGTGCTTGTTACAGCTCTGCGCTCTACAGTAATGCTGAGACATGGCCCCATTGTCCCTACTTATTGATGAGAAAACAGAGGCTTGAACTGGTTAAGAATGGAGGTCAGAGAGTTAGCAAGTGAAGAGCCAGCATTTCCACTCAGATATGTGACTTCCAAGCTTCTCCAGCCAGAATTCACTGCAGTTGATGGAACTCACCAGCAGGTTCTAAAGGCACATTTCTTAGTAAAGCTGGCAATGAGCCAAAAGCGTCAGTCTGCGGACTAAAAGGTCCCAGGTTCGATTCCGGTCAAGGACATTTAGGTTGGTTGCGGGCACATCCCCGGTGGGGGGTGTGCAACAGGCAGCTGGTCAATGTTTCTTTCTCATCGACGTTTCTAGCTCTCTATCTCTCTCCCTTTCTCTCTGTAAAAAATCAATAAAATATATTTAAAAAAAAAGCTGGCAATAAAACACGAGAAGCACTGAAAACGGCCCAGCTGTTTTGTTCCTTCCAAAGGAAATTAAACGGGTGGCAGGGCTCAGAACGACTCTCTGGCAAGGAAAGGGAGCATGCCCACCGGTGCCATCCTGATGTTATGGCTGCCCTGTGGCAGTTCTCCCACACCGCTGCTTTCGGTCCCGGCCCTGGGAGAGAGATCCCCCGGCACCCCTTTTTATTGAGCCCCATTCATATGCTCCAAAGGGCACTTACATCGTTTGAAAGAGGTGTAGATACCAGCAAACACCTCCATAAACCACCCGGACAGCTTCGAGTCCAAACCGCCACCAGCATGATTCACAACGGAACCCGTCTTCTCTAAGTGGAGCGTGCAGCCCGGTGTTATTTATTATAACTAACTTACAGCCACCGTGCCACTGTGCGGGCACCGCGGGCTCACTGCTGCTGACTGTGAATGGCTGGTGGCTAGGAGGAACTGCATGCCTTCCATGTGTGAGAAACAAACAGGCAGACTTAAAAAAAAAGTGTAAAAAAATTGATTTTTTTACAGAGAGGAAGAGAGAGGTATAGAGAGTTAGAAACATCGAGAGATCGATCAGCTGCCTCTTGCACACCCCCTACTGGGGATGTGCCCGGAACCAAGTACATGCCCTTGACCAGAATCGAACCCGATACCTTTCAGTCCGCAGGCCGACACTCTATCCATTGAGCCAAACCGATTTCGGCTTTTTTTTTTTTTTTTTTTTTTTTTTTTAAACTACCGTGACTATGTGTCCAGGGCCCCACGGCAGCCCTGTTTGTGGTGTGCCCCACCCTGGGAAGGGGTTGGCACGGGGACACATGCTAAGAGGAAGAGCCACTTTCTAAGGAGAGCCTCCTTCGTTTCAATGATGTGTCATTCATTGAGTGCCTACTCTTTGCTGAAGCTTGATTGCTGCTTTTTCCATTCTTTTTAAAAAAATATATTGTATTGATTTTTTACAGAGCGGAAGGGAGAGGGAAAGAAAGTTAGAAACATCGACCACCTGTCTCCTGCAGGCCCCCTACTGGGGATTGAGCCCACAACTATGGTACATGCCTTCGACCATAATCAAACCTGGGACCTTTCAGTCCACAGGCTGAAGCTCTATCCACTGAGCCAAACTGGTCAGGGCTTCATTCTTATAATAATCCTCAAAGGTAACCCTTCTGAATCCCCTTTTTCGGGGGTCAGGAAAATGATGGACAGAGATTTAAGTAATGGGATCAAGATCACATGCATGGCAAGCGACAGACTGGAATCGGAACCCAGATTTCTCTGCTACCAAAGCACCTGTTGTTTCCTAATAATAACTATGACCCTTTACTAATCTGATTGCTGGTAATAAACCCGACCCCCACAATAGACTGGGAAAATGTGAGTGAGTGTTGTCTCTATTTTATTTTTGTTTTTTAAATATATTTTATTGATTTTTTTTTTACAGAGAGGAAGAGAGAGGGACAGAGAGAAACATCAGTGAGAGAGAATCATCAATCAGCTGCCTCTTGCACACCCCCGGGACCTTTCAGTCTGCAAGCCTGTGCTCTATCCACTGAGCCAAACCGGTTTTGGTGAGTGCTGCCTCTTTAGATGAAGGACCGGAGGTCCGGAAGGTGAACTGTCCCACCGCCCACACCGTTTCCTAGAGGAGCTGGAAGGAAACCAACATTGGTCATGATCTCACACAGAGTTTCGAGTTTCAACTCCCCAAAGTACATTGGGAAAGTCCAAGTCCCCTGAGATGCTCCAAGAAGAAAAGATGTTCTTTTATTCATTTGTTTATGTTTTAAAGAAGCCTCCGGAAAAAATGTCTACCTCCTGGCCCCCTCCCAGCCTTTGCAGATGCTCTGCCCCTCTCCCAGGGGCCCCTCCCGTGGCTCGGCCCGGGGAATTCCTGCCCCGGCCACCCTCTGGCTAAAGTAGCACGTGCTCAGAAAGACCTTCACTTAGCCCAGGATGGAGACGGGATCCCCAGACTGCATAGCTCTTACCCCGACTTGTCATGAATGACAGGCCGGTTTGTGTGAGGGCTGGTTTCCGGCTTTCTCCCACCAGCTGTCAGGAGGTGACTGCTGAGTTCGAGTCTCCAAAGTGCCAGCCCGTGGGTGTCACTTGGTGAAGACACTTGAGTTTTTGTTCATAGTTCACCTTTGCTCACCTTTTGCAGAACCTCAGAAATGAAAATGAATGACTGCAGGGAGCCTCCCTGAGCCTGGCAGATGGTGACACAAAGTTCCAGACTTCACATCCATTGGATGACAGTGGGAACATTTGTCATTTATCCACCCAGTATGTCCTTGACTCTGAGCCCAGTGGTTAAGCAAATGTATCTGATTTCATCCTCAAGGAAGATGAGGAAACTGAGGCTCAGGGCTGTTAAGCAGCTTGCCCAAGTTCACAGCTATACGTGGCACAGAGTAATCCGACTGTGCCTTCTGCCTCTGAGTGGGCTCCCCACGATGACCCCAACCCACACTGGGCCACTCCAGGAGATTCTGCCTTAATTGTCTGGGGTAGGCCTGCCACTGGGTTTTTAAAATGTCCCAGGGGATTCTAATGTGTTGCCAAGATTGAGAACTATTTCTCTACTGCATGATTGATTGATTGCTGACTGCCGTTTAATCAATTAACTCTTCTTATAAAGACTCAGTAGAATACATGGAGTTCAGTTCTACAACAGTGTTCCTACTTCTTTCTGTTTCCTTCTCTTCTCCTCACTCCTAGACCTGCAATTCTGTGTAGATGAAGTTCCTTGACCACACACACACACACACACACACACACACACACACAATATGCACTACTGTTTATAAAGACAGCCACTTTAGTCAACAAGTCCCAGCCATAATAGTCTAGTTGCATCTCAGATAAAAACCTGAGCAACTGAATTTCCGTACAAACAATTTGCACAAGACCTTCAGGTTCCTGGAGTTTGTGTATTAGTTTGTACTCAGTAACTACAGCAATCACTGTTGTTAAATAATGAAGCTTCATCTTGTACCAGGCACTGTGTGAGGCTGGTGGGGGGCAGAGAGGCCCCCACAACAAAACTGAAGTGGGTATTTCCATCAAGACTTTGCTACAAAGGGTCTCCAGCTCATGGAAGTGAAGGGATGGACACCATGGCTGGTAAGAGGTGCAGCCAGGATTTGAACTTTCCTCTGCCCACTCCACCTCCACCTTCACTAGACTTCCCCTTCCCACCAGACCACACTGCCTCCTAGAGGCTGCTTCAGACTCTACTTGTGATTCTGCCTATGCCCTGAAAAAACACTGAACCATGCTTGTTTTCTGGAAGGAATTCAAGGTTTCCTTCACTCCCAAATCAGAAGCAGATATATATGAAATATCTCACTTATCAAGTTTACTATGAAACGTTCAGTCCTCCTAAGAACAGCAATAAATGAAGTGGGAGGGGCCCGGGCCTTCCCATCTCTGTGTGAACGAAGTTATGGAGAGCTTGCATGGAGGACTCCCAGAGTTGCTCCTCTGGGGCCAGGGACAGGTCAGGAGCAGGCCAGGGACAGGCCAGGGGCAGGCCAGGGACAGGCCAGGGGCAGGCCAGGGCAGTGGTTGTGAGAAGTAACCACCGAAGTTAAAGTAACAATACAAAAGCTTTGGTGATAACATGGAAGCCAGTGTTATGAACTGAATTGTGTCCCCCCAAATTCATATACCTCAGGATATGGCTGGATTCGGGCATAGAGTCTTTAAAGAGATGGTTAGGTTAAGATGAGGCCATTAGGGTGGGCCCTAATCCAATTGAGCTGGTGTATTTATAAGAAGAGGAGCTTAAAACACATGGAGGGAGACACCAGGATGTGCAGGAGCACTGCGGGAAGACCACGTGAAGACACAGGGAGAAGACGGCCTTCTGCAAACCAAGGAGAGAGGCGTCAGAGGAAACCAACACTGTGATGCCTTCATCTTGGACTTCCAGCCACTGGGACTGTGAGAAAATATATTTCTGATGGTTAAACCCCCAAGTCTGTGGTGTTCTGTTAGGGCTGCCTGAGCAAACAAACCACCAGGGCAGGAAACACAAGTGTGTAAGGCCTGAAACGGATCTCAGTGGCCTGGAGGCCACCGTTTCTTCCACATCCTGGAAGGTGTATTCCACTCTGTTCTCTCCCATGCCCATCCTGCCTGTGGGGTATTATTAAGGCCTCCCCAAAACAGAACAAAAGGGAAGCCCGCCACATTTCCCCCAAATCACAAAGCAACGTCATGGCCAATGCGGCACCACAGCCCTGTTTCAGAATTTCACTTCGGGTGGGTTACAAATGCTTTGGGAGAGCAAGTCCTCTGGGTGGGTCAAGAGGGGTTTCTAGACACTGGAGCTTCCATCATTCTTTTTAAAAAAAAAATATATTTTATTGATTTTATACAGAGAGGAAGGGAGAGAGATAGAGAGTTAGAAACATCGATGAGAGAGAGTCATCGGTCAGCTGCCTCTTGCACACCCCCCACTGGGGATATGCCTGCAACCAAGGTACATGCCCTTGACCAGAATCGAACCCGGGACCTTTCAGTCCCCAAGCTGACGCTCTATCCATTGAGCCAAACCGGTCCCGGCACTTCCATCATTCTTTAGCTTATGTGGAAAGGACATTGGGGCTCCCCAGGAACTGTGACTGACTGAGAAGCATTGCCTCGGGTATCAGTTCTCCTCCAGAACAGAGACTTTCAAAGAGCTTCTCAGAAGGGAAGGGGAGGTGGAAACTTCCAGAAGGAGCAACCATGGTCTTTTGGGGACTTCCTACCCTCATTTCAAGCAACCACTTCATTTTATCTCTTTGGTGTATATAAGAGCTTCATATAAGATGTATTTGAAAAACATATTCAATTGTTTTCCAAAATTATTACTTCAATTTTATGTAATGATGATGTGACAGTGACTAAGCCCAATGCCACTGGCCCGGGTGAGACTGCAAGACTTTGGTTGTGCATTTTTGGGCTTTCGCCTTGTCATTGAACACAGCAACTTCTTTCAGCCAACATTGGGGCCGCATTTGCCTGGAGCCAGTCTCTGGGTAGTGTTTCAATACAGGGAGCGGCAGGGAACACAACAGCTAGGACCTCTGCCTTCAGGGAGTTGGCATTGCAGAGGGAGAGAGACCATCGCAGTGAGCTACATGCTCTGAGGATGGGAAAGCAGGATGGAGAAAAAGTGAGTAGATGGCACGTGAATATCAATGTGGCCACTTTGGGAGGGGCCCAGGGAAGACCTCACTAGGAGGTGACATCGGTGCATAGAATTCAGGGGAATCCATGACCTTGGGTAGAAAGAAAATGACACCTTTAATTTCATCGGCCTCTAAGTAAAATTCAGCATTTTCTTCACTTGTGAATGTAGACACCAAATCATAATAGTACTAGCAACCTCATGATTCATAAGACTGATATTTTCACCAAAATGCTACAGATTGTATGTCCTATCATACTATAAATACCTTTTGATATCATGTACACTCATCATTACTTTGAAATTAGCTGTTAGCTTTAGTGTTGGGTATGCTATTCAATGTACAGAGTGGGGCTAAAGTAGGCTTATAATTGGGCATATAGGAAACAGAATTTATTATTGTATTATTCTTTATTAATTATTGCATTATTTTTCATACAAAAAATTGCAAGCCTACTTTTGCCCTTCCTATCTAAAAAGAAAACCACATATTACTATCACAAATTGGTCTCTTTCACATTTGATAACTGTATTTCTGTGATTTTTTTTTTTAGCCCTGCATATTTTCTTTCATGTCTTTCAAAGCATTACTTTTGAAAAAGCCTCCATGGGCTTCACTAGATGTCCAAAGGAATCTATAGCCAGAACTTTTGTGGCCTAAGGAAGCAAGGGCCTCTTCAATGAAATACTTCTTAACCTTGGATGAGCATTGTGGCAGAGTTGGTGAAGCCTGGAATTTCTTTTATTTTTAATTCAATATTTTTTCCATTGATTTCTAGAAAAAGTGGAAGGGAGAGGGAAGGAGAAGAAAGAGAGAAAGAGAGAGAGAGAGAGAGAGAGAGAGAGAGAGAGAGAGAGAGAGAGAGAGAGAGAGAGAGAGAGAGAGAGAAAGAGAGAGAAAGAAAGAGAGAGAAAGAAACATTTTGAGAGAGACACATCAATTGCTTACCTTACCTATCACACCCTGAATGGGGTTGAAGAACCTGCAACTGAGGTGTACGGGCCATTGACTAGGAATCAAAGCCACGACCCTTTGGTCCACGGGCCAACACTCTAACCACTTAGCAGAACCAGCCAAGGCAAAGCCTGGAATTTCGAGTAGCAATTGTTACTCAGGTTGTTCAAGGACAAAAGATGGATGACACTATAAGCAAAAGTTTACATTTCTCTCTCTCCCTCTGTGTATCTGTAAACACACAGCTGTTTATTTGTGGTTTATGGAGAGAGGAACAGTAGCTCTGACCAGATTCTCACAAAACTTCTTGGCCCAACACAAATTCAGAGTCACCATTCTAGAAGGAGTCGTCTCAGGATGGTGGTTCTGAGCCCGAGTTGGGTCAAGAACTGGCTGTAACTCAGGAAAAGTCCTAAACATCCAATGTAGTTGCTGCTGGAGAGACCCATCTCTCTCTCTCTTTCTCTCTCTCTCTCTCTCTCTCTCTCTCTCTCTCTCTCTCTCTCTCTTAATATTTTTATTGATTTCAGAGAGGAAGGGAGAGGGAGAAAGAGATAGAAACATCAATGATGAGAGAGAATCATTGATCGGCTACCTCCTGCACACCCTACACTTAGCACCAAGCCTGCAACCCGAGCATGTGTCCTGACTGTAATCTAACAGTGACCTCCTGGTTCCTAGGTCGAACCTCAGCCACTGAGCCATGCTGGCCAGGCTGGAGAGACCCATTTCTTCCAGCACCCCTTCTCCACTCTGTTCTATTTCATACAAACCAAAGCCTCAAGCCTGTTCAAAACCCAAAAAATTTCATCCAAGAAGGTAAATAAGTGGCTACAAAAGTGTTTGTTTGAAGGATTCCGTCAATATCTGCTTTTATGTGAGGAGGGAGCGCCTGAGGCTCCCTGTGTTCATCTTCATTATCACATCAGTGGCTCTTCCTCTCCTGGTTTTAAATTAAGATGCCCCGGACACTCTCCTTTCTTTCCTCTACTCCACACACACAATCAGCCAGCAAGGCATTTTAATTAGACCCCCTCTATTATTAGAGCACAGAGAAAAAAATTCATGGCTGGCCGGAAGGACCCCTAGCTAGGAGAGAGAAAGGTAATCATTTAATTTGTTGTTGTTTCCATAAATCAGGGCCCAGTCATTAATTTCACCACATATTTGAGAGCACATGTTATTGACAATGTGTTCGTGGAGAAAAATGGAGTTTGCTGGCAAAGTTGTTCCATTTTCTAAAGATTAAATTGTTCATTGTACAGGCTGCCATCTGCCCTCCCTAGAAGAGATTTAGTTGTTGGCAGAGGCATTCAAAATCTAGAAGATAAAAGTTAAATTTATTTTTCTTTATTGCTATGTATAACCAAAGGTGAAGTCATTCATTCATCCATCCATCAATCCATCCATCCATCCATTCAATATTTATCAAGTGTTTCTTTTGTGATGTCAGGTAGCAAGGAATGATCACACATAGCGGATGGATGATCCTGAGGTCTTCATTCATGCCTAGAACCTCCGGAAGCCTGGCGTTTTGTCCCCCAACCCAACTTGTGTGCTACCAGGGGCCCAACAGAATTGTGAAGAGAAAGACACGTTTCTGCACTCCCAGACCTTCTAGTCTATGGAGGACAGCTAAGGCAGACAGATATAACAGCAGCACAAGACAACCACTTGTCTTGAGAAAAACACAAAGGAGATGCATAGCTCATTTCGGGGAGAAGTTTCTTTGAAGAACTTAGTAGAAGAACTTGAGAGAACCATGACATGTATCTTTACATTCATATTGCTCTTTTATACATACACTCTCCTTTTGTAGGTGAAGTTATTAAGACCCCGAGAGATGAAGTAATTGACTTATTATGTGTGATGCACTATGCTGAGAGCTTTTATTTCTTTCTTTCTTTAATTCTTACAACAACCCTATGAGTTAGGTCCTTTGGAGAGGAAGACATGGAGGCAGAAAGCATCTCAATAACTTGCCCAAAGGATCCCAACAAGTATCAAGAGCTCTCTGATTCCCATATATTGTGTTTAACTGCTATGTGGCCCTGTGTTTTAGTATTGCTCAGTGGGTAGGAGTGGTTACTAATATAAAAAAGGCAGGTTTGGGCCCTAGCCGTGTTGGCTCCGTGGATAGAAGGTCGGCCTGTGGACCGATGGGTCCAGGGTTTGATTCTGGTCAAGGGAACATGCCTGGGTTGTGAGTTTGATTCCCAGTGTGGGGCATGGAAGAGGCAGCCAATCAATGATTCTTTCTCATCATTGATGTTTCTATATCTCTCACCATTTTTGAAGTCAATAAAAAAATATATCCTGCCAAAACCGATTTGGCTCAGTGGTAGAGCATCGGTCTGTGAACTGAAAGGTCCCAGGTTCGATTCCAGTCAAGGTCATGCACCTTGGTTGGGGGCACATTCCCGGTAGGGGGTGTGCAAGAGGCAGTTAGTCGATGTTTCTCTCTCATCGATGTTTCTAGCTCTCTATCTCTCTCCCTTCCTCTCTGTAAAAAATCAATTTAAAAAAAATATATCCTATATAATAAAAGGGTAACATGCAAATAGACCAAATAGCAGAACAACTGAACAACCAATCAAAGTGTAATATGCTAATGATATGCTAAGGCTGCTCAACTGCTTGCTAGAGTGTGCACTGACCACTAGGGGGCAGATAGTTGACTGGACAACCAGTCTTTATGACATGCACTGACCACCAGGGGGCAGATGCTCTGACCAGTAGGTTAGTTTGTTGCTGAGGTCTGGTTGATCAGGCCTGAGCAAGTTGGACCACTCTGGAGCCCTCTGCAGTTCCTTCCCAACCTGATCGTGCACCAGTGGTGTCCCTCAGCAAGACTTGCACCCTCTCACAATCAGGGACCCTTTGGGGAATGTTGGAGAGCTGGTTTCAGCCCAATTCCACTGGCCTCTCCCCTTGAGAGGGTATCAGAAACAGGGCTCATGGCTGGCGAGCACTACTGTGGCAATGGGAGCCTCTCCTGATTGGGACCAATTAGGCACAAGCCCCCGCAGGCACAGTGAGCAGGAGTGGCAGGTAGGAGCTGCAGGTGGCGTTGGACTGTGGGTTTCGGCCCGATTCCTGCAGGCCACCAGAGGGACCCCACGCATGCACAAATTCACGCACCGGCCTCTAGTATATGTATAAAAGGCAGTTTGGACAGAGAAAGACAAATACTAAATGCTTTCACTTATATGTGGAATCTAATGAACAAGATAAACAAAATAGAAACAGACTCATAGATACAGACTCATTGATAGCTGTTAGAGGGAAGGGGTCTTGGGAGGGTTGAGTGAAAAAGGTGACAGGATTAAGAAGCACAAATTGGTGATTACAGAATAGTCAGAAATAGAAACTACAGTGTAGTGAATGCAATCATAGTATTGTAAGGACTATGTATAAGGACAGGTGGGTGCTTGAAATGTTGGGGGACCATGCTGTAAAGTATATGATCTTATGGTCCCTATGCATACATCTGCAACTAACACAGAATAATATTAAATGCAAACTGTAATTGAAAAATAAAAAAATATATAGAAAGGAAAAAAAAAAAGTCTGGGGTGATCTGGAAGACAAATGTGAAGTTCATATTTTAAAGGAAGCTGTCAGATACCCTTTTAACCAAGTGATCAAAGTTAACACTGCCAGAAACGACATATCAACATCATGGAATCCCTGCTATAATTCTTTAAGAAGGCACATTCTTTCTATGATATTCTTCTTCTTCTTTTTTTAAAAAAAATTTATTTTGTTGATTTTACACAGAGAGGAATTGAGAGAGATAGAGAGTTAGAAACGTCAGTGAGAGAGATACATCGACCAGCTGCCTCTTGCACACCCCCTACTGGGGATGTGCCTGCAACCAAGGTACGTGCCCTTGACTGGAATCTAACCTGGGACCTTTCAGTCCGAAGGTCAACGCTCTATCCACTGAGCCAAACCGGTTTTGGCCTTTCTATGATATTCTTGCCAAAATGCATAACCTGGATCAATCATGAGAAGCCATCCACAAACCCAAACTGGGAGGCACTCTACAAGGTAATGGATCAGTACTTGTTAAAATAATACTTGTTAAAATAATAAAAGACAAGGGAAGATTGAGAGATTTTCAGAGACGGGAGGAGGAGGAGACACAACGACCAACTCCAATGTGAAATCCTGAATTAGATCCCGGAGCAGCAAAAAGAAGTTCGAATAGTATTGGAACAGGTCTATAGTATAGTGAATAGTACTGAGCCAATGTTCGTGGAAGCTGGGTGAAACTTCTCTCTACTATCTTTGCAACATTAAATCTAAAATAAAGAATAAAAAGGGGGGGGGGCTGTTAAATACATTCCATGGGATTTATTAAGTGGTAGAACAGGCCACCGATCTCTATTTTTCCCACCGGCCACCTTCCTATTTAGGGAAAGACTAGAGGAATCCATTGAACAACTGTGGAGGGGCTGCAGAAGCCAGGGGAACGACCCCGAGAGAAACACTGAAAGGGACTGGGTTCCAGGAGGAGGGGGAGTGGCACCTGACATCCTGTGGGCAGTGCTTATGCAGCAGGCTCTCTGTTCTATACTCGGTCATGACTGAGAAGCTGCAAAAGCTATTGGATGAAGATGGTAGAACAACAGAGGGCCCGGGAGCCCCCCTGCACTTCCATTGTAGTGGCAAGAAGAAAAGATGCGTAGGTTTGCAGTAGTCAAGAGCTGTCTCGCTGCTTGCTGGTACCCAGCTCTAGAGAGAAGACGATGAAGCATGACACCTGAGTGGGAAGACATTCAATGAGCTAGAAGTCGTCCTGAATGGAACCAGTCTCCCCCATTAGGATCTGAGGCTCCCACAGACCTACTCCTGCCCCCATAGAGAGTCAGTCCCTGGACGCCTACCCCACAAGGAGCACTGGTTGACAAGAGAGGATTTCAACAGCACTTTATTAATATGAGAGGCTGTCCCCTTTCCGTTAATCTTTCCTCCAAACTCCAATACATAGAGATAAATGGAACCTAGAAGATAGGGAGGAAGTAGAGATGAGTGAAAGCTGAGCTACTCCCTTCCTTTTCCACTGCTGGCACAGCCACAGGGACACAGCTCTTCTGCACGGCAGGAGGCTGGTGAGGGAGTGGTCTGGCAGCACAAGCACAGGAGGAACTGTAAACAAGTCCAGTCACACAAGCTTTATTCAAGCCACCACTGGCCTCATATCGGGTGGGCCAAGCACAGCCTAGCCTGGAATCAGAATGAGAGGACATTACAAACAGCCGAGTTAAACAGCATGGAGACAGGGAAGGCTGAAGAACCGGGTCCGTGTGTGAAACCTGCTACCCCAGTTACGGAGGCCACGGAACGCTGGGCCTGAACCCAGGCTCAGTCTGCTCTGTGCCTGTGCTCCTTCGCTGGGTCCAGCTGGCTCCCTGTGACCCGGGGGTAAGTCTTAAATGATCAAGGCATGAATTCCAAGGACCGCATGACACGTGGGTAACACAAGGTCCAAGTCATCAAAGTTGCTCTTTGGGCCCCTTCTCCTTGGCCGGTTCATTTGCTGAGTGCATTTAGCGCCCTTGCTGCTTTGGCCGAGAGCAGAGGCAATTCCTGGGAACATACCTCCGGGGCCAGCCAGTTTGCACAGTCCCAGCCTTGTCGCCAGCCCTGGCACAGCTGGACAGGGCCCGAGGCACAGGACTTTGCTGGACACCCTTTCCTTGGTCGATTTCCACCTCCAACGAGTAGACACTCAAAGAAGCCAGTTCAATTAGGCTTGGGAAGGGGACACCGCATCTTTGAGTAATGAGGTTGGGGAGCAGGGAAAACATTTTCCACTAGCTCATGTCTCACTGTATGGCATTCCGATTTCATGACACTTCGTAATAAATCACTGCTTATCACTCACATGGGAACGGAACATGGCTCCAGTTAAGATTCGTTAGTGATTGTAAAGAAGAAACATGAATTGCCGTATATCAGGGCTGCTCCATCATCTTCCTGTCCACGGCAGGCGTTTTTTTTTTTTTTTTATTGTTATATTTACTGTAACCGTTGTTTAAAGCATAAATAAGTGGAGGGAAAGAGCCCCAAATATGAATGATGAAAATAAATGTATCTTCTTTCTGCGTGTGTGCGAGCCTCTGACGATGACTCTGCACAGCAGCTTGCGCCCGGCGTCGGTGGCCGCTCCGTTCAGAGAAACTGCATGCACCTCAGGTTGCCCCCTGTTCCCCACCACCTCCCACCTTTCTCTGTGCCAGGGAACCGGCAGCACATGCGTGTTCATGGATGGAGGCCCGGCACGTGTGCTGTTCCAGTTCCAGGCTTTGGCCCCCTGAACCGTGTCGGCCTCCATGCTGGCGACAGAGGCTGGCATCCCTTACAGCGGTCCCTTCAGATCCCAGGGAGCAGGGGGAGTGCACGCAGGAAGAAAAAGCTGGGGTTTGGGTTTGGGCTGGGGGCCAACCTGCAAAATAAAAGCTTTAATTTAAGGTGATCCAGCGGGTGTGTCCTTTGGGGCGAGCAGAGCCCTTCGGGAGGAAGTCCTGGCGGTGGAGCCTGCTCCCCAGGCTGGGACATCAGCGCCAGAGGCTCTTGGCGTCTGACCCTTTGACAGCCCGTGGCCCCCCTCGGGGAGGAGTCCACAGAGGAAAGGTTCGGTGCCTGAGGGGCACCCACTGCTCACCTGGGGACGACAGGAAGCCACAGGCTGGCCCTCGAAATGTGACGGGGCGCCCTGGCTAACTCCTGCCCAACCGAGTGCCCGAGGCCCCCCGCCTTCTCCCCTCATCCTCTCCCAGCACCAGACACAGCCACGTGGGCGAGAGGGCTCCCGGTCCCTGTCACAGGACCCATAGAACTTTCCGGAGAAGCTGAGGTGAAGCTGTCTGCTGCCGGCGAGCATTGCCTAGCAGCCATTTCTGCTTCATGAGAGGATCTAGAACATTTCAGATTGTTCTACAGAGAAACACAACCCATCCACAGTTAGAGATGGAAGAGAAGGTTTTGAGAACCCTGGCCTGCGAAAATCTAGGGCTGGAGGCCGGGAGGGGGTTTTGTTTGAACTGGGACGACCTGCTCATCCTGAGGGCCTGGGTGGGCCTGGATGGGTCTGGGGGGGCCTGGGTGTGTGCCCCACCCTGGGAAACACAGTCCCAGCAGAGGAAAAGGAAAGGTGGGTCGCCTCTCAGGATCCCCCTGCCCTGGTCCTCACGCTGCTGCCTCCTGGCATCAGAGCTTCCCTCGTGGCAGGGGGTTGGGGGGTGGTGGTGGTAGGGCGGTGAGAGCGAGTGTGAAGGTCAAGCGGGAGCCAGCAGAGGCACGCAGAGCAGTGGTAACCGGCTCTTAGAGGCTGATGGTGCCTTACGGTTGCTCCATTCACTCCATGGGTGTTTACTGAGTGCCAGGATGCCAGGCCCAGCCTTCCACCGTGATCAGGGGCACCAGACACCTCTGAGGAGGAACTGAGGGTCTCAAGCTCATCCTGGGGGCTTTCCACCCATTATCTCCGCTCCCAGCCCTCCCCTCCCGTGTTATCTGGCCCATCTCACAGATGGGAACACTGCCCAGAAAGAGGGAAGTGATTTCTCCAATCAGTGGCCCAGCTACTCAGGTCTGATCGCGAAGCCCCTGCCATATAACGCCCGTTCACACCGATGGGCTCGTTGGAAGCCTGAGACCTACCTTTGAGCGCAGGTGAGACAGAGAGAGACCGCCGCTCAGGAAGGCCAGGTGATTTGATCAACGCCACACAGAGCTCCCGAGGGGAAGAGCTGGGGACAGAGACCCTACATCTCTGTTCCCTGTGCACCCAGCCTCTCTCCCCGCCCAGGGGCGGAAATGGAGAGCAGAGCTTCAAGTTCCTCTCCTCCTTGGAACTGATAAAGACGCCGCCTACACAGTGCTATTTCATACTTGAATACTCCTAACGTGTGCCGATTACATATTAAAATGGCACTCCCCGTGTTTTCTAAACAGTTAAAAGATCCCTCTTAAACGTCATGACAGAGACATCCAGCCCACTTAGCAGCGTTATAAGGGCTTTGGAAAGAATTTAGAGCATTGCACAGCATCTTCCAGTTTGGCGGCGGAGACAAAGAGAGACCACTTTCGTGCAAGAAAAAAACAAAACAAAACACTGGCAACAGAATGTGCTCCATGCGGAGAGCGAGCGCACCCATTTGGAGTGAAATCGGGATGATGCTTAGAAACCAGTCTCAATGCAAAACCCTAATTTGTGCAAACGGTTCTGTCTCGGGTACTCGATGGCTCTTCAGAAGCAAGGGCGTGCTATCCACCAAGCAGCCGGTGCCCACAGGCTGACGTCGTGTCTTCCCGGGAGGAGACATCACTGTACATCGCGCTTTCACTTCAAAACCGGCCTCATAACCACCGCACAGAGCGCTCCAGTCTACACAACGTGCAGCTTCCTTTACCCCCCACCTCCACCCCCACGGCCTTCAGAACAGAAATCAGAGCAGGGGAGTACATATTTGACAACGCTGTTCAGGCAACCTTGCTAACGATTTCTGAGCCAGCTCCAGCGGAGGCCTAAATGCCGGCGGCATCCATAAACAAGTCTACGCCGGCCAATTAGGGAGCCGCAGCCGGCGTCCTGTCAGGGCGTCTGCATGGCGACGCGGCTGAGATCAGAGCCGTGAGGGATGGCTGGGCGGCTGCGGCGATGGGCGGTGCGCAGACGGATGACTATCATTACGATATTACGGGGCCCTACACCTTCCCAATTACTGGCAGGCTCCATTAATTACCCCCGCATCTCCCTAATAGGATCCGTGGCCCGGCTTATCAGCGCCTTCCCTCTGTCTACCTAAACCCCCACTCAGCAGTCGATCACCTATGAAAAATGAGGCCGTGCGGCTTCGAGTGGCCTATTTAAAGGAATAAGAAAAATGAACGTGGAGGAGGCGGGGGGGAAGTGCAGGAGCGAAGCGGCTAAAGCAGCAGCCACGGCATTCTGGCCACGCCGGCTCTGTGGCTCCTTCCCATGGGAGACCGTGTTAGAGCATGTACTGTGACCAATATGGGCACATGAGTGTCTCCTTCACACACACACACACACACACACACACACACACTCATTCCCTGCTGGAACGCTTCCACTGCCTTCCATCATATACAAAAGAACATGCAAATTCCACCCACATCTCTAGCCTTCTGGTCTCTTCGTCCGCACCCACTAAGCCCCACCTACCCTTTTGGCTCCTTTAACATATTAAACGCACACCGGCCTCAGCGCCTTGGCACTCGCTGGTCCGTTTTTTCCTAGAACATGGTTCAAATGGGACACATAAGCTGGGACCGCACAGCCCTTGAGCTAAGAAAGCGTTTACATTTTATTTATTTATTTATTTTTAAAATATATATTTTATTGCTTTTTTACAGAGAGGAAGGGAGAGGGCTAGAGAGTTAGAAACACCGATGAGAGAGAAACATCCATCAGCTGCCTCCTGCACACTCCCTACTGGGGATGTGCCTGCAGCCAAGGTACATGCCCTTGACCAGAATCGAACCCGGGACCTTTGAGTCTGCAGGCTGATGCTCTATCCACTGAGCCAAACCGGCCAGGGCAAGCTTTTACATTTTATTTTATTTTTATTTTATTTATTTATTTATTTATTTTAAACATATTTTATTGATTTTGTACAGAGAGGAAGGGAGAGAGATAGAGAGTTAGAAACATCGATGAGAGAGAGAGTCATCGATCAGCTGCCTCTTGCACACTCCCTACTGGGGGTATGCCCGCAACCAAGGTACATGCCCTTGACCGGAATCGAACCCGGGACCTTTCAGTCCCCAAGCCGACGCTCTATCCATTGAGCCAAACCAGTCTCGGCAAGCTTTTACATTTTAAATGGTCAAAAGTGCAAATAAATAAATGAGTGAAAGAAGAGGAAGAAGAAAAGTGTTGCTGGCACCTGGGTTAGACGGATGACTATCATTATCTCCTCGGGATGGGTTCCTTTTTACACTCTAGGCTCCTCCCGCGTCACCGCCCAGAGATGCTGGCCCTGAACGTGCTAGTGCAGGCCCCTCCACTGCTTCATTTCATCATGCTAGTCACCAGAGATGCTAATTTATTGGTTGCATATATTAATGGGCCACTGTGGTTCTCAACTTTGGCTGGACATGAACTCACCTAGAGAGCTGTTAAGAATACTGGTGCCTGTCTGGCCGGCATGGCTCAGTGGCTGAGTGTCGACCTATGAACCAGGAGGTCACAGTTCAATTCCCGGTCAGGGCACATGCCCGGGTTACAGGCTCGATCCCAAATGAGGCGTGCAGGAGGCAGCTGATTGATGATTCTCTCTCATCATTGATGTTTCTATCTCTCTTTCCCTCTCCCTTCTTCTCTGAAATCAATAATAATAATAAAAAAAATTACTGGTGCCAGGACTGACTTTCAGAGAATTTGGGTCAATGACTTGGGGTTGGGGCCCAGGCCTTGATGTACATGTTTTTAAAGCTTCCTCTGGGATTCTGTCAATAGCCAAGCTGGAGGACCCCTGCTATTGTCTGTCTCTTCCTCCCAGAATGTTGGCTCCCTGAGGTCACGAGTGTGGCCGTGATCCTGCCCTTCAAACGATGCCCGGGGCAGAGGAGGTGCAGGGCAGTGTCCCACGGCCCAAGGAAAGCCTGTGTCTCACACGCGTGTACGAAGACCCGAGGACGACAGCGCTGTGACAGTGGCCCGGGGTTTCCCCAGCGGAAGGTGTGCATCACCAATGGGCGGCAATTCCAGGAACCCCGTGCGGTTGCTGGAGACCCAGCCCCTGTGGAGGGTGAAGAAATGTGATCCTCCCCGCTGGTATCTTGCTCCTATCAGCAGCACTAGCAGCGCTCAGCTGCTTTTGCATTTATGCGTGATAATCCTCCCGCATGAGGACTCGGCAACCACCGAACGCGCTTCCTCTTTCAAATTAAATACACTGAAAAGAGCAGAGATTTCCATCCTTCATCTGCTCACAGATGATAAAACATTTCCAAATCGTCAGCCATCGCATTTTTTTTTTTTTTTTTTAAATTCTAAGGACGGCCAACTGTTCCCAGTGATTTCGATTACATTTCCTACCTATTATTTCATGTAATGGCATCCCTTAAATTTTAAATTAGCTTTGAAGAATAAAAATAATTGAATTCCTGCTGTTTTGTGTACATAGAGGGTGACAGGAGCTAATGTGATAATTTAAACTGTAAATGAGTCTTCACTTTGTGTTCATTAATTACAGCTAATTACTGAATTACAAACCTTCTTGGTTAGGCACTGTTATGTATTCATGTAGCATGTTGAATCTCCAGCTGGTATAAAACTGTTTTATAGACTTACAAGCTGACACACCAAGCTACCACTGAAACAATTCCGTTTGAAAACAAGGGGGGTGGGCACGCGTTGCCGCAAACGCTTCTCGGAATTAAAAGAACAGACACCATGCTTCCAGCTCGTATCTTCGGGGATGGAGGCTCTTGCACGTATAATTAGAACAATTTATGCCACAGGAACGAAAGGGAGAGCAAAGCTGGTCTCCATGCCGAGTGAAAATCTATACTGCAGCATGTAATTTGTGAGGCTTGAGTGTTCCTGCCCTTATCTTCTTGTTCCCTGGAAACTGAGCATCATAATTATTTATTAACCGATCCTGCTTTTAATAACAAAGAAGTGAAAAGGATGCTGGAGAGCCCGCCCATCCTTTACGATCAGAAAGGGCCGGAAAGGAAAGGTTGAAACCGACAGGCCAAGGAAGGGGTCAGAGTGCATTCTCTCTCTCGTTAAGTTAAAAAACAGCATGTTTTCACAGCGAGGCAGGCCCCATGCTTGATGGAACGTTAGTATCTTCTGCATCATTTTGGACGCCATTTGAAAGGCTCTGGTGGTGTCTGGTTTGCTGAGATTTTCTCTAAAATAGTTGGGGGAACACTCACATGGAGCTCTGCCGGGCCAGGCTAGCCTTGAGTGCAGGGGAAGAAATATGCAAAGCCAATGGGTAGGTTTAGTTTCATCACCTCCCTCATTTTTTCCACTCATTAGATAGTTTTACCCAGCGTTTACTTTACAAGGTGCACAAGGCCAGGCACTATGAAGTACTAATAGAAGAATCAGCAAGGATTTCACACCTGCCATGGGAGACCGGTAACGACCCTCAGTTTTTCTTGGGGGAACCACCTTTCTCTCATTGTCAGGCCAGGGCCTTGGGTGGGGGGATCACCCCACATCCAAGCTAGAAGGCTGGGCACCTGACTCCATCTGGCCAATCAGCGTGTTCCATTCTTCTGGCCACAGTGGCTGGTCCCAGGATGAACACATGACCCAAGCCGGTCCAATGCAAGGTTTTTGCTGGAACTCTTTTCTGTGGAGAAGCTGAGTCTGGTGCTTCTGGGTGGCTTCGGAGCCGCAGTGGGGGCAGGGAAACCTGCCTGAGAATGACGCCACTGCAGAGGGATCAGATCTAGAGGCGGAGAAGGCCGGACTTCCCATGGCACCATGTGAGCTTTGCATGAATCTGGTTACACCTTTGACCTTCACAGGGGACCACACAGTCCCTCTTTGCTAATGCTGGGCTGAGTGGACTTTCTGTCACGGGCCCTCACAGCCCTCACTAGTGCAAACATGATCATAAACCGAGGCGCGGAGGGACACAGGGCCCACAAGGGCCTTCTGTCGGCCCAGAAGAGGCGAGGGCCTTTTCCAGCCGGAGAAGAGAAGAGGAGCCCCGGAGGCTTTCTAGAGGAGCTGGGATTTAACAAAAAGGAGGGCTTGCTCTGGGAGGAGGCGGGGAGAAAGGGAACAAGAAGATGGAATTCCCAGGGAGGTCTGGGGCTTATCGCCGGATCACACGAAATTCCTGGGCCACGAATACATGAAGATGAGGGAAAGCGCTGAAGTAACTCATGGGCCAGACCTTGCCCGTCCACCCAGGTAAGCCATTTGGGAGGGCAGGTGTAGACGCATAGCTACACCACGGGGTAGCAAGTGCCCTACCCATGGCCGTCCCGAAGCTCCTGGCTTTGTGAATGGTACTCTCCTAATGACTGTGGGCAGGATCAGGGTGGCTTCTTGAATGTGAAAGAAAAGAAGGCACATTATCTCTGGCTGGTGTTGCTTAGTGGTTAGAGCCTCAGACTGTGCCCTGAAGGGTCCTGAATTCAATTCCTGGTCAAGGGTAAGTACTTGGGTTGCAAGTTTGATCCTGGACCAGGTTGGGGCACCTTCAGGAGGCAACCAATTGATCTCTCTCTCTCCCCCTTCCCTTCGCGTTTCTTCCTCTCCCTTTCTCTCTTCCACTTTCTCTAAAAATCAGTAGAAAAATAACCTCAGGTAAAGATTAACGAAAAAGAAAAAGAGAAAAAAAGAATAAGAAGGCACATTGCCTCCCACTGTTAATCATGGGTAGGGTTCCGTAGGAACATTCTTTCAGAGATTCTCTCACGGCATGAGTTTTGAGTTTACATACTGGGGCTCTGGAAGGATCATAGCTGTGCTCACTGAGTGCGGTTTCGCCAGACACTGTGTTACAGCCTTTTTACCAACAGCCACAGCAAACCACCGGTGAGTGTCCACTGCGTCCCAGACACTGTGCTGAGTTACTGATGACACCAGCACATGTTACTGAAAACAGAAGTCAACAGAGAGCACACTATGTGCTTACCACTGTGCCAAGTTCTTTTCCTGCATCATCTTGTTTAATTTTCACCACAGCCCTGTGAGGCAGGGAGTATTATCGGGCCCATTTTACAGATGAGGAAACTGAGTCTTAGAGAGAGTGGTAAAGTGACTCACCCAAAGTCACACAGCAATAGGGGAGCTGAGCCTACAAATCTGGATTCTCAAATAGATGCTTTTTGCTACCTGGCCCGCATGCCTTCCCAGTTTTTTTTTTTTTCCCCTTCATATGGATCTGTTTTTCACTTTTGTCTAAGGTCCTTTCTGAACTTTGTGCTCATCACTCTGGGAAACAGAAACTAGATAAGGAAAGGGCCAGCACAGCAGTGTCGCAGAGCAGCCCTGTCCTGCCTCTGAGGTCTTTGCTGCGTCCCCTCCATTGGGCTCTCTCCTCTTGGTCTTCCTTGTCTTTGCGCCGCCAGCATCTTGCCCTAGAATCTTCCATGGAGCCTGGTGTATGGGAAGCACTCATGTTTTTGGACCATCTGAGCTGCATTGAATTAAAATTGCTCCTTTCCTAAGTTTTCAAGAGCCAGTATGGTCTCCAAATCAGCAGGGAAATCCCCCATGAAAGGGCTGGGTGGCTGATTCAGAAGCTTCCTGTCTTTCTGTGGTTGGGGAATATCAGGTATCCCGGATTTCTTGGTTTTGCTTTTTCTTTTTCATTCATGGGCATTCAGAAACACCATGTGAAAGAAAGCACGCTCTCTCCTATTTCAGCCTGGAGGATAACCGGTTTGAATAAAGACGCGGGAGGGGCCCCGCTGACCCTCCACAGCTGCGTGTCTCCGGATCTGCCTGCTCACAGCCCGGCTAAAGCTCTGTCAGCTACTGCAGTCCTGGGTGCCAGGCAGATGGTTGCAGGATTGTCCGCGGCCCGGAGAAATCTCAGAAAGCCCATACATCCAAATAGACCTGTGCCAAGCATGATGTTTGCTTGCTCTGTGGTTGTCCAGGCTTCCTAAGATCTTGTGTCTGTGTTTGTTGTAGCTGAAAGCCCAGTATTGACCTTCAAAACTGCTACATGTGGAAACCAAGTCAAATAACTCTTTGGGGACAGACAACTCAAGTGTCTTTCCTTCATGAAACCCGTCTTCCTGTGATTCCTAGTTTCCAGACCAAGTGCCTTAGCACTTACTGGTATGTTGTCTGTCGTGCTGGGAGACCACTTCTCATGCTAGTTCATCTCGGTACAATGATCCTTTGGCTGTTAACATCTTGATGGTGAAGACAGTGGGCTTCAGGCTTCCTCAGGCTTGAGTTCAAGGTCAACCTGCCACTTCCAAACCGAGCGACCATAAATGAACCGAGGGACCGTAAATGACCTCTCTGAGGTCACGGTGGTGATTACGTGAGATGGTGCATGTGCAATACTTAGTGTTCAGCTAAGTGCTCAACAGGTCATCTTTGTTGTGATGTGACGATGATGACGTTGACAATGATGATGACAATGATAGCGGCATCTCATACTGTTTAAATAGCTCATTGCCCTCAGGATATATTAGGCCAATAATACTTCCTTAGTCCATCTTTGATGATTCAGTAATACTAGTTCAGAGTAGGAAACAGATCTCCAACCAATGCTGCTGCTGGATGAGGAGGGGCTGGGGAGGAACAGAGAGGGCACAGATAGAACATCCTTGCCACCTGCAGAGTCCCTGGGATGGATGCTGTTGGTTGCCTACCGGAAATCCATTTCCCTCTTCTTTCTTGCTGATAAAATTCTGGCTTTGTTTTTGGTGGCAACATGCCCAACTAAAGGCTCATGTCATCGGATCTTATAGCCAGGAAGGATGAGATCACATGGTTCTGGCTGAGGAGGTTTAAGTGAAGTTCTGCTGGGTTTCTGGGAAAGTTTGCACCTCTGCGGAGAGGGGACAAAGGTGGCTGGGACAGTTATTTTACTCCTTTCCTCACCTTTTGTAAAGATTAAATTTATTGGGGTGACATTGGTTCACAAAACCTTTCAGGTTTCAAGTGTCCAACTCAATATGTCATCTGCATATGAATGAAATGCAGCATCATACTTGGTACATCGTAGGCACTAAGATAAATATTTCAAATGTGGCATGAAAGCATAAATGGTAAGTCACATGCCCCTCTCCACAGCGCCACCGAAGAAGGGCTTATCATCTTCCTTCCCCATCATAGATTTATTTCAGATGCTTCCTTATCTCGTCCTACAAATGGGAGTGATAATAATTCCCACCTTATCAGGGTGCTGTAATATTAACTGAGATGCTACATATAAAGAGCTGCTATATGCTGGGCCCAGGGTTAAGTGGCATTCTTGTCCTGTCTTGGTGAGATTAACACAGGGACAAACAGCTGGGAGATTTGGGTCAAATCCATTCTGCATTCTGGGTTTCAGTTCTTCCCGCTGTAGAATGTGGATTTAAGACAGAATCAGCATTTCCTAAACTTCCTGTCACATATAATCTTCTTGACAGTCACCTGTATTCTTGCTACTATTTTTTCAACCTGATATCTTTATTTAATATGAGTCACTTTTTTAAAGCCTTATTATAAGCAATAATATCCATGGGATCATAGATATACAGGACAGGGCAAAAGTAGGTTTCTAGCTGCTCATATGAATAATAAGACAATAATCTCTAATAATAAGAGGGTAATATGCTAATTTGTTCAGACGATATTTCGGATGTCATTCTGGGTGCCTGTTGGCACTGGAGGAGGGAAGTCTGGGGCCCGGGTGCTGGAGATAAGCTTGAGGCCAGCGGCCAGGAGAAGGAAGGCCTACTCTTGCATTAATTTTTGTGCATTGGGCCTCTAGTTAAGAAATATAATACAAGAATAAACGCTGTGTTTTGAGTACTCACAACTGTAAACCTATGTTTTTGCCATCCTATATATATGTCAGTGCTTTTCAACTGGGGTGATATTGAACCCCAGAGAACATTTGGAAATGTCTGGAGACATTTTAGTAGTCTCATCTGGGGAGTGATGGTGCTGGCATCTGGTGGGTGGAAGCCAGGGATGCTGCTATACGTCCCACAATGCATAGGAGAGCCGACAACATCCCACAATGTCCATAATGCTGAAGTTGAGAAACCCCCATACATACGTATGTACACACTCATGCATGTGAATACACTTGAAAACAAATATGTAACCCTTCCCCCTACCAAAAGATCATCCAAGTACCATATAAATCGCCCTGCATAGCCTCAGGGACCAGAGTGCCAAGTGCCAGGAGTTCCCTAATGAGCTGATTTCAAAAACTCCCTTCTTCTCTAAAACTCAGTGAAGTCAAATGGAAGACCACAGATTGTTTCTCTTATGACTTAGGGCAAAGAAAGGAATTTCTTCAGAAACAGCACATCATCTTTGGGAAGACAACCACCCTCATGTCCACATAGTGATATAGCTCCAGAATTCAGCTATAGAAATGGTCTGAATTGCCAGAGAGAGTAAAGCAAAGGACCTTGAAATACAAGCATCTCTTGGAGCCATGTGACAACCTCCATAGTCTCGGCGCTCGAAGTATGTGCCAATCACAAGAGCCTCAGATTCCTGGCAGCGCAGTGGATGGCTACCATTCCCTGCCCTGGCCTGGGAAGCATGCTGTCCACATGCATGGCAGTTCCATAGCAGAGCCATGGTTAGGATTGTAATCTCCCTCTCTTTCTGACTTTCCGAAAATGGCATTGTAACCTCAGTGAGCTCATTGCCCACCCTCAGCCATCAACAGGAATTGGGAATACATAATTTGCAATTGATTGCAATGGATGCAGAGTCCCATGGCCACATTTAAAAACTCTCTTCAGGGAGTTCTCTGCTTGTATGTGACAAGCAGAATCCATTTTTAAATTGGACCCACTTATACTTCAAGGTGAGAAGCCATGGTGGGGAAGACTGGAGCCGGAGCTAGACAGGTGACTTAGAATCCTGCCTTGTTTTCTACCTGAGCTATCATAGCAACACGTGATGGCTGTGTGCACACAGTTCAGACTCCACCCTCAGCGCAATCTCGAGAGGTGGTTAGAGGAGGAGCTGTACCCCCATTAACCAATGTGAAGACTGAGTTTGGGGAACCTCCACAATGCTATTTCTGTATCTCCATTTCCTCAATTTCTAATTTGCATGACTCTGGGACAGCCTAACAGACATGTCTCCTCCATAGGATGCAGCCGACCCTTCCCCTCCTGGAATTGGGGCAGAGGAATAATCTAGACGGACTCACTTGAAAGTACAGACACTAATTGGTACAATTACACTAAGCCATTCTCAGCAGAGTTTAACCCCTTTGATGATTTGGATAAGTTAATGGTTCCCTGGAAGGCCACATCATCTCAGACCCACATACATTCTTACGTGCATTGCCACTGGCGACTGTCCCTTCCTTTTTGAGGTCCTTAGCAGAAGTGATTTTTGTTTACTTGGACACCAATGTAGGTCAGGTCTCTAGACCTCCCATCCCCCTCATAATATGGCTAGAATTCCTGGGAGTCACGATGAAGCTAGGATTCACCAGAGAAGAGCACAGAGAGGAAGCAGCATTCCCAGGAGGTGACCCTCCACCCCAGTTGATAGAGCTGTTCAATGCAGACGCTCAAAAGAAACAAGTGTCCTTCAGACATAGCTTTCTGCAGTCTCTGTTTTGGATTCAGAAACCTGTATCAATGTGAGCCCCTCAGGGTCACACCCACCCACTGCTGGCTAGTTGCTTTCTTTCAAGTTAAAGAGGGGAAAGCTAAACGAAATTCTTTCTCCAGGTACACCTGCTTGCACAAGCTGAAGATGAACATGCTCACTTCCTTCTACCGATTCTGCTGTTCAAGTAGGGCAGGGGAGGGTGGAGGGAGTGGGGACCTGGCATGCAACCCAGAAGGGTAGGGGAAGCTGAAATCGCACCTCGCGTCTCTCCACCAAGGTTTGATTCTCTTTATGACTATGATCCGCCAATCCGTAATCAAGGGTTAATTTCACAGCTCACTGCTTCATCTAGCATAATATCCATTCAGACTAATTAAATCTGTCTAATAATGTGAGTGTCTTTGTCTTTGTTCTTCCCCTTCTTTGTTTTACACCCTTCACATCTCATCTCCAGAACCACACGCCATCACACTCTCCTTGACAAGCAGAATCCATCCCTAAAATTAAAACATTCCTGACCTATCTGCAATGACAAGGCAGGCGAGCTGCACGGCGCTTCGGCCCATGAAGGGAGCTGACACATTTGTTTTTAATTTCAAAAGAGTAGAAAGTGAAGATCTGACCCCGTCAATCAAGCCCCGTGACAAGTTTAATCATTGGTGCCCCACAAAAATCACGGCTAAATAGGAATGCAAATACTGTATCACAGGGCTCTTATAAATGCTAATCAAGGAGAAGTAATCAACTGACAATTTCACTGATCTCTTTTCTGAAGAAGTCACTCAACACTGGGTCTCTGGGCCACAAAGAGAAGAGAGAGAGACAAAAGGATTGATGTGGTTTCCCCCCAACCTTCCTATTATTTTTCCTTCCAGGACATTTCTTTTTCAAGAGAGAATTCATTCTTTGATCCATCGTTGAACTTTAAAGCAAAGAACTTACGCAGTTATATGTCAAATGTACTTTATTATCAGTACCCGGTCAGGCAGACAACGCACCGAAACTTCCGCTAAAATAAAAATCATCATTTGTCTTTGTCATTAATCTGTTCTCAAATTCTCTTATATCTTAAAAGTGACTGACCTTCTCTGTGAGATGGGGAGGGAGAGGAAAAGTTTTACAAGTAGTTGGAAATCTGAAAATTGTGATCATGGTAAAGAGAGAGAGAAAGAGAGAGAGAGATGGAGAGAGAGAGATCCCCTTAAAAAAACTTAATACAGGGCTGATGAAGAATTTATAAGCAATCACCAAGAAGCTCTGAACCAAGTGGCTCTGCCCTCAGCGTGGACACTTGACAGTGCTTAGAGAAAGAACGGAAATTGAAGGTATATTTTCCACATGGGCCTTGAGTGCTTTGTGTTTTGCAAAACTTAGAACTTGAGGGTTTTTTTCTTTCTTTTCTATTTTTTTTTTTAACCAGGAAGTCCTGAATAAATCCAATCCATTGATTACTTCTATTTGAAACACCTATTTCATGGAACCGTAGCAAGAAAAGAAATGAGCCAGTATCAAGTTACTCCATTTTTGCCCTTCCCTAAATATAGAACATTCTAGAAGTTCAGGGATTGGCAGATTATTCCTGTGGAACTTACCAAACCAAGTTCCAAATAATCAAGGTGGTCGCCTTCATCATAAGGACAGAAAAGTGGAATTTGGGAGTTTTGTTGGAGATGGTAGTTGGTAGTTTCCCATATTTGTCATGTTTCCTGTAAGAGGTGCCTGCTGCCAGTTCATGAGCTAAGAATGCCCTTTACATTGTATTTGTTTGTTTGTTTGTTTATTTAATGTTTTACTTATTCTAGAAAGAGAGGAAGGGAGGGGGGAGAGAGAGAGACAGACAGAGAGAAAAATCAATGTAAGGGAAACATCGATAAGCTGCCTCCTGCACACCCCCTACTGGGGACCTAACCCGAAATCTGGAAATGTACCCTGACTGGGAATCAAACTGGTGACCTTTTAGTGCATGGGATGATGCTCCAATGAACTGAGCCACACCTGCCAGGGCAGTTTTTACATTTTTAAATGGTTGAGAAAAAAATGAATAGGAGAAAGTTTTGGGATGTGATCATTACATGAAATTTTCAAATTCCAAAATGCTGATGTGAGTGACCATAGGAAGTTGTGCTGGAACACATTTGGGCCTGTTTCCTTGTGTGTCTTTCTGTCTGGTTTCACGCTGCAGCGGCAGAAGTCAACGGTGGCACCGGAGGTTGTGTGACTTAACGTAAAGTATTCACTGACTGGCTCTTTATAGAAAACATTTGTGGACCCCTGTTTTATATTGTCATGCTAGGTTTTGGTTGTGCCTCAGTTTCCCTGCCATGGAAATGTCTCTCTTCCAACAGCTATGTTGAGGTATAATTGATAAGTAAAACTGTAACTATTTCAAGTGTACTCTGTGATGATTTAACATGCATTATGAAACCATGACCACAATCATGTTAATTAACACACCCATCACCCCACTTACTTTTGTGTGTGTGTGTGTGTGTGTGTGTGTGTGTGTTGAGAAAGCTGAAGGTGTATTCTTTTAGCAACTTTTAAGTACACACTATTATTAATGACTAGAGGCCTGGTGCAGGGATTCATGCACTGGTGGGGTCCCTTGGCCTGGCCTCCAGGGATTGGGCCAAAATAGGCTCTCCAACATCACCTGAGGGTCCTGGATTGTGAGAGGGAACAGGCCATGCCAAAGGACCCGACAGGTGCACTACCAGGGCCAGGGAGGGATCTCAGGAGGGCATCAGGGCAATATGGCCCCTCTCGCCCAATCCTGATGGGCTGGAGCCCAGCAGCAAGATAACCTACTGATAGGAGAGTCTGCTCCTTGGTGGTCAGTGTGCGTCATAGCAACTGGTCAAACAGTCCAATGGTGGGTCATTCAGCATATTAGGCTTTTATTATATAGGATAGTCACCATGCTGAAATCAGACACCAACTCACTCATCTTCTGACTTAAAGCTCATACGCTTTGACCAGCATTGACCTATTTCTCCCAATCTTCAGCCTCTAGTAATCACCATTCTACTCTGTTTCTATGAATTTGTCTTGAAAAAAATCTGCATATAAGTAAAATCCCGAGTATTTGTCTTTTTCTGCCTGGCTTATCTTACTTAGCATAATGTCCTCCAGGTTCAACCACATTGCCACAAATGGCAGGATTTCCTTCTATCACATGGCTGAATAACATTATGTTGTATGGAAATTTTTAATAAGCGAACATCATCAGTGATGCATTTGGTTTCTCAGATGTAGATTTTTAGCTACTGGAGGAGGACAGGCTCCCTTCTGGGGAGATGAGCCTCCTCACAGGATGGGCAGCTTCTCTGAGGGAGAGGTGCTCCTCTCTGCAGGTCAGTCAATCACAGAGCCCCGGGGCTGCTGGCTGCTCCAGGCTCAGTAACACTGCTTCAAATTAAGATAGAATTTATTTTGGAATAATAATGGGGCTCCAAAAATAGAACACTGACGACAACAACAAAAAAAGGATCTGCTTCTTTATTTCTGTTCTAGTGTGGAGTCCTTGGAAGCCAGTGTGACCCAAACGGTAGTACCTATGATGGGAAATAAGGAGGGCATTCAATTTGTTGCTCTAACAATACTATGGCAGCAAATCACAAGAGATGATATTTCTGCCCGACATGCCCAGATGTTTAATAGATTCACACTCAGACACATATCTACTCTAAAAATATATTTAATGGTTATCCAGAATGCTCTCTTAATATTTTCTAGGGTCGTTTTGTTATTCTTATTTTATAGTTAAACCGATTTTCCTTGGGTTTAGACAAAGGTTCTCAACTGGGGTGACTTGTATCCCTGGAAGGAGGAGAGCAAGGCCAGGGTACAAGAAAAATGCTGGGGATGGTTAGCAATGTCTGCAGACACTTTTGTTGTCACAACTGAAGAAGGGTGCAGAGCTACGGGTATGCAGTGGGTAGAGGCCAGGGATGCTGCTAACATCCTATACATATCCGACAGGTCCCCCCACAACGGGGAAATATTTGGCTCCAGATGTCTATACAGTGGAGGTTTAGAAACCCTCAGTTAGGGAAGCAAAAGAGTGCAAGGTGATTGCCTTTGATGCTGGATAAATCTGGATTTTAACCCAGGTTTCTCAAACTTGCCAATACTGACATGTAGTAGGTTGGATAATTAGTAGTGGGATGGGGGCCGCCCTGTGTCCTGTAGCATATATGGCCTCTACCCACGAGATGCTGGCAGTGCCACCACCCTCCAGTAGTGATAAAAATGTCTCCAGATCTTGCCACTGTTCCCTGGGCAGGTGGGCCGTGTCGCCCTGGTTGAGGAACACTGGTTTAAGGATGAAGTGGTGACTTGCTGGCTTGGCTATGTTGAACCTGCCACGGACTGCCTGCAGGGAGGTGAGCCCATGTATGGAAGAGGTGCCACCCGGAAGTGCTCAGAGCTGTAGCCAGAATACATTGCTCTGAAGAGATTTCCTAAAAGGGGTTGGTGAAGTTTACAGGAAACTCTGAAAGAGGGAGGCATGTGGAGCGTGTTGAGACCCGACTCTGGGCTAAGTAGGCCCTGCTGCCCAGGATGTAGAGAAGCCTGTCTCCACTCTCACAGATGAGGAAGCTGAGACTCAGGAAAAGTATGTAGTCCAGGCAGGACCTCCCCTCCCCCCCGGACCCCCCCCTCCCCGGAAGTGCTGGGGCTGGGATTCAAGCCCACCAAGGCCCAAATATATGGAGGCAACCCAAAGCATTGGGTTTCTAACCGGAGTTTTGCCTTTCTTTGTGGCCTTGGAAAGTTACTGCACTTTTTTAAGCCTCTGTTTTCTCATCTATAAAATGGGGTTAGGCTACATAGGTAATGTCCTTCGAAGGAGCTGGCCCAAAGCAGGAACTCCAATTATATACTACCAAGTAGGTATTAGTACGTGCATTCCATACTGTTAATATGTGCCACGTTGCCCCTGAAGTCCTCACAATAAACTGAAGGGGACTTAATTATTTTGTATTGAATGTGAGTGTATTCAGGGGTGATTTGAACAAATAAATATATTTTACTATAAATAAAGATGGCTTTGCTCTCTCTCTTCTCCCAGCACTGCTTCCTATCATTTGGACGCTAGATTATTGTGAGGGAAGTCCAACCTTTGAAAATTAATCCTGTACAGGTGGTAAATGAGAGGCCTGACTGGGCCGTATACATGTAATGGTGGAAGTCCGTTCATTCTAACGCAGAGGCTGCTTAAGGCTGTGGGGCTGTATGCTTGACACTGGATCTAACGGATGGGTCTGAAGAGTTTTCAGTTCCTTCTTGAGAAGGTACAAATTTCTGAGTGGTTTTCCTTTTGTCTTATTCCTAAGCAACCACCACTCTTTTCCTTGATAACCACATGGAATATTACTCAGCTGTAAGAAGAGATGAAATACTGCCGTTTGTGACAACATGGATGGATCTTGAGAATATTGTGCTAAGTGAAAAAAGTTGACAGAGAAAGTCAAGAACCATATGATTTCACTCATATGTGGGATATAAAACTGAAAGCAACACATGAACAAACAAGTAAAATAAGCAAATAAGAACTCACAGACACAGATCACAGTATGGTGGTTATCAGAGGGAAGAAGGGTGGAGGGTGGTCAAAGGTAAAGGGGATGGAAAAAGATCTGACTTTGGGTGGTGGGCAGACAATGCAATATACAGCATTGACAAAACTTACTGGATCCCATCAGATATTTTTCATGTATATTTTTAAATGGAGAATATCCTCAGGGACATTTTCAAATGGTCCTTATTTATAATTTTTTTTCTTAGTTCTTATTTATAATTTTTTTTCTCTCTCTCTCTGATTTTTAATCCTTCCCATCTCACAGCACATATAAACTAATTAATAAACTTCTGTGGCACACCAAAAAAATATGTTATAATTTTCTGATCTGACAAAAAAAAAAAAAAAAAAAAAAAAAAAAGGAATAGTTTTGATTCATTCACACTGGATAGCTATTGTTGTGTTGGCTATTGTCATTTTTATTTGACAATCTAAGGGAAAAGATTTGGTTTAAACTAAATAGTTAGGTATTGCATGTTTTACAAATTCTTGTGGCAGCTGAATTTTCCAGCTGAAAATTTCTACTCTAGAGCCATTTTTCTCAGCTAGGAGGAAACTTTTTGTCTCGTAGGAGACATTTTGATGGTCAGTAGCAGAGGAGAGGGGGTGCTGCTGCCATCTGGTGGGTGGAGGCTAGGAATGCTGCTCAACATTCCATATGGCATAAGACAGTCCCAAGAGAATGACCCTGCTTAAGACATCAATAGTACCCAGGTTGAGAATGAATCTGCTTGAGGTGCTTCAGTTTGCTGCTTCAAGGGCCCCCTGAATCCAGCTCTATGGAGCTCCAAAGGACTGGATCAATTGAAAAAAATGAGTGTGACTCAGGAAAAAAAAAAAATTAGATTTTGGGGATTAAGGTCAAGGGGTGAACTAGCCAAAAAGGAATCAATGGATTATTTCTCTATATGGTGAAGGGAATACCTATTATTATTCACATTTACACATTGAATAACTATGGTGCATCTACTATGTTTTGTGCATGATGCTAGATCCAGGGCCTACATACTTTTCCTATAGGACCAGGTAGGAAATATTTTAGGATTTGTAGGCCATAGAGTCTCTGTATCAAGACTAAACCTTGTCATTGTAAGACTAATTGATTAATGAACAAGTATGGCTGTTACACAAACAGGTAGTGAACAGGATTTGGCCCATAGACAAAGATGCTAATCTCTGTTCTAGATGTTGGGGAGACAGAGATAAAAAAAGCAAAGACCCAGCTCTCAAGCAGCTCATAGTTAGGGGGAATTTACAAGTAAATAAAACCCAACGACTGTACAAAGAAATGGGCCCAGATTAGCAGATTTTCTAGATATTGTTACTACGTTCAGTGCACCTATATTGTCAGAGAAGCATATGTTTCTTCCCTATTTGAACACCCTGTTTGCCACCACCATCATCCTGCTGACTACGGAAACTTTCAACAAACATCCAAAGTGCTGGGCTGAACAGTGGGGCACAGAAGAGCTTTTCCTTTCTCCTCTCCCTCTGTCTCTGCTGCAGCTAACAGTCTGTGGTGTCCACTGATGGCCTCCTGCCTTACTCCTGTATCCACCCATCTGCTTTTCACCTGGGCACTGGGAACCCATGATCTCAAAAATCTGGCTGTGAGCCCCCAGCTTAAACCCTCCCCTGGCTCCTTTGCCCTGGTAGTAGTTTTGGTACCAAGAGAATGTGAGCATGTGCACACACACATACACACACACACATATGCACATGTCTACACACACAGATATTATTAAAAAATGTAAATACAGTGAAAAGTTGCAAATAATTATTGGTTAAATATTGTACTACTTTTTTTAAATCCAGAATTTTGCTTATGTCTATTAATACAGTGGTGCCTGCGCGCGCGTGTGTGTGTGTGTGTGTGTTTGTGTTCAGTGTGCATAGACACACAAACACACACAGATAATATACAGTATATATATATATATGTGTGTGTATATCATTTGTGTGTGTTTGTATGTGTATGTACAAACACACAAATAAGATACACACACATATATACTGTATATTATCTGTGTGTGTATGTACATTGAACATGACACATATACATACATATACATACAAAGACATGTATAATGTGTCATGTTGTTTTACTAATATGTATTTTTGCTGCTTATTTTTTATATTATAGTGTGAAAATATCCTATAAATTTGGGGGAAATTTTACCGATAGATATAGATAGGTAAATTATGTAGAAAACAGTTTTAGGATAGTGAAAGTGGCATTATTCAGGGGTCTGTGAAGGAGAAGGTTGTGTGTGTGTGTGTGTGTGTGTGTGTGTGTTGGGGGTGTGTGTGGGGATGGGGTGGGTGGGATGTGGAAGGAGGCGGGGAGGGGGGGTTGGGGTTGGGGGAGCCCTGAACCACGACTGAGGCTACAGCATCATCAGTTGTTTCTCTAAAATCAACTACATTGAAATTTTATCATTGCAGGTTTTAATTTCTCTCCCCACCCCAGGCAATTTTCCACTGTGTGTTGGACTAAAAAGATGAATCTTACACAATAGCCGACCTGGCATTTTGCTGATTTTTAATGTGTTTATTGTGTAAGTTATCAACAGACACCTTAAGGGCTTTTGGTAATGGAGTGTGTTAAAGATGAAAGAAAGAGAGAGAAAGAGACAGGAAAGGTATTTTCTCCCCTAGGTGTTGTCTTCTTAATTTGCTTAAGTGACAATAGTGAACATCTTGATTCCTGCCACCTTTGTAAAGCTTGTAGTTGGCAATCAGCCACCATATATGACAAAAACTTCCATTTACATATGACAGTCCTGGCCTCAGTACTTTGCAAACCTCAGTCCGCCCTCTACAAACCCATAAGGAGCTGCTCCCTTCACTGAAAAGAAGAAAGGCACAGAGACTGACATTCCCTGTCTCAGGCTGTCCAGACGGGAAGTGGCAGAGGCAGTGCTTCTGCCGGTCTGCGGCTCCTGGAGCCTGGGTTATTTCACCAAATGGCAGCCTCGCCAACAAGGTAGATTAGAAAGATCCCCAGGGGAATAAAAGTTCAGGAGCCTGGGTTTATGTCCACTGCTATTAGCCACTGAGCTTAGTGCTGTAATTTTCTTTTAAAAGATATTTTTTTTAAATAGCACAAAAACTTGGTAAACAATATTCAAACACCAGAAAAATAAAAAGTACCCCTCCAATCTATTTCTGATCTTTCTAGAAACATTTACACATAAACAAATGTATACACACACACACACACACACACACACACAATTATTTTTAGAAACAGCTTTGTTGAGTGTAATATATATATTATTTTTAACACCAAGCTGAATATTATGGAGTAGACACTTGATAGTGCCATCCTATATAATAAAAGGGTAATATGCAAATTGATCCTAACAGCGAACAACTGGTCGCTATGATGCATACTGACCACTGGGGCAGACGTTCAATGCAGGAGCTGCCCCCTGGTGGTCAGTGTGCTTCCACAGGGGGAGCTCCACTCAGCCAGAAGCTGGGCTGGTGGCTGGCCAGTACAGTGGTGGTGGCAGGACCCTCTCCTGTTTCTGTGGCAGCCCTAAGAATGTCTGACTAACGGCTTAGGCCCACTCCCCCGGGGGAGTGACCTAAGCCGTTAGTCAGACATCCTCCGAGGGCTCCCGGGTTGCTAAAGGGATGTCTGACTGCCAGCTTAGGCCCAATCCTCCCAGGGAGTGGGCCTAAGCTTTCAGTTGGACATCTCCCGAGGGGTCCCGAACTGCAAAAGGGCACAGGCCAGGCTGAGGGACCACCCCCTCTGCCCATGAAGTGCATAAATTTTTGTGCACCAGGCCTCTAGTTAAGTAATAATAAACTATGTAATTGTTCTATATCAACACATAGAGATTTACTTTATTTTCTATATTTATTTATTTATTTATTTATTTTTATTTTATTTTTAAAAATTCTTTTTTAAAGGCTATATGAAATGTACTGGTATAGAAAACTAAAAAATGCTTATGAAATTTCAGTGGGTGAAAAATACCCACATTTAAATAATGCTTGACCCATGTCAACTCATTTAATCTCCTTCGTGTTCTATATGAAATAGGTACTTTAATAGTCCCATTTCTCAGACAAAGGACTTAGGCAATAGGGGAGAGAAGTGACTGGCCCAAGATTGCACAACTTGCTAAGTGGTAGACCTAAGATTCAAACCTAGTAGGTCTGGCCCCAGAGTCTATGGCCTTAACTGCTGTCCTACAGGTGCAGGCAATATCATTATGCACTCATCTTTGTATATATACCCAGATACATGGAAAGAGAAATTTCCAGCCATCAACTTGTAGGTTGAAGAGAATGAGTACGTACAATTTCACCAGCTTTTGCGAAATTCCTCCCCAATTTAGGTTCCCATCATTTAGGGTCCTATCAATAGTGCATAGCCCCTCTTTGAACATGTTACTTCCTTTATTAGCCTATGGGGCAAGTGGGTGGACTCCTGTCTCAACAGTGTGTCTCCTCTTTGGACGGAACAGAAACCACCTGAGTTCATCTTGGGTCACTTGACTGTCTTGATTTCATCATTCTCTGGCAAAGCACCCCATCCCCTGTCTCTCTCTGGTGTTGCCCCAGGGGAGATGTCACATTTGCTAGCTGCCTAGCAACACTGCCAGCACATACACAATTACTAACATGGCGCACAGTCCTGGCAGGACACTGAGCCTCTCTTATGGATCCACCATTGAGTCCCACTCACTAGCTGATGACATGAGCAGAAGGGGAAGAGAGGGGGTGATGAGGGGAGAGGAAGGCTGCTGGCAAAATAGTCACAAAGAGAGCCTGTGACTCACTGTGGAGTAATAGACCCTTTGGCAGGTGGGAGGTCACCTGAGGTCATCTCATTCCTCTACCTGCCTCTAGGCGGCCAAACCTACTGTGCCATTAACATCTATTGCTCTGGCTTTGTAGCTACTGAGATAATGCAGAAGAATATAAGGGAAGAGAAATACTTTTAATCTCAAATGTTGCTTAACACCAGTGGCCTCCAACTGCTGGCTGGAGAACAGGCCTTGACCTGAAGATAATTCTTTTCTTTTTTCTTTTTTTTAACTGCACAGGGTTTTGAAAACTCTGGGGCCAAGCACAGGCTAAAAGTCAGAAAATTTCTCATAAAAGTTTCTTCTTGGGGGATCTGTCAACTGGCCACTCGGCCCAGGTTTCTGCATGGAAGTGACTACTAGCTGCTGCTCCCTTTGGACCAGGCAAGTGCTCCACGGCTCCTCACACTCCCCACCACGCCCTGTAGCCTCCCATGCTGGCTCTCTTAATTTATTTATGGCTCCAGGCAACACATGACTTCAGAGTTCCTGATCTAGCTTCTTGACATGCCACATTTACATATATATATGCATGCATGCCTGAATGCATATATGCATGGCTATCTGCATTTAACCAATATTTACTGAAGACATGCTATATGACAGGCCAGGTGCTAAGTGTCGAGGCCATGTGCTAAGTACTGAGGAAGTAAGTGGAGATAAAAACCAAAGAGGTGCACAGTTTCGGCACTTAGGGAACCCGGCTGCAGATTTCCTGGCTGGCACCTGTAGTCTTTGGCCCCAGGGCTTTCTTTGGTTGCCAGTGCCTACTGGGTACCCAGCAGTGGGTGTATGAATGTCCAGTCAACACCCTGCCTCTTCGAGCACTGAGAGACAGGCGTTGGTGTACAAGTACCCCGGCTTCTCCCCTAGAGTGAATAAATCAGGCCTGTGCTCCACACAGGCTCCCCAAATTCTCTGCCCACATGGCAGCTTGTATGACCTGCTGTTGGCTGCCCTCCCTTCCCTGTCTCACCTCCTCACTTTTCTCCTTAGGAGACAGAGAGCTCTGGTACCTGACTCCATCCAGGAAGCTAAGGCAGGTGAGGCCAGGTCGGAGCCCTCCTGGAACAGAGGGTCTTTAACCACTCAGAGGACATTCCAGGGGCAGCTGCCTGGGCTCTGAGACTTTGTCCAGGGAAGACTCGAGTGCTTGTTTTGGGCCACGCAGGAGAGAACATGACACATGCAGGGGAGAGAGCCCATTGGGTGATGGTCACAGTTCACCATCTGTGAGATGGAGGCATCTGCCTGAATCACCGGACTGTAGGGGGAGGGTTCAGAGCTGTGTTCCAAACTGACCATGAAAATGCAGGAGGTACGGACTGTGCTGTGTCTCCCCCATGTTCGTATCTGAGATCCTAACCCCCAATAAGATGGGTTAGGAGGTGGGTCTTTGGGAGGAGATTCAGTAATGAGGATGGAGCCCTCGTGAATGGGATTAGTGCCCTTATAAGAAGAGCTCCTGGGAGCTTCCTCACTCTCTCTGCTAGGTGAAGACACAACAAGAAAACAGAATGGTCTCATCAGAACCCGGCCAGGCAGGCAGCCTGACCTCTGACTTCCAGCCGCTCAACTGTGACATTTTGTTGTTTATAAGCCACCCAGTCTATTGTCCTCTGTTCCAGCAGCCAAGGTGACTCAGATATCAGGAGATGGAGTGGCTTTCTCTGGAGACAGATGGTTGTAGAAGAATACAAATGTACTTAATGCTGCCGATGGTACACTTAAAAATGACTAAACGGGTGCATTTTGTGTTATGTCTATTTTACTTCAGTGAAAAAAACACAAAGAAAGAGTCAGCTCTAACCTTCAGCCTGGAGCACACACTGGGAGCCACCCAGCCAGCGAACACCCTTCTTGCCCTCTCCGTCTCAACGGCCCACCTCACCCCCCAGATCTTGGCCCCTGGGCCGCTGGAGCTGCTCTCAGCGGGCTGGGGAGCCGGGAGGAAGCGTGGAGGAGCACCTCACCCTCCTCCTCCCACAGGAGGCCTCCAGCCCAAAGCAGGAGCTGGGACCTCGGGAAAGGAGGGAACTCATGTTCTGATCTCGAAATCGAGTTCCTGAGTTGAGTGACTGAAGACCTGTCTTCCCTAAGGATTGGCAGAAAAGTCCAGGGTTGTCTCCAGTGTTATCTAGGGAGGAGGATGTTCCCTCCCTATGAAAAGGAGAAAGAAGAAAAACTGGAGAAAGAAGAAAAATGGTGCTTTATCCCCAGGCAGGCAACATGCCCACTCGACAAGCATTTACACGTTTCAACATTTACTAAGAGCGCACTGTGTGGGCTCATGCCTGAATGGGCTCACTTAATCCCTTCGATGAGGTAGGTACTGTAACTAGTCACGTGTTGAAGGTTGAGGAAACAGGTTTAGAGAAGTCATGGGAGTCTCCTGGGGCTCCAGCAGGAGCTGGAATTTGAGGTCAGACCAGTCAGAGTCTCAAGCTCTGCTATTAGCCACCAATCTTGATCCCACCAGACCGGCAGGACACAGCATTCTCTTGGGGACCAGGGCTCCTGAAGCTGCCTGTGGCTTGTAGGGAGATGCTCATGACTTCTTCTGTTTACATCCGTCAGTGCCAAGTCTGGGATGAGTTGGAGACACACTGTGACTCAACATCGCATGAGGAAGATTGGGAGAGGCTGAGGCCATGCTCCTGCCTGTAGAAAAACTTGAGGTCCAATGAAGCCTCCACTCCCTCATCTGTAAAATGGAGACAGCTCTTCCCATCTTAAAGGAGAAGATGCCCAAGAGTTGCTGAACACAGGGCCTGGCATAACAAAAGGCCTACATAAAGGACACTTGCAATAATATTTGACTCAGAGCACCAGGACTTAGGGAACATTTGGAATTACAGCTCGTATTAATGTGTTTTCAAAACTACCAATGATGAGTATCATGAATTTTCAATTCTTACAAATACAGAGACCATACAACTACCAAAGTGATCATTGTAATGGCATATTATGACTTTTTCTTAGAATAATAAGATCTAAGAAGCTCACAGTTTAGCTGATCACATACACCAAGTCTGGGAAATGGTGTGTTTTGAGAGGTCATGGCATTCAATGTTATATCCTGTCCCCCGATCATTTCATTATCCTATTGAGACCTGTTTCAAACTCCTAGATCTGGCTTGGTAGTTTAGAGATGGCTCAGTTTGCTTTGTTTTTCTTTGCATTCGAGACTTCTAAGTGGACTCTGCTCAGGCTGTGCCTGGACTGTGGCTAGGATGCACGTTAGTGGGTTGTAAGCAGAGTAAAGTAGGGACAGATCTGTGGCCACATCAGAGTGAGTGGTGCCAGCCAGGGTGGGCTTAGCAGCATCTTTATCCTGAAATGCACCCTCTGATTCTCAGAGCGCCCCTGAGAATGTGCAAATGAAGATGTGAATTCTGAAGGCCCTTTTCAAATGGGCCACTCACGCCTTGGCCTCCTCCTCAGCGAGGCCCAAGTACTCAGTCTCCTTCCCTGAGCCGGCAAAGTTCCTCTTTCTCAATAAATAATGGGCTTCCATTCTCAAGTGCAAGAGCAAAGGGTTGCTCTCATCTCTGTGGAAGAGTTCCTAAGCAGCCTATAGGAACAGGGCCCCATAAACCACCTCTCCTTTTATCAAATGGCATCCTGAAACCCAGGCCTACATTAATAAGCTGATTAGAAAGTTGGTTCTGTATTTGATTAAGTTCTGCAGAAACTGGGCTTGTGATGTATCATTAAACAAAGACTTTTTTTTTTTTTTTTGGTACCGTAATAAAGCCTCAGATGATTAATTAAGGGCACAGTGCCAAAGCAAGTGTTTTTGTTTAAAAAGCAGTGGACAAGACAGCCTTGGGAAAGTTGATGTCTTAAGTAGACACCACAACATGGTTTTAATTATGTTCAGGAAGATGAACAAGAATAGGAATCGCCAACTGTTTAGAAAGATAAATTTTTTTTCAGCTAAAGATTAGAATTAAAAAAACAAACAAACAGAGCATTATTGATTTAACACAAATGCCATTTGTTGGGCCTTTTGTAATTTCCTTATTAGTGTCATCATTCTAAGGTTCACCTCCCCCCCTCGCGTTATAGCGTCTGGCATCTGCTCAGCTCTCAGCAATACGATAGAGCAAACATGCAGTGACTGCTCATATTAAAATGTTTTATTTGTTGTAACCGTACAGATGATCAAGCGTGCGGGTCCTAAATTATCCCAATCATTGCCCAGGCTAAGCGGAAGAGAGGGACTAGGGGAACGTCTCTGGGAGACGAACAGGCAGGCCAGGGGTGCAGGGCAAAGCTGTCAGCTGGAAAAGAAACAACAGCAGGAAAGTTCATGCAACATCAGCTCTCCGTTGCACCATCGGGAGAACAGCCCACCTCTCGCTGAAACAGACATTAGCTGGCCTGGATGATGTACAGAGTGAAAGATGCGTTTGGAAGCAGCTTAGCTTTGGATCGCATCGGGCAGTCAGATTCCATTTGGATCAAAGTGCCCTGCCTCAATATTCAAGATAATGACAGGTTGAGCTTTAAACAAGGCCAGCTCTTAATTGTAAAAGGCTGAGGACCAAATAGGAGCCTCATGGTTTGGCTCTTGTCCCCCAAACTGTCAGGAAATGGCCTCAACTCATTTGGAAATCGATGGCAATATTGCAGATTTTGCGGGGGCTTCGGGCTCTGCTATTTCAAGAAGTCATTTAGAAGTACCGCTCACAGGTACTCACAGCTGCCAGTCTTCCTTGTTGTCCAAACCACGAGGTTTGGAAAAATGGTTAATTATTCATTTTGCTGGTAAGTAATGGTTTTATCTTATCATAAGCATTAACCATGTAGAGGCTGCCTTGAGAACGGGACAAAGGATGCATCCTTTGGCTACTTCTCTCCTCTATAAGGTCTGGGTACCTGCTTGGCACCGGGCTCTGTGCAGAAGGATGGAGACATTTGGGAGGACCAGCAAAGAGCTCAGATTCCAGGCTTAGAGAACGCAGGGGATTGACTTTCTGTGGGAGGACATGCGTTTTGGGGGCTGGCAACCTGGAGGCAGGGGGGCTGGCAACCCGGACCACCTCTGTTCTCCCCACTGGAGGCCGCTGAGCCCCAGAGATGCTGAGATTGACTCAGAGACCCAGAGAACCTGCTGCTGCTCAACAACCCCTTCAATCAGGGTGGCAAGCTGGGCTCCCGGGCTGGGTCTTCCCCGCTGCCAATTTTTGTAAGGCCTGCAAGCCGAGAATGGCTTTTACCATGTTTAACTGGCTGAAAAAAACATCCAAAGAATATTTTGGGACATGTGAGAATGACATGAAATTAAAATCTTGGTGTCTGGAAATGAAGTTCTGTGGGACACGCCCATTTTTTTGATTTGTCTCTGCATCGCTGCACAAAAGCAGCCTCGGAGAATCTGCAAGCAGATGGGTGTGCTTGTCACCAACACCACCTTCCCACTGGCCATGTCTGCCGACCCTGCCTTCTCCCAGACTCCACGGAGGCATGGCTTGAAGTTGCCATGATGTTCGAAAATTAAGTCTGATGTTGTTTAAGTTTTAAACACAATGTTTGGGAGGGGTTGGGAGACCTTAAGGGGCCAGATAATCACCTCAGGGTTCACAGTCTAAGGAGATGCATTGTGGGTAAGCCTTTTAAACGTACCCCTCCCTGGGTCCTGCCGGGAGTCACCAACCTCCCCAAATCAAAGTCAGAATCTGTTTTGCAGGTGGAATGATTGCAAACTCCAACTCCCGGTTGAATTCACACGAAGTCTTAGGCTTGGGTAATTATAGGATATTTCCTTAATAAACCGTATCTGACCCTTTCTGCTAATAATTGTATGTAATTATATTTACGTGTCAGAACTGTTTATTAATCGAGATTTAGGAGAATAGAAAGCATTTGACTGAATACCATCAGTCAGGATATGCCACCTGAAGTTCCCCGGGGAAAAAGGACTTTGCCAAAAAGGAACTGGATGGGGGGTGAAACGCAACACTTTCATTAATTGACAATATTTTCATTGGGTTGTTACTTTTGAATGTCTTTTAGTACTTGCACTTGAATTTAAATGTCTGAAAAGGAATGGGTATTCAGGAATAGAAAAGTAATTACACCCTGTAATTCTGATTTAATTACGAGGAAATAGATGTAATACGATGTGATAAAAGTTATGATGGGCTCTTTAAATGATATATGTCATTAACATGTTAATTGGCATGAAATCTGAACTTGGAGCCAGAGAAATCTTAGGTGAATATGAGGTCAACTCTATCACAGGCAGCCTTGGGATGAAAATGCAGTGAAAGCATTTTACGTTTTGTTCTGCATGTGCTTTCCCCCAGTTATGATCAATACGGTGAGATTCCAACCCTGCTCTTCCAAAAAGGAGGAGGAGAAGCCACCCCGAGCTGTTGGGCGGTTAGCTGGAGCTTGTCAGGAGTAGACACAAAGTCGTGCCAGATGAAATGGGGGATGTGGTTTTTTTTTCCCCTTTTTTTTTTCTTCCTGAGTTCAAAGACCGGGTCATGCACTAAAAATCCGGTGCTCTCCACATCTTAGCAGAATGATGGGATGACATACATAAAGATTCTGATTATTAAAAGACCGCTTTTTCCTCTGAGACTCATCCCAGCCCTGTTTATTTAATTATCAGCTCATGGTTGCGGTTAGTAATCCAACGTGTAAGAATGCATCTATCCAGCGGAAGGAAATAGTCAGACGAGGCTGAGGTTACTGTTCCGGGAGAGAGGAGGGTGCCACGTGGGCCTCAGAGCCTCAGCCCTGCAGCTGGAAATGCGGAAGCCTCACACCTGAGCGGGGCTGGCGTGGCAACTGTGCTATGGAGGTTCTTCAGCACGGAAAAGGCCAGCGCTCCATCCAGTTCCGCAGCCCTCAGAGCTGATGCTCCCTTCATGTGATGCGTGGACCACATGCCACACAGTCAGGCGTCTGTGTGGACAGGGGCATGTATGACATGAAACTGTCCCACGCACCACGCTGCTCAGAGAGTTCTCTCTGTTCTTCATCTCTGGATGGACATTTATCCTAGTTCAATTCAAATTATTTAAAAAGAAGATGGCCTAGCAGGTATGGCTCAGTGGTTGAGAGTTGACCCAGAAACCATAAGAGGTCACGGGTTCAACTCCCGTTCAGGGCGTATGCCCAGATTGCGGGCTTGATCCACAGAAGGGGGTGTGCAGGAGGCGGCCGATTGATGATTCTCTCTCCTAATTATGTTTCTATCTCCCTCTCTCTTACCCTCTCCTTTCGTCTCTGAAATAAGTAAAAAATATATTAAAAAAAATAAAAATAAATAAGAAGAGGATGGATCCAGAGATGGACATTTGGTAATAACGCAAACGCCAGGAAAGAGAGACTCGGCGAGCTGGCCACCTCGGGTGAAGCAGGTGTTGGCACTGGAGCTGATGTTTTCACCCGTGGCTGGAGTGGGAGGAGGACAGGATCTGCTGACCGCCATGCCCGTGTATGATCCACCCTTTCTTCTCACTCACTTCCTGAGACCTCTGACAGCTGGGCCACGCCGACCAGACACCAGACCTCCTCAGACTGTGACAGCAGTCAAGTCAGCCACCACTTGGCACTGTCAGCTGCTTGCCAGGCCTCCTCTGGGACACATGTGGAGGGAGCACCAGCAGACTGTGGCAAGGTGAAGGGCTATGCTAGCACACCAGCGTCTCCCACCAGGGCCCTCCAGCTGACCTTGATCTTGGAGGGTCTCTCATGATGAGGCTCCAGGCCACCAAACCCTCCTGCAAGTTTCTGATTCAGAAAGTACCTTGGAAGAGAGCTGGGGTCCTCTCTCCCCATCTTCCCTGTGCCCCAGACACGCGCCCCCTCCTCACCTGCTGTCACAAAGACAAGAAGGGCCATTCATAATTCAGCTCGGCCCTGTCTTCCCTACACGCCACCAACAAGAGCCAGTGCTGGAGGAAAAACGGAACTCTCCCTCCCAGGATACACTGGATCAAGCAGAATCTCATTAAGGCTCACTTCAAAGACTGTCCTTTATTTCCATACAAACAAGTTTAAATGATTGCGTGTGAATCTGCTGTTAGCTGGGACTCTGTTCCATTATGCATGATTCCTTACTGCTGGTTTCATGAATAATGGGGCAGCGCTCCATTAGTGATTTCCAGTACTATGCTAAACTTTGGGAGTGGTCAGTCATTAGGTTAGAGTTCTATTGTTTGCATGTTTACTTTACTTCTTACTCAAGCTATATTACTCAGGTCCACCTAATGGGTATTGCCATCTTGTTGTAATTAAGCACAGTATAACACATGTTGTAGCTATGGTTTCTTCACTATTATTATTTAACATTTATTGAGCATTTACTATGTGCAAAGGGGAGTGCAAAGGATATTACCCTTGCATGCACTGTATTACTTAATCTTCACTAGAACCCCATGAGATAAGTGTGATTACTATCATTTTACAGGTGAAAACCCCTCTCCCCTTGATAATTAGGAAGGGAACTAAGTTGCCTATGAATAAAATTCATAATACTTGGCAGTGCTGATTCAAATCAATGTGTCTGACTTCATATACTCCTAATTATAAAATACTAGAGGCCCGGTGCATGAAATTCATGCACTTGGGGGAAAGGGGAACTTCCTCAGCTCAGCCTGTGCCCTCTTGCAGTTGGACATCCTTAGTGCTGCCATGGAGGTGGGAGAGGCTCCTGCTACCTCTGCTGTGCTCACCAGCCACGAGCCAGGCTCAGGGCTTCTGGCTGAGCAGCACTCCCCCTGTGGGAGGGCACTGACCACCAGAGAGCACCTCCTGAGTTGAACGTCTGCCCCCTGGTGGTCAGTGTGCATCATAGTGACCAGTCATTCGGCTGTTCAGTTCATTTGCATATTAGCCTTTTATTGTATAGAATTTCTTACAAGCTGTTACTTTCCCTAGAGAATCTATCATTTAAGAAGTATGATTCTTTTTTTGTTTCCCATTGTACAGATGAGAAAATTAATGCCCAGGAGGTAGAGAGGTTCCTAGGAGGCAGAGATCCATGTTCAAGCCCTGGCTTTGCCTTCACTTGGCCTTGGACAGCCAGGCTTCCTGGGTCTGAGAGGTAGTGGCACCTTAGCTTCTGTAATATTTAGGGTTCAGGGCAGGATGTTCTCAGTAATCTCTCGTGATTGCTGTCTCAGGAGACTCCTTAGAAAGACACAGGCTGACTCTTTCATGGACTGGTTCTGTGCCCAGGCAAATTACGTAATTTCCTTAATTTCAGTTTTCTCATTGGTATAGAGGGGATACATGCCTGCCACACTAGGTAGGAGTGGCACATAGGAAGCACTGTGTATGTGTGAACTAATATTTTTGCATTAATTCCTTTAAGATTCTTAATATCTTTCTGCTTGTGTTTCTCTCTGATCAAAACCAAGTCATCCAGCAAGTTGTTGGAACATTTCCTTTTTTTTTTTTTTTTTTTAAGCCCTCTCTTCTTTTAATATCTCATAGCTTGACCGAGAAAGTCATAGGTTGTTTCCATGTTCCCTCTTATTCCCACAAGGCAGGGCTTGATTAGCCAATGGCATGTCTAGTTGGCCATGCTCATGACTTAATGAATGATGTTAAGATGGTTTGAAGAAATCGATTATAAGTATTGTCTCACAGCCCAATCTCAGGTTATTAAAGAACAGTTGGAAGGGAAGTTTGAGTTGGCCACAGCTTTTATTTTTAACTTCTTGACTGAGCTGATGTCAAATCCAGCCCCATTGTCAAGACAGGAAATGCTGGGGTCCTCTGGAAAATGTCTTAATAATTTCTACATTATTTATTCAAGATATTTGGCTTGCTCAACTCGAAATGATTTTTCCATTTGGAAGTGTGTCACAGAATGCCCCAGACAGGAAATAAACTTAAGGAGCCCGAGTCGAGGGACTGATCCAAGCCCTCTGAGTGCACCCGACCCTTCCCTGCACAGAAACTGTTCCTCTGGCACTGCCACCTGGACCCGCTCTCCTGTGCTCACTCATCACCTCTGATTCCATAGGTGCAGATTCCATCAAATCTTCAAGATTTATCTAAAAGTCACATTTCTCTGCCCAGCCATCATGGCTCAGTGGTTGAGCATCAACCTATGAACTAGGAGGTCACGGTTTGACCCCTGGTCAGGGCACATGTCCAGGTTGCAGGCTCAATTCCCAGTAGGGGTCATGCAAGAGGCAGCCAACCAATGATTCTCTCTCATCATTGATGTTTTTCCCCCCTCTCTCTTTCCCTTTCCTTTCTTCTTTAAAATCAATAAAAATATATTAAAAAAAGAAAAAAACAAAGTCACATTTTTTCTTCTCTCAGAAATTGCTTCTCCAATACAATGTTATATTATGCTTTGTACTTTTTGAAGTGCTTTTGCAGATATTTCATTAATCTGCTTGAATTTTAGCTGTCTATATTCTTTATATTTTTTACCTTCTATCTCACAGGATGGAAACCCTTTTCCCCCCTAGTGGTATTGAATGCTTCTCTACCCTCCCTGCATGCGGAAGAGAACTCTGCTCCCCTATGGTGGCTCCTAGACCTTGTTGCTTAATCAGGAAAATGGATGAAGGGATTATTTAAAGGAGTCAGGGCTGACTTGATTCGTTTACTATTAAAGAGCAGAAAAGTGACCTGACTGGTTTGGTTTAGTGGATGGAGCATCGGCCTGTGGACTGAAGGGTCCCAGGTTCGATTCTGGTCAAGGGCATGTACCTTGGTTGCAGGCACCTCCCCAGTAGGAGGTGTGCAAGAGGCAGCTGATCGATGTTTCTCTCCCATCAATATTTCTAACTCTCTCTCCCCCTCCCTTCCTCTCTGTAAAAAATCAATAAAATATATTTAAAAAAATAAAGAGCAGAAAAGTTACATGTAGAAAGGCAAGAAGGAAGTGCTTGGATAGAGGACAGAGTCGGGGAGGCTGGGGCTGGAGGGGACTTGGGGCACTTTTTTGGAGAGTTGTTAAAGATGGCTGGTATTTTATGAATGGAGCTTTTTGGATGGGTAAAATTATTGAAAAGCAATTTAAAAATATTTTTATTAATTTCAAAGAGGGAGAGAGATTGAGAGAGAGAGATAGAAACATCAATGATGAGAATCACTGATCAGCTCCTTCCTGCACACCCACACTGGGGCCTGAGCCCAAAATGCGGGTGAGTGCCCTGACCAAGAATTGAACCCTAACCTCCTATCTATGCTGAACCACACAGGCCTGGATGAAAAGCAATTCTTAATGGATGGATGCCTTCATTTCCTTTGGTATTTTGGGAGAGGCTGCAGTACAAATTTATATCATTCTACAAATATCTTTATATGAAGGAAGGACATTGCTCCTGAGTATAACACCCCCCTCCCTCGCAAAAACGGACTTGACCTTTATGAGGTGATGTTTGTACCAGAATTTTTGTTTGTATCTCTCCACATCCTCAACACACAAACATACACTAGGAAGCTTTCTGAATTCGGGGTTTGGGATCATTTATATTTTTTGTGTTACTCATGAGACCTTGCTCCTGACTGTTTTTTTTTTTTGGAGAAAAATGTTGATTTGTCCATTCTTGGAGACAAATGCACTCCCATGAATCCGAGCTTGTGAATGCCTTGTGGACAGTCTGTCCAATGGGCGTTTCCAGGCCATCATTTGTGATGGACCCAGAGGACACAATGGACCAGGTGTAGGAGCCTCAGAGGCTGTGCATCTGCAGTTCAGCCTTGCCCAGAATAACTGAAGGATGGGCCAGTTATTGAACCTCTATGTGCTTAGTTTCCTTATCAGAAAATTTTGTTTTCTTCTAGATCAGTGGTCGGCAAACCGCGGCTCGCGAGCCACATGCGGCTCTTTGGCCCCTTGAATGTTCTAATGCCACTCCTTCAAAATACACTCACCCAGGCTGAAAACCGACTTCTGTGCATGGGCCAAAAAGTTTCAATCGCACTGTACATGTGTGCCCGCAAGTGGTATTTTGTGGAAGAGCCACACTCAAGGGGCCAAAGATTCCCATGTGGCTCATGAGCTGCAGTTTGCCGACCACTGTCCTAGATCATTAAAAGAAAAAGCAATATGGTTCACCTTTTCTAAATTGATGGAGCCATCTATAATAATCTAAAATAATAAAAGCATAATATGCTAATTAGACTGGACATCCTTCCAAATGACCTTTTGGACAAAGCTGAAGCCAGGGCTGCGAGGGAAGCCTGGGTCCCAGATGCCAGAGGAAAGCCTATGATGGCAGCTGGGAGGAAGGAAGGCTTGCTCTTGCATGAATTACGTGCATCAGGCCTCTAGTAGGATATAAAGATCAGAAAAGATCTGAAGAAATTAGTGGGTCCTTAGGTATCAAGTAATTTTTGTTAACTATAAACTCTAATCATTGGAAGTATCCAATTGGAGCAGTTTTAAAAAATATTTTTACTTATTGATTTGAAAGGAAAAGAGAGAGAGAGAGAGAGAGAGAGAGAGAGAGAGAGAGAGAGAGAGAGAGAGAGAGAGAGAAACATTGATTTGTTGTTATACTTATTGATACATTCATTGGTTGTTTCTTGTATGTGCTCTAACTGGAGACTGAATCCACAACCTTGGTCTATCAGAACACTGTTCTAACCAACTGAGCTACCTGGCCAGGGCATCAGTGGTTTTCAATTGGGGTGATTTTCTCCTTCCATCAGGGGACACTGAGAATGCCTGGAAACATTTTTGGTTAGCACAACAGCGATGAGGGCATGGTGAGCTACTGGCATCTAGATGATAAAAGCCAAGGATGCTGCTAAGCATCTTATAGTACACAGAACAGCCACACAACAAAGAATTATCCACCCCAAAGACCAATAGTGCCAGTTTTCTCTGAAAGATTTGAAGGTTCTGTCTCCCTAAAGTTCAGGGGGAAAGAATGCCATGATTGATTAGTGATGTCCGCTTTGGTTACAAGAGGTGGGGCTAGGGAGCATGTGTTTTGTCAACATTACATGAGGCTTTAAACCTGCTTCATAGAAGAGGGTATTAAGGTTCAGATAGCTTTTAAGGCACATGGCAAGCCAGTGGGAAAGCTCAGGCTGCAATTGATTGCCTTTTGACCTAACTCACATTCCTCAAGAGCAGAAACTGGATCCATTAGCTCATGAGCCCCCTCCAGCATTTAGCACAGTGCATGCACATGGTAGACATTCAACCAATATTTGTGAATTTAATAAATTGAAATTTTTTTTTTTTTTTTTTTTTTTTTTTGGCAAGGATAGCCGAAACTCTACCAACTCTCAGCCAATTTTATTAATTTATAGAGAAAGCTTACTTTCGGTTTTAATAACAAGTACATGTAAAAATAAAAAAACTCACATGGATATGAAAACACTTGAGCAAGGATTGCTTTTCTGTGAGAGCGGTGCTTGCTCCTGCCTCTCTTTAGTCCAAGCATCAATTGGGAATACCTGTTCATGGAATTCTGGGTTCTGTTCTGAAAGCCTCACCCAGAGAACACTTTACACACACATTTACCTGAAGGATGGGGGACACCTTCAACCACAGAGGCCACATGCCTTGTTGAGGGAACACCTATCCCACAAAACAGGACAACGGGGGCAGAGCAGAGCTGGGAAGAGTCCTGGATGCTCAAAGACTTGATTGCCTCCCTTCCCTTCTTCCTCCCTCCCTCCTGCTGATTTTTTCTCAGATTGACTTGGAGAACAGTCACTCAGCATCTTAGTTTTACCTTCTATTAAACGAGAACAAATGACCCCTATTCTACCCCCTATTTCACTTGAATGGATGAAATGCAAATTATGGAAGCAGTTGGAATTTAAAACATTTTAATGCATTTTTAATTTTTTAAAAAATATATTTTTTTGTTGATGAGAGAGAGAGAGAGAGAGAGAGAGAGAGAGAGAGAGAGAGAGAGAGAGAGAGAGAGATATCAATGATGAGAATCATTGATTGGCTGCCTCCTGCATGCCCCCTACTGGGGATTGAGCCAGCAACCTGGGCATGTGCCCTTGACTGGAATTGAACTTGGGACCCTTCAGTCTGCAGGCCAGCGCTCTATACACTGAGCTGAACTAGCTAAGACTAATGTATTTTTAAAACTTTTAAAATTAAATTAATTGTAGGCTCAGAGTAATTATAAAAATAGTGGAGTCCTATGTACCCTTTCCCTAGGTTTCCCATTGGTGCCATCAATTTTACATAACTTTAGTACAATAGCAAAGCTAAGATCTTGACATTGGTACATTGCTGCTAACTAGGCTACAGACCTGTTTGGACAGTTTTTTGTGTGTGCATGTGTGTGTGTCTATGTGTGTGTAGCTTTATGCAATTTTATCCCTTGTATAGATTCATGTAACCATCACTACAATCAAGATAGAAAGCTGCTTAGAAGGAAGAATAATGATATTCACAGCTACATTTGGCTAGTGATTATGCTATGAGCACTGTGCTGCAGCTTTTAAATATATACTAGTATCCTGGTGCAAGGATTCATGCACATTAAAAGGAAATTAATTAGAAGAAATATTTTAATCTCACTATTCATCCTTTCTCTATAATAGAAGTGTCAACCAAATTCACAATTGACAATGACATATCAAATATGTGCCATTGGCACCAGTGAGAGCTTTATATGTATCACATGCATGAGTCAACTTAGCTGTTTATATATATATATAGAATAAACTTGCTTAATTAGATATGCTTTCTGATTCAGTTAAACTTTTTCCAGCCCAGTGAAGCACCCCAACTTTTCTTTCAGGTAATTGTGAGCAACACAGCAATAAATATCAACATGAAGCACATTATTATTGTAGATTACACAGGGAGAACAAAGGGTAAAATATTTAACTGTAGCAGTGTTTAATTATATTCTGTGCAGTGAAGAAATCTGAAGTCATTTTCAAGTTCCACATTTCTTACTTCTTTTCAGTAAAGTTTCTAAACTTTCTAAATCTCCATTTTCCAGCTAATGAAAAGAAAATAGGATTCTACTGAACCTCCTATCTACTTTAAGACTTCTGTAAGGATCAAATGAGATAAGGCATGGGAAAACGCTTCACAAATATTTGGTTAAATTGTAAAATATTTGCACCTGGCTATAAAGCAAGTCTGGTTTCTGGGCTGAAGAAATTCCTAGGACACTAGTTGTAAGGAGAGTAAGCCAGGCGTTGCTATGTGACATCATTACCCAGCTCCCACAGCTGGGCTGTGGGCCACATTTTGTGGCATGGGGTGGGTTGTTGCTCCAGGGTGGTGGTGGGGCCTGTGTCCCACTTGCTGGAAGCCAAGTGTTGGTTTGTTGGCACCAGGTCTATGGTGCAATTTATTTTTAAATGGCCAGTGTGCATCATGGCAGCTCCTGCATTGAGCATCTACTCCCTGGTGATCAGTGCATGTCTTAGCTACCAGTTGGACAGATGGACACTTAGCCTTTTATATATATAGATTGCATCATTTAATCTTCACAGAAATCTAGCAAATCAGATGCTATATGTGTTTTATAAAGAAGTGAACTAAGGTCCAAAGTACTTAAATAACCTTGCAATGGTCACCAACCCACCTGCAAAACTGAATCTGTTGGATGCCAAGACTTGCCTTCTTAGTAATTCCAAACTAGGATTAATGAAAAATGATCTCCCTATAATTTCACTATTTAGAGTTAACCATACTAACAAGTTAGTATATTTGCTTCTATTTTTTTCTATGATTATGCAGATTTAAACTTATTTGGGACCAAAATATGCACAATTCCTACCTCATTTTTTCTTAATGTAAAACCACATCTTACACACCATTAAAACTCTTCAGCATGATGGGAGGGAGGGAGGAGGCAAAAAAAAAAAAATCAATAAAATATATTAAAAAAAACAAAAACAACAAGCATGGTCACTTTAAGAAGCTACCCAATAGTCCATTGTTCAATGGTAGAATAAGATTTCTGTAACATTTATTGATGGCCAATAAAATTTCTTCCAAATTTTCATAACTATAAGTACTGCTATAGTGAACATCCTGTGTAAACCCTTGTATGCAAAAGTCCAAAGATATTCTTAGGACTAGATTCTGAGATGTGAAATCATTGAGTCAAAACATGAGAATAGTTGAATAATTCTTAAAAAAAAAGTATATATATATATACATATATATATATATATATATATATATATATTGATTTCAGAGAAGAGTGGAAAGGAAGAGTTAGACAGAATTATCAATGACTAGAGGCCCGATGCATGACATTTGTGCACTGATGGGGGGCAGTCCCTCAGCCTTGCCTGCACCTTCTCGCAGTCTGAGACCCCTTGGGGGATGTCTGACTGGCTTAGGTGGACATTCCCTGAGGAGTCTTTAGCGCTGCCTCAGAGGCAGGAGAAGGTCCCACCACTGCCCCTGTGCTCACCAGCTGTGAGCCCGGCTTCTGGCTGAGTAGCACTCCCGCTGTGGGAGTGCATTGACCACCCTGGTGACCAGTTGTTCTGTCATTTGGTCGATTTGCATATTAGCCTTTTATTTTATAGGAGGATAAGAGAGGATCATTGATTGGCTGCTTCCTGCACGCCCCCCACTGGGGATCGAACCTGTAACCTGGACAGGTACCCAGACCAGGAATTAAACCATGACCTTTTGATTCATAGGTCAATGCTCAGTTGTTGAGCCATGCTGGTTGGGCTAGTTGAATGAGTCTTAAGAGTGTTGCTTCAATATTTTGGAAGTAATATCTCTAAAATATGGTACTAGATACTCTCAGTCATGGGGTGGTGAATTATGGCCTCCAGGACGAATCTAGCTCTGCTGTCTGCTTTTGCAAATAAAGTTTTATTGGAACACAGCATATTGACTGTAAACAAATATGCTCATTTGTTCACATATTGTTTACGGTTGTTTTATCACTATGTCAGAGCCGAGTAGTTACAAAGGAAACTATATGGCTGGCGAACTGAAGTATTTACTATTTGGACTTTTATAGAAAAAGTTTGCTGGCCTGTGCTCTAGAGAAAAGCTGTGGATAAGAGATTGGACAGAACAATGATACCAAGCGTAGCCTCATGGCCTGGGCACCTGTGGGAGAAGGCACTGTTATACACTGGAGCCTGTGGGCACATGCTCTCAGATTTCTTGTGCCAGGGGAGATGCACACAGTTAGTGTTTAATAAGTGCCTGTTGTTAGCTGTACTCATAGATTTTGCTGCTAAGCACAGAGTTGTCAACGGATATGGTGACATCCCCATCCTCCCCTTTCCTGGCTTTGCATGGCTTTGGGATTTGTCCTGGGTGGATAACTTTCTTTTCCCACCACTGGTGTGCATAGAAAAGCAGCTCTATTATTTAAATTCTCCAAGATCGAGGATGTAAAATGAGGGCTGCCCCCGGCCCCATAAGACATCCAAATAAATCTCCCAGCTTCCAAATGTGACTATGTCACCCTGGGATTAATACCAAGTAATCCAGTGCCAACATCGAGACAGTGAAAATAAGCATTTACTCTCCCGGAAAATCATTTTATACTGATTACAAGTTGTAGCCTGTCACGAGGACGTGAATTGAAAATGTGCACATTTGCAAGGTTAATATTTCTCTCTAAAGTCATTCTCTTCCCTGCCTACCCCACCCCCATCCAGTTCAAAAGGAAACAGGAATGCCAAGTACATATTTGTCCTTAGACATCCTGATTTCAAGACATAAAGTTTAAACCAGCTTTCATTTACCTCCAGGACACCAGGACAACGTGAAAACAAGCAGGGATGGCACAGAGTAGGCTCTTTATCTCAGCACCCATGACACTTCACACCAGGTAATCAATTGTCATGGGGCCGGTCCTGTGCTCTGATGTCATCCATCTCTCAATGTGACAACCCAAGTCCTCTAAACCTTTCCAAGTGTCCCTTGGGGTCAGCTCATCCCCGTTGAAAACCACAGGTCTAGAGGTCTGGAATCAAGCAGGGAGCCAACCCACCAATGTCCAAGCAGCCACGCCGTGTCCTAGCTTCATCTCTGCACTTCATCACCTCCTGGTGCTTGCTTGTCCTGGCCACTCTGCCTGGAATTTTCTTAATTTATCCATTATGAAAAGTCATCTTCTCAATAAAGCCTTCCGTGACTACCCCTCCTTCAAGCCGAATGTGGAGCAAGACACAGTTTTCTCTGGGCTCCCAGAGAGCTTTCAACAGGCTGTGGACACACTGACATGTAGGAGTTGGGCCCGAAGTCAGCGCTTAAAGCAAAAACTGCACAGAACAAAATTACCCTAGAGAATCCCTTAAATCCCCATAAGCACAGCATGAATGGTTTTTGTGGAATTAGCTCTGTTGAATCATTTTTATGCCTGCTCATGTTTGAGAACGATTACATTACCACCAAAGAAAGGAACATTAGCGAACGCTATGCGCAAATGTCTGGGTTTTCAAATACCGATATCATTAGGAAATCTTTGATGACAAATGGGGAAAAGGTCAAGCATTCTAGCATGTTCTTGCCTGCCTGCAAGGTTTATTTCATTTTGTTTTAATGCTGAAGCTCTATAGTCTTAATTTCAGTGAATAATCTGTCATTGGAAGAATTAAACTACATAATATATGCAAAAGTATCTAAATATAGTGCTTGGTACATAGTAGATGCACACTGAGGTGTTCTGAGTTTTAATCTAAATCTATACTGTCCTTCGACAGTTACAGTGAAAAGCTGGGCCACTTGCTTCCTGTATCTGGAAACTGGCATTTTCTCTTGTGACCACCACTGTCAGCCTCACATCCCTCTAAGTGCCTGTATTGCCACAGTAGTTTGTGTGTGTGTGAGTGTGTGTGTGTGTGTGTGTGTGTATGTGTGTGTGTGTGAGTGTGAGTGTGTGTGTGTGTGTGTGTGTGTGTGTGTGTGTGTGTGTGTGTGTGTATGTGTGTGTGAGTGTGTGTGTGTGTGTGTGTGTGTGAGTGTGTGTGTGTGTGTGTGTGTGTGTGTGTGTTTTCCTTTGGACTGAGAGTTACCTGTGGCCAGGGGCCCTGCCTCATTTATTTTTGTATCCTGAATATATGTAAAGGCATTAAAAAAATGAGAGTTTGAGTTAACAACTTCAGCATATCCTATTTTCAATTTTAAAATCCTCCCCTCCATTGTTTGGAATCTGTGTATTGTGTTACAAACATATACCATAACCTTCGACAATGAGAGGGGCTGCACACATTTTTGTTGTGTTGTTATGATTGAGTCTTTACACTATTTTAGAAGCACGTCCACTGTGGACTTGCTCAAGCAATTGGTAGAAAAGGACTTTTCTCAGTTGATTTGGTAGAAATGGGTAAATCTGACCATATTGCTACGTTTATCCTTAGCTTTTCACTAGGGCTCTTGCCAAATCAACCATCATGTGGGCAAAGCTCAAGAATGAGCAAGAGGGGAGTCCAAGAGTCAGGATGGCTTCTCCCCACATGGAGAATTGAGAACAAATGAGGTCCAGCTCCCCAACCCTGACTTGACTTATACCACTGGCTTCTGCCTGCAGAGTAAAAATGATCTCATCATTTTTATGACTGCTGTTCCGTCCTGTCTAATGGTACCCGGACCTGTACTTTAAGGATGTTCCAGGAAGGAAGTCCAAAGGGAGATACTATCTCTGAAGAATCAAGGAAAGTCTAGTTGGTTTGCTCAGTGGTTAGAACATCAGCCTGAGGACTGACGGGCCCCGGGTTCGATTCTGGTGAAGGGCACATACCTCAGTTGCATGCTCATTCCCTGGCAACCAATTGATGTGTCTCTCTCACATCGATGTTTCTCTTTGTCTCTCCCCCTCCCTTCTACTCTTTTTAAATATCAATGGAAAAAATATTCTCGGGTAAGGATTAACAACAACAACAACAACAAAGGAATCACAGGAAAATAAAACAGATCTAACAGATTTTCACATGATCTTGAAGCCAAGACCTCCATGGTTAGTTGAGATCACAGGCAGAAGCCAACTTCCAGTAGCTCCTGCGAGGAAGGCTGCTGCTCAGACAGCTGTTGTGTGCAGTCACATGATGGTCGTGCGGGGCGTGTGCTACAGAAAAGGAGACCCTGTGTAGCTCGATACACTCGGAATGTGCCGGTGCCTTCAGGAAAAGGCTAGCGAAAGCGACCACTCCCCCCCTGTGGAAGGCCCTCTGAGTGAGTGTGAAGTCCGGAGCGCAGGATGAGGAAGTGCCTGCCATCCTCCCGGCTTCTGAAACCCTGTGACATCAGAAAGGGCTATTTAATTCCAAGGTACACTACTGGGCTATTCACACTCAGGGAGGAAAAAGAGAATTTAAAACCCTTTCATATATAAAAGGAAACAGATGTGGTTTTCTTTACAAAAGAGCATTTCATTAAAAAAAAAAAAAAAAAAAAAAAAAAAAGGCGAGAGGAGGCAGAGTCAACATAACCATTCTTCTCCATCCCGGGAAAGCCAATCCTGTCCGCCTGTCATTGTAGGAGGCGGTGAGGCCCTTTCATCCGGTGATTAGTTGTAAACACTCCCGCCTTCTGGGAGCAGGCCTCTGTTCCCTCGTACACCGAAGCCATTTTCCTAGACTAATGTTTTATACACACAGCTCAGATACAATGCAAACTCTCCGTACCCCACAGGCAACGGGGCATTCGTTTATCCTAAATCAGAAGTGTCACCCGTGGCAACCTGAAGCGGCGAAACACTTACTCAGTCTTGCATTCCTGGCACTTGGAATTATTTCTTTCATGCCTGATAGCCAAATTACAATATGGCAGGCTTCCCTGGGGCCCCGGGATCATTAGTGCCAGCTCACAACATACTTTCAACTGATATGGCATTTCATGTACAGCTGCCAATCAAAACCTGGGGTATGCAGATGAGGCCGGGAACCTGGATGCACAGCTCCCGCACGGCGAGCTCCTCGCAGGCTTCCTTAATGACTAGCAGGCGTGCTGCCGAGCGGAGGGTGGAGGACACAGAGGAAACTCCCCCAGGAAGCTGGCTGCAAGAGCCAGAAGTTTTTACATTTGATTTCCATATTTATTCTCTTTGTTCCCCCACGCCCTCCGCCTGTTTCTAAACAGCGGGCCTAGAAGTACGTGAGGGAGGCTTGTTTGTAAGGGCAGAGCCTGCGGCTGCAGTGAGAGGCTCAGGCCACACTGGGACCCGCGGCCGGTTTGATCTGCATCCGGGCCTGTGCGTCCGGCCTCCTCCTGGCAGGAAAGGCAGGCTCCTTGGGGGCTGGTGGGCACAGGGCAGGGAAGTGCCCCCCTGAAACATGAAGACAGGACGGAGGCTATGGGCCAAAGTCGCCGCCGTGGGGCGGGGGTGACGAGTCACGCTGTGTCCCCGTGATCCGGCTCTGCTCTCCTCTCCTGCTGGCTGCAATACCCTCCTCCTTTGCTCACTAGCTTCCAGCTTCCAGAGTTTTCTTTTTGGAGTCTCAAAAGTTCCAAGCTCCTTCCTGCCTGCTTTGTCCTCCCCGTTTCCCAGGCACCCAGCCCTCGTCCAGGAGGAGGCGATGGGATTGACTGGATGAAGGACCGAGGCCCCTGCGAGGCCCCTGAGGCCGGTGATTGCTGCCTGAGTAGAACTCCGCTGCGGTCCCTGGATTAAAACTCAGCGTCTACCAGTGACCTTCGAACAGCTCTGGGGTGACAGGGGATCAGGAAAATATTAAGACGGGTTGTGAGAAAGGCTTGCCATGCCCAGCAATGGGGGGACAGCGTCTCCATACTCCCCACCACTAAGGGAGCAGCGGCCCTTCCCCATTTCAGCTCCCACCACCAGCTCTTTCCCCCCAGAGCTCAGGACTGCCCCAGGATAGGCCGTTATCACACATTAGCCTCCTACTCTGGCCGGGGGTGAAAAATACCCACTCAGCTGGCGTGCTGCAATATGAACTTCTGAGTTTTCCTTTACGGTTTTTTTTCCTGAGGAGCTGAAACATCATAGAGCAGCAATAGGGCATTCCAAAGTAACAAAACCCCTTTATGAGAGTTATTTCCTTCCTGCTATTGCTCATGGATGCTTTTCCTGTAGAACTGGACAGGGATTGGTTCCTGTATTTTTTAATGAGAAAATATACTGTTGGTTGGGGTGCTGGAAATACTGAGGGGAACACTATGTAAAGTATATGATTATTTAACCACGAAGCTGTGCACCTGAAATGAATACAATATAAAATAAAAAGTGAAAAAACCATTTAGCTGCAGTTTTAGATGTTTTCTCCATTTATGTAAAAAAATGGATTTGAGTGCTGGCTGGTATTGTTTAGTGGTAGGAGTGTCAGCCCACACACTGAAGGGTCTCGGGTTCGATTCCTGGTCAGGGCACATGCCTGGATTGCAGGTTCGATCCCACCCAGTAGGAGCATGTGCAAGAGGCAAAACTGAGTTGATGTGTCTCACATCAATGTTTCTCTCTCTCTCTCTCTCTCTCTCTCTCTCTCTCTCTCTCTCTCTCTCTCTCCTCCCCCCCCCCCATTTCTCCCCCTCATCTCTCTCTCCCTTCCACTCTCTCTAAAAATCAGTGGAAAAAAACATCCTCAGGTGAGGATTGACAACAACAACAAATTTACTTGAGATTGCTAAGAAATGCAGGTACCGCATGCCCCTCACTACTGTCTCCATTTCCTGGTCAGGGAGTATATCCACTTACAACAGACACTGCAATCGTTTTATAAAACAGAACACAGGCCCAGAGAGGTCAAGCTCCTTGCCGAAGTCACACAGCTGGGAAGGGGGAAGGTTGGGACTGGAGGTCAGAGCATCGACTGCAAGCCCAGTGCCCATCTCCTGGACACCCCTCTGGCAGGATTCCTGCAGCACCACAAAGCGAAGCCCTAAAGAAAGAAGATGAGCACTGTGCAATGTCTCCCCCCCTTTCCCCCAAAATAAAATGGTTAAAAATGCTGGACTCTGATCTTAATTTAACTTAAATAAACGTCTTCCTGTGGCTGGAAGCACATGGCTTTGTTCATTTGGGGCCTGCCCTTCACCTGCCTCCTTTCTAGGGTTTCCAGCCCTGGCCCAGTCTCGCACCCGCAGTAATGAATGTCTTCCTCCACCCCCTCAAACTCTCCCCACCCTCCCACCCCCATCCCTTCCTGTGATTTGTCTGTAAGCAAGAGCCGGCTCCCCGCTCCCAACTGTGTGCTCGCCACATAAATTTCCCCGTGTTTCTGGAAGAAATCGCTCCACCTGACAGCTCCTGGGGGAAGCCGGTTGGCTCTCACACCTCCCCTTGGCCAAGGTCACCGGGGCCTTCCCAGGGGCACCATTCTGACTGGCTCAGGTTTCCAAAATAGCAGAAGGGTGACATGCAGAGTCTGAGGTGCAGCCCCCACGTCATCCTGAGGAGTGCTCTGGGACCGCAGCAAATTACAAAAAAAGCCAGGTCTGGCTTCTTCAGGAAGCCCAGGCTTTTAGTTACCTCCCGAAGTTCTATTAAGGGAACAGCTAATCATTTATCATGGGAAACTTCCAGAATCGAAATAACTAGCAAGCTTAAATAAATGAGGTATTTAGGAAGAATGGAAACAGTGCATGTTTTTTGGTAAGTAGCAGTCAAATAGTTATAAAATGAAAGTTCTAGAAATTTCCACTCTCAGAGAACTTGCCAGGGAACATCCGAGGATTTAGGTCTGTATACAGGCCGAGGGGAGGCGACAAATAAAATCGCCACCTAATATTGGTGCAGTCTTTTTGGAATACAGAGCATTTTCATAAATAATTTTCTGATTGTATTATCCAATCAAGGAATAATCTAATGTTCATAGATATGAAATCATAAATCAGAAGCAGAGATTAGGATTCCATTTTACAGATAAGAAAACCGAGACTAAGAGAGGAGCAGTGATTTGCTCAAGGTCACAGAACTAGGAGGTGGAGAAGTCTTGTCTCGAACCCAAACGGTAGGACTCTGTCCTCCCCCTCATGTCCAGGTTGTCTCTCTGGTCCGTTTGGGCGCCACATACATGGTTACTATTAATCATCTGTGACCTTAGGATCCCAGCCTTTGCAGGGCCAAACGCTATAATCCAGACAGGAAACTGTGGGCTCCAGGGAGCCATGGAGTGCCTGGGAAAGGCCACAGCGCTCAGGAAGGGCACTCTGAATGTCATCATCCCAGACCCTCTGCTTCTTGTCCCCTCTGACCTCCCTTACAGCTGCTGTGTGTTCCCTCAGCCCCCCCAGGTAGCACCCCCTGCACCCCTTCTCCAGTTCTTTTAACCCTTTGGAATGGGGACAGTCACAGAGGAACCCAAAGAACCAAGGACCTGGCATAAACAATAGATTTAATAAAACACTTTCTCAGTGTTTTATTAAATCTATTTAATCAAACTTGACCTCACTCGTCCCCAATCCCCGCACAAAAGGGGGTAAGAAATGTTAGGATTTGGTGAGGAAAAGTATTCTCAGGAACCAGGAGAGAAGACCCTGGGATGGGTCTCCAAGGAAGGGTACTGTAGTTTGACAACCCCACCCCACCTCCACCCCGTGGAGTTAGACTTGGGTAGGGAATGAAAGAATTCCTCCAGGTGAACCCCAGGATCAAAGGAGACTCCACCCTGTAGCACCAGGAAGGCCTCAGAGCTTCACCTTTCCCTGTGGTGTGAGCAGCCCTGTCCTGAAGTTCATGGTCTAAGAGCAGTTTTGGAAACAGCCCACCTTTCCCTTGTCCCCAAGAAAGGGACAGAATTCAGCTGAGAAGAAAGAGTTGTAACTCTTAAGGTACAAAAGCAACATTCCTTCATGAACATGGCTGCCCAGTGGAAGCCAACTGCTAAAGTGAGCAATAGTGGCAAGGAAAAAGTGAAAGTGTCCAGAAAGTGGTGGTTCTAAGCCAGGAAACAAAGATTGAGGGAGGTGATTTTGTGCGCTACTGGTACCCTTAAAGATTTTGCAAACTACTTTTTGGATATACAAGGGTTTACTATGTACCCGTGCTCTCTGAAGAAGAATGAGGAAGTAATTAGCATGGACTATGGACCTACATCAAGCTTGGTATTTTATATACATTATCTGCAACCTCTGATCTAATTGTCAACCAGAGTTGGAACCCATTGTCACCATTGTGCAGATGACACAACAAGGCTTAGTGGATGTGTGCGTCACATGTAATCACAAGGCTACTAAATGTTGGGCCAGACTTAGAACCCCTAATACAAGAATATGCATGTGATGAGCTGGAAATATTGTCATTCATGAGATCAGCATGGTCATCACTATAGTACTTCTTTTCTTATAGGTATTTCCTAGTTCTTAGGGATAGAGAGGAATTCCTAACAAAACTAATAATAATAACCTAATATACAAAAACCCAGGGTCTTTAACAGCCTTGAGTGGAGGCCTAGGCCAGCAAAGGCAGGCGGAAAGCTTGGCTTCCTCCATTGCCTGGGAAACCCAAACTCCCTCCTGTTCTCTGTGGCTATGGCCATCTTGGTTGGGTTTATTTGCATACTCACTTTGATTGGCTGGTGGGTGTGACTGGTGGGTGTGGCTTGTGGGTATAGTGGAGTGATGGTTAATTTGCATATTACTCTTTTATTAAGTAAGACTAGAGGCCCAGTGAATGAATTTGTGCATGGGTGGGGTCGCTCTGGGTGGCCTGCAGGGATTGGGCCAAAACCTGCAGTCCAACGCCTCCTGCAGCTCCTACCTGCTGCTCCTGCTCATCCCAGCCCCACTGTGCCTGCTGCGGGCTCCTGTCCAATCAGTCCCTAATTGGGAGAGGCTTGTGCTACCACAGCAGTGCTCACCAGCCATGAGCCCTGCATCTGGCACTCTCCAAAGGGGAGTGGCCTGCAGGATTGGGTTGAAACCAGTTCTTGGACATCCCCTGAGGGGTTCCAGATTGCAAGAGGGTCTGGCCAGGCTGAGGGACTCCACTGGTGAGCGGTCAGGCTGGGGAGGGACTGCAGGAGAGCTCAAGGGCATGTTCGGCCCATCTCACTAAGCCCTGATCAGTTGGACCCCAGTAGCAAGCTAACCTACTGGTCGAAGCATCTGCCCTCTGTTGGTCAGTGCACATCATAGCGAGTGGTTGACTAGTTGACTGCCTGCTGGTGGTCAGTGCATGTCATAGCGAGCAGTTGAACAGCCTTAGCATATCATTAGCATATTGCACTTTGATTGGCTGTTTGGTTGTTTTGCTGTTCAGTCTATTTGCATATTACCCTTTTATTATATAGAATAATACATAATTGCTAAAGTCTCCCCCCTCACCTATTATTCAAACTCACCTCTATTATAGACTAGTAGCCCTGCACACAAATCCATGCACCAGTAGCTCACCAGTAGCTTCCTGCCGTTCTCCAGTAGCTCCCCGCCCATAGCTTGCTGCCCTGCCCCCTCCTAGAGCTCTCCGTTGCCCACTTGTAGCTCACTATCCCACCCTCCTGCTGATCTGTGATCCAACTGTTACACAGTCAGTTGTTACGCTTCAACGACCATTTGCATATTACATCTTTCTTATATAGGATGAGAGAAATCCAGTATAATTTGCAAACTCTGGCTTGGAAGACTTTACCACCATTTTACATAAGCTTTTGATCACACACACATAGACACACAAACACACCACATACACCACATATACCACATACACCACATACACACCACACACATACTCCCCTCCCACACCACCTACCTCCCCCCCCCCCCCCCCCACCCCACACTCACCACACACACACTACACACACACACCACACATACCACACACACACACCACACATATCACATACACACCACATGCACACACCACATAATCAGCCTTCAGGTTGGGTTTCCTTAAAGTTGGTGATATTGATGTGGAAATGAGTGAATTACTCTCACTGGGTAACAGACAGATTATACTGGCTGCTTGGGGAACTGGTTTCTCAAAACTAGTTTTCAGCAGGCCTAAATATCCAGCCATGCGTCCCCTTCCACGTCCTCTCTCAGAGGTTTGCTACACTTACAGCACCTCACCGACTTTTTCGCTTTGGCTTATGATCTTAGCTGGGGCACATCTATGGCAGGATCAGAAGCCTCTGGAAGGAAGAGGATTTAGAGCACATATGTCTTTGACAATTATTAACCAGCGAGCCGCTGGGAAGAGAGCCATTTCTTCCCATAGACTCTTGGGCTTGTTTTGACTTCTCCCCCCCAATGGTGTCAGAGGTGTTCCTTAGAAACTTTCCCGTTTGACTTAATCGCCGTGTAATTCCTAAACCATTGCTTCAATTAGACTTCCTGATTTACGGCATCACCGGGCTTCTCTTGGCAAAGACATCCCAAGAGAACGCCCGCTTCTAATTGACTGAATTGAAACCAGCCCTTGGCTTCCGCTCAGCGAACTTCTGTCTGTGCCCAGGGGCACCTGAAATACTGTGTCCCCCAGTCCCTGTCAGGTCACTCTCCAAGACTCAGCGTAACCTAATCATGTGACTGACAACTTAATTAATTTACGTGCTCATTCTGTGTTTATTGAGGCCTTCTGTGTAGTGAGCACTGTGCTGGGTGAGAGAGATTAAAAAATCCAAAGCAAATGAATGAACAGGAAAACCCACTCAGTGCCTGTCTTCACCGTGCGACTAGTCCAGTGTTTGAAGCCAGGCTGAGACAGTGAACACGGAACTCCGTGTTTCTCAGAAAAGAACCATTGGTTTACTGTCTTCACAGTTATTTTTCCGCATTATCGATCATCTCTCATATTACTTTTCTTTAGTAATTTTACTCACTCTTAACAAATGTAAATACATTCTGTAGCTTGTCCTAAGCAGCATGTGAAATATGTGGCTATTATATTTTAAAAATGCACATGAAAACTTTTTTTTTAAATAAATAAGTGGACAATTCAAATACCAAGTGTTCGTTAATCATACCACTTGGGATGTTCTGACTTACAGCCTGTGCTGTACATTTTGCACCGTGGAGAACTGATTTCACTTCCCGGTGCCTCAGTGGAGCTGCTGTCCTGAGAATTGGACAGAGTCTCCACTTAAACAAGAGACTGTTTAAGTGAGAGAAAGCCTGTCAGGACGCAAAAGTGCAAATTCAATTGGAAGGATTTGCTTCCGACTTCCCGCTTAAGGTGTGAGAGATTTTGAGTAAAACTTTCCTTGGCCAATTATTTAATTTTTGTTCTCTGCATTAGGTTCTATTATTTTTATCTTTTAAACAGACTCATGCAGTGAAAGCTGGGATTTCTCTCATCTGAGGATATTTTTGTCTTCCCATTTCCCTGAGTAAAAATGGAGAAGATACATCATTGAGACGGTCATCTCCTCAGAAGGGGGCACACCATGGCCCATGGGATTTGGTCAGCAGCCTGTTTTTGTAAATAAAGTTTTATTGGGACACAGCTACAGCCACTTGTTTATGAAGTGTCTATGACTGCAATGGCAGAGTTGATTGTTGCAACACAGACTAAGGTCTGCAAAGACTACAATATTAACTATCTGGCCCTTTACAAGTTTGCTGACCTCTGATAATTGACAGATTCTGGACAAACAAAAAAGAGCCAAGCATTAGCCTTGCTTCCAAGCTTCTCAGAAAGTTCTGTCTGCGGGGGACTGTTAGAGGGACAGCATGTGGAACTTCCCTGCATGTAGGTGTAGAGAGTAGGACTTCCCCACATGTAAAGAGTCTGGGAGGGACCCAGGCAGGTAAACATCCCTTTGTGCCAGGGTGAAGGTGCCATTCACTATCCATCACATTAGACATCATGGCGATGTGAACAGAGTAACAGCGATACTCTTGAAAGGGACTGTGACATGTACTGAGAGGGAGGCTTTGGTCAAAAGACCTACTTTTTATTATTATTTTTTATTAAGGTATTATAAAAATACCTACTTTTGAGATATATTTGTGGTGCCCCCTCACCTGATTCCACGAGGCCAAGTGTAGCCTCATGTCAGTAAATCCCACCAGGTTCTGTGAGGCCCACTGACCCATAGCACCTCTGGAAGAATAAAGATGATCCCAAATTCTCTGCTGTTCCTCCTATTTAGAGGGCTCTACTCCCTCTCTTTTTGTTCTTCAACACACCAAATTCCTTCAGTCAGAGCCTTAGGGTTGTGTGCTTGATCCTCAGTAGGGGGCGTGCAGGAGGCAGCCGAACAATATCTGGATTGTTCTTCTTCTTCATCCTCACTTGGGTAACTTCTCCTCAGATTTTATTCTCTCAGGATGGCCTTGTCTAACTCCCTAATGCAGACTCTTGCACCACTTTGCACTTCCAGTAACTCCCCGCTCACTTGTCAGTTATTCATGTATTTATCTGATGGTATCTTCTCTCCTGCTAGATGGTGAGATTGGAGCCAATGAGGATTGTGTTTGCTCTTGTTGCTTTTGTTATACCAGTATTTGGCATAGGGGAACTCAAATGAAAGAATAATGAAACAAATCAAGACAAACTGGCAAAGCTGGTAGTACCCACAACCACAGTTCATGCATCAGATTGAGGGAAAAGGTATTATAAAGGCTCAGAGCTTCTAAAATTCTTTTGATAATGAGGAGTGACCTGACTTGATCCAGTCCCACAACTAATGTGGAAACATGAATTCAGAGCATGAAGTGTTTCCTAATAGCTCTAACAAGGGCAAATGGGCAACCTACAATTGACTGTAGTCTATTTGATGGTCTTGATGCTATGAGAAGGGAAAGCCCCATAGGTCTCCCGAGATGGGAAAACCAGTGTGTTATTGAGTCATTGTATGGCTTCCAGCCATCTCTTGCCCTGTGTTCTATGTTTGACTTCTCTTTCCTAGCAGGTGAAGGAGAGACAGAAATGCCGTGATGACTAATGGGAGGTTAGAAAGATTTATTGGACAATTATCAATGTTTTTCCTCACTCATCTTTCCTTTCGTAAATCATTAATTCATTTGGGGAATAAGTACCACTTGTATCACCCCGCAGATTCTGTCATTTCATCTCCTTGCTTTATCCTGGGTTGTCGTCTTGATTTGTAGAATTATCTAGACTGTGGATCAGATGAATTTCTCACTAACTGAACTTGAGCTTCATTCTCCTGTCATTTTCATATGCATGCAGATAAGATGATATAATTCTTTTATTTTCCAAACTGCAATCATTTGTGGGCCACCTTCATAATTTTTGCCATATTCTAAAAATTAATTAATCATTATTCTCTTATACTTGAACATTGATAGGTTTTTTAATTTTTAAAAATTCATTGATTTTTTTTTTTGAGAGAGAGAGGGAGAGAAAATGAGAGAAAAAGAAAAAATATTATTTGCTCTACCCATTGGTTGCTTCTTGTATGTGCCCTGAATAGGAATCGAATCTGCAACGTTGGTGTATCAGGATGCAGTTCTAACTAACTCAGTTATCCTTGACTAACTTTTTAAAAGTAGTCTTAACCCTAAGCCTACTCATAATTCATGTCATCATGAGTTTGGGTATGCATACATATGTGTATATAATTCTCAATTAAACAAATACCTGAAGATTATAATAAAAAATATGCCCATCAAACCCATAATTTCATATACTATGACTTAGGATGAGGCTATGTTAAAAATAGTTTTTTTTCCAACTTAAATTAATAGTGTTAGTACATGTAGTACATGTTTCACTTTGGAAAACAGTTACCATATTTTCTGGCTTATAAGACGACTTTTGAAACGAAAAAAAGTTAACCGAAAATCGGGGGTCGTCTTATACGCCGAGTATATCCTGAAAAACGTCTCGATATGCCGCTAACAAATTTTCCAACTCAATCCAGCACAATCACTGCAAGGCTGCTCAGACTGCCTCTCTAACTCAGCCAATCCAAGCAGGCTTTTTATGCATGCAAATTATACATGTTCTGTACCCAAAGCTACACTGTGTTCTAGTAAAAAGCCTGCTCAGATTGGCCAGAGTCAGAGAGGTGGTCTATTAAAAAAAAGAACTGGTGTTGCCTCGGAAGTGGGAGGTAGTTGTATGCAGTGAATATAGGCCTAAACCTATGTTTTAACCGTAAAAATTAGGCGGTCGGAATTTATACACCGGAAAATACAGTATACAATCTAAGGTGACCTACTTTCATTTTAATAGGAAGCAAGCTTGGAGTTGCTATTCTAATAGTGACCTTTGGCACAGGAAGAACTTCACCCATCTCCACCTGAACCCCATCTGGATTCCGGTTCCAGGAGTTTGGTGCTATTGACCTGTAGCTCTGACTGTATAGAAACCACACTCACAAATCTTGGAGACATCTTTGACTCTTTGCTCTCTCTGATTCTGCTATCAGCCAAACCATCAGCAAATCCTGTTGCTCAGACTTAAAAATATATGCTCCAAATCCTAGTATTTCTCATGACTTTCCTGCACTTTGTCTTCATCACCTCTCTCCAGGTTGACCACATTGTCCTCCTACTGGCTTCTTCATTTCTACTCAATTGAAAACACATGAAGAAGCAAGCCATTTCTAGTCAGTTTTTATGGACTGGATACAAATAAACTCTCATTAGGGAAATAAGACAAAAGGCAATTTAAATATTTAAAACACTTGAAACATAAATGACAGAATAATAAAAAAAAAAGACTTGAATGATTGGATGGCCTCCTAATAACATCAGAGGTCAAAATCAGATAGCCCCTTTTAAAATTTCACCAAACATATTTTCTTCATAATCTGTCATCCCTCATGAATGTAGCGCATAGGGCGATTTTAAATTGATATGATATAAGCATAAATACCAAACCAGTCAAAGAAGTCAGCAAATGTTCAGAATTATAGAAAGGCACAAAAATGGGCTCTAATTGCATGATTATCTAATCTCCTTGCTTCTGAATGCCACTGCTAAGAATGGACTCACTCATCCATGTCATTTCCTTTCTTGTGAACTTTCCATTTTCTCATAAGAACAAGACATCCATATTTTAGGGGTTGCTGTATTTTGCCGTACGAAACAGTAAAAAGGCCCATCAGAAATGTGATGGGGAGGGGACTCATAAAGAGCTGTTGTTAGAAAAGGCCATTGAGGAAGATGTTTGGAGAGGCACAGAGCGCTTTCCTTCAACTTTGTATGCTCTGGGACAAAGAAAGCGACAGGGCCATGTGGTTCTCCTGCCCTGAATCCTCTTAAGGGTGATTTTCCAGAGGGTCTAGAAGTGAGGAAATAGCATGTTTAAAAGTTCCAGAGGAGCCCGGCTGGTGTGGCTCAGTGGTTGAGTATCGACATATGAACCAGGAGGTCAGGGTTCGAATCCTGGTCAGGGCACATGCCTGGGTTGTGGGCTTGATCCCCAGTAGGGGGTGTGCAAGAGGCAGCCCATCAATGATTCTCTGTCATTATTGGTATTTCTCTCTCCCTCCCCCTTCCTCTCTGAAATCAATAAAACATATAAAAAAAGTTTTAGAGGAAATAAAGCTTTTTGTTTTCTGTCCTAAAATACTTGATCAGTGACGACATTTTCAAGTTGGAGCTGGCCTTTAAATCAGGTGGATGCTTGGATGTTGACACAAGCTCTCCTTCAGGAAGTGGCTGGGTGGGGAGATCTGCAGTGACTGGCAGGGAAAGCGAGTTGCTGAGTCAGGCAGGTGGAGGGATCTGATTGGCAATAGAATCTATATTGAGTTGAATAGAACAGCCCCAGGTTCATGACCCCAATATAATGACTGGTATGCTTAGAAGGAGAGGAGAGGACACAGAGGCGCATGGAGCAGAGGCAGCAGTGGTGAGGGATGAGCTGGGAACCGGGGGACACCAAGGGTTGTTAGGGCCACAGAAAGTTAGGAAAAGGCAAGGGTCCTCTCTGCAGCCTATAAGGTTGCGAGTCCCTGCCGACACCTAGGTACCAGAGCTGTGAGAGAATGAGCTCCTGTTGCGTTATGCTCCTGGGTTGTGGTACCTGGTACGGCAGCCCTACCACACTGTCCTACCCTGGTCTGAAGAACTGAAGTTCCTGACTTGGACCAAGTCTCAGGGCCTAGAGAAGCCACTTTGGGAACCTGCACCAACTTGTTTCCTGGAGAGATGGCTGCCATACACCGAACAGAGTGGATTTCAATCTCTTTATGGTTCCCAGACTTCTGGGGCAGAGTCTCCTTCATGAAGAATTGACATCGGAGGCGATACCCATCTATGGAGCGTGAACAGAATCCCCCTAAACGATATGATCAAGCCCTAAGCCGTGGTACCTGTGAATGTGACCCTGTTTGGAAATAGGGTCTTTGTAACCAAGTTAAGATGCGGTCATGCTGGATTAGGGGGGGTCCTCAATCCAATGACTGGTGTCTTTACAAGAAGAGAGGGCCTGACACATAAAAACGAGTCATCAGAGACTGAAGATGTGGCTGTAAGTCAAGAACACCTGGAAGGCTGGCAGCTGGAGGAAGCGGAAGGACCTTCCTGGAAGCCTTCAGAGGGAGCAGCCCTGCCTCCACGTTGATTTCACACTTCTGGCCTCCAGACTGGGAGAGATTTCCTTCCCTCTCTTTCTGGCCCCGTTTGCGGCCATTTGTTACGGCAGCTCTCAGAAACGAATCTACCATCCTACAGCCAAACACAACTCCCAGGTGTATCTTGTGGGCTCACAGTGTTTTGTTTTGAAGTTGAAATAGTTGCTAATATTTACGAAGAGAGATTTCCCATAAAGAACATGATTTCTGTTTTTACTTGAAAAAAACCAAAGAGGTGACAGCCACCTTGGATCTCCTTCCCGCTTGGTGTCTACACTGCCCCGTTGTAGAGCCTGCGGGGTCCAGGCCTCGGGGCCTCCCTTCTCCAGGCCAGATCTGCGGGGCTGAGGGCTCTACCTGCGGCCTGCTATGTCCTTTGTGCTTGCATCGACTCAGGATTCCTTTGCACTGCTCTCCTCACTTTAGAGACCAGAAAAGTGAGACCAGAAATAGAAGTCCCTGCCTCCTGCACCCAGCATGCCTGTGACAGGGAGGACAGGCACTTCCCGCTGCAGCGTGCCGCCTCCACCTACAGAATGCCACAAGATGCCGCCTGGAGCAGACGCCCAGGCTCCAGCTCTCACCGACCGGCTTCCAAAGATTTCAAGGAATTGACAGAGAGTTCCCAACACTTTATTTTGCCAAGAATGAATGTTAAGGAGAAATAAAGAACCCTGCCATTACCATCTTTTCTTTCTTTCTTTTTTAAAAAAAGGCGATTTCATCACCACTGAAGCAGGAGGCACACAAGTTCAGAGTAAAAATAAAAATGGTGTGGGCTCAAACAGACTTTTAAAAATATATATCTTCATTGATTTTTTTTTTTTTTTGAGAGACAGCAGTAGGGAGAAGGAGAGAGAGAGAGAAACATTGATTGGTGGCTTCCCTAGGCACCCTGACTGAGGATCAAACACGCAACCTGGACATGTGCCCTGACTAGGAATCAAACCAGTGACCTTTCAGTGTATGGAAGATGCTCAACCACTGAGCCACTCAGTCAGGGCTCAAACAGACTTTTCATGATGTTCTCTCTAACCACATCTCCTTCCTTCTGCTCTGGTCCATACTTGCTCCGCCCTGCACACTGGCCTCCTTGCTATTCTTTGAACCATAAGGTCATTATTCCTGCCTCAGGGACTTTCATTTGCTGTTCTCTTTCTCTGAAACACCTTTCCCGATATCTTCAAGGCTTGCTTCCTCAAATCACTCATGACTCTACAGAAATGACATCTTCTCAGCATGATCTTTCTTCACTGCATTTTCTACTATGCCCTTATGTGTACATTTCTTGGACACGTCACTACCTGCATTGTCCATCTTATTTTATTGTTTGTTTGGGGACAAAAATTCTGTTTTCATCAATGCCTAGAATAATGTCTGGCATATGGAAGATGCTTAGTAAATTTTATTGAATTGAACCAAATAAAGCAGGCTACTCCATACTGAGTGAATTTCACTAATTGAAAATCCCCAGCACCATCTTCATTCCCCCTCCCTTGGCTCACGAGAGGAGACTAATGTTATCTTATATTGTTATCTATTTGTGGCTCGACTTAGCTAACCCCATGGTGATAAAAATGACGATAGGGTCCGAAAGCCTGTAAGAATTTTGGTGTGGGTTAGCGGTAAATGTTTTGTGTAAAGATCCTGTAGCCTGTGACTTCTCAACTTTCTCTAATAAAACCCCCACTTCCAGCTAAAAACACATTTGCAAAAAAAAAATAAAAAAAAAATGACCAAACAGGTCATTGGACAGTGATTTTCTTGGGACCCTAGACAAGCAGCTTTAATGACCCTTTGTCCCAGGGAAGGTGAATAACAAGTGTGTGAGTCCCAATTGTACATATTGTGACAAGTATACAGAAATTATATATTGTTTTTTAATATCTGGAGTTCATGAAGCAATACAAATAAATATATTTGTCTTTGGTATTCATTTTTAGACATCGCCTTGCCAAAAAAAGAAGACAGCCAAGCCTGGCTCAGTGGTTGAGTGTTGATCTATGAACCAGGAGGTCATGGTTCGATTCCTGGTCAGGGCACATGTCAGGATTGCTAGCTTACCGTATTTTTCGGACCATAAGATGCACTTTTTCCCCCCCCAGAAGTGGGGGGAAAAAGTCCCTGCGTCTTATGGTCCAAATATAGCCTACACATATACTTTAAAAAAAAGTTTTTTTACTTGCCCGGCTCTGTGTGGTCTCTGTGTGCTTGCCCGGCTCTAAAATGGTTCTAAATGCTGCTGTTTACTTTACAGGGTTGATTACATGTGTTTATGACTGTGATGTTGGGTTTTAATGCACATAAAATATTTTAGGACACTATTTGTTTCAGAATCTTTTTTTCTTCATTTCCCTTCTCTAAAAACTGGTGCGTCTTATGGTCCGAAAAATACGGCAATCCCCAGTGTGGGGCATGCAGGAGGCAGTCAATTAATGATACTCTCTCATCATTGATGTTTCTATCTCTTGCTCCCTCTCCCTTCCTCTCTGAAATCAATAAAAATATATTTTAAAAAAGAAGAAGGAAAAACTGTAGCTTTGGTCTCTGCAGTGCTTACCATCTCAGGATCGTCACAGAGGGCAGTCTAACTTGGGTTCAGTAGAAGTTCTTGTAGAATCAGCAAACATCTGAATGGCTTGGCATTTGGAAAGTCCTCATTGAGGGTGTAGGCTGTGAAATCAGATCAGGTTTGGGTCCTGGTGTTGGCTCTTAGAGCTAAGTCCTTGCTCAGATTGTGTGGCTTGGTCCTTCCTTTGCAAAGCTGAACTGACAGCAGTGACACCTCACAGAACTGTAGCCAGGTTTCAGTGAGATAATACAGGGGTGGGCAAAAGTAGGTTTACATATGTGATACAATAATTAATAAAATAATAATACAAGAATAAACTCCATGTTTCATGTACTCACAACTGCAATCCTACTTTTGCCCAAGCCGTGCATGCAAATTACCTGGCATAGAGCAATTAGAATATCGAGATTCACGTGTGGTTCTGCTACTTTCAAGAATAGATAACACAAGTTTTTGACCAAAGAGGGAAAAATATGCCTCACCTTACTAACAACAACAGCCACACTGTGGGTTCTTCCTGTTTGCCTCACTCTTGATGTAGCTTCTGTCCATTAACATTACAGTCGTTCTGAGCAGAGCCCTCTGACCTGCATTCAGTGGAGAACACAGACTCGCAGAGGCTGAGGTGGCTTCCACCAAAGTCGTGAGAGGGAATTCAGTACCAAAATATTTATTATCATTTGGAATCAACCCGTATGTTTGCATGTAAAAACTACTGTTAGAAGATGTATTTCCTTAAATAGGCTCATTATCCTTCCCACTACCTCATTTTCATGACAGACAGACAGAAAGACAGAAAGACAGAAAGACAATACCATCTCAACTCTACAGAATGAATTCTCAGTGAAACTGCATGGTGGGACTGGCCAGCTTGCCTCCCAGCACCGCGAAAGGAGCCAAAAACGTTGCCAACAGAGTAGACAGGGACCTTCCCCCTAAGGGACTTCCTGTGGAACAGCTCTGGGCCGAGGCACCGCATCCCCATCCTCTCCGGACGAGGCGGGCACAGACGGCCAAATGGGTTTACTGCAGAGACGCAGTGTTTTTACCCCCTTCCCTTTCTTTACTACATCAGATCAGAATGCTGGGCCCTCCTGCCTTTGAGAAAAGGGGAATGGACTTGGGCTGATTCTGGCGTTGGGTCTAAAGGATCTTCATGACTTAGAATGTGAAAGACCAAAGAGGAAGGAAGGCTTTTGTGGTGGAGGCAGCTGGGAGCGCTGCGCTGTGCTCTGAGAAGGGTGGTCTCTCGCCACATGGGCAAGGACTTTGAGTTGATGGGGAAGGAAGTGGGTTCCCGGTAAGGATCCGTGAACGGTGAGCTCAGAGGCTCTTCGGGAAGAGACCAGTCCTGCCCGGGAGGAGGTGGGTGGGAGGCTGTGACTGAGAACAGCCATCAGGCACGGGAGTTGAAAGCCCAGAGACCCCGTGGCCACGGAAGGCTTGCTGGCAGGACACCAAGTGGCCATGCTGGTGACCACAGGCTTCCCCTGTGGTGGGGGAGCTTTGCGTGGTCAGATCCAGCATGTAGCTGTTCACCTTCTGGCCACAGTGCATTCATCCACACACGAAGACACTGCTCGGTTTCTATGATTTCTATGTTGAAATCCCCACTTGCAAACCTCAGACACTATGAGCCCCCAAAGGGGGGTGCAGTGGCTGTGGAGGGAGGGGTAATGTGGAAACCCTGCTGAGTGTGTCTAGGAGTGCACGAACCAGCTGGAGATGGCCCCGATCTGGGACAGTTGTCCTACAGGTGGGGCCACACGCCAGGGATCCATGGGGAAGAGCCAACTGGCCACTTAGCAGAAGGTATGAGAACCAGACAACGGGCCAATCATTTTGGCCCAAACTTCACTCTTCATGACAAAAGCTCCTTTCATTCCCAGGCCTTGGCTTCCTCAGGAGGCAGAGAAATACATGCACATTCAAAGACCAAGATTTTCTCAGCTAGTGGAGAGCTGGGCGAGCCGGTGGCTCCCCTGTTTCGGGCGGTTCTGCACATTTGCCTTGTTGCTCTTGGCTGCTCTGCTCCGGTCGCCAGGGGCCAGCAGCCCAGAGAGCAGCCGTCAGCACCTCCACGCTGTACAAGGAGCATCTCTTCCCTAATGCTGAGCCGTTCCAGGCCACGGCGGGCTGACAGAGGACTTGGCCACGGCTGTGGAAACGGAGTCATTAGGAGTAATCAGGCCGCGGCCCAAATGGCGGCTTGGATGAGAGAGGGTCATAAAACTCCCTCTGGAAGTTCTGCTGCAGTTGGCGGCTGCCAAGGCAGTGCCCCTGCGCCAAGGCCTGAATCCGTGGGCCAACATTTCTTATTTGGGGCTTTCCCATCAGGTCCTTTAGCAACGTGCCATCACAACACGTTTGGAGAAGGGAAAAGATCACATCCTTCCCTGTCGGCTACTGACTGTGCAGGCCATGCTTCCAGCGCACTGGGCATGTTGAGAAGGAGAGAAAACAAGTGGCCAGAAAACACTAATTTGCCATTTGCTTTTTCTCTGTATTCCCCTCCCCTCTTCCCTTTCCAAGACGGGGAAGCGTGGCTCAGGGGAGAAACGGGCCGGATGTAAAAGATAGGCCACTTCCTGGGTTTTGTTTTAAAAAATAAAATGAAGGAAAGGAAGTTTGAACATCCTACAGATGCCAAAAACTTTACCCTGCTGGTCCGCAGTCCTCTAGGGAGGGGACAAATTCCTAGGTTTCCCTTGAAGCATTCAAAGAGCCAGCAGCTCTGGGCTCTGCTCCTTGCAGCCCTCCTCCCACCTGCGCGCCTTCAGCCAGGAGCCAAACCCGGGACCTCGGAGCAGAAAGGGTTTCCTTTATCTCTCGACCAAGAGTTTCTCTGACCTGCCTTTTTTTAAAAAAAAATATTTTATTGATTTTTTACAGAGAGGAAGGGAGAGGGAGAGTGAGCTAGAAACATCAATGAGAGAAACATTGATCAGCTGCTTCCTGCACACCCCCTACCGGGGATGTGCCCACAACCAACATGCCCTTGACTGGAATCGAACTTGGGACCTTTCAGTCCGCAGGCCAGTGCTCTATCCACTGAGCTCTAACCGGTTTCGGCTCTGGCTCTCTGACCTGCCTTTTAACAAACCACCAGCCTCATCACTAGCCCTCCTTTCTCCCCTTTCCTGCTTTACTTTTCTCCATGTCACCACTCAATAGAATCCATGTTATGTATTTCTTTATTATCAGCCTCTCCCAACCAGATATGGGACAGGATTTTGTCTGTTTTGTTCCAGCACCTGGCATAAAGGAGATGTTTAAGAAATACCTGTTGAGTGAAAGGACCAATATTCTAAGAATTTAGGTTTCTATTAAAAGTGGAAAACAAAAGACCTTTCTCTCTGCATGACGTTCTTGCACCCAAACAGCTTTGCTCATTCGTGCCTCTGCTTTATTTCTATGGGGCTGACACAGAGATCCCTGGAGGCCAGAGACTGAGTTTTCCATGCTGGAGAATCTGCTACATTGCAAGATTGGCCCAGAATCGGGAGAGAAACGCAGTCCTGAAAGCAGAGAGATAATCCATATCCCAGTGACAGGTTCCTTGGCATGGCACAGTACTCCAAACCTACGGAGCCTGGGACGGTGGCTCTCAGTGTTGTCACACTCAAGGTCCTCTGTTTCAACGAATGCTTTGGAACAGCCTGTGTTAGGCTGCATTCCCCAGAAGCCGAGACAAAGGCCTGAGGTTCTGTAGTGTAGCTGAGAGCCAACCGCAGAGATGGGAAGGGTGAGAAGCCAGTCTAGGATGTGTGGTCCACAGAGTTACCAGTATGGGCACTGGGGCTCCTTCCTACCATGTGCCTCAGGGAGACTTGCAGGACATGCATCATTTATTTCACCTGAGCATGTGTTGTACACCAAGTCCTTATGAGCCATTGGCCAAGCGCTGCTTCACTGTCAACGGAAATACCGTAAGGTTGAGGGTGGCAGGTGATGGTAAGGACAACTTTCTAGGTATGGAGATGAGTGTGCTGGGGAATGGGTGGGACAATGGTCTGCTGAATACCCCCTTTAAAATGAGAAATCCTTGCTCTAGCCACTTGCTCAGTGGTTGGAACATGAGCTTTCAGTTGGAAGGGTCAAGGGTACATACCTTGGTTGCAGGCTTGATCCCTGACCTTGGTCGGGTGCATGCGGGAGGCAACCAATCTATGTGTCTCCCTTACATGGATGTTTCTCTCTCTCTGTCTCTCCTCCTCCCTTCTATTCTCTCTAAAAAATCAATTGGAAAAAATACCTTGGGGTGAGGATTAATAAAACTAGAAATCCTTTCTCTATAATCATAAGTTTTTAAAGAACAAATAAGAAGACCAGATTTCTGATAAAATGTCTAGGTCAATATTGAAGTAATCGGACTTGACAGACTAGAACACATACTAAAGCAGTCAGACATGTGTCCTTATGTACAGAAACACTGAGCTCAACAGCCACAAAGAGAGGGTAGACTTGCGTGTACGCGAAGACTTGAACGCCATTCACGATATTGCCTTTGCTACGTGATTTTCTGATATGCAGAACAAGCTTGGTATGTATGGTTAGAACAAAGGACAGTCTTTCCTCAGTTTACCCTGTAGTTGCATTCTTATAATATTCAGTCCACATTGAAACCGCAAGAAGGATGCTTTGTGTGCCTATAGCAAATGGGCTTAGCGTCTGGGCTCAGCATTATAAACTGGGGCTTCATCTATTCGAATGTAGTGGACATAAAAGTGGGGATCCCAGACAACTCTTCACAGTGTGGGCCTGTCTTGTGCATTGCAGGACATCTGACATTGCCAGCCTCTGACCACTAAATGCCAGGGTCAGCTGTCAATCTTTGTGATTACTGACTCCCCAAAAGAATGTCTAGAAATCCCAATAGGGGCAGTGTTTCTGCCATTTAAGAATCTTTGATCTAAAGAAAGAGTGGACGGGAAGCTCCAAGAATGACTGAGACATAATTTCTTATTAACCGAGATGAGTGGGAATCTGAGGTGAAATGCTGGGTTGTAGGAAAGAGAGCTGGTCTTGTCGGAACCTTGGGTTTTGGGGGCCGAGTCATTCTCACTTCACAAGCAGAGAGGAATGCTGGAGAAACCTCAGCTTGTGACCCACGGTGTTGTAATTGTTTTCCGGAGGAACTGTCATTTATCACCAGGACTATACCTGCTTATTATGTCGCAGGCCCGGGGAAGATGCTAGAAATATCATTTCTCTCAAAGAACAGCTTCTTGCTAGAGTGCCATTCATTCTTGACCCAGCATCTAAATTCAAAGATCCTGGGCAAATGATAGAGGAGCTTGCTCGTCATCGGGGTGTGTGCACCGGTGCAGAAGAATCTGACAGGCGTTGGGGGTGTGTTCTCTATTTACCAGCCCTTCAGCAGTGACAGCTCGGAGAGGACCAGCAAGCACAGCCCTGCCGAGCCAATCCTGGGGGCTGGGTGGGCTGGCAGCCGCAGAGCCAAGATGGGGAATTTGGTACATGTGGATTCTCTGTGCTTCATGAACCAACCCTCTGTGGGGAGGCAAAGGAAAGGCACGAGGCAGCCTTGCTGTGCAAAAGGCAGTCTTAGCTAAAGTGGGAGAGGGATCGGCGGTCGGCATTGGATGGACAAGTTTCTAATATACCTTTTATTATAGCATGATGGTTAAAAGGGCTGGTTTCGGAGTCAGACTTGCAAAGGTATTAAACCCCAGGCCCATTGTTTACAAGCTCTTGGTTCTGAATAAGATAGTCTTCAGCACCTCAGTTTCCCAATCTGAAAAATGGGGATGATGCTAAATTTAGGACTTTGTGAGGATCAGGTCAAGTAACCCACATAAAAGCTTAGTACAGTGCCTAGAATATTGTAGGAATGTGCTAAATGTTTGTATTATTATTAAAATCGGGACCAAATCCACAACTTTTGGAGACAATGAAATATCACTTGTTTGGTATGCTAGGAAAAAACAATTGTAGTCACCACAAGCAGTCGAGTGGCTGCCACACCTTTAATCTGTTTTTTAGCCCAGAGCCTGAAGACATTTTAAAAATGATGTTCTGAAGATGACGTTTCCCCTGATGCTTGCTGAGAGACTGGCCACTGTGTTGATAGAACTGATCCAGGACTGAATCCAGGCTTCACTGCCTGCCTACCATGTGACCTTGAGCATACCACTCACCAGCATTAGAGTGGCACTGTGAGCATTGATCTGGCTCCTGCCTGCCTCTTTGGCTTTATCTCCTATCCTTCTCCCCTTCCCTCCCATCTTTCTGTCTCATCCACAGTGGCTTTCTTTCTGTCTCTCAACCATACCAAGCACATGGCTCTGAGCATCCAGTTTGCTGGCTCCCTGCTTAGACCTTCACCATGTGGGGCAAATACAGATTAGATCAACCTCAGCCAGCATAGCTTAGTCTTTCTGCCAAATTAGTGTTAGTGCAGAGCTCATGCTGCCAGACTTAGCAAATGAAAATACTGGATGCTCAATTAAATTTGAGTTTCAGATAAATAATGGATAATATTTTGTATAAGCATGTCCCCTGCAATCCTATTTATGAAGGTGCTTTAATTTTTAGAGCTTTTGGGTTTTAGAAATATGGCTAAGTGATTGTGGGTCCTTTTTATTATTTTATTTTTTATTTATTTAAAAAATATATTTTATTGAGTTTTTACAGAGAGGAAGAGAGAGAGATAGAAAGCTAGAAACATTGATGAGAAGGAAACATTGATCAGCTGCGTCTTGCACACCCCCTACTGGGGATGTGCCCACAACCAAGGTACATGCCCTTGACAGGAATCGAACCTGGGACTTTTCAGTCCACAAGCTGACACTCTATCCACTAAGCCAAACCGGTTTCAGCTGTGGTCCTTTTTAAATTTTCTTCATTTCACAGATAGAAAATTGAAGCACAGAGAGGTTAAATAACTTGGCTAAGATCACACAGCAAGAAAGGGGCAGACTTTAGCCACTATTGGATGCCTCTTGAATGAAGCTTTCCAATGCTGAGCTTCTGTATCTCAAAGCAGGACTGTAGCTCTTACTTCATGAATTGTTGGTAGGATCCAAAATGATACATATGAAGTGTCTTCAGTAAATAGTACCTATTGATACAGGCTATGAGAGCAAGCAGGGGTAATAATAGTAGAGAAGGCATATTTTTAACCAGAAAAAGCCTGCCATCTTGGAAAGATTAGTTAGTATTTTTCCTTCCTAGTTAGCATATCCACAATAGAGATTTGTTATTGGTTTTAAAAATAACAACATTCAAAGGTTTTTAGGGCTTTTAAAAAATAAAAGCAGCATTCAAAGCAGTCATCTGATAAGGAAAGGGAGGGTTTTTTCTCAACACCTGAGGAAAGTGATATTTTTGCTTCATTAAGTGGCCAAGGAGCATTAAAAAACCAAAATGAAATGAAATAAAACAAAGAAACTCTAGCCCGGCAGTGTGGCTTAGTGGTCAAGTGTTGACCTATGAACCACTAGGTCATGGTTTGATTACCGGTCAGGGCACAAGCCCAGGATGTGGCTCATTCCCAGTGGCGGTGTGTGTGTGTGTGTGTGTGTGTGTGTGTGTGTGTAAGAGGCAGCCAATCAATGATTCTCTCTCATCATTGATGTTTCTCTCCTCTCCTCTCTCTCTCTCTCTCTCTCTCTCTCTCTCTCTCTCTCTCTCTCTCTCTCTCTCTCTCTCCTTTTCTTTCTGAAATCAATAAAAATATATTAAAACATTTATTTATAAAAAGATCTCTAATGGATAAATGGTTTCTACAATTTGTTTCTTTAAATAAGTCTAATTTGCTATTTTATTTATGTAAACACTAGAGGTCTGGAGCACAAATTTTTGCATTTGCGGGGGCGAGGTTCTGTCAGCCCAGCCTCACCCTCTCGCAATCCAGGACTTCTTGGGGGATGTCTGACTGCTCCTTTAGGCTCAATCCCACAGTAAACCGGCAGTTGGACATTCCTTTAGAAATCTGGGACCATTGCCTCTTAACTGCTCACCTGCCTGTTTGCTTGATCACCCCTAACCACTCTGCCTGCCTGCCTGATTGCATCTAACTGCTCGCCTCCCTGCCTGCTTGCCTTTAATTGCTCGCCTTTCTGCCTGCTTGCCTCTAACTGCTTGCCTGCCTGCCTGATCACCCCAAAGCTTGCCTGTCTGCCTGGTCACTCCTAACCACTCTGCATGCTTGCCTGATCATCCCTAACCACTTGCCTGTCTGCCTAATAGCCCCTAACTACCTCTGCCTCAGTCCTGCTGCTGCTGCTTGGTCCAGAAGAAAGCCTGGAATGATGTTTGAAAGGTCATTTGGCTGTCTGGTCTAATTAGCAATATTATGCTTTTATAATTATAGATTGGTGAATTTTTCTATAATGAGTTGAAGATTAAAAAAAAAAAAAGAACTTTTTACTGCCTGCTTTTAGTTGCTACAGTTTTGGGCCAGTTTACCCAGGTTTGATGACTACATGGAAACAATCCTCAGATAGTTTTGCCTTTTTTTAATTTTTAAAAATTTTTTATATAAAAAGACAGAGAAGAAAACTGACTTGTAGATTTCAAGGGTATTAGGTGGCCAATAAGGAAACACTGATCTTGTCTCACAGTGGTCTTTGTGTCTTGGGTCATTTGTGTCTTGGTTGCATTATGGCCCTTAGAAGAGACACAACTTTGTGGTCGCAAATGTTAAATGAAACCAAACCAACGGTCTCTGGTTCTTTCCAGGAATAGTTTTGCACCTTGGAAAGTCCAGACTGAGTTTAGATTAGAAATATGTTGTTTTCATAGAAATATTTTCTTCTTGTCTCTGTATTCTGCTCCGGTGGCCAACATCATAATATCTTCCATTTGTATGCAATTGCTCACTCTCAGAATAAACAGAGCCAGGCGGTCCCCATGTGGGATCACCCTGGGAGAGCAGAGACCCAGATATTCCTTCTCTGATCGCTCTGAGATCTGTGGACTCCCGAGGCTGTGGGATCAGGCTCAGAAATAGCACCTCAATGGGGAAGAATGAGAAGTCGTTTCATTATACATTCCGAAGCCTGGCTTCATTTCAATTCTTCTTCTTCTTCTTCTTCTTCTTCTTCTTCTTCTTCTTCTTCTTCTTCTTCTTCTTCTTTTTTTTTTTATTTCCTTTAGTTTTAGATAGGGCTTTTCTATTTCAGCTCCAGGGAGCCAGCATCATATAAATCTTTATTGTTCAGATTATTACAAACGTGTTCCTCTCCACCCCTCCCCTAATTGCTCCCCTCCACCAGGTTCCCACCTCACCCTCTGTCCTTTCTCCATCCCTCATTGTCCTCATCCATAAGTGCACAGTTTTTGTTCAGTCTCTTCCCACAACCCCACTCCCCTTTTCCCCGAGAATCGTCAGTCCACTCCCCTTCCATACCTCTGATTCTATTATATTCATCAGTTAATATTGTTCATCTGGGTAACTCCATTTTCATGGGTATTTCATGATTTGTTTTTGAATACAACTTTCATGAAATTTTGCACCAGGAATTAAAAAAAATTTTTTTTCATTTTCTTTTAGCAGCTTAGAAATGAATTCGGCTTATTTTAAGTAGGATTGAACACTTGCCTTTAAATTTTAGTTTTCTTCTAGTTACAAAAATGCTCAGGTTCTAAGATAATAATAAGTACCCATTTTAAGAATAATTGAAATGAAGATAAATAAGTAAAATTTCCAGGTCAATGAGTTACATATATTAAGACTTTCTAATTGCATCATATATGTCAATCTGAGATGACATATATGATGCAATTAGAAAGTGGAAGTATGCAAAGATTGAGTTCCAAGGATGCCTAGTTCTGAGGATTAAACTTGAAAACAACATAAATATTCAACCATAGGCCAATGACAAAATAAAATATGTATCTCTTCCATGAAATACTTTTTGTGTGGCTTTTAAAAATAAATGTAGAAGAATATTTAATGGGATGGGGAGGATGTTCACAGTATGAAGCTAGAAAAAAAAATCAACTTACAAAATAACAAGCAGACACGACTCTAGTGTTTGCAAGAAAAATTTCTGTGACATGTATGTGTACCCATGTGATAAATATTTACAATCCAAAGTATTAACATGGGCAGTTGTTGTAACAAGAGATGGTTTTGGGGAGCTGGGAGCGGGCCTCACCCTGTCTTAATCTCCATCAGCAATTCGCTTATGCCTCCAGGTACTGCCAGTACTTGCTATGCAACCTAGCTTCAGGGCAAAGCCTCTAGGCGCTCTTCCAACCTGATTTGCCAGCCCTGCAGCCCCCTTCCCAGTCATCCGGAGGACCATCTTTTTTATGGCTGGTGGGATGCTAGATGCTTTTTAGCTTCTTTCTATTTTGATTCCCCCTGTTTTCTATTCTTTTATAAGTAACATATGTTACTTTTATTTTTTAAGTAATACAGATGATTAACATGAGAAAAAAGAACTTGAGAAAATGTTTTCATGGTGGTAAGTAGAGAAATTAGGTAAACATCTGTAAGCAGAGGGGGTGGCCTCAGAAGGTGTCATTTATTGGACATGGCAGGGACTGTTGCCCATGGGGGCAATTTTCAGTAATATAAAAAAAAAATCTGCCCTCATCCCCCCAGATCAGCTCTGAAGTTGATGCTTAAAATTTCCACCTTATTTCCTAAGAGTTCAGGCATCAGAAGTCTCTAATGGAGTGTAGATGGGCAGCTAAGTCATCATTGGCCATTATCAACTTGGCACAAATTAATTTATAAGAGAACTTTCAGTTCCCTTGCGAGGCTCTGGAAGAACAGGACACAGGCCAGCGCCTTTTCTGAGAAGCTGTGGTGATGCAGGCCCGGGCTTCTGGAAACACACAGGGTTGGTCAGCTATCCAGCAAACTGAGGGCCAAACATTGAGCTTCAATGACAGGTCCAAAATGGAACAAAATCAGGGGAGGAATGGGTCCAAACCAAACTGTAAACCTAATACAATGCTCCATAGTGGAATTGTGCTTTTCCGGGTCATTTCCTGTGAACTTACATGGTTTTAGAAGTAAAACTCAGATGGCAAAAGAGTCAGTGAACGGCCTGGCCCAGGCGTAGATCCATGAATCCATGAACCAGAGGTCATGGTTCAATTCCTGGTCAGGGCACATGCCTGGGTTGCGGCCTCAATCCTCAGTAGAGGGTGTGCAGGAGGCAGTGGATAGATGTTTCCCTCTCATTAATGTTTCTAAATCTCTATCGCTCTCCCTTTCTGTCTCTTTAAAGTCATTTAAAACACATTCTTAAAACAGAATCAGTGAACAATAATATTACAATGGGGACATTTAATAAAATAATGGTTACCTCTTACTGTGCACATAATATGTGTCAGGCACTGTACCATTTTGTGTACATTCTCTCAATGTCTCACAGTGAGTTTATGAGGTTGCTAGTAGAATAGAATAGGAAATAGATTCACTGGGTATTAGGAAAGTTTGCTAAAGCTCACAAAACCAGCAAGTGGAGAATTTGAACTCACATTTGTCTGACCCCAATTATTTTCCTGTTTCCTTCCTAGAGGCCAGAAGGGATGCATCTCTGACTTCTTTTGCTATCAGCCAGAGAAAACACCTGCTTTTAGGGGTCACCTGGTTGGGTTAGGCCCGCTTGAGAGTCCATCTCTGTATGTTAAGGTCAACTAGTTGAGATGCTAATTACACATGCAAAACCTCCTCACTCAGGGTCTAGGTGAGTGTTTGGTTGAATAAACATGAAAAGGGAATCTTTAGAATTTTGCCTACCACATAGTCTTTCAAAATACTGGATTGATTATAATTGGGTTAATTTTTCATGTGACCTAGAATGATGTTTCTTTTGATAGAGAACCAATTAATACTTGTAAACACTAAAACTAACATACTAGAATCTTACTTGCAAGAAATATCTATTTTATTTATTTACTAGAAGCCCGGTGAATGAAATTTGTGCATGAAGCGGTGTGTCACTCAGCCTAGCCTGCACCCTCTCCAATCTGGGACCCCTCAAGGGATGTCTGACTGCCCATTTAGGCCTGATCTCAGTAGAATTGGGCCTAAACAGGCAGTTGGACATCCCTTTCACAAACCAGGACTGCTGGCTCCCAACTGCTCGCCTGCCTGCCTTCCTGATTGCCCCTAACTGCTTCTGCCTGCCAGCCTGATCACCTCCTAACCTCTCCCCTGATAGCCTGATTGCCCCTAACTGCCTTCTCCTGCAGGTCTGGTTGCCCCCCCCCCCCCCCCTTGCAACTGCTCTCCCCTGCAGGCCTGGGTCCCTCCAACAGCCCTTCCCTGAAGTCCTGATTGCCCCAAACATCACTCCTTTCCCGGTCTGGTCACCCCAACTGCTTTCCCCTGCAGACTTGATCACCCCCAACTGCCCTCCCTTGCAGGCCTGGTCCCTTCCAACTGCCCTCCTCTGCTGGCTTGACCACCCACAAGTGCCCTCCCCTGCTGGCCATCTTGTGATGGCTATCTTGTGTCCACATGGGGGTAGCCATCTTTGACCACATGGGGGCAGCCATCTTGTGTATTGGAGTGATGGTAAATTTGCATATTACACTTTTATTAGATAGGATAGAGGCCTGGTGCACAGGTGGGGGCCAGCTGGTTTTCCCTAAAGGGTGTCCTGAATCAGGGTGGGAGTTCCCTTGGGGCATGGGGTGGCCTGAATAAGGGGCCTGTGGTGGTTTGCAGTCAGGCCACACCTCCCAGCAACCCAAGCGAAAGCCCTGGTATCTGGGATTTATTTATCTCCTATAATTGAAACTTGTAGCCTTGAGCAGAGGTCTGGGTCAGCCAGGATGTGCAGGAAGCTTGGTTTCTTCCATTGCCAGGGAAACCCAAGCCTCTTGTTTGCTCCATGGTTGCAGCCATTTTTGTTGGGATTTATTTATCTTCTATAATTGAAACTTTGTAGCTTTGAGCAAAGGCCTGGGCTGGCCAGGAAGCTTGGCTTCCTCCATTGCCAGAAAAACCTAAGCCTCCTGTTTGTTCTGTGGCCATAGCCATCTTGGCTGGGTTAATTTGCATACTCACTCCTCATTGGCTGGTGGGTGTGGTTTGTGGGTGTAGAGGAGGTATAGTCAATTTGCATATTACTCTTTTATTAGAATTTTTCTGCCTTGTAGACACTGGGCTATAATACTGTGCTGTTTTATCAAATATTTTTTGAAGTTGGCAATTTGAAATTCAAAGGCAATGTTACTTCCCAGGGCCCAATTTTTAATAATGCAAAATATTCTGTAACTGATTCTGGATAAAATCACATTTGATAGGAAAAAAAAAATCTCTTCATTCAATAAGGGAAAACAGTGAATTAATGAGTATTTAGTTTAGTTTTTTAAAGACACTGAGTATTGGCAGGTCAGAAGTTGACAAGAATTATTTTGGTCCAATTTGTGGATCAAATGCAAATAGCCCCTACTTTGCATTAATGGATTGAAATAGAAATGTTTCATTTTAGACAAAGAACACTCATCGATATTCTGAGGCCAAAAATTATGGATGGAACCACAAAGTCAGGCATTTCTTCACAGTTTTACTCTCGGGAAGCCAGATTATGAAAAATGCCCACAATCTTACTGAAGTGAACTATTTCCCAAAGAACAAGAAGAATCGATGAGCAGGCATTGCTCTAAGCAACCTGGCTCCCCTACTCTCTCTTCTGGTTTCCTGTGGGAAAAACTGAAGTTTCAACATGACCACAGAATGTGAGAATACTCAGAGAGATCCAGGAATCCCAAGAGGAATATTGGCAGAATAGACAGAATGTGTTTCATTTTCTGTGAAAAAGTGTTAGAGTTTGCAAACATTGCAGAAGCCCCCAGTCTCCGTCACTCTTTCATTTATACACGGGTTTGTGTATTGATTGCCTGTAATGTGTCAGCGCTGCTCTAGGCACCTAGGAAGAGCAAGGTGCAGAACCACAGCGAAATTCCAGTCCCCATGTTTGCTGTGAGAATGGCAGGCCAGATGCGCTTGGGGGCTTTGCTGTCTTAAATGTATCAGGTAGGATGCCATGTCATGATGGAGCTTGCAGTCTAATGGAAGGTCTCCAATGTGACATGTGAGTGGCCTGGGTTGCTGACTAGACATAATGAAACCCTCACAAAGTCCCTGAGGCAGAGAATTGCAAAAGACAACACCATCCTAAAAGTCGTTTCCAATCTCAGATTCCAGTTGCTTCCTCCAAACTGGGTTTCTGTCCTCAAAATGGCACCACAGAGGAGCCCTGAGAGGTGGGAGGGAACTGACGTCCCCCACTGAGAAAAATTTCCCACCTGAAATGAAATCATTTGCAGTGGGTTGAATAATGGCCTCTAAAATGCCCACATCCTCATTCCCAGAACCTGTGAATGTGTCACCTTATGGCAAAGGCGGCTTTGCAGGTGGGAGTTGGTTAAGGGTTGTGAGATTGGGGATATTCATTTGCTCATCTAGGTGGATCCAACATAATCAGAAAAATACTTATAAGAGGAAGGCATGGGGAAGACCATTCTTGGGAGCTTACAAGGACAGAAGGGGTTGGAGTAGTTCGGGGAAGGGGCCATGAGCCAGGAAATGCAAGCAGCCCCTGGAAGCTGAAATGGCAGACAGACTTTCCCTGGAGCACCTTGAAGCAGCCAGCCTGCTGACAGTTCAGTGAGATGATTTAGAGAGACTTCCCACCTGCTTTCCTGTAAGAGAAGTTGGAGTTGAGTGAAGCCACTAAGCTAGTGGTAACCCGTGGCAACAGCAGAAGAAATGGACACATCATTGAAGATGTGCCATGAAATGGTATCTGATTTAAAAAAAAAATATTTTATTGATTTTCTACAGAGAGGAAGGGAGAGGGACAGAGAACTAGAAACATAGATGAGAAAGAAACATTGACCAGCTGCCTTCTGTACATTCCCTACAGGGGATGTGCCCACAACCAAGGTACATGCCCTTGACTGGAATTGAATCTGAGACCTTTCAGTCCGCAGGCTGAGGCTCTATCCACTGAGCCAAACCGGTTTAGGCTGATTTCTTTATAATGGTTTCAGAAGATAGTAGGCATAGCCCCTTTCCCCTGAGAAAGCCACATAATTATTGACAGGTTCAGACACATCCTATATGATAAAAGCCTAATATGCAAATTGACCAAACGGCAGAATGATCCGTGGAACAACTGGTTGCAATGATGTGCACTGACCAACACAGGAGCCGCCCCCAGCCCACAGGCTCCAGCGCAGCCAAGGCGGGTGACAGTGAGGGCCCCCTCATCACCCAGCTGGTTGCCCCAGAGATTGGCCCTGATCACCAGCCAGGCCTAGGGACTCCACTCATGCACAAATTTCATGCACTGGGCCTCTAGTTTCTTATATTAGCTCATGCCTCAAAGCCTTTATTATGTGTTGTGCACCATTGTTAATGCCTGTTGAGTATATTATTAAATAACTTAATCCTCAGGAGAACTCTTCGAGATAGGGCTATGATCATGCAATTTTATCAATGAGGAAACTGAGGCACAGTTTCTCAGTTACTGGCAGAGTAGGCACTTACACTGAAGGATTTTGACCCTTCCAACCATGCTCCTTTGTGCCTGTCACCTGGAGACACACCTGGACACACAGCCCAGGTGGACTTTGCATCATAGACTTTTGGTCTATGATGAATTGTAATTATGATGATTATAATATCGTTAGCTTGCTCTCCATGTGGACTCATGAGGCAGCTTCTGAAGAAATTTTACAAAAACAAGTCTGCACGGCAACTGTGTTGAAATCAATGCTGCATCCTAGCAGGGCACTGGTTTGAAGGAAAACATCTATTTACTATGTACAACCTCTTCTAAGAGAAATATTTGGGAAGATGAGAAAGAGTTTTTACATGAAAAAGAAAGAGAAAGCATGGAGTTTTTATAGTTTTTAGTGTATCTTCACTTTCTTAACAGGCTGCTCCAAACTTGCAACTATTCAGAGCTCTTGGTTATCTCTACTTCATATAGCTTCTATGCCTTTCATTTATTTGGTCTGTATTTACTGAGCACCTACTATGTGCTAGACAGTGTTTTGGGCACTAAAGATGTAATCATGCAAAGACAAGGAAGGTTGAGCCATGTGATGGCACATTTCCATGTGTCGAACCCTATTTTGTGTATCCCTCCATTAGCTGTTGGACATGAGGCTGTGTTTACCTTTGGCATTCTGAAAAGTGCTTCTTGAATATTAAAGTTCGAGTTTTTGTTGCAACACCTGCTTTAATCCTTATGGAGGTAAATCTGGAGGTGGAATTGCTGGGTAGTATAGTAACTCAGGAACTGCCAGACACAAAAAGGCACCTATTGTATGCCCCATGTTGATAAACAAGCCTAGAAAAGCAAATCCAAAGACCCAAAATGTAGATTAGTGGCTACCAGGGGCTGGCAAGGGGGAATTGGGAGTGACTGCTTAATAGCTACAGGGTTTCTTTCTTTCTTTTATTTTTAAGGTAATTATTGTTTTATTTTTATAAAGGATAACTATAATAGACATAAGGGATGTGCATATAACATATAAAATGTATAGAATCCTATATAATAAAACCCTAATATGCAAATAGATTGATCAGCGAGATGACCAGTTGCTATGATGTGCACTGACCACCAGGGGGCAGATGCTCAATGTGGGAGCTGCCCCCTGGTGGTCAGTGCATTCCCACAGGGGGAGCACCGCTCAGCCAGAAACCAGGCTCACAGCTGGCAAGTGTAGCAGCAGTGCTAAGGACCCCCCCCCCCCCCCCAATGCACGAATGTCATGCACCAGGCCTCTAGTAAAACTATAAAAGTAATAGACAATAACAATTCTATTAGTATTTGATAAGGTCAAACATTCATAAGTTTATATGGTATCTAAACAGCATAATTTTTAAAGTTTAATTGTTACATATAGATGTATATGCTTACTTTGGACCCCATGAAGTGAGGATAAATGATCTTTCAAGAATCCATGAAACATTGAACAAATTGATCATAAATTAGAATACCAAAAAACACTAATAATTTTTAAAAGTGAAAGTTTTTAAAAGTGAAAATCATTGTTTTACTATAAAACAAAAAATTAATAACAGAAGATTAAATGAACATGACTATATGAAGTCTTAGAAGTAATTATTGGATTAAAAGAATATAAAAATACAATTATAAAACATTTAAAAAGTAAATATAAATATAAATATGCTGTTCTTGGGATTTTTGTATAGGTTGGAAGATTTTCTTAATAACGTTTGGAACACTGCAATGTGGAAACTATACAAGTTTGAGTCCTCTCATCCCACTTTTTGCTCTGAAGAGAAGTTTCATGATGACTCTGGAAGCAGCCATGTCGAGAACAACTTTCATGGTTAATTCTCCCTGGAGGAATTTTGTCTCATGAAATAGTTTGGAAGATCATTCCTGGCAGCACTTTGAAGATTTATTTATTTATTTTTAAATTTTATCTTCATTGTCCCCACTGACCCCCCTGGCCTTTCCCCCATCCCATTGATGGTTGGCCTCCCAAGCCTTCATCACACTATTGTCTGTGTCCATGGGTTATGCATATCTCTCTATATAAAAGCCTAATATGCAAATTGCCCCCTCTGGAGTTTAACCTGGAGGATGGTAGTTTGCTATGACGTGCACTACCACCAGAGGGTAGAGTGGAATGAAGAAAGGTCCCAGTCAGCAGCCAGCAGCTGGGGAAGGGGTCAGTGTGGAGCAGCTGGCAGCTGGGAAGGCCCCAATCAGCCCTGATTGCCAGCCAGGCCTAGTGACCCTACCCATGCATGAATTTCATGTACCAGCCCTCTAGTACGCATATAAGTTCCCTGATAAATCTCTTCCCTAAATCCCCTCACACTGACCTTCTCTCTGAGATTTGACAGTCTATTCTATGCTTCTATGTCTCTGGATCTATTTTGTTCATCAGTTTATTTTGTTCATAAGATTTCACATATAAGTGAGATCATGTGCTACTTATCATTCTCTAACTAGCTTATTTCACTTAGCATGATGTTCTCCAGGTCCCTCTATGCTGTTGCAAATGATAAGAGTTCCTTCTTACAGGATTTTCTTCCTTCCTTTCTTCCTTCCTTCCTTCCTTCCTTCCTTCCTTCCTTCCTTCCTTCCTTCTTTCTTTCTTTCTTTCTTTCTTTCTCTTTCTTTCTTTCTTTCTTTCTTTCTTAATATTTTTATTTATTTTAGAGTATAAAGGAGATAGAGAGAAAAACATCAATGATGAGAGAGAATCATTGACCGGCTGCCTCCTGCACACCCCACACTGGGGATCAAGCCTGAAACCTGGGCATATGCCCTGACCAGGAATCGAACCATGACCTCCTGGTTCATAGGTTGATGCTCAATCAGTGAGCCACACCAGCCAGGCTTTACAGAGTTTCTTTTGATAAAAATTTTCTGGGACTAGATAGTGGCGATGGCTGCATTGTCAATGTACAAAAAGCCACTGGCTTGTACACGTTACATGGTTAGGATAGGGAATTTTGTTACGTGTGTCTTATCACAATCAAAAAAAGAAAGAGGACAATGAAAGAGAAACACCACATGACCTCACTCATTTGTGGATGATAAAGAACATTATAAATTGATGAACCAAGAGACAGATTTAGAGACAGTAAAGCAACAGGCAGACGGTCAAATTACAGTGGGGAGGGGAGGAAGATCTGGGGGAGATAATAAATCAACCGAAGGACTTGTGTACATGCATATAAGTACAACCAATGGACATAAAACTCTGGGGAGGGAGGGTATATATGGGAGGAACAGAGGGGGGCAAAAAAAAAATCAATAAAATATATTTAAAAAATTAAAACAACAACAACAACAACAACAACAAAAAACAGTTTTAATTTATATTCCCCAAATAATGAAATTGAGCAGCTTTTTATCTGTTTGATGAACATTTTATATTCCTTTTAATCAAGAGAATGTTCCAGTATATATCTATTCTGAAGGTGTGGTTACATCTATTTTTTTTATTGACTTAACATTTTTGGTTTTCTACTATATGGCAGCTACCAAGGATAAATTACAAAGTCTTACCATCACTTTAAGATATACCTTCATATTGATCTTCTTACGGGGAAAGACATATAAACAGGAAAGTATAAACATAAATGCAACAAAGCTATGTGTATCTGAGTGGGAATTTGGAAAAGTATCATGTAGTCAAGCCTTACGGAGATTGGAATGTTTGAAATAAACTTCTGGAAAATAAAAATAAAAAAAGAAAAAAAGAAAGAAAAAAAATGAAAGAGGAGCTAGGTGCCAGCATTAATGAGTAGAGATGAACAATATGTATTTGTTCATTTGTTTAATAAAATGCACTCATATACCCTGATAAAACAAGAAGTTGAGTAAAAGAATGGAGAGGGATGGAAGGTTTGTTCCTAGATCGGGGTCAGGCAACGTCCAGCTGGAGAGGGGACACTGTGCAGAGGAAGTGGGGGGAGGGGCAGGCCATGCAGACATGTGGGAGTGCAGGCATGGCGAGCTGCTCCTCTGTCTCAGTGGGTATCCAAGGGTGTGATTTCACTTCCCAGGGGACATCTGGCCAAGTCCAGAGACATTGCTAGTTGCCAGGACTTGGGGAAAGAGAAGAGACCCAGGATGCTGCTAAACATGCTGCAGTGCACAGGACCCCGGATGGCCCAGTCCCAGATTGCAGCGGAAGCAGAGATGTCCCGATCTGATCCCCTGGCATCCAGCCTCAGCAGCTGTAGGAAAGAAGCTGCATGTGCACAACGGAGGGTGAAGTACCACTCTCCCTCACTTCTGCCTGTGACTGCTGTTGGCCCTGTGTCTATGCATGAGAGGGACCACCATCCCTCAGCCAAGTGGCTGCGTGAGGATGGGCCAAGCTCCAGGACTGTGCAGTACCTTGAGCACAGGCTTCCCTGGGAGCCTAGAACTGGACTGAGAGAGAGACTTATATGAATAGACCTCAGACACTGCACTGTGGGGTGGGCTGGGGAGGGGGACATTCCACACTCACTCCACACAGACTCACATGGTCCCGGTTTCGCTGTCTCCGGAACATCCGGGAATATGAAACCACCCTCAGTGACCGGTGTGCATGCAATGTTTCTCCATTTTCACTAAAGACGGACGCTTTCCTGCCTGCCCATGGCTTCTCCTGGTGGTGAAGCCAACCCACCAAGCATTCCGGCCCTCTGTGGACCGGCCTCTCCTGTTCGCCTTCTTCCTTCCTTCCACGGCCCTGGAGGAGCTTTCCACGCCAAACCTAGCCACCACAATAGGTTGTTTACTATCTCTGTCTCGGAGATCAAACCCGCACACGGATGTCACATTTCTGAAATTCCATCAGTGGATCAGACAAGCCGTCTCTGGGAAGAGGACATTCCAGCGGCGAGTTCAGAGGCGCTGGCTTGCAGGGCCGTCCCCTCCCTGGGCCCCGAGCCTTTGTTGTCTCTGCAATGCTGATAAATCAATCCATCAAAAAATTTCCTCAGTGAAACTCAATCAAGAAAGGTCATGTCAGCGGGAGAGGAACAGATTAAATTAGCATCAAATTAGACATGGAAAGTGAGTTCTGTCAAAATCATCGCAGCGCTCAGCACAATTAGAATATGTTAATTATGCATTTCATTAAGGTGGATGGGAGATGAAATGTCACTGGGGTAGGCATCCGAAAAAGGGAAGATTGCCAGGCACAACTTTCTCTAGACAATGTGTGACACCTTCATTAACATCAAGAATCACAAGTCTGCCTTGACTTTTTCTGTAGAGGATGAAACCATTAACTGTTTGCTGGCTTCTCTCCTGCGTGTGGGGGTCTCTGTCCTCAGGGCGGCTGGCCCCTCTGAGTGACTGGCTTTCTGTGCCACCGCCATGGCCCCAGGGGCTGCTGGGAGTGCCCGGTGGGCAATGGAGGGGGTGGCGGTTTTTAATGAACTCCCGGGAAGCTTGGCGGGGATCACGCCACCGCCTTAGGGGTGGCAGGATGCTGAGAAGGAGAGAGGAGAGAAATGAGGGGTGAGGATTACAGGGGGAGGGAGGCGGGGCAGGGAGGAGGCTCTTGGCCTCATTCTTGGGGATGAAAGATAGAATCAATGTACTGGGGGGCGGGCAGGGGGATCAGCTTTATAAACTTAAGCTTGGAAAACTCTAATTTGGTGAATTATTCTGCAGATCACTGTCTGAGTCATGGTAACCAGGAGGCTTTTTCCTAACGTAGTTCCTCATGAGGCAGCTTCATAAAATACTTGTACGATGCTTTCAGCGATAGGAGTTTTAATTTGTCATCTCCTTCTTCTGTGATGCTTACAGCAAACCCTTCCTGTGGCCTTCTCCATGGGAGGGCAGGCCGGGTCCAAGTGTGGCTCATTCTCCTGACACTCAATGCTTTTCCACTCGGTTTCCCCCCAGCACGCGCCCCCCGCACCCCCAGCAGCAATGAGACATCTTTCCAGAGGATTTCCGATACCCCCCCTCCTCCGCTTCTTGCCCTTTGTAGACTATGCTCTCAACCTCATACCTGCCGTCCCCTCACCTTCCACTTGTCTGCCCTGCTCCCTGCTTAGCACCCACAAACTCACACATGCACACATCACTGTGCCACTCCTCTGCTTCCTCCTCACATTTCAACGGAAACATGCCTTCCTTGGCTATGTTCCCCTGACTACCGCCTTTACATCTACATTCAATGCCCTTTTGGCTCTCACGGGATCCTGAACTTCTGTGACTTTACCCGAGTCAGCCTCTGTTGCTTGCACCCACACGACTCTGACGTGCATTAAAACTGTGCATCTCTCCCAGGGTATTGCCATCTCTAGTTGAGTTGTCCATCTACCCACCAGATGGCAAGTTCTAGATTTCGTTGATTAAAAAAAAAAGTCTAGTTTCTGGTATATGGAAGGTGCTCCAGAAATGTTTCTCTAATATATGAAGGGCCGGGTTATGGAATTTTACCTCAGCAGAAGTTCTGTTTTGTAGGGGCAGGAGAGAAGCATTATTTCTAGCTATTTTCAATGGGTTGCTTTTCCCATCCTGAAGTCACTCACATGCACACACACACACACACACACACACACACACACGGTCACATCTCTATTGCTAACGTGGCCAGTTGGGAGTCACTGGCTCTAACGCTAATGTAAATACGTCATTGCTGCCATTTTTTCTCCCTTATGTACTGCTAGGGAATTACTTTGTGAATTTACCTGATCCCCCCCCCTCGTCTTTCTTCTCTTTTTCTGCCTTCTTTCTTTTCTTCTCTCTTCCTTACTCTTTTAGTCTCTATAAAAACTCAAGGATCAGATAGATCCTGGTTTATGACCAAACCTATAAAGCCATCACTTTTTAATCTAAATTCTTTTGGGCATTTTCACAGTGGCAGTGACTTTGGGTCTCAACTATAAGGGCCGCACAGATGGGACAATCCGCTCAGTGGGAGGATGGCTTTGGTAAGTCTTCCTCCTGGGTAACATGAACATAACCTTTCCCGTTGCCTGCCTTAATTGAGGGCACAGGCCCAGGACCTAACAAATCCCATAATGACAGTGGCCAGGATGGTGGAAGGCGATGGTGGTGATGACAGGAGCTGTGAGCAGTGTCTGTGCAGCAGCCAGAAGCGCAAAAGACAGTGGAGAATCCTATTCTGAAAATATTGCATCAGCAAAAAGATCTCAATTTACCAGGAGAAAAGACAGCGCTGGCCACCGTTGCCCATTTTCCATTTCGCCTGAGAGCAAGGCAACACGCAGGGGACTGGGACCCTCTGGCAGGAGCACTCCAGAGCTCGGCGGTTCTGCTGTGAGACTTTGCCATGTGCCCACGGCCCAAAGGGATTCGGAGGAAGTTGCCAAGTGCAGCAGAGTTCTGTGGGCCCCGGACTGGCTATTAATGCTGGGACCTCCTCACGGCCTGGTTTTCTGAGGCCCAGCCCCTGAGAAAGGGGAGGACGGCGGAGAGCACTGGCTAGCTCTGATTCAGGAAGCCAACTGCCTCCTCACCTTGAGAGCTGGTGCAGGGGAGGAGGGAGAGGGCCGCCCAGGTACAAAGCTTCCTCCCAGCCCGCCTGCCTTCTAGCTCCCTGTCATCGCTGCCATTGATATTAAAATCAAGGGGTTGGCATAAAGCTCCTGGTGGTGCTGGCAGAGATCCAGGCTGGTGCTAATGAGCCTCACCTGGGCTAATTACAGCTTTCACAAACCCTGCTGGGAGCTTGGAATTGCCAGTTGGTCTCCTGGAAGCTGGCGTCTGGGACTCCTCAGCTCTGAGATTTCTTTCTGGCTGTTGGCACTGGGAGCTCCAGCAGGCCAGGAAGTGACCTGAGGGACTCGGGCACCTTCCTTCTGTGGGCACAGGCAGTTCCGCCTTTGTCCCAGCATGAAAGCAAAGCTGTGAGGTAGAGGTGGCTGCTCCTATGGCTCCCCCCCTCCCCCCGCCAGGTACTGATGAGTATGGGCTCTCAGGCCTCAGCCCAGGTCCATGGCATCAGAACCTGCATTTTTAACAAGACCCTCCGATGATGCAGTCAAGTTTGAGAGCCCCCGGGATGGTACTTCCACGTGGGGGGAGAATGTCTCCAAGGAAGCATGTCCCTAGACGGACAGAGCATAAGGGACTTCCAGAGACCTGGCTGGGGATCCCCACTCTACCATTTATCAGCTGTGTGACTTGGGCCAGGGATTTAAACTCCTTGGGCCTCAGTTGCTTTATCTGTGCAATGGGCATAATTTTAGTCTCCATAACACAGGGTGATTGTGAGGATTAAATGGAACGATCTGAATGGGCTTCTTAGCAGGTACCTGGGACAGAGCAGCAGTGAAGATGTTGTTGATGCTGCTAAGGAATCATTGACCTTCAATGGAAACTCAAATTCTCATCTGCCCTTTACTGATTATCACCTTGGACCTCAGTAGCCCCGTCTGTAAAATGGAATAGTTGTGTCTGTCCCTGCAGGTTTGTGTGAGAATTAAGAGAGGAACTAGAGGTATCTGTCCTGTGCTCCTTAAAACTCCGAAGGTCAGCAAGGAGAAGGGAAGAATAGGACGCTGTCACAGCCAAGAGGCCGAAGGGGACGCATAACTAAGTGTGATGTGTTCTGGGCGGGTCATAGGGCAGGAGAAAGGCATCAGGGAAAACTAAGCAAACTGGAACAAAGTCTGGACTTTAGTTAATAATGTGACAAATGTACCACCCTGATTCAAGCTGTTAAGAAAGTGGAATCTCCCTTGGCCAGTGTTACTCAGTGGTTGGAGCATCAGCCCACACACATTGAAGGGTCACAGGTTCATTTTCTGGTCAAGGGCATGTACCTGTGTTGCAGGTTTGATGCCTGACCCCAGTCAGGGTATGTGTGGGAGGCAACTAATCTCTCTCTCTCTCTCTCTCTCTCTCTCTCTCTCTCTCTCTCTCTCTCTCTTTCTTTCTCTCCCCACTTCCCCTCTCACTCCCTCCTCCTTTCCATCCACTCTCTAAAAATCAATGGAAAAATCACCCTCGAGTGAGAATTAACAAAACAAAACAATACAAAGACAGATAGTGGAATTTGAGTGCGGGGCCTGTGGGAACTCTATATGAGCGTCTCTGTATTTGCCTGGAAAACTGTTCTAAAAAAATGAAATGTCTGTAAAAATAAATAAGAGCTACTACCTGAACAGCCTTAGTTATGGCGCCCAGCATGTCTGCATTCTCCGAGGACCAGCATCAGGACCAAGACTCCGTGTGCTAGGAAACCCTCAGTGCCAGGCTGACTGAGACAGGAGGTCACCCCACCCTTAGCCCAGAGCCTGGCTTGGCTTAGGAGTCATCACATCGCTTCTGGTGGGCACCTCAAGTGAGGGACCCTGAGAAGCTCTGACTTCATATCTACTTCCTTAAGGAAGGACAAACAGGGCAGGAATTCCCTCACTGCCCCAACCAATATTATTGAGTATCTACTATGCACCAGAAGCTGTGCTCTGTGCCAGGGTTGGAGGGAGTGGGCACTCAGACAGATAAGGCCTTGGCCTGATGATGCCTGCAGTGTAACAGCAAGCGCAGTAACAAACAGGCCAGCAGAGAGGGTATAATTGTGCTCAATTTTTTTTCTGATCTGGCAATTGAGGTTTAGAGAGGTCAGACTGCTTGCCTAAGCCAACAAAGATGTAGGACCCACCCCAGAATCTGCCCATCTCCCAAGCCCCAAGGTTTCCATCATCCCACAGCTGCCTCCTATAGACTCACAGGACAAAGAAGAGAAAGCGGTGGGTGAGAGGCACAGCTTTTGTGTAATAAGAGCTTCAAAGGAGTAGCTACTTCAAGTTGGGTGAAATCAGAGAGGACTTCCTGGGAGAGTTGGAACCTAAGCGAGGACCTGAAGGCTATGTGGGGATCCTTCCCACTGGCCCACCAATATAACTTCTCCCACATAACCCCCTGCAAGTCTTTCCGTCTTCACAAATAACTTGTGTAAGGGTATTTTGGGAGGGCAGTGCTGTGTGGCTCATTGCGCGTGGTGGGATCACGCTTTTGAAAAATCACTACTATTTTTTTCTACTATTACTGTATTGGTTGCTCTTCCCCTCCCAGGCATCAGCACTGATTGTCTCCGGGAGACATGGCTACACCACAAAGAAAAGGAAAAGAATTTAAGGTTAGCGAAGGTAGGTTAGCAACACATGATTCCTGAGATGACGCAGGGAAAAGGTAGGACATGATCAAAGAGCAAGTCTTCCCTGCGGGACCCAGCTAGATACCCAAGTGGCTGGGAGCAGATGAGAGCTGGAGGTGAGCTAGGGCAGCAGATCCTGGCAGGTGCCCAGGTGAGAAGAGAGGTGGCGGTGGCGGGGTGTGTGTGTGTGTGTGTGTGTGTGTGTGTGTGTGTGTGTGATAGGAATCCTATCAGTGTGAGTAGACCCAGGAGTAGTAACAATATGGACCCTTCCAGGCAGCACTAGCAAAGCCCACCGCCCCCACAGATGCCCTGGGGAGAAATGGCAGCATGAGCTTGGCTCTGTGGTCCCTGCAGGACCAGGTGCATGGGCATCTGACCCAGGCAGTCACACAGGGCCCTGGGATTGGTAAATGCTCTGCTACCATCACCTTCTTCTTGAGATTTCTAATTGCTGAACAAGGGCCCCTGCCTTTGATTTTGAACTGGGCCCTGCGAAGTCCATAGCCGGTCATGGCCAGAGCTGCGTGTGCCCCAGTGTGAGAACGTCACAGCTGCCTCCCAGGGCCGAGGGGAAAACCTGCGACGAGGCGTCACCGAGTTCAGGGCCCAGGAACAGCTGAGGGATGGCCCTGCCACAGGGGACCGGAAGATGCTGTGAGGGCTTGAGGCCACCACAGGCCACCTCAGCCACTGCTGTGCAGGACTCCACCTCCTGCCCGCCCCCAGATTATTCTCTCCTGTGGGAGAGGGGAGGGGTATTGAACCATGAAGGACCAAGTTTCCTTGGTTGAGAACAGGAATTTGAGATAGATGCCTAGTTCAGGTGAAGAGCACAGGACAAAGGTGATTTCTTCTGCACCTGAGTTTACGGGCTGGCTGAGATTTGTACATTACAGTTATAGCTGGCTCTTTGGTGACTAAGCTGAATTTAGTGTTTTTCTTTTTTTAAAAATAATCTATTGATTTTTATGGAAAGAGAGAGAGAGAGAGAGAGAGAGAGAGAGAGAGAGAGAGAGAGAGAGAGAGAGAGAGAGAGAGAAATATTGTTTCACTTATTTATGCATTCATTGGTTGCTTCTTGTATGTGCCCTGACCAGGGATTGAACCTGCAACCTTGGTGTATTGGGTATAGTAGTTTGCCACTAAGAAGTTTAATCAACAGAGCTACCCGGCCAGGGCTGAGCTTAGTTCTTATTTCTGTCTTCTGTCTTTATCTAGCAGTGATTCAGAGAGGAAAAAAAATCGGAACCCATTCCCATAAGCCCATCACTGGCCAACATGGCCCCACTTCTCCACGACGGTTTCATCGGTGCTCCTGCTGACGGCCGCGCGCCGGGCTCTGCCCACGGTTCCAGAGCGCTGACACAGCCCTGACCTCATGTGACCCTTGAGAAAACCTGCAAGGCAAGGCAAGGCTTGCAGAGAATCTGGGGCAGGTGGCTCACCTCAGCACGGCTGACACTGGGAGCCGGATGGTTCTTTGTCGTGGGCCTGTCGCACTGTGGGCCTTTCTCTAAACTGAAAAGCAGTTTCAGCAGCCACACATGGAAGGGGGATGGTTTTCCACTGGAAGTCAATGTCATTTAATTGTCTTTGCTAATGATGAATAAGAATCGAATCTGGGCAGTACCGGGCTGTTCAGGCTCTTGTACTCGTTACATGTCCAATAAATAGGCCATGGAAGAGACAATGGGTTGGCTCCCTCCACATCCACCCATAGCTGACTTCCCCATATATCCCCCTGAAGAGGATGAGGAACCAAGTTATTCTCCTGCCTCCTTTGCAGCTAAGGGTGGTCATATGACACTGTTCTACCACCACAATGTACAGGGGGAAGCTGGCTAGAAGGTGCCACTTCCCTCATTGTGATGGTTTGTTTTACCTGTCAAGTTGACTAGTTTCTACTACCTAGATGTTTAAATACCCATCCAGGTGCTGCTGGGAAGGTATTTTATACATGTGATTGAAGTCTATTTAAAATCAGTGGATTTTAAGTAAAGGATAATGTGTGTGGGCCTCACCCAATCAATTGAAGACCTTAGAACAAAACTGAGGATTCCTTGGAAAGAAGAAATTTCACTCCTGGTCTGCAGCCTGGGCTCCTGCTGAGCATTTCCAGCTGCTGGCCTGCCCTGCAAACTTCCCACGTGGCCAGCTAGACCCACAACTGTGTAAGCCACTTCATTGAAACAAATGGATGCATGAATGAATAAATGAATGAAGGAATGAATAAAATCTCACTGGTGTATATGTATATGTACATGTACACATACATGTTTATGTATACGCGTACGTGTACGTGTACATGTACATGTATATGTATATGTATGTCTATATTTATTTCTTTATCTGTGTCTATATCTCCCAGTGGTTTTTGTTTCTGGTAGAATCCTGACTGATACACTCTTTGAACAGGGGCCATGAGGCATGAAGATGCACCTGCCATGTGCTGCCACGTGAATGATAAGCACAGGGACAAGTCACCGGTGTTAAGCTGATGGAGCAGAAAAGACGGAAAGAAGATGGGTCTCCCTGTGCTCACCTACCTGCTTGCACAGCCTACCTCTGGGCACCTTCATAGCCCTGAAATCAGAGCGCATTTTGTGATCAGTTACATGTTCCAGTAATTGGCAGGGTTGTTGTCCTTTTCCCCTAGAATAGGGGTGTCGAACTCAATCAGAGAAGGGGCCAAAATCTAAAATCCAGCCTAAATCGCGGGCTGAATAGTTTACTGAACAGTCATAAACTGTCATTGTGACGGAAACGCAGCGGAGTGCAGTGATGACAGCGCGGTGCGGGCCACATTGCAAGGCCTGGCGGGACGGATTTGGCCCGCGGGCCTTGTGTTTGACACATGTGCCCTAGAAGGTACCTAGCTAATGGCACTCCTTACAAACTGTGGTAACTTCGAATAAAAATCTAACTTGATTTAAGCTATTGGATATTTTGAAGTGTCCAACATTCAGCGCTTTGTCTCCTTGGGTTGAGCTATGACAGAACCTGCTCTGGAAAGATACTGGCCAGGCTCAGCATTTAGCAGCCGAGCGTGAAAACCTGACTCCTCCCCACGCCCCCGTCTTTCCTCCCCTGGCTCAGCCACCGTGTAACAAAGTGGTCACAGGCGCAACCTTTGATTTGCCAATGAAAGCTTCTCCGAGAGCAAACCGAACCCCCTGTGCTTGCCTTCTTACCAGATGAGGAAATAAAGGCCTTCCCCAATCCTGTCACTCCCCACTTTCCAAGCTTAATGCAGGTGCAAGCCAAGCACATTCTTTTTTTAACTGATGAAAATATTACAGGAGTTTAAAACCGAACCCATTAATATCCCGATTAGCGTCCCTGTGCTAATTGCAGGTTCTTCCAGGCGGCAGAATGGGCCGCTCTTGGCTCCTGTGAATGCAGTGTTTGATGGGGACTGTGCCTGGTGGTGCAGTTTGCCACAGAGAACTTTGGATGCTTGGCAACTGCGGCTGAGTGACTGCATCTCTCACACTGGCCAGAAGTCACAGCAGGGACCCTGAGTGTTGCCTCTGGGAAGGGAGCCAGATGAGAAAAAGAGACCCAGGGGCTCGCCCCATTCCCTTCCCTTTTCAACACCCTTCCTTGCAGCCTTCCTGTCCCCCACACTTCTGAAAGAGGCTGTCTGAGATGGTCCTCCCATGTTACGTGGAAATGACCCCAGAATATTTCCAACAGAGGAAGTTTCTGGGCTCCCGTCACTGTAATACCTGCCTCCTTCACCCCGTGCTCTAGGACAGGGGACAAATTCCAATGGCTCCAGGGTCAGGGGAGGGAACAGAAAGGCTGAGCGGGGACTGTGGCGAACTGAAGAAGAGCCTTAGCCTCGTGCCCACGCTGTACGTTTAGAACACACCCCGAGTCGCCATCTTTGCCACCTCCCGGCTGACCTCTGCCCAAGGCAGCGCCGGGTCTTACAGTCTAGTATGCACCACAATCGCATCAGCGGTGGATGACAAGCTGACGGAGCAGAAAAGATGGAAAGAGGGTGGGTCTGTGACTGCGTCCCTGTGTTTACCTACCAGTTTGCACAACCTCAGGGTTTCCACTTCCGTAGGTCTCTGGGGAGGCCACGAGTTTTCTTTTTTCTTTTTTTAAAATATATTTTTATTGATTTTTTACAGAGAGGAAGAGAGAGAGATAGACAGTTAGAAACATCAGATGAGAGAGAAACACTGATCAGCTGCCTCCTGCACACCCTCCTCTGGGGATGTGCCCGCAACCAAGGTACATGCCCTTGACTGGAATCAAACCTGGGACCTTTTAGTCCGCAGGCTGACACTCTATCCACTGAGCCAAACCGGTTTGGGCACGAGTTTCCTTTTAAACAAGTTTCCAGGTGCCTGAATCTGCTGGGTTGGGGACCGCACGGAGAATGACTGGTCCAAGGGAACTGTCCTCTCTCACCTGGGTTACTGCACCAGTCTCCTAGCTGGTCTTGAGATGTCTACCTCAACTACTTGGACTTTATCTTCCCACCCAATCCTGCTTCCCCATCCAGCTGAGCTTGCTCACGGCTCCGGGCTCCCACCAGGTCCCTGGAGACACAGGTGCTCGGTCCTGACACAGTCCTCTCTGGTCCAGGCGAGGACTCAGGCCTTTTGTGGGCTTCTGTCTGGTCGGTTACCATCTTCCATTTAAACTGCCCTGTTACACCTTTGCAGTCACACTGCTTTATAAAGTCCTCATTCTTTAAAAACACACACCAACGTTGACTCTTCCCTACTGACCATAGGCATACACTTCCTAAAGACCTATAACCGCTTATTAACCCAGCCACACTCGACACAAATAGTGATGTGCCCAGAACCGGCGCTGACCCTTGGCAACTCTATCCCTGGGGAAGGGAGCTGCAACGCCATCCATAGCATGCCAGGCAGGCATTCTCCTTCTGGTTTGCCAAGAACTGGCATCTTTTCTCCTAGTGTTGAGGCTTGAGGACGCCCTCCCCTGCAACGTGCTGTGCACTGAGGTCAGGCTCGCTGTGGATTGGGCTGGGACAGCGGCCTCCACAGGCAGACGAATCCCAGGCCGGTGCCGGATAAACATATTTGAGTAAACGGAATGTCACTTTTCTCTTTAATCGCTAGTTTTAGAGGAGCTGAGACTTTCTGGACCTTATCAATGTGCCGTCACCTTTGATTCCCCAGTCGTATTTCATGCCCACCCCCCCTTTTTGTTCTTAGTGTCAGGATGAAGAGGGTGTAGGAGGGAGATGCTAGAAAGGATGATAAGTTTAGGAGAAAAAATAAAATATGGAATCCAAGTCTTGGGTAACATGGTTTAGGGGTGACTCCAGGAGCCAAGGAAATAGTGCTGGTTTGCTCAGGATGGTTGGGCCACATCAGACTCTTAGCAGCTCTTTCAACTTCACTCTTAGTTGAGAGCTTTCCATTATTGTCACCCTTAACATAAAACGGTGTTTCGCATGACCTTCATATTTAAGAACTGCAAAGGACTACATGCAGACTGGTGAAAACTGACCGCTTTGGTTTTGATATTGTGCAACAATAATATAATTATTATTTTTATATTTTTATTTATTAAGTTGACTGGAGTGACATTGGCCAACATGATATGCTATAATTATATAAGACTAGAGGCCTGGTGCATGAAGTTAGTGCACAGGGTGGGGGGAGGGGTGGTGGTGTCCCTTAGCCCTCCCTACACCCTCTCCAATCTGGGACCCCTCAAGGGATGTCCAACTGCCTGGTGGAATCCGGCCTCAATGGGCAGTCAGGCATCCCTCTCACAATCCAGGACTGCTGGCTCCCAACTGCTCACCTGCCTGCCTTCCTGATTGCCCCTAACTGCTTCTGCCTGCCAGCCTGATCACCCCTTAACCACTCCCATACCAGCCTGATTGATGTCTAACTACTCCCCTGCCAGCCTGTTTGCCCCCAACTTCCTTCCTCTGCTGGCCTGGTCACCCCTAACTGCCCTCCCCTGCAGGGTTGATCACCCCCAACTGCCATCCCTTGCAGGCCTGGTGCCTCCAAACTGCCCTCCCTTGCTTGCCTGATTACCCACAACTGCTCTCCCTTGCAGGCCTGGTCCCTCTCAAGTGCCCTCCCCTGCTGGCCATCTTGTGGTGGCCATCTTGTGTCCACATGGGGGCAGAATCTTTGACCACATGGGAGCAGCTATCTTGATCTTGTGTGTTGGAGTGATGGTCAATCTGCATATTACTCTTTTATTAGATAGGATAGAGGCCTGGTGCATGGGTGGGGGCTAACTGGTTTGCCCTGAAAGGTGTCCCAGATCAGGGTGGGAGTTTCCTTGGGGTGTGGGGTGGCCTGGGCGAGGGGCCTGTGGTGGTTTGCAGGCCACCTGGTGACCCAAGTAGAGGCCCCAGTATCTGGAATTTATTTACCTTCTACAATTGAAACTTTGTTGTCTGGAGCAGAGCCAAGCCTTCTGCTTGCTCCTTGGCTGCCACCATTTCTGTTTGGATTTGTTTACCTTCTATAATTGAAACTTTGTAACCTTGATTGGCGGCCTAGGCCTGCTAGGGCAGGCAGAAAGCTTGGCTTCCTCCATTGCCAGAGAAACCCAAACCTCCCTCCTGCTCTCTTTGGCTGTCGCCATCTTGGTTGGGTTAATTTGCATACTCACTCTGATTGGCTAGTGAGCATGGCTTGTTAGTGTAGTGGAGGTATGGTCAATTTGCATATCACTCTTTTATTAGATAAGATGTTAGCCAGGGGCCTCTGGGGAAGTGGGCAAAGAATTTCTCTTTACATTTTTTCACAACTTCTTGTGAGCTTTTAATTATTTCAAACTAATAAATATGCAGAGTAAAAAAGTGGCAACCAGGGGCTGGTAAAGATAATGAGGAAGAAATATTTGAGGCTTTATGGGCCATAGATCTCTGTTCCTGCTCTTCGACTCTGCCATTAAATTCTAAAATTAGCCAAGATAATATGGAAGCAAATGGGCATGGTTGTGTCCAATAAGTCCTTATTAATAAAAACAGGAAGTGATTGGATTTGGCCTGGGTACCTCAGTTTGTCAACCCTTAATCTAGAATTTGTGAACTGAACATTGGTACCTACTCAAATATTAATAATAGATATTAACTTCTTCCTCCCACTCCCACCCTTCCACTGTGTGTGTCTACCTGGCCTTCAGTTTCCCTTCTGTGGACATTTCTTACTTATATTATCTATAATAATAAAAGCGTAATATGCTAACTAGACCCGATGGCTGAACGACCTTTAGAACAAAGCCAGGGCTGCGAGGTTCCAGCCCCTTGCACGAATTTTGTGCACCAGGCCTCTAGTTAAAAAGTGATGTTCTTGCAGGTTTTGATGATTTGCTGGTTTGTTTTTAGAAAAAATAGGGAAATCTACCTAGAATATTGTATGGAATTTGCCACCTTTTTCTCTTTCCTCCTCACAACATATAACTAGCCTTGGTGCAGTTACTCAAATCCCCCGTGGGTTATCTGGTTAATGGCTGCAGTGTAAGTTGTGGTCAGCTGTGCCAGCAAATGCCAGAGCCCTGAGAATGGAATTGATATGGCTGATCAGAGGGAGGGAGAGCTGTGCTTCCGGAGTCCAGTTCCCTCTTACATGCTCCCCAATGTGGGGTCAGAGAAAAGGAGAGGCCTCTGTAGGAAGCAGAGAAGAAAGGTTCTTTGACTCTTTTATTTTATTTTCATTTTAAGGTAATTTTGCAAGTAACAGGATGCAATGAGGATGCTTCCTGAAGCTGAGACTTGGAGACCGAGACTTGCAGTCACCACCCTGGATGGTTGCCACGGGCTCGGCTCCAGACAAAACAGTCTCGACAGACAGTTGTCTCTCCGGTTTTTAAAGTTCAACAGGAAAGGAGACAGAAGTTGAAGTTCTTTGGCAAATGCCTTCTAGTGACGAGAAACATTCCCACTTTATATTAAGCTTAAAGCCTTAGTAGTAGTCAGAGCTTGAATTTATGGTAGAACCTGCTTTTCTAGTCGAAATGATGCTCGCGTGGGTGTTAATTCTTGGCCCAGGTCCTGAAGCTTAACATTTTATAGAAATTATCAATAATAGTGTATTTAATTGTTAATTTAACTAACTATTCACATCCTGCCACTGGTGGATATAAAATTTCTAAAGTATATATCAAGGAGATGATGGGGTTATGGCCTTGAAGCATGCAATTTTCTTTATTGATATTCCACCCCTAGCCACAAAAAAGATTTAAGATGACATATAAAAGAAATAAATAATAAAACTAAGAAAAGGAGGAGGAAGCAAGTATCTTAATGATAAGAATTAAGAGTTCCGTGATTAACCATCCAGTTTGATATGAGCTTCCTGGCAACCAAGGCAATAAAAGGAGACAATACAATGTTTAATCTTCTATGACCAGAATAGAAAGATTCCAATGCCTCACGAAATTAAAAATGGAAATGCCTTACCACAGATTCTATGTGGAGAACAGCCCATTATCAATGGATTTTCAGTAATAAACTGTCAGCAAGGGCAAAGGTATTTACCACATTTGACACACTCCCATGAACATTGCAAAAATTCAAGTTGCTATGTCTCTGTCACAGTGAGCTGCTGAGGAGTAAGTCTGTGAAGTTGAGCCCCAACCACTTACAAACCGCTGGAGCACTTGTTCATGGGGATTTTCTTACAAGGTGCGGCATACAGCTTGCTACATAGTATTAGCAATTCCTGGAAATTTAACATATCACATGCTAGTCATGATATAACAGTAGGTTTGGACTTACTGTCTTGTCTATCTCCCCATCCTGTGTCACCAGCACACACGCCACCCCTCATCTTGAATACCCTCCACTGACTTCACTTGGCACACTCTTTGGGAGGGCTTCAGATCCCTGAATGATCTAGCCATTTCCTGTCCTGTTGAATTCACCTTCTCCCTCTTGTTTTCAAGTTTACCAGGTGGCAGCCTCAAGGCTTTTCTGCCCCTCAAATGCACAGTTCACTCTTGTCTTGATCTCTGTTCTCTGCATGGTGCATGGCTGATCTCATCATTCCCCTTTTCCCCCACCCCTGTGCAAAGGTTTCACATCGGCCATCACTTCCTTGATCATACTGTTTACACTAGTTTCACCACCACCCCAGGCCAAAACTCCTCAGCCTGTTTTGATGTCATCAAAGCTCTTATCACACCCAGAAACAGTTTTATTTTCTCTCTTTGGATAGTTATACATTAGTCTGCAGCAAGCAGGAACTTTCTCTGACTGTTCACTGCCTTGCACAGAGGCACATAGCAAGCACTCAGTCCATATTTATCTGCATCAAAGGAGACTCAACAGGCACTCACTGAGCTAATATTGCATCTTTGGAAGCCAACCCTGACCCACATGGGGAGGGTCTCCCTGTGTTGTTGGAGCTCCAGACCTTGGACTGGTGCATTTGCTGTTTCCAATAGAGATATCAGAGTTAGTGACTGAGCAATAGTAACTACTCAGGAACCTGGGAACTTTGACGATCCACAGCTTGTGTCCAGGTAACGGGGCCCTCCCCTGACTGAAGGAGCAACCTGGGACCTATGTGTTCTGGTTTGGTATGTTGTACCCAACAGACCAAATAGATGCTTGTGGTTGGAGTGGTGTCAGCTCTCAGGGGCTGTGTCTCAGGTGTGATTTGAGAGTGGTGCTCCCGTGTACCCTCACCTCTGTCTTCTTCATCCTTTGGACATATCTATGTTGCACATAAAGTACACGTGGCTTCTGGTGGCCATGACTTTGATGTCAAATATTTCCCAGGACATGCTCAATTTCAAATATCCTCCCCTTTGATCCCTCCGGGGACAGCTCAACTCATAGCCCATAGGATTTTCATTGGGAAAATTGATCAGAATAATTGCGGACCTGCTGACTTGCCATGTTTGCAAGGCATGTGGCATGAGGTCCTTTCAGATCCCCCAATTTGTGAACCAGGCTTTCTGATATAGGCTCCTGGGATTCCCCCAATCCTATTTTCCTTAAGTCACATGCTTTCTGTAAATCCCTGTATACAATCACGTATTTCAATTCTTATTAGTAATGTGTGTTTTTCCCCAACTCGATGGCACTTTCCCACAACAAAACACAGTTCTGTTATTACAGCATCAGATGCGACATCCACAATGGTGAGTGAAGGACGCAAGGCTTTGTTGGGTGGTGGCTGCTGAGAGGTTGACTAGAGGCACTCAGTGGGCAGTGGACCTGCTCCTTGTCACTTAATGTTGTGACTCATCAAATTGATGCCATGGCAGAAAGGTAAGTTGCTACATCTTTATCCCATGGGCTTTGGAGGACCAAATGGCCACAATGACAAGTAGGTGCAAAACTTCTGAGATCCTGACACCTACGAAGTGAGTTGGGTTATCTGTTTACAGGTCTGCCTATCCCACTGAATTGTGAGCTGGTCCAGGATAGAAGTCCCTGTTCTCCTAGTCTCCTGTCTCTCTTTCCTTAGTGCCCAACCCATAGAAGTTAATGGCACATATTTGCTGACTAGAATGATAGAATCCTACCCACAGTTATTCTCCCACTAGTGTCTAAAATTCCACCATCTGCAATGCCATTCCTGTGTTAAGCACAGCCACTCCTTCCTTCCCCACTCCCCAAGAAGCAAGCTAAGAAAAGGAGGCAGGAACGGTACGCATCCAGGGTGCATATCCAAGGTACAAAGGCTGACATTTCTAGGACTGCCAGACCCCTCATTTTTTTTTCTTCCATTTCCATGGATACAAAAATGTCACACACACAAACAAACACACAAATACACAACACACAAAGCAGGCCCTCTCCCCCATGCAGCTGCGTGCCTGAGTTGGATGATGCGTGGCCTTTGGGAGAGTTTCCAGGGGGCAGACCTCCTGGCAGGCATACAGGTGTGGATGCTCCGGCCATGGACCCACCCTCCAGCATGGAGCTGGCGTTTCTTCCACTAGAGGGCAGCAGTGACCACACACACACACACACACACACACACACACACACACACACACACACGGGCATCGCTGGCCCTGGGCCTACTTCCTGTCCAAACACAGCCTCCTCTGCGGCCCCCATCCAGGTGCTACGTCCCCACCTTCGCCTTTACTGATTAGAACTAGTATTTTTTCTTAGACCTAGAATCTCAGGGAAAGTCATTAAGACACTCACGATATAACAAGTCCTACGCTCAGAGATGTGAGCAGGCCAGGTGGAATTGCAGATGGGGCTCCCAGACAATTAACAAACTGCTTGAGGTCTCAGCTCCAGTAAATGATGATGAGCGTGAGTGTTAACACCCCAAATAGCACGCGAGAGAGTAAAATGCTTCCAGGGGAACAACACGTCTCCACTTCCACAGTCCCCTGTTCCTAATGCATTTAACCAAGACCGAACACGGCTTCTGGGTGGTTCCCGCCCCTCACAAGGCTTCTCCCCAAGAATTAGGCCTCTGAACACGGCCAGCTTCATGTATTTTGCTGCGGTTGGACCTGCGTTGACAGTTGCCTCTCTGTCTATTAGTTTGATCATTTGTTGATTCACGATTCAACCAGCCAACTTTTTTAAAAAATATATATTTTATTGATTTTTTAGAGAGAGGAAGAGAGAGGAATAGAGAGCTAGAAACATCGATGAGAGAGAAACATGAACCAGCTGCCTACTGGGGATGTGCCCGCAACCAATGTACATGCCCTTGACAGGAATCGACCCCGGGACCTATCAGTCCTCAGACCGACGCTCTATCCACTGAGCCAAACTGGTTTCAGCATCAACCAACCAACTTTTAAGTGCAAAGCTGGCTGCCCGACCTGGGGCTGAGTCCTGGCGCACACACTCCCCGAGTGCAGGAAGAATGCAAATGAAATGGATGTTGTGATGCACCCAAATTGAGACTGTGGCAGAGGGACATGCCAAGCGTTGTGAAGTCACAGGGGAAGGATCGCTAGCTCTGCTTGAGAAGGTTGGGGGAGGCTGTACAGGGGAGGTGGCATCTGATCAGAGGCTTAGAGGATGAAAAGGATTCTGCTTCCAGTGGCCTGCCCTCCCCTCCCCCACAGCTTCTGGACCTGCAGTTGTTGGACCCATGAGTGCCTTGTGCAGAGGAGGCTGTTTGCCCCGCCATGGTTCAGTGGCTGAGAAACTGCCTTCAATTCATATACCTGTGCCCCGAGCCTGAACTGCCAACCTCTGGAACCATTCGCGTGGGTGAAAACATTCTCCTAGGAGGGTTTGAGTTGGGAAAACGTTTCATGAGGAAGAAGGACATGAGCAGGGTTAGAGAGCTGCTCATAGAATGGCAAACAGGGGAAACAGAATGTGTCTCGATGGAGGTAGTGAGGGGTCAGGAGGGCTGAGAATCAGAGCCAGGACCCCAGCCCCAGCTCTCTGCCCCTGCAGCCAGGATGGACCCCATGTCAATTGGTCTTAAAGGATCTGATCAAGTGGATGTGAAAAAGCACTCTAAGATATAAAGATGGAAGAAATCCTTAAGTTGCAGTTGTTATTCTTTCATTTATTTATTTATCCACTTAAGCCTTTGCACCTTTAACTATGCCATTCATTCATTCATTCATTCAGGTAATTATTTAGTCATTAAGCAAATATTTTTGGAATACTTTCTCCAGCTCTCATGGTGTGGAAGGCAGGGACTCAGGCTAAAATGCCATATCAGTGCTGCTTTGTGAATCAAGGAAGGTCATTTGGTAGAAGGTGTGGGTGAATTTATGGAGAGGCTTAGCTATCTTGATCTATTCATTGCTTATTCTTGGGCAAAAAGACCCATCCTCTGTCCCCTTTTGCCCAAAGGATCTTGCAACGTGCCCTTTACTCTCTCTCTATCGATACTTCCTAAACTCATATGCATCCTTCAAGGCCCAGATCAAATTCACCTCTTGTCTGGAGCTCGGCTGAATTTGTTATTTTCTATGACCCCAGTTCATTTTCCACATCTTGTTTTACAGTTAGCTTGGATTTAACAAATACTGGCTGAGCTTATACTTTGTGCCAGGCCCCATGTTCTTAAAAGACAATTGAGATGCAAATATCTCTGCCACCAAGAAGCCTCAAAACAGATGTCTGTCTCTCCCCACACTTCTCGAGGGCAGAGAAGTGTCCTCAACAATCCGCAATGGGGCTGGTGAAGAGTAGGTGTTTGCTCTGCAGAATAGAAGGTAGGTGACCCAGTAGGAGAATGATGCGTACATAATTTGCTCTGGAACTCAGACTGCAATGTGCAAAGGGAGGGCCCCTGGAATGTCAAAGGTGCTGCTCTCTGTATTGCTCAACCAGCATTGCTCACCAGGTCTGGCCACACGATTCAGCCACTGCTCCTTTTAAAAATCTATGTGTACTGCATGAATTTGTATTCTTTAAAAATATTTTTAAAATATAATATAATATATATATATTAGAGGCTCGTCACATGAAGATTCGTGCAAGAATAGGCCTTCCTTTCTTCCTTTCCCTGGCTTCACTCCCAGCCACCCAGGAGCCTGCAAGTCCTTGCTCCTGGCCTGAGTGCCGCTCCTGTAGCTCCCTCTGCCCTATGCCCTCCCCCTCATAATAAACATCCTGTCCTGTCCACTACTCCGTGCCTGCATATGCAAATTAACCCTCCAATCTTTGTTCAGTTAATTTGCATACTCACTTCCGATTGGCTGATGGGTGTCACAGAGGTATGGTCAATTTGCATATTTCTCTTTTATTAGTGTAGATATTTTTATTGTCTAAAGTTTGACGTATGTCTCCTTTTTCCCCAATTGACCCCTCCCTGCCCCCGCCATTCCCACCTCAGGCAAGGCCCCACATCCCCAGTGTCTGTGTCCATTGGTTATGCTAATAGGCATGTACACAAGTCCTTTGGTTGTTCTCTCACCTCCCCCCTCCCCTGCCATTCTCGCTCTCCTGGAGCTCAGAGGCCTGCTTGCTGATGTCCATGTGCAGCTGCAAAAGGACTTTTTCCTTTTGCTGACAAGCATTCTTGTGTTGTGGGTTGAAACTGGCTTTTGGGGTGGGGGAGGGGGAAGCAAGGAGCTGAATCTTCCATCAGAAAACATCTTTATTTTAAGTATTTCTCAGCCTTTCCTCTGCAGCCCACATGGGCTGCTTCTGTGGTTGGCAGAGATCAATGCCATCAATATTTCTGACGGCAGAGCTCTCTATGACTTGCACATATTTAAGAGGATAAAACACAATCAACAATTTGCTGTGTGAACCTGACCATTCTAATCCCTAGCTTTGATTTCTGAGATCCAGCAAACAGGCTAAGTCTCCAGCAAATCTCCCCCCAGATTAGGGAATTCGGCCTGGCTAGAACGTTGGGGTACCAGAACCTGGCCTGGGAACCTTTGGGTACCACAGTCTGGGCTGCGTGAATTTGTTTCACTCTGGGAAATTGGGCTGAAAAAGTAGCCATTTCATCATTCAGGGATTCTGGTGGCCTCTCCTTGGACTATTGTCTTTTGCAAAACACCACACTGCTCTTTCACTGCTATTAGAAACAAGAATTGTGTTTACTATCGCCTAGAGCCATTTCTCCTGAAATCCATTAGGGAAAAGATAATACCAACCCACAGAGTAGGGCTTGGCTTCATGAACACCTTGGCTCTGTGATTATAACAGAAAAGCAGCTACAGATAATGTGAAAATGTGGGTGTGGTGGGGTGCCAATAAAACTTTATTAAGGGATATAGAAATTCAAATGATAATTTTCACATAAAACATTATTCTTCTAGTTGGATTCTTTTTTATTTTTGTGCAACCATCTAAAAATGTAAAACTATTCTGAACTCATGGGCCTTACAGAAAAAAGGTGGTGAGCGGAATTTGGTCTGGAGGACATAGTTTGTGGACCTCTGCAATAGACAGGCCTTGAGGACAAGCAGAATTGGGGTCAAGTCCTGGCTTGGCCATCTCTTGCTCAATGACCCTTGGCAAGTAACTTCTATGAGCCTTGATTTCCCTATCTGTAAAGGGGGATTCATGGTTATTAATGGGAACGATGCCCATAAAACACATAGCATGATGCCTGCCACATAGTAAGAACTCAGTAAATTCATGGGCTCACAAATATTCATTGTACAATCATTATGGGACAGATGGCATATTGAGCTGGTGGTGTGTTTACAATGGTCCTTTGTCACATTGAGCTTAACATCTAGTGAGGCTGATACACACTGTTAGCTGTTACTATTATCAATAATGCCTGGGCTTTCAGTCAGTGGAAGATAAATATCACATGATCTCACTTATTTATGGAATATAAAGAACGTTATAAAATGATGAACAAAAATAGATACAGAGGCAAAGAAGCATCGGACAGACTGTCAAACTACAGTGGGAAGGTGGGGAAGTGTGTGTGTGGGGGGTAAGAGATCAACTGAAGGACTTGTATGCAAGCATATAAGCATAACCAATGGACTCAAGGCACTGAGGGGTGAGAGCATGTGCTGGGGGCGGGAGGTAAGGGAGGCTGTGGGGGAGGTCAATGGGGAAAAAAGGAGACATACTAGTAAGTACTACTATTTGTAATACTATAAACAATAAAATAAAAAAGTAATAATGCCTGGGCTTTGTGAAAGAGAAGTGAAAACCGTCAATCAGTTGATACAATGTGTTATTATTATGTACTAGAGGCCCAGCATGCAATTGAAATATGAAATAGTGTGAGGAGTCGCCCCACCTCCCGAAGTGTGAGGAGACAACCCTCGGGCTGCCGCGGGAGTCAGGCTGGACTGCCACCGTGGGTGGCGGGGACCTGTGCCTGATTTCCACCCCACGCCCTCTCGGCCTCCCTGCCTGTGTCTACTCTGGGCCACCAGAGCTGCCACGCTGGCTTGGGCAGGCCCCCCTGTCTATGTCTCCGTCTCCACTCTGGGCCTCACCTGTGCGAGCAACCTTCTGTCTGGTCCTCCCGTTGAGGCATCCTGGCCTAATTCGCATATTATCTCTTTATATATTAAAAAGATATTCCATTTTGAAAACAGTTAAAAAACCCTTGTTAATGGGTTCTTTTTTGAGCTTTGCCATCACTTAAAGTGAAAGGTGAAACACATTTCTCTCCTTCTAGACCAGCCCTGCTCAAAATGTGGTTTCTGCAGCAACAGCATCATCAGGTGCCAATTCTCCAGCTCCACCCAGGCCAACGGATCAGAGCCTCCGGGTGGATCCCAGCAGACTCAATTTGAGGTGCTCTCCTTCCCTAGGTGATTCTGATTCACATGGATTCAAGTCGGAGAATCATTGACATAGACAGACTGTAAACTCATTGACTTGTTCAAAGTCACAGATTTTGGAAACGACATAGCTGGGATTTGTATAAAGACCTAAGCTGGACTTAAATGCTCTAACATACTGGCTTCAAGGACAGGGTTTATTATTTATTTAGTTATTTATTTTTAATCGACAACTAAAAAATAAATGTTTTATTTATTTCAGAGAAGAAAGGAGAGGGAGAGATAAAAACATCAATGGTGCATGAGAATCATTGATCAGCTGCCTCCTGCACAACCCCTAATGGGAATCGAACCTGAAACCTGGGCATGTGCCTAGACTTGAACTGTGACCTCCAGTTAGAGACAGAGTTTATTGGTGGCAAACAAGCCAGTTGGGTTTTAAGAAGAGAAGTGTGGCCCTGGCTGGTATGGCTCAGTGGTAGGAGTTTCGGCCCATGCACTGAAGGATCAAGGGTTTGTTTTCTGGTCAAGGGCACAATCTGAGTTGCATGTTCAATCCTGGCCCCAATTGGGGTGTGTGTAGGAGAAAGCCAATTGATGTGTCTCTCCCATATCAATGTTTCTCTCTCATTTTCCCCCTTCCTCACTCCCTCCCCTCTTTTCCACTCTCTCCAAAATCAATAGAAAAAAGTATCCTCAGATGAGGATTAACAACAAGAAAAAGTGTGTGTATTTTAGGGAAGAGGACTTGCCCAGCCCTCTCCCTTCCCATGTTTATTCAGCCTCAAGACACCTTTGGCTTCTCTTCTTTCACTTCCTACTTTGGTAATGGCCGTGGGGTGGAGTGTAGGAATGCTATGTCCCAGCAAGGAGGAGTGTTTGATCACTGACATGTTAGAATCACTCAAAGTAGAAGCGCTTTCCACAGTGTTCCTTATTTTTATACAGACAATGTACTTCTTTATTTCCTGTGCCCACGGTAGGACTCCTCTCACCACCACCTTGGTCTGCCATTCTATCTGCACTAACCTCTCTGTGGTTCTGTGTTCCTCTTCTATTGGATAGAAAACGGACATTGTAAAATCTCAGATAATTTTCATAAACTCCTGTCTTTCGCTGCCCATCCTGGCCTTGCCCACCTGCCACCTGTTGTGGCAGCTGCTGCTTGCTCTCCAATGTCCATTCTTCCCTTCTCTTAGTAATAGAACTCCTTGGGTTATGGCCACTCAGCTGAGGACTACAATACCCAACCTTCCTTGCAGCTAGGTATAACCATGTGACTAGGTCTGGCCAATGAGATATGAGCAAAAGTGGTGACATCCTTAGAAGGAATGAGCCAGCTTCCCTTTATCTCCTTTCTTATTTCTGCAGACTAGATGCAGACATAATGGTGGGAGCTGAGCAGCCACTTGAACCACAGAATAGAAGCCATGTGTTGAGCAATAACATTGAAGGGGCCAGGCACCAGGACATGGTGAATTCACCACATTTGTTCTGGGATCACTTATATTTGGATAGTTAACGTGAGACAAATTTAGGTCTTATTTAGGCCTCTGTTATAGTAGGCATTTAAAAAATAATAACCATATCTGTTTCCTAACAAATGCATCACTTTTTAGGAGGAGGCTTACTTGGCTCTTCCTCTCCTGCTCTGCCCCATCCCAATAGCCCAATAGCAGTCCCTACAGAATTACTAGAAAGGCAGGCAGACATGTGCTTAGGTGACTGGTGGAGTGAGGATGCCAGAAGGTTCACACAATAAAACAAATGACAAAGCCAGTCAAATTCAGTGTCGGTGATCTTAGTCAAAATCACACAATCAAAAAACCCAAAAAGAATTTCTTTTACTTTCAGTGCCTGCCCTTTTCTTGACATTTTCAAACACAAAGTACTATTTTGAAATGCATTTGGATGTGAGGAAGGGCATAGTAACATTTGGAGTCCTTAGGGCTTCTCCAGATCTTAAACTCATCAGACGGTGCCCCCAAATGACTTCCTTTGGCTCTGGTTGTGTTTCAGGGCCACCCTCCCTCCTCCTGCCCCTACTTCCTACCGATAGGCTGAGGGGTCCTGGAGGGCACTGTTGTTGTTTTTTTCTCTCCCAATTGATTCCTCTTTATTGTGTAGCTATTGTGATCTATGTTTCTACTCCCAGCATGCAACATGGTGCCTGGCACCAGATGGTGGTGGGATTCCCATATGTGCTTCTTTGTGGGTGCAGGTGGTTGGGAAAAAGGTGGCCCTCTTTTTCTGCTCCTTCTCACTCTAAGGCTCAAAGAGTTTGACTACTATGCCCAAGGTTTCACAGCTCTTAAGTGGCTATTGTAGTTTCCACATCACACACGTCTTCCCTCTGGCTCTTGTCATTCCAGCCACTTTGGATTCCTCTCAGTTCCTTGAACCCACCACATCCCATTCTTTCCTAAAAGGTATTTGTATGTGCTATTCTCTCTGCCTGGGGTGCCTTCCTCCTCAACTCCTTCCACAGAGCAGATACCTGCTCACCTCCAGAGTTCAGCTGAAACATCACTTCCTCTAGACCTCTGCCAATGTATCATGCTGAGTTAGGTCCCTATGACATAGCGCCCACTCTTAATACTTTTCCGTTGTAGCATGCATTGTAGTGTAATTGATGAGTTATTTCTTCATTATCTATCTTCCGTGCTAGAATGCCAACTCCACGAGAGCAGAATGATGTCTGCCTTATGCATCAACCGTTTCAGCCTGGCACGCAGCGTAGGCTGAGCAAATCTGCATAAATAAATGAATGAATGAACATCGGGGCCGATAAAAGGAAATCCACAAAATCTGAGAGGAAGAAAGGAACCATTTTCCCTTGATAAGAAAGCAAATAGAATATTGCAGTTGGGTAATTTGATTTGTTGGGCCAACACTTTTGTAGAATTTTGATAGCAACCAGAATCAAGTGCAGCTATAAAGGAAGTTCAGGAAGAGGTAATGTTTCTTTTTCACATGATTTGACTTTGATTCATCAAGGACTGAATCAAAACTTGGAAACTTTGCTGTACATTTATAAGAGAAAAGTATAGACTGGAATCCAATTCAGAGACGTACCCAATTCAAGTGTGGATTTGCTTATTCCTTTCCCAGAGGAAAAGTGATATTTGCCAAATCCACACGACTTTGGAGAATGATTAGGTACATCCAAATGAATGCGTACGTTTGACACTGAAAGAAAATCTCTAGGCTTCTACATTATATTATAGTGTGAAGATGTCCTCAAGTGAGTCGTGGGGAATTTCCAAACATGGGCACCATTAACTCCCTTCCTGCACATGCACCAGTTCTACCCACCGAGGGATAGTGTCTAGTTCCCTTTCCTTGAAATTCCTTGCATTGTGACTTGTTTTGGCCAATAAAATATGGTAGAAATTATGTGCCCATTGGTGACTCACCCTTTGAAAAGCTTTTGCTTTCCCCTGGGGAAGCCAGGCACCACGCTGTGAGAAGCTGGGACTAGAGCACGGGGTGATGGGACCAGGGGGCAGGCGAGAACCAGGTGCAGAAGCATCGAGGGGTCAGACACGTGAGTGAGGAGTTCCTAGAAGTCCCAGACCAGCCTGATCACAGGTGAATGCAGTCAAGGGAGCTCCCTGGTTTATACACGGAGCACAGCTGCCCAGTAGAACCTGGCGTGAATTCCTGAGCAACAGAATCATGAGGAACAGTGCACCGCTGTTCTTTACGCCGCTAAGTTTTGGGTTGCTTTGTTGCACAGCAATAGACACTGAGACAATAGTCTAATGCCTGAGTTGTCACTTCTCTAACAGCCTCAACCACACAGACTTTAACCAAGGACTGATACGTCTGTGCACTGGCTTCTGGAAAGAATCCGAAGTTCTCACTCAGGACCTACAGTCTCTGTTTACACACAGTTTTAACATGTTCATTCGTCTCATATCAGAGTAAAAACCAGTATAAAATCATGCAAACTGGGATAGACTTAATAGATTTTATAGAACATTATGTTTAATCCTCTCAAGTTTAGATGGTGGAACAGAGGTCAAGAAGGGTCAAATAATTTGTTCAGGTTCACAACACCACAGACTGCATTAGAAACAGGAAAAGCCCTGGCCAGTGTGGCTCAGCTGGTTGGGTGTTGTCCCAGGCACTGAAAGGTTGCCAGTTTGATCCCCAGCAGGAGACATGCAGAAGGCAGCCAGTCGATGTTTTGTGCTCTCACATCAATGTTTCTCTCTCCTTCTTCCTCTCTCTAAAATTCAATAAAAATATAAAATCTTAAAGAAAAATGCCATCAAGGAAAACAGAGCTTCTCTTTACTTTACCTTCCTATAAATGTCACAGAAGAGACATTTAATGGGTAGGGAACCTTTAGCTACAATGAGGACACTAAAGGATGAGTTGGAAAGCTGGTAGGTACAATCTCAAAAATAGGACCAATGCCAGATCCTGCAAGTAAGTTCCAACGGCCCCACGTGCGCTGTGGGGACCCAGAGGCAGCCCTTTGTCTGAGCCCCCAGCAGCCTGACGCTCGGTATTCATGACTCTGACCCTGAGTCAGACAGCGAAGGGGACAGCATGTTTCTCATATTCCATTTAAGGAGCCAGGAAAGTGTGTAACGCAGTCGCAGAACTCTTCTTATGCAAAACGGTGAAAAGAAATAGATGATTTGATGGGCGAGGGAATAAGGTTCCGTTATGTGAAAATGTGTTTCCACAGAACAGCCATGTCAGACAGATGAGGCATCGCCGTATTTGTAAAACGCCCAGCATGCATCCCAAGTCTCGGCTGGCCCGAAGTTTCCTCTGCGATGAAAAATGAGCTTGACTTGTGTCTAGAGCCCAGCCTAAGTGCACTCTCTAAAACCTTCCTGGGAATTTTTTAGACAGGTGTCTTCTTTCAAATAGCATAATATTTGGACATTGCATTTTAAATACGAGCAGATAAAAATGATATTCCAAATCTGTGTTTCACTTATAACCAGATGGGTTAACAGTAGGGAGAAGCAGTCCTTCAAGGAAACATAATGGAAATAAAGCCTAGCCTCCTCCTCACACGGCCCAGAAGTTTGTGGCTACAAGTTGCAGAGTGGACCTCGTAGTATCCAAAGTCAGAAATGACTGAGTGTGGTCGCATAAAACCTCCTCTCTTGTCTCCATGCACGGCAACGACGTTTTCCTTTTCAGAGACCTGGGCGTTGGGGGACAATATAAACAGCCTTCGCCACCTGCAGGCCCTTAAGAACGTGGAACCGTGCGCTTGTTGGTGGAGTGCAGCTGCAGGCCTGCTATGTTTCATCTACTCGGTGCCTGGGGAACAGCCCAAATCCGGTTCCTCTACGGAGACCCAGAGATTGCCTTCCCATCCGGGTCCCCTCACTGTCTTGTCGTCTCCCTGCTGTTTCATTTATGTGCGGGCCTGCCTCCTGTGGCTTTGGAATTTTTGACACCAGATGTAGAACCCTAATTCTTTTTTTATGGCAGGGAGAACACAGGGATGTTCGCTGCAGTGTAGGGTTTTGCATTGTTTCGGGTGTGGGACTTAGCACTGCAAGCCAGGTATGTCAGCGGCAGCTTAGCCCAGGAGAGCACGTTAGGATTAGTACAGGACAGACACTGTTACAGCGAACCCACAGTTCCCTGTATTTTTTTTTTTTTTTAATCTTCACCCAAGGAGTGAGGATGTTTTTTCCCCATTGATTTCAGAGAGAGTGGAAGGGAGGGAAGAAGGAAAGGGGGTTGGAGAGAGAGAGAAAGAGAGAGAGAGAGAGAGAGAGAGAGAGAGAGAGAGAGAGAAAGAGAGAGAGATGTTGATGTGACAGAGACACAAATTGATAAGTTGTCTTCCAACTGGGGGTGGGGATTGGACCTGCAACCCAGGTATGTGCCCTTGACCAGGAATTGAACCCTCAACCCTCCAGTGTACAGGTTGATGCTTTAACCACAGAGCCACACTGGCCAGCGCTCCCTGTATTTGTAAAGTGTTCCTGATCATTACTCTACATGCGAGGTTGCCGTTAGGTGACCTCCTTGTCTGAATTGGGGTGTCCACTGCCCTGCCCTTACTCTCTTACAGACTGATGAGACACACGCCTCGCACTCCAAGATGCAATCTTTCCTTCCTACACTTTGAGAGGAGTCGCATCATTCCTGGTAAGATGTTTATACAGGATTCACTCCAATAAAACACTGACTTATGAAGTCTTCACTCCAGGAAGATGAGCCCAATGCTCATGAGGGTGGGAGTCACTGGGGACCTGAAGGGGAAATGCCAATCTGGACAAGCAGGACATACCTGCCCAATTCTTCCAACACTGTGCATGGTGATCTGAGTGTCTGATTAGTCAAGGGACACTGCCAGAATTTGCAAACAGTCCCTGAATGCCTCCGATGTGCCAGACTAGGGATGATTTGTTTCATGTATATTATCTCATTTAACCATCATCAACAACAAAAATCTATTAGCCTGTTATAAAGTTTTTGAATCTTACTTCTCAGACAGAATGGAATAATCTGGAGAGGCCAGGAGGAATGCTTTAATAGCCTTCATCCATATTCTCTTCATTGTTAGGAAACTGTATTAAGGCAGATGGTTCGAAGGCCCAGATTCTGAGTATAGACGCCCCTTCAATCTGGCTGCCTGATTTTAAAACTTCAGCCTGCATAAGAATTACAGTTCAGGGTAATGTGCAATAGAGTAACACACCAAACGAGTCTACTGTACTTTATGGACGGCTTAAGGGATTTTTAATGGTAATTTTGACTATGGGCAATTTTCCAGTTACGAGCTGCTTTTAGAAGTTTACACCTGTGAGAAGCAATTCTGCTCTGTGCTATAACTCTCGCATTGAGCTTGTTGTGAGGGGGATCTTGCTTTGCGGCATTTTGGAGGATCACCTCAGTAAAGAATTCCACTTGACTAGAGATCTGCAGTGGTCTGCTCCCCGACAGCAAGAATAAATGCTGCACATTGCGGCAGACAGATTCTCAAGATGGTCCCCAAGGTCCCTACCTCCTGGGGTCCATGCCCGGTGGGATTCCCCTCCCTAACCAGTGGAATATGGCCAGGGTGGTGGGTATCACTTTCATGATTGTGATGCAGAGGATTGTAACTTCCCCTCTTGCAAGAATCCCCACCTCTCTTAGATGAAGTATGTAGTCAGGTTGGGGAGCCCCACATGACAAGGACCTGTGCGGCTTGTCTCTAGGAGCTGGGGTGGACATCAGCCAACAGCCAGCAAGAAATGAGCGCCCTAGACGTGCAGGGAAATGAATTCTGCCAACAGCACGAGGAAGCTGGGAAGGGACTCTTGCCCCAGTCGGGCCTCTCCTGAGTCTGTGGTCTTGGCTCATACCTGGACTACAGCCTTGTCGCCTTGCTGACCGGGGCACAGAATCTAAAATCATACACAGGTGTTGGCTTAAATCAACGCAAACACACATTCATCAGAATTTGGTGACATATCAAGACGACTCCCAGGCCTACCAAAACCTCTGGTCTGGTCTAATTGTGACAGGGAGACTGAGGCCCACAGAGGTAAATGCCTTTGTCGTGGGCCTGGTAGTTCTAATTCTGCCTCTGGGACCCTCCACAGACCATGTGACCCCGGCTACCCCATTTCTCTATCTATCAAAGGAACGGCTGGGGGAGTTTAGTCTTTACTCAGGTCTTCTCTCTCCCGAGCCCTCCGCTCATTGCAGGGTATGTTCTTTAGAACAACTTGTCTTAAAGGGTTCGAGACGGAGAAAAGAATTCTGTGGTCAAACACAGTTGGGGGATGCTGAGTGAAATGGCATTTCTTAACAGATTTCTCTACTCCTGGATCTCCAGAGCTATTAATCTGCTCATGTCCACTGGGAATGTCCGATAACGAGACAAAGCCAACAGTATTTTCCAAATGTATTTGATCACAAACTCTCCTGCCTCTGTGCCCCGAGTTCTGGGACCAGCCTTGCAACGCACACCAGGCCGCGGCTCCCCTTGTACAGATGGAGAGAGGAGTCTGAAGAGAGGGGGTCTGATTTCTTTTCATTTACAAACGACTCTGAGGGACAGGAAGGATGGTGCACCCGGATCCAACATAAGCACAGGGCTGACCCCGCCTTGCAAGGGCCAGACAGACACAGTTGAGGAGCAAGCAATCATAGTCTGTGACCTCCCCTATAGGCGGCACCTTCACATGGGAGACGCATGTGAAAGACACAAGAAGTATACATTAGGCTAGTTGTTCTGGAAAACAAAATGTTATCTTTTGATTTCTAAACCACCTTCGCATAAACTCAAAGCTGCCTCCTAACATTTTTCTAATATGCAATAGTTTCTTCTTTCCTTCCTTCCTTCCTTCCTTCATCACACCCTCCTTCCCCTCTTTTCTCTCTCCTTTTCCTTTCCTTTGCATTTTTCCTTCTCCTCCCCTTCCTCTCCTTCCTCTGGGGCAGTGGTCAGCAAACTCATTAGTCAACAGAGCCAAACAGCAATAGTACAATGACTGAAAATTCTTTTGAGAGCCAAAATTTTAAAACTTAAACTTCTAATAACGCCACTTCTTCAAAATAGACTCACCCAGGCTGTGGTATTTTGTGGAAGAGCCACACTCAAGGGGCCAAAGAGCTGCATGTGGCTCTCGAACCGCAGTTTGCCGACCACAGCTCTGGGGCACCTGCTCTCTCCTACTTGTTTTTGATGAGAGTTCTGCCAGCCCTGCTCCGGGATGGGAGTGGCGGGCAGAGCAGGCGGAGGAGGGACCCTCCCATTCTCACATGGGTGGTCCACAGCCCAGTGCCCAATGCGGGAAGTGCCTGAACAGCGACAGGACGGCCGTCCTCTGAAGAAATAACAGGCTGCGAGCCCTCAAGTCAGAGCAGCCATTTCCCAAGACCACTCAGCTGCCAGGAGAATCCAGGAAAAGCAAGTAGTTTGTATTCTGCTTCAAACTACTTGCTTCTGGCCCTTAGGGGGGCGTGCTCCGGTGCTCCTGTCCCGCACAGGACTGCGGTGGTGTTTGGTCTTTTGCCCCTGAGCTCTCTGTCACTGTTAACATCACGCCCTCTGCTGCCCACCCCCCTCCAGTGCTTCAAGGACGATGTGTAATAAACCTGCAGTGCCCTCCCGGCTGCCTAAGCCCCGTCCTCACCATGAACCCTGCCCAAAGGGCTGCCGAGTTAACCACAGCCACGTGGCCTTGCTCTCCTAATGGGCTGTTTGCTAAGGGAAACGAAGCAATGTCGAACACCAGCTTGACAAAATAAAGGAGAATAAAATAGACATTATGAATAAAATATGTGGGCAGAGAACTATATAAATGATCTGCAGTTGCTGACACAATAAAGTCTTTCTAACTGCCCTCCAGGCAAAATACATATTTTTCAAACTCGCATGTTCTATACATTTTTTTTTTTTTTTAAAGGCTCCCCCGGTGACCCAGGGCAGCTCAACGGGCCTTCGACATGGATCATTCCTGAGTGTCACTGGCCTCTTGCTGGTACAACATCAATTTCCCCGAGGCCCCGGCTCAGGCCAGCCGCAAGCACACACACATCACCTCCCTGCGCCCTTTCCCCCACTTAGCAGCTGACATCAGCGCTCAGCTGCGGGATTACCGCAGGTCATGGGTGCCGCCTCTGCCCAGGCTGAGGTGAACTCCGCCAGAGAACAAGATCCTGAATCAACATTCCCCCCGAACTCGCCCTTCTCAGGTCAAAGGAAAAAGGCAGGAACTGGAAAAAGGGCTGTGTGCTGAGTTCTGTTTATCCACAGAGGCAACCTCGCGCTGCCTTCTGCACGCAGACCACACGTGCCTCCCGGGAAGGGTACACACGTCTGTTTACCCACTGCCCAGCCCCGCCATGAATGGACATGTTTATGGTGAGGTGACCCAGGCGCTCTGCTGGGCTCTCGGCAAGCGGCAGTGCTGCCCCAGGCTCCCCCAGCCAGGGAGAGGCCTCTGTGCGAATAAACAGAGTGGGCACTCTCAGGGATTATTCTCTCCCCTCTCTGCCCGCTTCTGTCTTTGGAAACAGCTCGTCTTTGGCCATGAACCACAAGCTCCCAGATTGGATAGCACAGTGGACTCATTCATGGGGTTTAGAAACTAGAGCTACACCCATAAGGGGGTGTCTTCTGGGGCCTGGAAATGATCTGGGGGGTGGTTTCCTGGGTGGGAATGTATCTGTGTGACCTTTACCCTTACTATTTATGCACTCGACTGTACCAAGATAAACTCAGTTTTTGAAAAAAGTGAAAAATTCCTACCCCCCAGTCTGCTTGTAGAGTCTGCTCAGAGCACTCCTGGCTGCAGCCTGCTAAGGACTCCCCAGGTGACTCTAATGTGCAGCCGGCTGAGAAACGTCTGCTGGCAATTAGACACTGAGGGCTTGGGGGCGGGGGGCAGCCCCTGGTGTGGAAGGGTGGGAACAGAGCTGCCAGGACGCAGGCTGCCGGCCCCTGAAGGACCACCCATGTGCAGCCACTGCGGTGGGTGCTTCTCCAGAGCTCTAGCCCTCAGAAGGGGAGGGGTCAGCCCTTTGGCGTTTGGGCCAAAAGGAGAAGCGTAAGGAAGGATGGAAGAGACAGGGACTGGAAGGAAGCCGGGAGAGTTCTGTGTTCAGGAAGAGATTTAGGAATCAGGTCGTGGCCTGGGGGAGCGGGCTTGGCCACAGGCAGCGTTGGAATGGATTCTAGGGGCCCCACATGCTGATTGTGTTACCTTGGGGAGGCGTGGAAACCACGCCAGGGTCCCTGGATACTCAAGGCCAGTGAGAGCAGAGGCCTTGTTGTCAATACGCCAGAGTAGCCAAGCCCGCTCTGAGCAGGAGCCTAATTGGGGCGCCCAAGGCCAGGATACCATGAGCGGTGTAGGACACACGGTGCAGCATGCCCTTCTGTGACCCAAATGATGGATGTCACTATTGGCAGCTTGCCTTCTTTGTCTCTGAGGTAACACACCGGTTACTGACCAGAGCAGAGGAGAGAGAGAGCTCACGCGCAGAGGCCAGAGGGAGTGCAGATATGGCCACCATGTTAAGCAGCCAGCGTGAGGCTGGGCAGGAGAGACAGGAGAGGCTGCTGAGCTGAGAGCTCAGGTACTGTGATGTGAGGCGGTGAGTCTGGGGCAGCGCTGTGGGCACAGAGACTAATGCTGCTATGTGAGAAAGGTATGCATTCACCAGCTGGTGTCTGGCTGCCTGCCTGTATGGACTTTGCTGCAAAGGACTGTCTTGTCTGATGGCTCGGTGGCACTGGCTGCTGCAATAAAGACTGTTCTTCTACACTCACGGCTTCTCATGGCTTCTCCGTCTGCCCCACCACCGAGAACTGGCCTAGTGTCCCTGACACTTGGCGCCAGTTAGTACAGTGGGCAGGGTTCATGACAGGACCAGCCATGGTGTAGTCGGAAAAAATTTAGAAGAAGATACAGATTCAGAACAACTCAGAGCAGCAGTGCTGAGCGGGGCTCCTGCTAGCTCTGTCAGCAGTAATTTAACCAAACCCAGCCTCACTCTCCTCACATCTTCATAGGGATGCCTGGGGCTTCTCTGGTTTGGCAGTAACTGCCCTGTGTCCTGGGAAACACCTTCGTCCCAGGCGAACCCAGATGGTTGGCTCTCTGCATGTATGAGTTGAGGGCAATTTCTTGGGGTTGTTGTGAGGATGAACCACGGTTTTGTAAAATGCTTAGCAAGTAGCATTGGGACCCAGTAAATGACAGCTATTGTTACCGGTAGGTGTTGCATGAGGGAGACTTTTTTTGTTGTCACATGGGGTCAGCCCACGCAGTGCCTGGCACACAGTAGGCATGCAAAAAATATCCATAAAAGAAATGCTGATCTGAGCCACAGACTTCATGATCCAAATTAGAAATCTTCTCCTTCCTTAATTACAAGGGCATGCTTTCAAGCCGTTTAATGACATCTTGTTTTGTAGCCTGCTTATAATAAATCTTCGCTGCCAAAGGCAAGTTTCCCATGTTGGCCAATCATCTAAATATTTAACTGATTTTTTTTTCTTTTCAAGGCTTCATGCAGACTCTTGGCATTGTGTAGCTGATAAGGAGAGAGAGAGAGAAAGGGAGGGAAGGAGGGAGGGAGAGAGAGAGAGAGAGAGAGGGAGAGAGAGAGAGAGAGAGGGAGAGAGGACAGTAAGGAATCAGGCACTTCAAATCTATAAATATTAGTTCTCTTTCTGCTGTGCCTGATCTGACTGGATGGCTAATTCCAGAGCCATCACCACCCCCATCACTCCTACCACTTCTTTGCCCTCACTTCCTCTACTGTAGAGGCTGAAAGAGTAAAACGCTCCTTTTCTCAGCCTCACTGTCATCTGTGTGGCCCAGGACACTTCTGGCAGATGAGACGCTCATGGCGTTCCCCCAAGCGGGAGGGGCGGGCCAGAAAGGGCTTGCTTCTCTGGCAAGAAGAGCTGATGAGGTCACTGGCGCTCCTCCCAGCCTTCTTGGTTTGCCCGCAGCTGTGATGCTCGCAGAGCAAGAGGGACCCTATGACTGTAGGACAAGCACGGGGTGGGGTGGGGGGTGGGAGGAGGGAAAGGCCACAAGGACCAGAGACCAGGAAATGGTTGAGCATCAGATCACCTGGGGCAGCTCCTGCTGTTTAAGACCCAGGAGGGCTGGGTCCTGTGTTACCTGCAGCCAAACACATTTTTTCCAGTGCACACGCCTGATACCGAGGGAGGAGCCAGCCCCTAAGATGAAAACATGAAAACATGCTCAAGGGGAGCTCTTCAAGGCAACCCCGAGTGGCCAATTTAGCATGGAGCAGAAGGTCTGGCAGCAGGAGCCTGGGAGGTCAGGAGCGCCTGACATTTCTCACGCGCCCAGCCAGTCTCTTCTATCTGGGGCAGCTCAGGGAACCCCAGGCAGGCACTGCTCTGCCCAGCAAGCCACATGACCACTGTCCCAGCACACGAGGAAAGGTTATTGAAAACCAAGTGACTGTGGCCTTCTGTGAGGGCAGCATCATCCACTTAGGTCCGTCCTCCCTTTTCTAACCGAGACTGATGGGGAGCAGCAAAGAGCCAGATCCTGGAAGTGGCGTCCGCATTTCGAAAAGCCCATTAACAGATCTTTGCTGTGGAAAATCAGTTGAGGCCTGAGTTTGGGTTTGGGGCAAGGAATGATGCAGGTCTGCAAAATGAAGAGGGAAGTTTTCTGTTATATTTTGCTTCTTCATGGGGTGGAGAGATGATGAGGAAGAGAAACAACATTATAGGGCGAGAGGGATTTTTCAGTTATAAAGTACATATGCTACAAGTAGTATAAAATTATAAGTTATATATTTATTATAATATGTACACAAGATATGTATTTAATTATAGGGAACTCTTAAATGTTCTGCTCCAATCACCTCCGCCTTGTATAAAACTTTATAAGACACGTTATTGAAGCTATAAACACATAGAGGCGGGAGAGGGTAAGCGTTAAAGAGAAAGGGCTGTGCCCACCTTGGAGCAACTCTGGGAAAATAATAAAGGAATCACTGAAGAGAAAAGGGTGGGAAAAAGCATTTCTGCAGGAGCACAAAATGATAACAAACATTGACTGAACACCCACTTCATTCAAGCCCATTCGAAGCTTATTTAGTCCCCACAATAATCCTATACAGTAGACCTATTATTTCCCTCTATTGCAGAGATGGGGAAACTAAGCAACAAGCTGGTTCCTCACCTTGTCCAGGATTACACAATAGTTAATTCTAGGCAGTTTGATTCTAGCAGCATGTTCTTAATCATGACTGCTTCCCTACCAAAGCCAGGAGTGACTAAGAAAAGTAAAGTTTCCAGGAAACGCAGAGACATTTTAAGAGGGCTCTGGGTTTTAAGATGGTATGGGAGATTGAACACATCTCAGATGACTGGAAACATTTCAGTCCCTCACACACGCTATGTAACAGCTGCCTGAGATACAGCTCAATCTTCATAGCAGAGGAGCTTGCCTCAGTATTTGTTTAAGCCATTTTCCAGTTTCCCTGTTGAAGAGGGAATCACAGGAGCCCTTTTCACTGCATCCTGACCCCTCTGTGCCCACACGAGTAAGCCTGTGTGACCATGTGCAGCTTCTTGGGGGCTGTTTTGGGGTTGGAGGGGCCAGGATGGTTTTTACAATTTTCTGCTGCAGTTTTTGTGCATAGACTTTCACATGGCTTCAAGGCAGGGACATCCAGTTTGGGGGCTGGGGGGAGGGGCAGTTTTTGGAATGTAAATTGAGGACTTTGAAAATCTAGACTTAACCTGGCCATGCCTTGTTCCAGTTCTCCTCTCTGAGCCCCCTCCTCAGCCTCTTCTGCTGGGGCCTCTTCCCTTCCCGTCTTTCCAGTTTCTGTAACACAACAAGCACGTGGACTTATCAGCCTCCGCTGCTCCTCTGAGAGCCTCCAAGTCCACGTGCATCGAAATGTAACGGAAAAAGTCACCCCACATGTCTACCCGCTTCTCCTCCTCTGCCACCTCAGACACAGAATAGCTGTTTCCTCGCGTTTTTGTGTTGGAAAGTGTTTTTAAAGGAGAATTTTGCAGCAGGCTGGTTACCCCAGAAGTCAAGGCCAGCAGCGATTGTCTTTTTCTCAATTGATTGTTGAAACGTTTCCAAAACCAGTTATCAAGCTGTGGTGTTTTCTTTTTTAAAATATATTTTTATTGATTTCAGAGAGGAAGGGAGAGGGAAAGATAGAAACATCAACAACGAGAGAGAATCATGGATTGGCTGCCTCCTGCACGCCTCCTACTGGGGATCGAGCCTGCAACCCGGGCATGATCCCTGACCGGGAATCAAACTGTGACCTCCTGGTTCATAGGTCCACACTCAACCACTGAGCCAGGCCTGCTGGACAAGCTGAGGTCTTTTCAAACACATCTTCCGCACATAAGTCACACATTGCAAGAAAACATTTTCAAGATTAAAAAATATAGTGCAGGCCCACGTTTGAAAGCGATTATCCTATAAGGTATATGGGTTGGAAGGGGACAAAGCCTAGAGCAGAAAGCACTTAAAGGGGCCCCGCTACTTCTTTCCAAGACGACCACCGCCAAGTGGGAATGAGCTCTGGCCTAGCTCCGGCCACCTCTGCCCCGAGGGCGTGGCTTCCAGTCCTGACGTGGCTGCTATTTTGAGTAATGAGATAGGGCTCTTGCGCAGCAAGAGGTAGATTTTTCTGGGTTCATTTACACTTTATGGAAATGAGTATTTATTAGTTCCCATCCACTGAAGCCCATCGCTAAGATGTGCCTTTCTCAGTCCACGGGTCGATGCTACTAAAAGATGGTGTCTATGAAGGATTCCTCTCCTACTCCTTTCTTGAGAATATGGAACCGTCTCTGTTTAATTGCCTGAGGGACTGACATTCTCCCGAGGCCTAGTCCCAGAGGAGGGTAACGAAGGCTGGAGAAACACAGAACATCCTCCACCTTCCCACTCGGCTCCATGTACAGCTGGAAAGACAATCACTGCGCAGTTTAGGTCACAAAGACAATTTATTTTCAGGGATCGTGTTTGCCACAGGGTGATAGGATGAGACAGAAAGGAATTCTCTCTCTCTCTTTCTTTTACATTCCCCAAAGAATAATAATGAGTCATTCAGAAGGTTCTAGGAAACCAGAATTCACGAGACGGAAATGGATCTGCGAACTATTTCTGGATTCTCATAGAGAATTCTGCAAGCCCCATCTCTCAGCAAGTCCCGCACAGTTTCCCCCAAAGCTTTGCCAGAAGCCAAGTGCGCGGCTTCTGCAGGTGCTCGCTCTGTCCTTCCAGTCCCCCCCCCCCCCCCCCCCCCCGCAACATTTACATATGACAAAAGTGGCTGGAACCTGGCTCCGTCACTCATACCACATCGAATGGCGGGCACACAGGAACATCGTCACTGGCACACAGAACGAGCCAACACACATAAATTACAAACATCGATAAATTCACCGGCACCAGTCTGCTCCCCAGCACCGGCATTAAGTCTCTATGGTAACGGAACTCCCGGTGGCCTCCCTGGGTATTCAACTAGTGAATTCTCTTCCGCCCCCACCCCCTTTTCCTTTTCAAGGAAAGTTCTCAAAACTGATTTAAATATTATGATATTCTCATCTCTGAGAGCTAAATGGGAGATGTATTCGTGTTGGCTGGGGTGCCTTTTAAAACATATACTTTTCTTCCCTCAAATGGGATTGCCACAAAGGTGAATTTTCTCCTAATAGAAGGTTCCTTTTTGAAAAATCTCGAAGTTGGGGGTTGAAAGTGGCAGTGTGCTTTTAGGGATGATGAGATTAAAGTTGCCTAGCAACTAAGTAATGATAAAAAGGGAAGGGGCACCCATTGAAGAGAGCATTGCTTTTTTTTTTTTTTTTTTTTTTCAAACACTTGTCTGTGGTTCCTGAGGTGGCAAGCTCTCTCTTTCACCTCTGGTTCCGTGGCATCGGGTCTCCGTGTTCTACATGTATAAATATGCAAGGTTTGCTTTGGTTTGCAGGACGGGCAGAGACTGACATCCATTGAGACTGACTGCATCCTGAGAATATCATCCCCAAATTATTAACTTTCCTGGTAAACCAGCAGGGGAGGTGTTTTTCAATCCTCATTTTACCAGTTGAAGAAAGACTCAGAGAGGGATAGTGGACTCCCCAAGGTCACACGGTCACGGGGAAAGACGAACTTGGAACTTTGGTCTTGTTGATTTTGAAGCATCTGTTCTTTTTGCTGCATCGCATGGTTTTCTTATTTCTTTTTGTCCTTTAGAAATCACTGTCTACAGTTTCCCCTACCCTTAGAATGATTTCACCCACAAAATAAATACACCACAAAAGTCCTGACCCCGGCGCTCCTGCCTGCCTTCCCCCAGATCCCCACAGGCTTCAGCACCGAGACCCTCAGCAGCGAGCTTGAAATCAGAATGTTTGCCCGGTTAATGGCACTGACTGTTGTGCTGAGCTGATCGAGGGCTAATTATCATCACTTGCCCACTCACCACAATCTTAGGGGCACAGGCAGGTGCCAATCATTTTAAAAGGAAAAGCAGATGGGGGGAAAGAACATGTACCTTTTGTATTAAAGAGAGAACATACTAAGTTTCAGAGAGAGAGAGAGGAGAAAAGAAAACACAAACACATCAAATCTTTTGTGGAGAAAATCTCTTCCAGGTGAACATGAAAGCTGCCTTTCTCGGGAAGCGTGAGTGACTGCCATTAGGACGGGAAACGAAAAGGAACAGAACAAGCTGTCCAGAGTGGAGACGTCTGACCTTAGAGATGCGCGTGGGGATGTGAGTGTCCTGGTGAGGTTGCGGATCCCGATTGGCCCTGACTGGACGGCCCTTGAGTACATCCTGAGACTTGCGGCTCGCTGTGTTCTCCTCGCCCCTCTCCTGAAGAACACCGCGCGCGGCTGACACAGGCAGGGAGGGTGGCTGGGGCACTTAGCGAGAATCTGAAAATTGCTGCCTCTGTTGTTGGGTGAAATAAACACTTTATTCGCAAGTGCCTTTGGCTTGTCTTTGTGTAATGGCGCGGGCAGGGAACGAGCTGAACAGCATGGGGGGAATAAAGAAGATAAACCCTGGAAAAAGTGCTTTAGTTTTATTTGTTTACATTTTATTTTATTTTATTTTACTTTTTAAGATTATGTTTTCAAGGATAAAAATAGTCATTCCCTGATGAACTCTGGGTGATGTGTAGACGTTGCTGTCCTCTGGTGGGTGAGGATTATGTCCAAGTAAGAAATCCCCCATGGTAGTCACCTAATTAAATTCTTAGCTGTTCACCAGCAAATAAGGAAATGCGGCCAAAATTCAAGCATCGGTTTTGAAGTTACTTGCTGAGTTGTGCCAAAGGCCAATGACTATTTCTTCCTTGGACTCCGTGCATATCACGCAACCATATTGACTAATTATTTAGCATTGGGAGGATTAAGGAAGCAAAATTGGGTTGGGCTGGGTTGGAGAATAATGGATTAGACTTAGAATTAAGAACAAAAAATTGTGACAACATTAACAACAAAATGACAGAAACATTACAGCATGAAAATTGCACACAGTTTTAAATGTGCAAAATAAAGGGAAAACCCATTCACCTATTTTATCATAAAATATGTTTTGAGGACTCATATACAGAGTATGTATGTGGATATATTTTTATGTGAGATTTATTTAGTATAATTCTGTGGGACATGAGTCATTATAATTTCATGGAGAAAAGAGCAGTTCAAGTTATTTTATGTAAAGTTTTTGGAGGATTTGAGTTATCTGATTAATTATCTGGTAGGCTGCCTCATTTTTTTTCTTGACCTTGTTAGTGTGACTATTCCAAACTGTGTTCAAACACTCAGTCCTGTCATCAGTCAGGGTGTGGCTGTTCTCTTGTGGAACAGATGGGGTACAGTAAGCTATCCATCATCCCTGGAGTTGGGGGTTTGCCCAGAAGTAAGATGGTTCCCAGGCTCCAAGCTCCCCCGCCTACCCTGGGAGGATGTCACCATGGACTTACTGGATTGCGCAACTAGCAGGTGCTGGGAAACTACGTCTATTTGGAAGCCAAAAACTGACTTCCACACACCCTTTTGGGATAGATAGACAGGCTCACATCTTGACAGAGGCACTTTATGCTTTAGCAGAGCAATTCCCAAGAATGAGACAGAAGTAAGTTTTGGATAGTTATTGCAAATAAATTTTTGTCCAATCCTTTTTTTTTTTTTTTAAGAGTTTTCATTGATTTTTAAAAAGAAAGGAAGGAAGAGAAACATCAATGTGAGAGAAAGATATGGATCGGCTGCCTCCTATATGCCCCCTACCAGGGATTGAGCCTACAACTGGGCGTTTGCCCTTGACCAGGAATTGAGCCCACAACCTTGAGGTGAACAGAACCACACCCAGTTAACTGAGCCACACTGGCCAGGCCATGCCCACTCCTTTTAAAGAGCTTATTTATTTGGTTTAAAAAACAGAGACTAGATCTAAGCTGCCCCTGACAATTGTTCAGCTCCCTCAGTAGCATCTTTCAAGGAGTAGATCAGATGCCGTCATTCCTGGGCTCACCCCAGCCCAGTGCCTTCTCAGCGCCTTCTGCTCCATGGCCTGCAAGCTTCCCTGCCTCAGGCTCCCGCCCAGCTCTCCAGCCGCATCCTCCCCAGCCTCAAACAAGCCAAGCCCTTTCTTGCATCAGAGACTTGCTTTTGCCCTTGTCTATAACATTCCTTCCCAGATTCCCACAGCCCGTCCTTTCTAATTATCAGTGTCTCAGAAAAAGCTCACCTCTTCACAGTGGGCTTCCCCGATGACCCTGTCAAAAAAGCTGACTCAACTGACTCACAACCCAACACACACTACGTGCATTCTCTATGCCAGCGTCATGCCTGATACCTTCATAGCACCACTCTGGATGTGACTTTGTGTGTTTGTGTTTGCAGTTGTCTGCCTTTTTCTCTAGAATGTAAGAGCTACAGGGGCTTACATGCACAGCAGAGCACCTGGCATGTAGCGGGTTCTCGATAAATATTTGTCTAAAGGAATGTATGAATGCTCCTGTGATTATTAATAGAAGTAGAAGGGGGAGGTTACAGATTTGGGGCTGGGAAGGACACCTCCATGGAAGAGGTTGGAGAAACAGAGCCAGAGCCCCTGTCTGGGTACATTATTTCTCCGATTGCCTGCCTTGGAAGGAGGAATACTTAGCTTTGACACTGTGTATAATTTCATAGCCAATCCTTTGACATATGTAGGAGGCTATTATATTCTATAGTAGACAATCCAGGGTCTAGGGCTATTCAAATAGGTCCCAAGATCATTACAGATGATATTTATTTGGTCTTTTCAGTATGTCTGACATGGTTTTAATGATAACATTTAATCCTCACAACAGCTTTGGAAGTCTTGATACTAGTACTGTCTCCATTTGACAGGCCAATAAACTGGGGCTTGGACAAATTATGTCCTTCCCAAGATCACACAATTCAGAAGTGATGGAACCTGGATTCAAACTAAGTTATTCCAAATGCTACTTAAACATTTTATTTTTTATTGGCTTCAGAGAAGAAGGGAGAGGGAGAAAGAGATAGAAACATCAATGATAAGAGACAATCATTGATTGGCTGCCTCATGCATGCCCCCTACTGGGGATCGAGCCCACAACCTGGGCATGTGCCCTGACTGGGAATTGAATCTTATCTCCTGGTTCATAGGTCAATATTCAACCACTGAGTGACACCAGCTGGGGCCCAAATACTACCTCTTGACAATGACTTGCCCAGGTAATACAGTGGTTGATAGATTAGAAATCGTATCAGATTTGTATGTTTTCTCTCATTGGATCAATGTTTCTGAGATTGAAGCGTTATCATATAGTGCATTTATCTCCTGACTTCATTCCTCTTGTATTATAGAAAGTATACAAAAGTCCACTGCAGTGGGAAGAGATGATAAGAAGATTATACTTCTTGAGATAAGGTAATATAAACTGCTGGTGTGGCCAAGTCATTAGGGGTTATGAGAAAGGCTGTTAGGGAGGGTGGATGTACATATCGTGTGCTTTTCTGTGTCTTGGAATTATCTTGGCGTGAATGGGTTGGGAACAAACCCCTGGATTTGCTTTGAGCAAATCATTTCCCTCTTATGCTTCATTCTTCTCATCTGTATAACAAGCAGACTCTGTGTCTATTTTGTGGTGGGGATCCTGGACCTGCAGAAATAAACTCCCAAACTTGGTTTAATCTCAGTGCCTTTCATTGGGGAACATACCCAAAACTTGCATGAGAAACCCAAGTGACTATGCAAAACTTTCAATTGCCTTGAACAGGGAAAAGATAAGAGTTGAATTTCTGGGTTTGTATCACTAACCTTAACCTTGGACCAAGAATATAAGGGAGCTTCTAGGACGCTGGGCGTTGACCTCAGGCCAAGGAAGAACAGAACAAACTCGAGTTATGATAAAGGGAAAAGATATTCCAAAGCCTGTGTTTTCAAGATAGAGGGTGTGAGAGGGAAAGGACTGGAGAAGAGACACCCCAGAAAGTGCCAGGCAGCTGGCGGGCTGCTTTCAACAGCATCTTCCCCACCCTGGTGTGTGATTGCTGTGGGACATAGCATAGGGCTTAATTACAAGGAGTTTAATTTTTAAATATGGAAAACTGCAGGCATATCACATGCTACGAGATAGTTTGTAGTCTTTTAATACTTAAGTTTTACAGCAACTAAACTACATGATCACACTCTTCTGTTAATACCCACTGACGTCTGATCTTCTCTGTGAGTCAGGAGGTGGGCTGCTCAGCATGGTGAAGCCTGGAGCAAACCTCAGATTCCTCCACGAGACATCAATCTCTGGGCTTCAGAGGAAACGTGAACCCAGACCTAGATCTGAGAGACTTGTAATGAAAGCGTACCATTTAAAAAAAATTCCGAGAAGGGCCATCTGGAGAACAAGAGAGAAACAGTCCTGAAGAGGAATTAATATCCATCCCACTCACCCGGGAACTCACAGAACTAGGGGCGAGGGACCCATCAGTCCCGCCTTTGCCCACAGGGGGTGGGTGGGGGACATCGAGAAGCCTTCAGGAGGTACATCGACTGGACAATAAAAAAGTGAAGAATGGCTGTTTTATATTTCCTTCTCACCCCCATGAAGAAAGTCTCAGTTCAAGGGTCAAGTTCAAGGATTTAACCTCCCTAACACTTCCTAACTTCTGTCACAACAAAGAGAGCAGATCACTGATTCAAGACTCAGGCAGGCAGCAAGGTATGGCAGATGGACAAGCATTATCTGGCTGTTACTTTACCCATGTGTGTATATCTATCTATCTATCTATCTATCTATCTATCTATCTATCTATCTATCATCTGTTATCTATCTACTATCTATCTCTATCATCTATCTACTCTCTATCATTTATTATCTATCTATCATCTATCTATCATCTATCTACCTATCATTAAAGCATTTCTATTTGTAAATGGAAGGTATGGGGATAAAACAAAATGCGATGATTAAGCAGAAAAGTGCTGAATGGGGAGCAAAGTGATGTTCCTCAATATTGTCTTGTCTAAAATCACAGGCAGGGCTGAGCAAAGAATCTAGCAAATCCAGGAGAACGCCCCCTTGGAACTGTAAGCGGTGGCGGAGGCTGGTGTCTTAATGCTGCCATGTAGCACGGGGTGGAGGAAGGCTCTGTACTGCCTTCACCTTTAAGACATGATGGAAATCCTGCTTTTCAAAGAGAAAGTTGAGAAATAAGAACGAAAACAGGGATAACTGAAGATTCCTCTAACAAAAAGGATTAGAGGATTGAAAGGTGAAAGATCAAAAAGACTTAAAGCAAAATGACTCTTAGAACCTCTTGATGGACTGAATTTTGTGCTGAGCTGGTGGGTTTCCAGGAAACGGCTTCTAAATGAGAAATGGGGCAGGAGCCGAGGAAAAATGGTGACGGAGGAACCCAAGGGTATGCCTCGGTCATATAATGTTCATTTTCTGGGTTCTGACTTGACTTTAACAAAACACTCTTTTCTTTTAAAGGGTGGTGGGGGAAGGGGAGACAGACGTTAATGTGAGAGACACACATCAATTGGTTACCTCCTAACTGGGGCCGGGGATTGAACCTCCAACTGAGGTATGTGCCCTTGACCGGGAACTGAACCCATAATCACCAAGCCAAGTCGGCCAGGGCAAAATACTCTTTTTTTTAATAAACTAGTAACTTTGCAAAGCAGCTGGTGTAGATTATTTTACTTAATTTTTACAATGTTCCTGTGAAAGTGGCAAGGAAGTGTTTTATTACATTTAAGATAATGAAGTCGAGGCACAAAGCATTAGGGTGCCACCTAACAAGATCCCAGCTAGGAAGAGTGACATTCAGGGAAAGCCTACCGCAGAGCTCGACACCATGCTGAGAGCGAGACCACATTCTGTCCTGAAGCCTTCCAAGTGCCTTGGGGGGAAGTGCCTGCCTTCGCCCAGTGGCTGGAGAGAGGAGGTGACTGGCCTGCACACCAGTGTGCAAGAGCAGCTGGTCCCATCTCCGGAGCTCATGAGAGAGTCCTCTGCACACATCTGCTCACAGCGGGATGGCAGAAACCAGTCAACGCTGAGATCGGGGCTTGCTTTTCTCTGGAGAGCCAGTTGTGAAACCTTTAGCAGACATCACTGGGCACATACCTGGTGACTGGCAGAGTTGGATCCAGAACCAGGGAATCCAGTTCCAGACTCGCCCCTCACACCTCTCAGTAGTGCCCGTTCTCTCTGAACAACACCCCTGACTGGTCAGCCTCCTGTTTTCCAAAGTCTACCCAGGAATTCTCATTTATTAATTTTTGTGGGAAAAATATAAAAATGCCACAGAGATGGTGGTAAAATGAAGAGAGCATATTCTAGCTGAAGGGGATGTTTCTTTGCTCCAACTGATCCCATGTGGGAAAGTGGGACCGCCATGGACCACTTTTCCAATTTTTTAAGAGAAGCTGAAAATCTGAAATTTTAAGTTAATTTCTCGGATTTGTAAACTTTGGCAACTAATCAAAAAAAAAAAAAAAAAAAAGAAAGAAAAAAAGAAGAAGGAAAAAAAGCTGCACCTCACTCTCAGGCCATCTGTAACTACTAATGTAATTTCTAGAAGTTACAAATGAAAGTTATAATTGAAAAATAACAATGTAGAAATTGCTTAGATTTCATTGTCTTTGGATTCCCTGATTGTAATGAATGGTCTTTGTCACCCATTGCAAAATTTTTGTTTTCAATGATTTTTGATCACTATTCCTCTTGTGACTAGTTGCTGTGATTATTAGACACTGGTTTGTTCTAGATCCCCAGCTATCGCATGGTTTCCTCCTTCAATTTATTCAGATCTCAGCTCAGATATCCCTTTCCCAGACAAGCCTTCCCTCCACAATCTAAGCTAGCCTCACCTCCTTTTCTTATCACTCAACAGCATCTGACATACAGTAGTCCCCCCTTATCCTCGGGGATACATTCCAAGACCTCTAACACATGCCAGAAAATGTGGATAGTACCGAACCTTATATATATTATGGTCCTTATATATATTATGGTTTTTCCTGTACACTCATACCTATGATCAAGTTTACTTTATAAAGGAGGCACAGCAAGAGATTAGTAACAATGACTAAGATAAAATATGTACACAGATAATAATTTAATAAAAAAATTAAATTAAAAAAAGAATAAAATAAAGGAATTATAATAATATACTAGAATAAAAGTTAAATGAATATGGTCTCTCTTTTTCAAAATAACTTATTGTCTTCATTTTCTTCTTGTGATGATGGGATGAGCAATGCCTATGTGAAGAGGAGAAGTGAGGTGAGGGACTAACATTGTGATGTAGTGCTGGGCTCCTAGTGACCTCTGACAACACCTCAGAAGGAGGACCATCCGCTTAGGTGAGTCTGATCACTAAGCCATGATGACGTTGATTTTTGCCAGGAGCGGATGATGCTTGGCAAAATTTAATATTTTCAGACAGCAGCTCACTTTGAGTAACTGAAACTACAGGAAGCAAAACCATGATAAAGGGGGCCTACTGTATCATATATTTATTTGTTCATGATCTGTCTTCCCCGACTAGAATGTCAGCTTCTTGAAGTAGGGACATTGTCTCTGTTTTGTTTGATGCTAGATTCCCAGGATCTGCCTAATAGTGTCTGACAACAGGAGGCACATGATGAATATGTCGAGTGAATAAATGCTGATAATGTTGATCACTGTTGATGTGATACCAACACTGCTCATTCCCTAAGACTTTGGGGTGGGGGGGAGGAAGGGAGAGAAAACCCATGGATTGTACGAAAAACAGTTTTTTGTTAACAGAAATCTTAACATCAATATAAGTCCAAACCTTATTGACTAGTAACTGGCTTTTGACATTGGGAAAAATCACCAATCTGTCTGAAGCCACCTTTTCCCATCACCTTTAAAACTAACAGTTACCTGTGGGCCTCCTCCTGGTAACCGCTGAGAATTATCTGATGACCACATAGAAGTGGGCTTGAGGAGGGAAGATTAAAAATGGCCATGACAAGAAGGGGGAAGATTTGAAGAATCTTTTCATAAACTATAAAGATTTTCCATGTTGAAATACTCGTGGAGGGGAAAAAAAAGACTCAAAGGTTCAAGTTGAGTGGTTCAGGTAAAATGAGAAAAGATACTCACTGAATAAATGATTTCTACTTGTATTGACCATGAGTTTTGTTTGTTGTCAAAGTGACAGTAGCACATAGAAACAGTTTGAGAAGGGAAAGAAATCCAAAATGCCACCACCCTGGCACCATTGCTCTGTAGTAGTTTTTAAGCTTCTTGCCAACCTTAGCCTGGAAGCAAGTTTACTAACAACACTTTTGTCCTCGGGGATAGTCAACAGATAGCGCCAGCCACTCTCTCAGCGAAAGGCACTGGGCTCAGCTTTCTTTTTCTGAATCCACGGTGGCTCGTGGGGTACACATGCTACATATATTCTACTTGTACTGCTCTTACCCTTCATCTCAACGTCCGAACTATCATTCTTTGAAAGTAAGTTAATACACATGTGGAATGCTCCCTTACTCCCCATGGTGGGCCAGACCTGGAGTTGTGTTCTGATAAACGGTGTCTGTGTTGGTGGAGGTCAAGGTCAAGTGAGAAAGACCTGGAAGAGAATGCATCATTTGATAGTAGACAGTTAAAATGGACAAGTAGAAGAATGCCATGCATTTTTTTTTTTTTTTTTAAATATAAGCTCTTTTCATTATGATGCCTCTTTTTGGTCTGAGTGGGCCAGTCAATGCTGATTACCAATATAAAGAAAGAACTTGTTCTCACCAACCAAGCTGATGTCCCTGTGAGTGCCTGGCTCACCTCATGACATTCATGCCCAGGCACTGACAGTGTGCATTGGCTTCTTGTCCTGTCCCCTATGTCATGACTCCCTGAAGGGAGGGACGGTGTGTGGCCTTATTAGCGTCCTCCGTGCCCAGCCTTGGCGCCCATCATTGGGGGGTTTCTTATCTGCATGAACTTGTGGAAGACAAGGGGCCCTCAGGGCGCACGGCTGAGGGAAGCGGGCCATGTCCACCCTTTGGCAAAGAAAGTAGGAAGGACACCTCCATTCAAAATATGAGTGGATTTTCACTCATCCTGAGCAAGGAAAACACCCTGAACGTATCTCCACGGAGGATGGTAGGAGCTTTGAGAGCCCTTTCCTTCCTCCTGAGCTCTGTCTTTTTCATTGTTTCACACGGTCCTCTCCGCACGTCCATCCTGACGGCTCTGATTGTAAAGGCTCGTGCTTGCCTCCCAAGGAACCAGTGACAGAATTCCCTTTTAATTAGCGCGTTCATAACAACAACAATAATTCTAATCATTAATAAGCCGCTCACCCCACTTAGGAACAAACACGAATGGCAAGAAGTCAATGTTTATTCTACAACACATGTAAACAAGGACCCAGGAAGGCCAGGCACGAGAAGCACTGGGTGCTCTTAATGGCCAAGAAGGTTTCTCTGCTGAGTGCTGGAAGTGACTGCTACCACGCCCCACCCCTATAGCTCCACTTTGGCTTTTTCTTAATGGAAATCAATGAATCAGCCTGTGGTGACTTAAAAATAATGTTTCCCCCCAATCTATAGATGACACAAGGGCAGGGATCACGTCAATGGGGCTCCCTGAGTCTGTGGGGGTCTCTGCACATAGTAGGTATCCGCCAAATCTGTGCTGACTGTGGAATGAATCAGATCTCCTGAGGATCTGGGAAAGGGGAGAAGCCTGATGTTCAGAGCTTTGCTTCCCAGAGGAAGCTGGGCCTCAGCACCAAGTCTCAAGCAACAAAGTGGCCCCGTGTTGGGACCACGAGGTCTAAGTATTTATTCAAGAATTTCTAAATTATGTTTTCATTCTGATAAACATGAGTCCAATGAGATCCTGGGTCTTTGGGATGAACACGTTCTCACGGAACGCCGATGCAGAAGCAATGTCTGCACTGGCGTCTATGCTTGTGAGAGAGTGGATGCCCACTGATGGGGCAGAGGACACCCCTGGCTTTTTAATAGCATGCCCCAGTCAGGATCTCAGAGGCTGGCAATTACGTTCTGTCTTAATGCACTGGCCTTTCATCTGGGCCTTCGCTCCACATTGGGGAGATGGTTGCAGCTTTATTCCCCCCCCCCCCTACTCAGCAGGGTGACTCCCCTAAGTCTGGGCAATGCCAGGCCAGCATCCATCGCCCTGGCATGTGACCCGGCTGAGCAGCATCAGGACCTGGAGCCAGGATGGCGTTTCTGCCTGGCCCTCCTGATGGACCGGGATGTCTCCGATCATTTCCTCCTCCGCCTTTCATATCACTGAACAGAGCCGATCAGTCCTGTCAAGAGCGAAGGCCCGGATGAAAGGCCAGTGCATTAAGACAGAACGTAATTGCCAGCCTCTGAGATCCTGACATTAATCGTTTTCCTGAAAGAAGACAGTTCAGCTCCCCTCGCTCGCTGCCTCTCTTTATTACCAACACACAGGGGTGGGGGGCGGGGGGGCGTTAGGGGAAAAATCCCCACCAACAACGAGGTTTGCTAATTAAAAGTAATAGGCTTTCCCTTTTTTTTTCTTTCTTTCTTTCTTTTTTTTTTTTTTTGCAATTTGATAACACAAAACACTTACTCGGGGCCCACAGGGGGAACAAACTGAGACAGATAAAAAATGTTTTGTGTTCATTGAAGCACAGCTATGTTAATGCGTATTATCCCATTAATGTGCATCAACATCGGAATCGGCTCACCAATGCAAGCAAGAAGCACACACTTATCATCATTTGATAACATGTTTAATGACAGATTGATGGGAGATTTGCAAATGTGAACTGGCATCAGTGTTGCTAACTTCAGCTTCTGCCGCCGCCTCTGCTATGCCAGCATATTTATGTGCATAATTTGATTTCTCAGCCACACTGTTAGTACATTTTTAATATTAACTATGCACGAACAGACAGCCGAACTTAAGTTGCACTGATGGTTGGAGTTCATTAGATTGAAAAAGATGGGCGCGCGCGACTAAGATGGAGGTGGCAGTCCAACACCCGAGAGCAACCCTTAACAGACAAACGCATTCTCGACAAGCCCACGTTACACGCTTCATGTTGTTGGAGGTGGCAAAGCTCTGGAGAGTGTGGGAAGAAGTGCAAGAAGAGGAGGAGGGTGGGGGAACTGGAGGAGGAAGAGGGGAGGGAGGTGCAAGGGAGGAGCAGGAGGAGGAGCAGGAGGAGGAACTGGGGGAGGAAGGAAGTCCCTGCCCTGGGCATGCAGCTATGAACCTGACTCTGAGCCCAGGTGATTTGTTTTCTTCCCATCGCATCCTTTCACCCCAACTCATCAGGACTCCACACCCCAGCACCCTTGGCTCTGTATGGAGCAGGTGACCATTGACAGCTATTCATTCCTCATGAACCCAAGTCAAGAGCAGCTGCTCATGAAAACCTTCCCTACATGAGAATCGGGCTAATCCTGCCTCTTTTGGGAAGGGATCTTCTTGCTGCATCCCCGTTTCTTCATCTGTAAAATGGGCACAAGAATAGCCCTTTCCTTTACTGCGGCTGAAGCTCACACAGCCTAAGAAAGAGAAGTGCTGATCCCAGCGCTTGGCAGATGGCAAGTCAAGCCCTGAATATGTGTTCACTGTTATTGTGCTATTTCTGATCTTTTTTATTTTTTATTTTTAATCAGAAGAATCTGCCTTTCAGGCCGAGGATCAAGCAGATCGGGGGTTGGATCAGTTTCTGTGAACTTCGGGTACTTGTGTAAAATGGGCCAATCCCAGGGACACATGTGGTGGGATGCAGGAAGGATAGTGACATGGCATAGCTAAAGGGCTTAAAGTAGCACCTTGGACCCTGTCCTGTCAGCTTTCGTGCATGTTAGCCCTTATTTCCTCGGGGATCAGGACAGGGTGCACCGAGGTGGGTCTGGAAAATGCACACTCAGATCCTGCTTCTGCCCTTGCCCCACTGTATGGTAATGGGCCACTTCCTCAACTTTTTAAGGCTCAGTTTTTCCCCTCTACCAGATCAGGCACCATGATGATACCTACTACGAAGGATTTGAGACACTGTAAGGAGAGAACATGCTTGCTTAACACCGGCTTTGTTGTCATTGGAGTTTGTGTCTCCAGGGCTTCGAGGGCGCCTGGGACATAATAAGTGCTGAAGAAACGTTTGTTGATTGAACAAGTGAGATCACTATGGCTATTAGGCAAGAATCCTGGGAAGGATTTGTCCAGGGAACAAGTCTAAAGGCCTGCAGGTGTTTGTTGCTGATCTGAGAGTGGGGATGAGTTCCTGCAGAGCCTCACCATGACAGTGGGCAAATGACATGGGTCACGTGCCTCGGCACAGGAGTGCCCCCTCATAGGTGCAGAGCAGGGCCCACAGTGGCTGGCTGGCTGCCATCTTGATTTCAGAGAGGGAGAGAGAGATGGAAATATCAATGATGAGAGAGAACCATTGATTGATTGATTGCCTCCTGCACACCCCACATTGGAGACGAGCCCTGACCGGGAATCAAACCGTGACCTCCTGCAGGTTAGGTGTATTTATTCCTCTTACGATCTTTCATAAACTATGATTCTGAAAGGTGCAAGTAGAACACGTATGGTCTTGAGTGTCAGAACCAAGCTCATCCTCAGCAGGTTAGGAAACCTTTCCGGGGTCCAGCCTGCAAATAGGAGTTGTGCATGTTTTATTTTACAGCCCCTGTTCTGCCCTCCAGCGGCGTATAGTCAATCCTCAGTTTCTGCTATGAAATCAGGATAATAATAAAAGAGAAAAAGACAAGGAAGCATCTAGCACAATGCACACAGTAGGTGCTCAACCGATGCCAGTTCCCTCCCCTTCAATGGTATGCATGGAAGCCTGGTCACCTGCCTCCCTGATCACTTTCAAACGCCTGGACCCTGTATATTTACACTGGTTTGGTTACAACCTACTATTAATTATTTTATCATTGACAATGATGTGAAAGGCCACTCTTGTTTTGACACTTTCACAAATTTACCTTTGGGGAAACAGGCATTTTCCTCCCCACAAAAATGGAGAGCTAGGCCACAGTGAAATCCACTTGAAGGGGCACAGTAGAGATACCTTTGGATTTCTTATGCTACATCTCTATGCCCTGCTCTGGCTTTGACCTGTTTTTCCTGCTCACAGTTATGCAGGGAACTAACTCTTCCACCAACAGCCCATGTCTACTGGAGCTGTTTTGCCTGAAAGCAGCTGGAGATGACCCCTGGGCCAGTCCTCCATCAATGGCTAGTTGAGGTGGGAGCACCAGAGCCCAGCCCCTGCCTCCAGACAAATACCCAGAGCCAGATCCTGCCCACCAACTGTTTTTGTAAATAATGTTTTGTTTTTAAAAAAATATATTTTATTGATTTTTTACAGAGAGGGAGAGAGATAGAAAGCCAGAAACGTCGATGAGAGAGAATCATCGACCAGTCGCCTCATGCACATCCCCCACTGGGGATGTGCCCACAGTCAATGTACATGCCCTTGACCGGTATCGAACCCAGGACCTTTCAGTCCGCAGACCGAAGCTCTACCACTGAGCCAAACCGGTTTCGGCTGTTTTTGTAAATAAGGTTTTATTGAAACTTAGCTATGGCTGCTTTGGTGGTGGGATGGCAGGGTCCAGTACTTGCAATAGACACTGCATGGCCTGCAGAGCACCCAGTATTGGCTACCTGGTCATGTGACAGCAAGTTTGTGACACCTCTGCTGGATACGGCTTTGAACATGCCCAGCGTTTTCTTACCTCGGGGAAGTGGCATGTGCTGCTCCTTCTGCCTGGAGCTCTCATTCTCTGACCTAGTGGATGCTTAGTTGCTTTTCATATTTCAGACCTCAGCCAATAAGTCACTTCCCCAGAAAGGCCTTCTTGCCCATCATCTTCAGTAGTCTTCCCTCTCCCACCCTACTGCCCTGAATAGGTAGCACTTACAGCACAGACATTATTGTGCTTCTCTCTGGGCTGCTGTCCCCACCACTGTTACCAACTAGCACATCACCTCCTCGAGGGGCAGAGTGCTCTGCCTTGCTCATTCCTGGAAACCAATGCCTGTGCAGAGTCTGTGTTCAAAAACACTGCTGAATGGACGATGAGAAAGAATGAGAAGGCTGCACTGGCTGCTTTCATTCTAGTTGGACCAGGAACTGGGAGCTTCATTGACATGGTGCTAGGGAATTCGATCCTCATTTAGAATCCTTATGCCCAAAGTCATGGGAACATATTTCATGCTCAAGCCCCATTAGTGCCCAAACATTTATTACCTCTGGTATTAATTTGCTTGTTTTGCCACGTTATATAACGGGAGGTCACTTTTTGTTATAAGCTGTAATTTTTGAATTTTATGATGTAAATCGACCTGCTTCAGGAACCTAGCTATAAAATGTCTTGCTGTCAAGAAGTCAAGAAAAAGTTATGCCGTGTTAATGGTCTTAATTAATGCATTAATTTCACAAAGTTTTTGTTGAGGGCTTACTATGTGCAGGGTCCATGTCTGAGGTCTTCGAGGAACCTTCTGGGAAGGAAAGACAGGCGTGCATTTGAGATCCATTCTGCAGAGCAGCCAGAGTCGTCTTTAGAAATGCCAATTAGGTCATGGCCTTCTCTTACTCAAAACCCGCTAATGAACTCAGAATAATCCAGAGTCGTCACCATGGCCTGCACAAGTGGGTCTGTGCTAGATATTCAAAATGATTTTCACCCTCAGCTCATTAGTTCCAGCAATATTGATTTCCTTTTAGTTTCCCCTAAAACTCCATTCTTATTTGCTACAGGGCCTTTGCACTTGCTGTTCCTGTCAAATCCTCTTCTCACTAGTTTCAGAATGGGTTCCCTCAATCCTTCATGTCTCAGCTGTCCCCTCTCAAAATAAATGAGCACCACTCTACAAGCCCTTAGTATTTTATTTCCTTCATGGGATCGAAAATGATCATGTTTATGAATTTGATTTCTAGTTTCCTGTCTTTCTCCTACTAAAAGATCTGTGAAGGAAAGGAAAATGTCATTCTGTGTATTGCTATATCTGGGAGCCTAACACAGTGTCAGACACAAGAAAATGCACAAATAAGTAATGTAATACCAGACAGTTATAAATCTAATAAAGGAAATCAAATAGGGTGATGAGAAAGACACATGTAAGTGGGCTTTATGGCTTTAGATTGAGGTTTGGCGAACTATAGCCCCTGGACAAAATCTGGCCCACTACCTGATATTCTTTTCTTTCTTTTTTTTCTTTTTTTAAGGGAGGGCCCACAAACAAAGAATGGTTTTTACATTTTTAAATGGCTGAAAAAAAGTAAAAAAAAAAAAAAAAAAAAAAAAAAAAAATATTTTATGACACATAAAAATATTATAAAATTTAAATTTCAGTGTCCATTAATAAAGTTTTATTGGAACATAGCTACATCCACTCTTTTACATATAACCTGCAACTGCTTTTTATGCTACAATGACAGATTGAGTAGTTGTGACAGAAGCTGTGTGGACACAACCATGAAAATATTTATTATTTGGCCGTTTATAAAAAATGCTTGATGATTCCTGACTAAGATTTTCAGGAAAGAGTCTTTAAAGAAAGTTATGTTTAACTTGAGATTTAAATGATGAGAATGGTTAATAGAAGGATAAGAAAGACTATATTTAAAGTCTCTGAATAAACACTCATGGAATGATAGCTCTTTTCCTTAAAGAATGAATTTTGAATTATAACTTTGAATCTGGCATTTCTGGGCTGGGCAAACTGGCACAGAGTCATAAGTATGAGAATGACTAACAGTGTCTACTTCACCAGTCCTTGCAAGAGACAGGGTGTACTTCTACCACATAACTGTGGTGTATAGAGAGTAGAAGGCTGACATGGGAGAAGATTTTGAAGGTCCAGTTAAGAAAAATTAGAGATAAAATGCAAGTGGTGGGAGAAATGGGAGAGAGGAGGGTTCATAGATCCTAGGAGAATAGTGGGGACACTCACTGTCATCCTAATATATAAAAACCCTGGGTCTAGGAGGCTCGACCAAGCAGAAGTCAGTCCTGCAGTCAGCACTGGGTTGCCGTGGCGACCCGGCACTGACTGCTATGGCAACAGGCCTGGTGACCCAGCACTGACTGCTGAGGGGGGGCTGAAGGGGCTGTGAATCAGGCCCAGAGAGAGGCCTGAAGAGAGAAGCAGGGTCTGATCTGTAGCTTCTGTAGCAGCTGTTGATCAGCACTTGCCTCTCTCTTTCTCTTCGGGCTGGGCCAGCAGCTACACCTCCATTTCTCTCTAGGCCTCCATTGGGGGGCCTACCTTTCTGTTCAGGCTGGGCTGAGGGACACCCCCACTCCCCCAATGCATGGATTTCATGCACCAGGCCTCTAGTTTCAGAATAAAAAAAGAGCAGATGTCAGAAGAGTGAAACAATGGTCTAGGTAAAGACTGAATAACGTGAATTGGATTTGGGTTCTTTCTTCTTCATCTCAACGCTGATATCACAACCCCTCTAGGCAGTCCCATGTCAGCCAAGTTGTAAAGTGCTGACTCAACCTTCAATGCTTCCAGGAGTGTGTGGCTGACCCAGGCCGAGGAGGCCATCCATCTTCCCAGCCACAGGCATTTCTTTGAGAGTATGTGATTCCGCAGCCTAACTAAACTCAGAATCTGTATTTGATTGGCACCCTTGAGAGACAGGCACTCTTTCCACTGAAACTCCTAAGCTGGGAGGATAAATCCCTGGGCCCAGCCCAGGAGCTCTACCATTTGCCCAAAAGTGAAGACAACACAGAGGAAACCTGAGCTGAAAATCAGGGAAAGGCCATGTTCTGATGACATGCAGGCTTGGAAACTAGGATTCATCTGTGTAAGAAACAACTCTATCCTTGGATGAGCTGATAAATTCCGTTTTGCTAAATTAAGTTGGAGTTGGTTTGCAGTCAATGATAAACAAGAGATTTTGATAAACACAGTTTAGAGTTGACATGCTGAACAGCTTTAACTATTGCTTCCAAAGGAATTTTATGACCCATCTTTACAGAGTCAAGATGAGGACCTGTTCCCTTGATGGCCAGTCAAGGCTCTTCAGATGGGAGACTTCCCAATACAGTAGAAACACCTGAGCTGGTGTAGCCTATTCCTTAGTGATCTCAGCGGAGCCATGCAAACTTCAAGGCCACCCCCTACTTTCTGAGGTTCTGGTCCTTTCCTTTTGTTTCCTCTGCTTTTGAGCTTCACACAGACAGAGTGTCAGGTAGAAGACTGAAGGAAACCTAATAAGAGTGAACTTTTTCAATTTCTTACTACATACCAGCTACTGCAATCAAAGCAGTGGTACCCAAAGTCCCTGAACCAGCATCGTGTTATCAGTGTTATCATCTGGGAACTTGTGAGAAATTCAAAATCTCTGACCCTGCCCATGATCTACTGAGTCTGATACGCTGGAATGGGGCTCAGCCATCTGGGCTTTCAAAATCCCTGCAGATGACCCGATACACACTTAAGTTTGAGAACCATTGATTTAAAATATCACCTGGATAATTTCTTTTCATAAACCCCCGAGGCAGGGCAGTTATCCCAGTCCACATAAAGGAGGACATTACATCTTAGAGAGGTTCGGACATGTGCTTTACTACTAGTGAATACCACACTGGGACTCAATGCCAGGCAGCTGGATCCCAGACCTCCCTGGCACTCTCCAGCCAAGGTGGCATAGACACCCCAAACTTGTCTTCCCACGCCCAGTGCCCGACTCACATTCCAGCGGGCTGATGGCAATGCTGCCTCAGCTCTACACATCTGCCTGCCTTCTTGAGGATTCCTACTTAGCCTTACTACACATCTGTCAACCTCCAAGGAACTTTCCACTTAAAAATATTTGTAGGAAAAATAAGAAGAATCTGCAGAGCAGAATTCCAGCTTTAGACAAACCTCAACTCATCCCTGGAAGCACTGGGGTTGGGTGCTCAGTCCACTTAGGAGTTTGTGACCATCTGCTTGGACCGTCCTCACTTGGTGACCCCTTCCCCTTCCCAGGTCCCTTGCACATGCTCTGCGTTTCTTCCCAATCAATACCATGTAGTTATAGATGACACTTTGCTCGCTGTGGCTTATAAGTGACTGCTAATATTCAGTTATAATTCCCCATTTTAGATGTGAAAATGGCTCTTTGTATTCACCATAAGAACCTCTCTACAATGATATATAATTTAAAAATTAACACTAGGATAGAGGAGACTGCATTTTTGAATTGGGAACTTAGAGACGCAGATAAGGTGAGCTCAAGGAATCAGATGAGTATTATGCAAATACCTCTGTCAAATGTTGCCACGACTTTTGAGCTTTTCTCCCATCTTCCAGATCCCTTACACTTGTCCAAGAGCAAGCCCAAAAGAGGTGTGCTTCTATGGGGGTATTTCCCCCCACTGTTAGAAACATTCTCCAATTCCTGACACAGAACTTTCCCATATATAAACCATGCTGTTGGAAAGCAGAAAAGCAGAAAAGAAATCAATGTTTGGTTTCTAGGAGGGGCCAAAGAGAGCTGAACAACAAGATCCCAAGGGGGGGGCGGGAGCGGGGGAAACAACCAACAAAAGAACAACAACAACAAAAAAAAAAAAACAAGGAAGGTGTCCAGGGGACAAGCATGGCTGTGTTTGCAGCATCATTGGCTCTGGGAGGAGGTAGACCCAGAAGTGTTTGGACACTAGAGTCTGAAGCATGTCCGTCTCAGGGAAGGAAGCAGTGACAAGGACATAGGTAGGAAAAACAAGGCTGGGAGAGAGACATGAGCTTGTGCACGGAGGGAAGACAGGGCAGTATGTTTGCATGTGTAATGCTTTGGTGCTTGTGTTGGTGCAACAATTCGTGGCCTTGGGACTAAGACATTCCCTGGTCTGCTCCAGCATCAAGTGGTTACAATTATGGATTGCAAATTTATTGACATTTGACATCTCCATCAACCTTCCTCTGATCAACAGAACTCTCTGCTGCCAAATGGAATAATTACGGAAGATTGCAGCAGTCACAGGGATGCCCCAAAAGGTCATTAAATCATCTTGGAAAAACAATGTGTTCCTCCATTTCATCTTGCCAGTAAATCTGAGTCGAAGTCAGGACCACCTAGGGTTGATGCTCAGAGGAGGGGCTGACGTACAGAGGGAGGGAAGAATTAAATTAGGACTGAAAAATAGGAAGGCGAGCACAGCAAGGGCCGTTCGTTGTGCATTTCATGATTCCTGTGGCATAAAAATTGTGATTTATTTGAATCAAAAGGGGTTCTTCTTGGGAAACAGGGCTGCCTGGGTGTTGGGGTGGTTCAGGGGCCATGTGGGAAGAGCAGTTGGGTCTACAGCTCACTGAGAAGTCGGTAGCATTTGCCCTAATGCCCTCCATGTCTCAGTTTGACATCCCTTCTTCCTAGACAAGCCTGGTTTCGAATGACCTGGAATCTGCCTGCAGCTGGTCATCTGCCCACTGCCCACGAGCTCTCTGGCTCCACTACTGCCTAACCACCATGCCTTCCACAGCCTCTGCACTGCCTCTTCCCCACAAGACCCTTACTCCCCCCTCTTCCCCCTCCCCTACCCCCGCATCTGCTCTGGTCTCCTCCCATCCAAGGCACACTCAGTAGCCAGAGTGATCTTCTGTGGGAGAAAGGAGATCATGCCACTAGCCTGCTGAAACCCTCCAGTGGCTCCTCCCTGCGCTTAGGGAAGGCCAACCCAAAGCGTCGGATGTTCTACGAAGCCCTGACCTACCTCCCCTGACTCCTATCCCACCCGCCAGCTCCAGCTGTCATCCCCCGGCCTTTCTCTGAGGTAAACATACCAACGCTCCCAATTTGCCACTTGCCTGGCTCTTTCCTCACCTCCTTGTTTTCTTCCCCAGATCTCCTTTATAAAGTAGGTGGCCCTGTCATGGTCCCTTATGGTGCCCGGTATTCCCTGGCAGCCCTCATTCTTAGACATCATTTACTCTAATTCCTGTGCTCAGAAATGTTAGCTGTTAGTATCACTACCCACTGCCCTCTGCTTGGATGTGAGGCCTGGGCCCCCGCCCCCTCAGGGGAGCCCAGCCCTCAGAACAAAGCCCAGCAGGGAGCAGGCTCTCCGGGAGGAGAGACTGAAGGTCAGTGGAATGAAAGTCCTGATGCACCTGCCACAGAGAATGCAGACCCACTTGACTCGCTCACCTGAAGGTATTGGATGGCTCTGTGGACATGAGCAGCCCAGGAAACAGTTCTGACCCAGAGGCCAAGCCTCAGGGCGATGTTAGTCCTCAGTACCAATCCCGGGGCTGGGACTGGTTCTCACTTCCTCACACTTCCTGTGCTGTGCAAAGCCCCGGTGCGGTGCAGAGGGGTTTACATTCTTTATTTCCCTGGTTCGCCTCCCTGATGAGTGACACAGGCATTACTGTCATTTCACACACAGAGAATGTCCAAAGGAGATTAGGATCACCCCCTTTCTACAGGTGACCAAGCCCAAAACTCGGACATGGGCCCTGACCCGGACTCTAACCAGCAGCCTTTCTGTGCATGGGACACCCAGCCCACTGAGCCACACCAGCCAGGGCAATCACTTTTGCTAAATTTGAACAATTATGAGAGAAGCTCTCCTTCACTGGGGATTTCCATGAACCTGATACAGCACTAGGGGGACCCTTAGTAGGTTCTCTGTTTTTATTCTCATAATGCTCCCTGTGGCCAGACTTCATGCAGCCACCTCACAGTGGGGCAGCTGAGGTCCAGAGAGGTGACATGACCTGCCCTAGGCCCTCAGCTAGGCCTGGCTTCTGCAGTCCCAACGCCCGCATTCTTCCTCCACTGAGCTCAGCTGCCTTATGCCTCCTTCATGGGATTTCTATGCCTGGAAGTCCTGGCTCCGACACTTCCTGACAGGTCTCCCCCTTCCCTCCTCTTCCAATGGCCTCCCACGTCCATTCTCTTACATTTCTGGGATGATGAGGTTCTGATTGGTTCTCTGACTTCTAAGCCACAGACAACACTATCCAATAGGGACCCATCTCCATGGTTACCGCACACCAGAGAATCCACAGGAAGGCAACAAAGGGGGAAGTGGAGGCTACAGCAAGTATGGGGGCGGGGGAGGGAGTGAAGAAGGGGTTTGTAAACAATTAAACATGACAAAATCCTCCGGTGAGCAGAAATAGAACTATTTGACTGTGAAATCGAGTAATGTAGCATTGAAAACAATATAACCTGAAACATCATTTTTTTCCTCTATCGATGAAAAAATATTTGATAAGCTACACACACTGAAAGTGCCAGTTTGCTGGAGGGCCCAAGTGGTAGAAAGTTGTCTCTGTCAAAGAGTTGGGCTTTTAGGATATTTAAACATTCTCTCTCCTCCCACCCCCAGCCCCCCGTTCATCTTTTCACCCCTGTGAGTATAACCTGTGGACAGGGCTCATGTCTTACACCTGGGTGTAGCACCCAACAGAATATAACCTATGGGACCCCAGAAAGGTGCTGGGAGAATTGTGGGCCTGAATTCTGGCTGATGATAAGTCGTTGCCTTGTCCACACCTGACTTCCAGCCCTGCCAGTTCCTAACTGTGTGACCTTGCTGGTCACCCACCTCTCTGAGGGCTGGCCTCTTCACCCGTAAGCTGGTGTGATCTGATCACTGGTCTGTCTTCATAGCGCTGAGGGTTAGGTTAACCGTGATAACCTATGGAAGAGCCTTGCACAATAGCTGAGACACTGCATGCTCCATACATGTTGGTGCTCTGTCAACATCAGTGGCAGTGAGGTGGGCACTTCCTTTTCTCAGCACATTTTCTCACCAGCATCACCACCGTCCTCTGCACTGAGGATGCCAAGGCAGACCTTGCTAAGTGTGGTTGGCACCGGTGACCTGGCCTCTAGCCGGTGCAGTGAGAGAAGGGGCGTCAGAGGGGAAGAGCTAGCGGCAGATGAAAGCTCCCTCCATCCTGTCTCAGGGGCAGCCCGGCTCCGCCTGGCTCTTTCATTATATACCCCAGAGCTGTTTAGTTAATCTGCACTCAGGTCTCTCCTTATTTCTTCCAATCAAATGGCACAACCCACCTCACACCTGGATCAAAGCCTTCTGCAAACAAATCTTTCTGAAGCAGGTGGCCAAGGAGGAAAACAGAGAGGAGAGTGGAGCTGGCTTGTCACCTGCTTTGTGGGCCGGGCCCAGCTCCGAGGCGCCATTCGACCTCACTTCCCCGCGAACCAAGGCGGAGGAGGGGGAGGCTGAGCCAGCCTCTCATCAACCTGAATGCGGATTGCTTTCTGAGTTTTCACAGCATCCCTGGGAGATTAGCCCGCTAGGATAATGCCCTCCTCGCCTACACATATCCTGTGCCTCCTAGGAGTCAGACACAGGAAATGAACAAAGAAATAAAGAGTGCTCAGGAAAAAGCACGACCTCTACGCTCTGCATCGCCCTGGCCTGCTGGGTTTGGAGAGGTGAATGTTGTCAGCAGCTGCACAAACTCTCTAAGACCCGCCCTCCCCCGGAATGTGACCTGTGCCTTTGGCCTGCCAGAGGAGCCTCCTGACACCTTCACATGGGACTGACTCGGAGGACAAGAGACGCTGGCTTCCAACCAGTGCCTGTGCCTTCAGAGGAAGCACCAGGAGAGACAGCCACTGCACCCAGATCCTCTTCTATTTTGGTCCCCTTAGCGCATCCACTCCGTCACCCCCTTGGCCTACACATCATTTAACAAGCGGCCTGTGACTCTCGCAGGGCGTGGCGTCCGCGCTGATTTAAAATCCCCGCATTGCTAACACCACATTGTTCTTCATCAAGTCGAGTCATTTTTATGTGAGGTGTCAAGCTCCCTAACAAATAACTCCTGCCAGACAAATCAAGTTCCTCGTCGTAGAGCCGAGGCTAAATAGTTTATAGCTTTAATCTGCTCACCGAGGTGTGCAGTCTATGACAGTAATTATAAATGCAAGCAGAAATTATAGCTGAACGCCGGAGCTGCATTAGGGCCATCTGATGAACAATCATGAGCTCCTGCTCGCTCCCAACAATAGAGGGCAAGTTAGTGTCAACGCCGGAGAGATCTCAGTTCTGCATGGCTTTTTCTCCCATTTACCACGGAATGTCACTTGTCTCCTATCAGGCAGGCAAAAAAGCACCGCAGAAAGCTTTAAACTTGATAGTTAAAAAAAAAAAAAAAAAGATAAAGAGAGAAATGCAGGAGAAAACTGTTTATCATTATGACTTCTTTTTTTTTTCTTTTTTTTTTTCCTGTTTTGTTCTGTGGCGGGTTCAGTTTCAAATTAGTTCCTTGAAGGTAACTGCTTGTTTACCTACTCGGGGCCTTTAAAAAAAAAATCCCTCCTGAAGCCATTTCAGGAAATTGTTATAGAGAAAATAGAGAAAGACTTCTTTCAACGAAGGGCAAGTTCAAAATCAGCCCAGGAGGCGCTCCGGGGGGTAGAGGCGGTCCCTCTCCAGCCCCTGCTCCCCACACGCATCTACCTAAGCTAATGACACCATTTAGCTCTTTATTTTCCCCTCCTCACTTGCACAGAAAGACGTTTTTAATTTAGCTGAAGAATTACACAAATGTATTTTAAAGACATAAATCCATATAAAAAATATGAGCTAATTAAAACATTGCACTCCCTGTCGCTCATGGATTTTCAATTTAGCAAAAGAAAAAAGAATTGCATCTGGTTAAATGAAAAGATGATACTGATGGCAGATTGGAGTAAATGAAAAATAATGTTACTCTATATTAAAGCACCAAATTATACACGTCAGGATTGAGCGTTCGGGAGTCCAAATGAGGGGGACGTGGGACCGAGATGGAGCGCGCTCATGCACTAGGGGAGCCCAGCCGTCGCGGGGTCAAGTGGAAATGTTGGGAGGGGCGGTGCATTTGTTTCTTGCTGCACTGGAAATGCTGTCATTCTGTGCCTGACCCTGTTTCCCAAAATGAATTCCAGAAAGTCAGGATGAGGATTAAAAAAAAAAAAAAATTCTTAGGCCTCTACCTGCACCGGAATTTGGGCCAGTTCTTGGTTTGACACCTTATGGTAAGGTGACCAGATCGTCCCGCTTTTGGCAGGACAGTCCCGATTTTTAACAATTTGTCCCTTGTGATGCGGGACAAATTGTTAAAAATCGGGACTGTCAAGCCAAAAGCGGGACGATCTGGTCACCTTACCTTATGGTAAACGTATGATTACTTCACCAAAGAAGGACATCAATGCTCAGCAAGTGAGGATGCTGGCTCTATCCTGCAGGTCCGGCCCCGGCCCCTGAATTGCAATATTTGGTTCCCAGTTGCACCTTCAAGAGGCTAAGGAGAGGCCTAGCTCATCTTTCCATCCGAAGGCACTCTTCCAGTCTTTTCTCTGCACTGTTGAATGTGTCCACCTAGCTTGAGTCACACCCAGGAACCATCAGGCAAGGTGGAGGAGAAACCGAGGGGCCGAGAACAGTTGGTGAGTATGGGGCGGCCCTGGTACATTTACTGTGTGTTCTCAGACAAATCATGAAACCTTTTGAGCTATTTGCAAAATCAGGATGAGATGAAGTACCATGTCCGGCTCAGAGGAAGAGGCCAATGAGTGCTAGTTTTGCTGTCAGTTGAGATCGTTACAATCAAACTGCAGGTTGAGGGCCCATGGATCACCTGCCCAGTCATTTATCAGCTGGGAAGACTGCAGTGTTTCCTCCCCCCCAACCCCCACCTTCAAATATATTTTTATTTATTTCAGAGAGGAAGGGAGAGGGGGAGAGAGACAGAAACATCAATGAATCATCGATCCACTGCCTCCTGCACTATTCAGGATCAAGCCTGCAACCTGGGCATATGCCCTGACCGAGAACCGAACCGTGACCTCTTATTTATGGCCAGGTAAGACTGCAAATTTATATACCTCAGGGGAGGCTGAGGGATGTGGCAGGACCCTATAGTGATAATATAGAATACAATTTTCTTGTGAACCTAATATGTGCTAGGCTTTATGGAAAAGAACTGCATACATTTACTTAATCCTCACAACTTTGACATGTCCATATTTTACAGGGCACATCAACCAGAAGAGTACAGGAGTTGGCGTTTGAACTTAGGCTCCAGAGCCTTGGCAGCCAGTGTCTTCCCCTAATATCACCCTGCCTCCTAAATACCAATCCCCTCTTCACTTCCCAAGGTGGACAGACACCCTCCCATGGGCACCATTTAACGTTTTCCCCAGACTTCCCATCTATGTCTGCCACTAGGCTCAAAGGTGTTCTCTTGTTCTGGCCATGGGTTCATTCCCTGGGATCAGCACTGTGTCGGGCATGGAGTGATGGTTTTCTAGCTAGGTGAAAACAATGAGTCTCAGAGGTTGTGGAATCTTGGGGAATTCACGCAGACACTCTGCCTCCATTTCCTCGCCTGGAATTTGGCTGAATCCACCTCTCCCTCACAGGCTGTTGTGGGAATACAGTGAAAGAATGTTCATGAACACCTGGGGCAGGCCTGGCACTTGTGCTGCTATACAGTCAGCACCACTGCTGGGTCACCACTACATGTCCATGTGGACTGCAGGCTGCTTCGGAGCCAAAGCACCACTGATATGAAAGCAATGCAGGGATGGAAGTCAGAAAAGAAGGAAGAAAGGACAGGAGAAGGGAGAGAAGGAAGAAAGGAATGACAGAGGGAAGGAAGGAGAGAAGGAGGAAGGGAAGGTAAGACTTATTTAATGGTTGAAGGAAGGTCAATGCCTCTTACAGATATTAATGAGTCCAGCACATCTCAACAACAAATAAAGAAACAACACTGTTGGTGAGGATGTGAAGAAAAGAGAAACCTCACTGGTGGAATTATAAATTGGTGCAGGCGCTATGGAAAACAGTATGGAGGTTCCTCAAAAAAATTAAAAATAGCCGAAACCGGTTTGGCTCAATGGATAGAGCGTTGGCCTGTGGACTGAAAGGTCCCGGGTTTGATTCCGGACAAGGGCATGTATCTTGATTGTGAGCACATCCCCAGTAGGGGGTGTGCAAGAGGCAGCTGATAGATGATTCTCTCTCATCGATGTTTCTAAGTCTCTATCCCTCTCTCTTCCTCTCTGTAATAAAAAAAATAAAAAAAAAAAAAAAAATCAATAAAATATATTTTAAAAAATTAAAAATAGAACTATCTTATGACCCAGTAATTCCACTTCTGGGTATCTATCCAAAGAAATCCAAAACACTAATTTAAAAAGACATGCACATTGCTAGGTTCATTGCAATGTTATTTACAATAGCCAAGGTATGGAAGCAACCTAGGTGACCGTCAATAGAAGATTGGATGAAGAAGACATGGTGCGTGTATACAGTGGAATCTTACTCAGCCATAAGAAAAGATGAAATCTTACCATCTGTAACAAATGGATGAACCTAGAGGGTACTGTGCCAAGCGAAATAAGTCAGACAAAGACCATTACCATATGCTTTTACTTATATGTGAAATCTAAAAAAAAACAAAAGAAATGAACAAACACAATAGAAATACACTTAGAGATACAGAAAACAAATTGGTGGTTGCCAGATGGGAGTGGGGTTGGTGGGATGGGTGAAAATGGGAAGGGATGAAGAAGTATAAATTGCCAGTTATAAAAACAGTCTTGGGGATGTAAAGCATAGCATAGAGAATATAGTCAATAATCTATAGTAATAAAAGCATAATATGCTAATTAGACTAGATGTTCTTCTGGACAACCTTCGGGATGAAGCTGGGCTGTGAGGGAAGCCAGGGACCAGGATGCCAGAGGGAAGCTTGTGCCAGCAGCAGGGGGAAGGAATGCCTACTCTTGCATGAATTTCATGCATCAGGCCTCTAGTATTGTAATAACTTTGTATGATGTTAGGTGGGCATTAGATTTTGTAAGTTATATAAATGTTGTGCACTTAAAACTAATATACTATTATATGTCAACTGTAATTGAAAAAAATTAGACTAGCCCATTTTGCTCTTCCAGATGGCCAGATAATCCATGTTGTTAGGGTTGCCAGATTTAGCCAATAAAAATACAGAATGCCCACTTACATTTGAATCTCAGATAAACAATGAATTTTGGCCATACTTATCGTACTATTTGGGACATACTTATCCTAAAACCTGAACTTCTAATTAAACTGGACATCTTGTGTTTTATCTGGCAACTTTACATGCTATTCACCATGAACATGGATTTTTATAAAATCATCCACATCAAAGGTGGCAGCTCATTGGACTAGAATTCATTCCTGCCACCAATTTCAAGGCTAAGTGTGCTGCTAAATGTATACACCATATCACATGGTAATTATAATTTCAAGTCCTTATGAATTTTAGATTCATTAATTTGCTTTTTACTTAATTTCTATTGTTTAATAGCATGTGGTTTTTAAAGGTACAGTATATACAAATACAAATTGAAATACTTTCAGATTACTGCTCTCCTTAAATAGGAATGCACATTTAATATTTGCTAATTATTATTTAATAAAAAGTGGTATTTAACATTTGGCAGAGCAATTTGCAATATTTAAGACATGCCCAAGGAAGGAAAGAAAATTCAAGTCAAAATTGGCATTTTATAGAGAATATCGATATAGTAAAGCCCCCAGCTTTCTCGAAAAATGTTGATCATGCTTTCTAAAACACAGGTCATTTTGTGTGGTTTGTGCTGTCATGCACACCAACAAGAATCAGAGTTCCAGATAACAGTGATCTAGTTTAGTGATCATTTAAAACCATATATGCTTCAGTCTAAGCAGTGGGCAAGGCCTGGCATAAATATTGTTCCAAAAGAGGATCTGAGGGCACAGGAATTCTTTTCTAAGTGACCAAAGCCTCCAAAAGCCACCTTTGTGCCATGGGGAACCATTCCGGCATATGGGCCTGTGTTTAGAACACCATAAACATACTCAACACCCACGCCCACTTCATGGTCACACAACACGCGCACACTCCCATGGCTTGAAATGAATCCCAAATACTCAAACCTGTGTTTCTGCAGGCCACCCTCAGAATCATAGACTCACAGTGTCTCCATCAGGATGGAGCAGATTTCATAGAAGGATAACCCTGTAATACGGGGCTCCAAAGGGCCAAATCAGAGATATTTATTCCTGAACAAATGCAGAGAGATGAGAAACAGAGCTATCCTATTCTATGCATTTAACAGCTGTCATACCTTTAGTGTAGGTTTTCCCCAAAATACTTGTTTACCTTTGCTTCCCTAGAACAGGCAAGCACTTTTCGGATTTTGACCATGGCTTCCTTTTTCTCCCCCATCTCCACTTCCACATCGCAGTGTTTGGGCAGTGATATTAATTTAAAAAATGATTACAAACCTAGCAGGTGGAAAATTGGTCTTTATTGTAGCACAAATAAACATTGCCTCTTTGTCCTTTTCACCATGGTTTGAACCTACTACTATGGGATTGGCAACATGTCTCTTCTCTTTGGATATTCTGTGTATATTCACCTTTTTTATTTTTTATTTTTTGGAAGGACCAGAAAAGCGTAATAGCAAGTTACATAAAACTTAAAATGTTATAGAGCAAATAAGTAGATATGCCAAGCCCCAAGCTCACGTGTAGATTCAATAGACGATTTTCAGCGTTTCTTTCAATAGTATGAGCTGAATAAATCATGCTTAGAAAGCAAGAGATGAATCTGCCAGTAACATGTTTTAATTATCATGATAAAAACATGCAAACAAAACAATAGTCTTCATTGGAGCCCAGAGAGCCATTGGAATTATGGGATGGTATCCCCTTTAGCAGAAGCTCTTAGATATTTTCACTGAAAGTCCCAGATCCTTTATTTCACGTGAGCATCTCACACTCCGCCAGCCTCCCTCCCTGTTGGGAAGTGAGCCCGAAACCACGTTATATATACACACCTGTCTCCACCTGGACCCTGCTAAGTGCTCATACCTCTGTGCATGAAAGCCTCCTATTGAAAAACAAACACTCTGACCATCGGAGATGAAGAGGGCTTCTACCTTGTTATTCGTAGCTGTTCATGTCTTAATGTGAATTAATCAAAAGGGCTCATCTGTAACCTAGCATAGCATAGCATAGACAGGACCAGCAAGTGCCAAAGCTTGGGTGGGTCCTCATCTTGGGGTGTGGCCTGTGGTGGAAGACACCCTTCATATATGTGAGGGTCCCCAACACATGGGGTGATGTCATGATGGAGGGAAGAGAAAAGGCAGCAGAGAAAATACAAACTGAGAGAAAAGGGATTTAAGACGCAGCCTCAAACACATTTGAAGATGGCCAGCGTGACTAGCCTGCCGAGGTATCTGACCGTGGTCTCTGTCCTCTTTTCTGGATGACATTGACAGTCTGGGCACTGGTGACTTTACAAGGCCCTGGCCTTCTATAATACACGATGCAAATCATCTTGAAACTGGGAGGCCCATGTGCATTGGCCATGGGTGGGCAGAAAGTCATCTGCTTCTTTATGTAAAGCACAAGCTCAGGGGCATGCATCGCACTCATCTTCCTTACAGGTGGACTCTGGAATTAGTCTATCCTAGAAAAGCAAAGATGAGAGAAGAAGATATGCCTCCTCTCTTTTCATCTCAGTGTTGTGCAGAGAATACTATTTTCTATCATCTGACTTCAGGGCAGATGCTCATTCCAGGGAAGCCTAAGGGAGGAATGAGCAAAGAGAAGGGGGCAGAGGGAGCGAGTGCTGACAGTAGCTGCAAAAAGCATTGATTACAAGTAATGATGATAAAGACAACTTTAAACTATTCATAAGCTGATTAAGAAATCTGCACAGGAACTCTACAGTCTTTATTCTGTGGATGGCCCTTTCTCTCTCACTTTCTAAGTCATCAGCATTCCTATGGAGAGGGGTGGTGGTGAAATGGGACGGGAGAGAAATTAGTACTTATTCATTAAAATGATGTGTAGCCTTGGGAGGCCCTGGCAAGCTGGGCCTTGGGAAACTACGGGTCTCACGGGTCATGAAGCAGGAATCTGTGAGCTCCATCTCCCTAAACCCATTTCGTTCTAATGCCAAAGTCTACACTGGAGAGACTGAGAGAACAGACAGGACTTGTTTATCATGTTCTAGTCTTTGTAAACCTAAGTCCTGTCCCAGTAGGCGACTGGCCTCTGGTACGGGAGACGTTAGCTGCCTAAGAGACCCATCTCCCTTCCAGGAACTCCTCCAAGGCCACCGTCACACCACTGGGAGCAAACCCATACCTGCGCAGCTATTCTTCATCCACGTCTGTTACAAACTGAGAGTGGTGGTCGGGTGACTTGCTGTGCGTTTTGCTTAGGTGGAGTTTTACTGCGTGTTTGCTCACAAATGTCCGAGAGCACAACTTACACTTGAACTTAGAGTCCGTGTCCTCTTCGCCAGCTATGGTTTCCGGAGACCTCTGAGCCGACGACACCCGGGAGATCTCTTGTTCCACCTTGCCTTGCTGCTCCACGGCCATGCGGGTCATGTCCTTCATTTGGAAGCCGAGGTGCGATTCCAAGTGGCTGATGTAAGTAGAAGGGGTTCTAAACTGGGAGGCACAGTCACTACAGTAAAAGATGGGGTGGCCCTTGTCCATGTTTTTCAGAAATTTCGTCCCGCCCGTTTTCCTAAGCTGGTACTTGACGTTGGCCAGCCAGTGGCTGATGGTGGTCATCGAGAGTCCCGTGAACTTTGAGATCTGCATCCGCTCTTGGGGGCCCAGGTCGGACAGCAGGTACTTGCCCTCCGACGTCTGGAAGAGGCTCGACGCGAACTGAGCCTGCAGGATCAGGAGGTGCTGGGGGTTCCAGTTGGACTGTCGGCCCTTTCTTTTATGCAACGTGGAGACCTCACTGGAGACGTCCTCGAAGCGCCTGACGTCCACCTCCAGCTTCATGGGCGGGACCCTGGAGGAGGCGGCGGGCTTCGGGGTGGTGGCTTTGGGGAGGACTTTGACCATGTCGGCGATGTCAGACAGAGCATGCTTCTGAGGCGGGGACGTGCAGGATTGTGCTTGCGAGGAGGACTCGGCTTTCTTGCTTTTGGACTTGGTCAGGTCGATGGGCTGGTCGTTGTTCTCAAACAGGTAGCGCCTGGACACGCTGGCTGGCCTCGCGGTGGCAGGACTCGAGGCCGGCTTGTCCATGGCGCTGAGACTGGACTTGTGAAACATAGAGATTGTGCTTGAGCTGGGGCTGGAGCAGGAAGGGGAGCGCAGGGGCTCCGTGGCTTTGCCCAGGTGGTTGTTCAGGACGGACTGCAGCGCGCTGAGCGGGTTGATGCACGGCAGGGCCGACGCGTGGTTGGCGAGGGCGCACCCGTTGCTGAGGGGAGACGCAGGCTCCAGGGGCTGAGTTTTCTCCTTCTCGCCGCCCTCTTTTATCAGCTTGTCCTCCTCCTTCGGGGGGCAAGGCTCAGGCTTTTTGGATTCGGAAGGGGGTTCGCTGTTGGAGCAAGACTCCCCCTCACTGTGGCTGAAAGATGACGCTTCTTCACGGGGACTTTCCTTCCCACACTCCTTCACTGTTTCCTCCCTATCTTCTGGCTCCTTTTTCACTTGAGTGTATGGGGCCAGGTTCGTGGGCACAGAAACCAGGGGCATGACTTTCCACTTGGGAGCAATTGGCCTCAACTTGTTGGTGAGGTTGGGCCGCATCTGCAGCACCTGGGAACCCAGAGGCAAGGAGGCCTTGGTGCCCTCCGACAGCTGGTAGGCAGCGTGGATGCTGGGGTATGCGCTCCAGCTGGGAGCCCCGTTTTGGGCCTTGTTGATGGCTGTGGTGACAGTGTTTTCCAGTGATTTCAGGATGTCCCCTCCACCCTTGGAGCCATCTTCCAGATCCTCCTCCCGTAGGTACTGATACTTTATGGTAGGGTCTAGCGGTTTTTGTAGAGGGTCTTCATAGTCCTCGCTTTTCACGACTTTCTCCTCCTTGGTGGCCTCCTCTGGCTTTTCTTTCCTACCCTCCTTCTTTATCTCAGTCGTGGAAGCGGCACAGTCCGAAGCTGAATTACTCGATGGCTTGGGAGCCAGAGAATCGCTGTTGGGAGCGTCGGACAAAGACTGCATTTTCTCCACTGCCAGTGGGTCTAACACCAGCTGCTTCCCTTTCTTGGAGGCAGAGCTGGTGACCTTGAGAAAGTGTCCTGTGACCATCATGTGGGTGGTGAGCTGCTGCAAGGTGTCGTGGGAGCTCCCACACTCCATGCACTTGAGGATCTGGGACTTGCAGGCCTCGAACTGCCAGGTGTAGCTGGCGCCGTTCTGGTAGCCGTAGCGGTTGTTGGAGGACAGCTGCAGGCTGCTGCCCTTTGGGGACGAAAATGAGTCCGCAAACGACCCCGTGGTGGAGTCCGGGGAACACGGCCGGTTGACATCAAAGACGCGCTTCTTGGCTGGAGTGACCATCTTGGATGAAATGGTGGGGACGGGCTCCTTCAAAGGCACTTTTTGGTAATGTTTTGTTTTGATCATGTGGACACTCAGATCCTGGAGGGAGTCAAAAGAGTCGCCGCAGAACATGCACTTTAGCACCTTCTGGGCGTCCTCCTTGTCCATGTCCTGGAAGGCCCGCTTGCGGGGCTTGGAGTAGCTCAGGGGCCGAAGCTTGTCCTTTTTGCGGTTGTCGTCTTGGTAGTGGCCCGTCTCGTTCATGTGCACGGTCAGCTCAACCAGGGTGTCGTAGGCGGCGCTGCACTGGCGGCAGCGGAACCGGCTGGCCCCAGTGAACACGCTCCCGCATGCCTTGCTGCTCTGCCGGTACAGCTGCACCGAGCTGAACAGGCTGGGCTTTGACACGGATCGGGACGGCAGGTTCTGCTGCAGGCTTTTGGACAGAGCGTCTTGGTGCCAATCAAAATCCGTCTTGCTGCTGCCATTTCGGGTGTCACAATGCCGCCGGTCACTGTTGGACAGCTTGAAGCCCAGGCCCAGGCCCGACCAGTAGGAATCAGACAAGATGTTGGCGTAGACGGCCGTCATTTTGTCCATGCAGTTGTGGGCTTCCCCGGGCAGCTTGGGCCGAGCGCCGGCTGTCTTGTCCAGGGCATCCCGACCGCACACACTCTTGATGTCGGACACAGGGTCACTGGCATCACTCAGCAGAGACTCGCTCTCCGCGTCCTGGTTGGACAAGTGGCTGCCCGGGGAGTTCTGGTAGCTGAAGCAGCCCTTCGGCTCCGGACCCATGTCTAGCTCCTCGTCTGTCCCGGGGTCATTGCTGCTCTGCAGTTGAACCACGGAACCACTGTCTTCCTCCTCTTCCTCTTCTTCTTTTATCTCCTCCTGGTCCTTCAGCTGCTCCTCCTGGGCGTAGCCTGCAAGACAAGAAGAGATGAAATATCAGCACCAGGTCACAGGCTCCATCCTGATTTCCACTGGGACAAGGGCTTTCCACATCCCACCGAAGAGCAATCTGTCTACATGTGCAGGGGGGGCAGTTGGGGGAGAGATCAGGCCAGCAGGAGAGGGCAGTGGGGATGACCAGGCCAGCAGGAGAGGGCAGTTAGGCAATGGATACAAGAAAAGCCAAATGATGCCCTTCGCGCTACCTAACCCTACTCGGCTTCTTTTTGTTGTTGTTAATTCTTACCCAAGGATATGTTTCCATTGATTTTTTAGAGTGTAAGGAAGAGGGAGAGACAGAGAGAAGCATCCGTGTGAAAGATACACATCAACTGGTTGCCTCCTGCATATACCCTGATCAGGGCCAGGGAACCTGGCAACCAAGGTATGTGCTCTTGATCAGAATCAAACCTGGGACCCTTCAGTCTGTGAGCCTGTGCTCTATCCACTGAGCCATCCCGGCTTGGGCCTCCTTGGCTTCTTAATTGGCAGGAGCTATAGTTCTTCCAAATGCCCAGAATGCTAAGTGAGTAATTGTCATTTTTAAGGAATAGCACTCTAATATTCCTTTAATGGGACAGTTGCTAAATTCTTGCTTATGACTTTCAGGAAAGCTGGACTAAAATCCAAATCCAATCAAAGTCATATCTCTACCGAGAAGGATGTTGTTCATAAGAAAGCTAAGATTTGACCTTTGGCATCTCCATGGTAAGGTTTACCAAGACACTTGGGGCTACTGGCATACAATCATTTAGTCAGTCATTTTTGAGTGCTCAGAAGTAATCTGAACGTACAGCCTCATCTTCATGAGAGCCAGTCCTTTTGTTCTATTTTTTTAAAAAAATATTTTTTATTGATTTTTTACAGAGAGGAAGGGAGAGAGATAGAGAGCCAGAAATGTCGATGAGAGAGAAACATCGACCAGCTGCCTCTTGCACACCCCCCACCGGGGATGTGCCCGCAACCAACGTACATGCCCCCGACCAGAATCGAACCTGGGACCTTTCAGTCCGCAGACCGACGCTCTACCACTGAGCCAAACCGGTTTCGGCTTCTTGTTCTATTTTTATTTGTAGAGCATCACACAGCAGGAAGAGAGATTATGGAGTCCTAAAAAAGATCTTCCACTGATAGCCCAAAAATTATGTAAACTCAGCAAACAATGATCTTATATAATAAAAGCCTGGGTGGCAACACGTGACACCCTCGAGCAATGCCATCACAAGGTGGCCACTGCAACATCATCATAAGATGTGGCCACAAGATGGTTACCACAAGATGGCCAGCAGGGGGAGGGTAGTTTGGGGTGAGATCAGGCTGGCAGGGGAGGGAAGTTGGGAGTGACTGGGCCTGCAGGGGAGGGCAGTTAGGGTTGACCAGGCCTGTAGGGGAGGGCATCTGGGTGCCATCAGGGTGGCAGGGGAGGGTAGTTGGGGCGAGATCAGGCCTGCAGGAGAGGAGAGGGCAGTTGGGGGCAATAAGGCCAGAAGGGGAGCAGTTAGGCTTCAATGAGGCTGGCAGGGGAGCAGTTAGAAGGCAATCAGACAGGCAGGCAGGCAGGCGAGTGGTTAGGAGGTTTAGGACTGATCCCTTTGAGCCTAAATCGGACATCCCCCAAGGGGTCCCAGATTGGAGAGGGTGCAGGTTGTGCTGAGGGACACCCCTAGTGCATGAATTTCATGAACCAGGACTCTAGTTTTAAAATAATAGCAAATGGTGTCAGAATGGGAGATTTGGGGACTATCTTACTATTCTCAAACAGGTTTATGAAAACCTTTGCAGACAAGGTGGAAAATTTGCTCTCAGTCTTGTGCCTATAATTTCAAATGCACTGTGATTTGTGGGGAACTGCCAGGAGGTGCCAATTTTAAGTGTGATTTGTAGATGCAAAATGCTATTGGGGATGCATGCTTTTTCCTTTCTGAAAGGATTTAAGACCCATAATTGCACAGGGAAAATGAAGGCATGAGAGAGTGGGCGCAAAGGGAATTAATGGGCAAATAGCCATTCATGGAGATGAGGAATGGGACTATTAGTGCCCAGGTGCTCATTTTCTTCACTGGCCATTTTCAGAGCCACATGGATAAAATGCAACCAAAGAAACACCAAGGCAAGGGTGATCCAGCCTTAGATTTGCAAGGCCTGCATGATCTCAGAGCAGTGCCTTCCTTCTGAGCCTCTATCTCCCCCTCAGTGCATGTGGGAAAAACCCCAGGGAAGTGGCAATATTCCCATTCACCAGGGAATGAGAAGGGGGATCATGCATTGGTGGTCTGTCCTGTAGGCAGGCAGAGGGTTAGGAGGAAAGCGGCGGGGGGGGGGGGTTGTTGGGGGTAAAGCAGCTGCAGTAGCAGCCCCAAAGGCTCCTGCTACTGAGGAGGAATATTAGTGAGCAATCACTCTCCTAAGACCTATGCTGACCACACTGTGAATGCATTCTTTCATTTCATCTCATATCTACATGGAGTAGGAACTATTATTATTTCCATTTCCCAGATGGGGAAACTGAGGCTTTCAGGTTAAGGAATTTGCTCAAGACCACACAGCTAGTATCATAGTCATGACATGTACCCTGTCTGATGAGAGAATCCATGGTCTTAACTACCAGGCTCCACTTTCTATTACCAACCAATTGAATAAGAAAGTGCTGCAGAGACACCAAGGTTAAAGGTTAGCAGTGGAAGTTCACTGAAATGTCACTAAATGGATAACCACCTGGGAGGGGAGAGTTGTGGGAGTTCTGGGGACAAGAGCTCATGATTTTAAGGGCACGGTACCATCAAACAAGATGAAATGTAAAAATTGAGTCTGGCTATCAGATTCATGGCCGTGCTCAGTATTTTATTGCTCTTGGTGTTGTGTTTTCACTTTCCTAGCAAGTTGACAAGTGGGTTTTTCATGAAACTGGTGTGCTGGTTTCTAGTTCCATAAATTAATTTCCAGACATAAAAGCTACTCGATCTGGTCAAACAACCAATAATAAGTGATCACTGCTTACAAGCAAACGCTGGTTCAAAAATAGCTGAATGACTGAATTAGATCACCCCCTCATCCTCATCGAATTTTCTTTTTTTCTTGGACTAATTTGCATGTTTGCAAAAGGAGTCAAATCATTAAATTCAAGGAGAATGTCTGTTATAAAATAATAAAGTTGTTACAAAGCCAACCAATATGCTTAAAAGAATTGGGAAAATTTTATCAACCAAGAGGAGTCCCTCCTGAGAGTTAGAGGGGTATTGTCACTTTTGCTCTGGGACAACACATGTTACCCAACACATGTTCCTGCTAAGACACAGTCACTACACTTACGGGGAATGTAACAATAGAAACAAAGAAAAATGCATGCGCACATGCACACACAGACACACACAGAAGGGAAAAAATTTAAGAAAAAAAGAGGGCTTTCTGTCATCACAGCTGGCTAAGGGAGTTGCTAAGGTTTTTCATCTCAGTATTTTCAGTGCCTAGCACAGGGCCTGATACTTAGTAGGAAGCTGGGAAGTAATTCATGTTATTTTGTGTGGGTTGATGAAAGACACATTTGTGTGAATGTATGTATGTACACACACACACACACACACACACACACACACACTCCAGCCTGTATAGTCATTTTTGCACAAGGAGGAGAGAAGTGTTCTTTCTTTCTTGCTGACAGTTGGAAGCTGAGCTCTGTGGACCAGCTCAACTCCACAATCCACTTTGTCCTTCTAAATGGATTCCCCAGAAGAGAAGTCGGAGACAGCCAACGCCTGCCCCACAGTACAGATAGAATTTTCTGCTTAATTAGGCATTGGCATGTTTACTATCGCCTTTACAGGAGAGTAACTCGTGCTGGGAGACCCTTCTTGTCTGTTTTCTTCTGCAGAACAGACTAAAGCTTATGCACCCGATAAGGTAATACAGTGAAAAGCTTCATAAAAAAAAGTGCCGAAGCATCCGTCAAAGTCAGTGTATTAGAACAATGGCGGCAGGTTCCAAGTAATTTTTAAAAACACATGTTAATACTATACATTTAGAACTGCTCACCTCACTTAAGTGGCTTTGTCTGCCACGGGCAGCTGAGGCAGAAGAGGGAGGGCAGCCAGAAGGAGGTGATTGGGCCGGATAATGAGCATCTGTCTCTCTCACGCTCTCTCTTTCTCTCTCGATGATTTGTTTAATAAGCTTGCTTCATGTGGGAGCTTTGGTGAAGTGAATGAGTGGCAAGTTTATTCTTATGAATACTTATTTAGAAGATGATCACCATTCCACTGAGACACGGTGAGAAAGGACTGTTGTCTGTAGAACCTCCTTGATTCCGGGTAAAAGATGAACCATCTTTCATTCCGAACTAAATTCCTCATTTCCTCCCTTCCCACAGTCCAACTCTGGCCACAGGGAGCATCTCCGTTGCCAGGACAGCTGACTCATGGGCAAACCCCGTCAGTGCTATGCAGGAATGACCCACACGAGAGCTTCTCTCCGCTCCACTCCCAGCCTCCGCTCTGCTGAGTCCACCATCGTTCGCTTGGGTGACTGAATGACTCCAGCCTATTTTTCAAAGAACTGCTAGCACATTTGTTGTGAAAGGTATTAGGTGGTGACATTGCTCTGTTTCAACTCCTGTAATAGCATTCTGCTGTACCTACAGTAAAATCCCAGCCCTTGGCATGTCACACAGAGCATGAGGATTGGGCCTGGCCTCTCTGCTTTGTTGCTCTCGCCCTGCTGTCCATGCCTAAGGCACAGCAGTCCGCAAGCTCCTGCTTCATCGCCCACCCTTCACACGGTTCTTTGCAACTGATGATTTCTCTAGCAGCTAAGTTCTTTCTTCGGACCCTCCCATAGTTGCTTCTTTTTCATTCTCCAGGTTTCAGCTCAAATGGCCCCTCTCTGTGCAAAACTAGATCATATCAACCCACGTGCTGAAATCCTTATGGCACTCAGTACACTTGGAAATTGTGTTTGTTTCTGATTACATTCTCTCCCAAGATATAAAGACCAAATGTCTGTCCCTCTGAAGACAGAGGCCTTGCTTCCCCCTGCACTGAGGGCACACCCTGGCACAGAATGACACCCATGAACTCCGAGTGAATGAGTGAATAGGTAGGTCATGCAATGGATGGGGGCCACTCCATGGGCAAACTGGCTCCACTTCTCAGCCATGTATTGGCACCTGTGATGGGTATAGTACTCCCTACCCCACTGCCTCCTCCCAACAAGGGTCAAGTGTGAATGAGAACCACCCGATCAAGCTTTTTCAATGAAGAAATCAGAAGGACTGTACCTACATCATCTCTTCAGAACAACTCCACCTCCAACTTTGCTGCTAGCAATCCCTGATCTGTGGATTTAGACTTGGAAGTGTGAAGATTGCAGATAAGCACCAAGACTGCAAAATATCAGAAAACACATCCTTTGGGGGAGCAGACTTTGATTCATAAAAGACTCACACGTGGGAACTTGGAAAGTATGGACTGATTTGTCATGGACAGGTGCATTTGCTGTTCCAACAGGCATGTTACACAAACATTAGGGAGGGCTTCTTCTGAAGTCTTGGCTTAAAAAAGGAGAAATGTATTGGAGAAATACACATGCTGCAAAATTTTGAATTTTGGAAACAAACCCTTAATGTTTAGAAATTACCTCTTATATTAAAGGTTAGAAAAAACAAGGAGAGACAATTAAAAAGATAAAACAACCTCAATTGCTCCAGAAATATTTAGTCAGAATGATTTAATAAAATTGTGCAAAATAATTCAGGGTGGCCTGTGGTTCAATGACAGATGTTTTTGCTGGGTGCCCATTTGTGTGGTGGCCTTGAGAATCCACAATAAAGTGTTTTGACAAAACATTGATGGTTTCTAGAGTGGCAGCGGAATTATCATGAGCATAGAATATAAAGCTCAAGAAGGCTGATTTCAGACACTAGCCCAGAATTCAACCAAGACCTCATTTAAAAACACATCCGGAGGTGACAGGATCATCTTCGCCAATCTACCCCACTAAATGACAGTTTAAAATCACATGAAGATTCCAGTGGGCAGGCAGAACGTAAATGAGGAGGTTGCAAGAGTTTCTTGCCATATACCCAGTAGATATGCTAACTGATGACACGGAGGAGGTCTCCCTGTCAGGAGCCTCTAGTGTTTTGGTGACCATGGTCGAGTACGGCTACAATTATTGGCACTAATTGGCACTCCTGTTGGCAGGCTGAGGAAAGAGATGGAGGATTTAGTGCAAGGAGGCCAAGCTTTTTTCAGTGGTGGCCTGGCCCTGGGTGGACTCCCAGGAAGGCCCAGTTGAAGGGACCTGTCTGCTTTGTGTTTCAGGAGGTGATTGCTGGGGGTGGGAGAGACCCCTGACACCATTCACTTTACAGAGAACCCAGGAACACAAGCCAAGGCCTGGCCTCCCTGCCGTCCAAAGAAATCATCCAAGTTCACGCACATTTCTATCAGGAGCACTTTCAACTGGAAAAACAATATTCGTGCACATGGAGCTTTATCCCTGCCACACCAGGTGTAACTTATCCTGAGTGTGGCTTGCACACCCAGATGGAGAGAGAAGGCATATTTCCTCCTCTATGAACACAGGACCAGGGCGCTCTCTGTCTAAAGGGATGTTGACAATGCACTGGGTGCCATGAGGGGCGACTTCTCCCACGCTCCTAAGTGCTCTGCGGAGATGGAGAACTTTCTGAAAGTTATTAAAGATAGCAATGTCTCTCCTCTTATTTCCTGTAGACCATTCAGTGGGTTGGAACATTCTCCATGTGCAATGGATGCATAGCAGGTGGGGTCTGTATGAAATAAGAAGTGCATTTGCTTAATGTACCATTGTGGTGGGCACTTTCCTGGGTCATCGCCACAGCTCATCTGCCAAGTTCTTTTCTAATCATGTTTTGTGACTTTGTCTACACCTCAGTCATCAGCAAAAAAGGACGAAGCTAGTCAAAGTGCGGGGAAGTGAGTACTCTGCTGTGCCTTTGTGTTTATCTGTTTATTCAATCAAGATGTTGTGCAGCCAGCACATGCAAGGTACTTTAAGTCCAGTTTCCCTGAGAATTGCATCACAGTGCTCTCCGAAGGCCACGGCGGGTAGAGAGGGGTGTTGTGGGGAGAAGCTGCACACACACGGAGAGGGAAGGTCATGCATTCCTGGAGGAAGGCAGGTGACTTAAACGGGCACAGCAGGTCAGGTGGGAGGGAGACAATCTGGCACCCACAAGAGAGATGCAGTGGTGCTGTGGGTAACTGGAAAGTTGATGCCACAAGGAAAGAGCACAGCTGCTGCTCAAGGAGCAGCTGGGGGTGGTCTAGGGTTTTGGATAATTTGTATGGACAAACCATGTGGATGAAATCAAGTATGTCTGGGGCCCATCCATTTGTCCATTTGTAAACCCTGCACCAAGGGGCCCAGGGGAGGCAAAGAGATTGAAGATCAGGCATGCCTCTCTGGTGCTTCCTCATATCAGCTCTTTGGCTTGATCATCTGTCGATCCCAAAAAGCAGTGACTGTCCCAGGGCTGCCCACCTCCCAGGCTGTGTCTGGGCAAAGGGCAGCCCTGGACCAGTGCTGTAGCATCCCCAGGAAAAATTGTTAGAAATGCAAACTCTCAGCCCCACCCCAAGTTCATGGAACAGAAATCATGGAACAAGATTCCTGGGAAGGGGGGGGAAGGGGGGAGACACATGCCTGCTGTACAGGACAAAATTGTAATTAGTACCAAAATATTTAGCCAGTTGGCTTCTCCCTGCTCAGGTCTGTATGAGGGTATGGGTACAGCTTTGTGAAAAGAGAACACGACTTTGAGAATTCTAACCCCTTTCCAGGGGTCAAAAGATAAAACGGACCTGGCTGGTGTGGCTCCTTGGGTTGGGCGTCATCCTATGCACGGAACGTCACACATTTGGTTCCTGGTCAGGGCACAGACCTGGCTTGCAGGCTCGATCCCCAGTACGGGGTGAGCAGGAGGCAGCCGACTAATGTTTCTCTCTCTCCTTCCCTTCCTCTCTCTCTCAAAATCAATAAAAAGTCTTAAGAAAATACAAGACAAAACACCTGTGGCTTAGACAGTTGCTCCCAGTTTGTAATGAGAAATACGGAGCAAGAGAGCAATGGTAGTCACTGATTTAGGTGCTGACCAGCTAATGAACAGACAGGATGGCCTACTGGCCTGGTTTCAAATTTGCCGATTACCACTGAAATGGGATTTTGGGAAAGTACTGGGACTTCCAGAAGCTCAACCTCCTCATCTATAAAATGAGCCTGATGGCAGTATTCACTGTACAGTTACGAGGATCAAATATGATAAAGTGTGTCCTCCAGATTTCCCAGGCCTGTCCTAAGTACTTCATTTTATTTAAAAAAATATTTTTAAAATGGATTTTTAGAAAGAGAGGAAGTGAGAGGGAAAGAGGGAAAAATACCTATCAGTGGCTTCCTGCATACCCCCTGCAGATCAAACCCAAAACCCAGGTAATGCCCTAACAGGAAATTGAACAGGCAACCTATCTGTACATGGATGATGCCCACCCAACTGAGTCACCAGTCAGGCCCGTTCTATCACTTTACAAATAACATATGTTCTGATCGCCATTTGAACCCACAGAGGCTGGAACCCATTGGCCATGGCAGTCTGTTGGCCCTCACTCCTGCCCCGTGCTAGCAGCTTCTCCATGGCATTTGCCCCAGAGATGAGCCAGCTTGGTCTGTGTCAAGCACAGACAAGAATTTCCTCCAGTTTGGGGTTTGTTGCTTGCTATTAAATCATTCCTACAAGGTGCCAGTGGTCTGTGTGTCGGGAACTTCCCTGGAAGTGATGTGCAAACATCGAATAGCAACTTATTAGGTCATTACCCATAATGATCATGTCTGTAATCTTCAAGAAATGAAGTAACTGTCATCTGAGAGGAGAGATCTTTGTTAGAGGCCTTGGGTGTTGCATTGAAAGGGATGACTAATGCTCCAAGCAGAAGGTCTCCTCCACAAATGCTTTGTGCTCAGCCACCTAGGATCTCATCCAGCACGTATGCGTATTGGGCGATGTCATGGTGACAAGGTTAAAAAGCAGAGTGAGAAAATATTCATGAGGAAGGGTGAGGAGAGGGCCACATCATAAGCTTTCTGGTAGTTCCAGTTTAGAAATCATTGTCCTTAGATTATCCTCACAGTGAGGGATGCATAAATCAGGAGCAGGCGGATAAAACTACGTGCACTGAAGCAGGAAGCAGAAACTCCCCAGTGGGAGGAGACTCTCCAACCCACCTGTGAGTTTTAGGCTTTGTCTTTTCAACTGGTAGCAACTATTATCAGCAAGATGTGCCTGCTGATTTTCTATACATTTTTCCCAAATAGGGATGTATAAACACTTGCACATAAGCAGTTCCTTCTAAGACTGTGTGTGTGTGTGTGTGTGTGTGTGTGTGTGTGTGTTTGCCAAGAAAGGAGACAGAGAATCATTGTCCAGAACAGCCTCCTGAAAGTATGAGAAACTGATGCACCATTTGTATTTTTTCAGACAGATATTCCCAGTTTACTTGAAATAACATCATTAGCACAGCCATTTACAGAGTGAGCAGGTGATCTTGTTTCCCTCTTGCCTGGCTTCAAGTCAAACATCTCTCTCTCTCTCTCTTCCTCTCTCTCTCTCTCTTTGGCAAATGTTGCTTCTTTCTCTGAAATATTTCATGCACATAATGGATAATGACCACTTCTCATTGCCTTTTCTCAAAAATGTCTAACTGCATTAGCCAAGAACAGACCAATTTTAACCTGCTGCTTTGCTAAGTTCATAGCTGTGACCACATCCCATTAAGAAAAAAAGAGAGAAAAAGACCACTGCTCCCTCTGAGGCGCTGTCAGAGAGTGAACGGCCTTTGCTTCTCGGGAAACACGTCTTTGCTGTCTCCAGGATCACAGAAGTCAAGGTGCAAAGACCTTTCATGTCTTGGGCTCAGTCCTCAGCCAGGGAAACACCTCCCTGACCTGGTCTTCTTTAGTTCTCTAAGTAATGGCTCAGATGCTGGACTTCCACTTCTTCATTGTGGATTCCCCATCAGCATCATCACGTGACCATCCTGGCTGAGAGTACCACGTTGTACAGACTCCTAACATCCTTTTCCATTTTCCCACCTGGAGCGAAGCAGGGTTTTCTCCCTGATACAACCTGATCAAATCTATGGACTGCGGAGAACTCTTAGCTCAAGCTTCCCAGATGTGCTTTAATCCTTTTGTCAGCAGGCAAGTAGCCACTGCACTGATCCTCGGAATCTTCAGTGATTGGGACTCTCAGCTTTGAGGCAGCTTATGCTCTACTTTAAAAAGTCCTGCTAGCAATCAGCTATTGAAAGCAAATGCCTATGTCACAGCCCGTGGGCTAATGTCTTTATACCTATTCCATGACTTCGTCCCCCAATAGCACTGTATGTTGTTCAAATTTCATCTTCACATGAGACGATGAAGTTGAGTGGCAGAGAATGTTGATTACGTCTCCGGAGACAGCCAGCTGAATTGGGACTTGGATTTGGGTCTGTTGGACTCTAGACCCTAAGTGGAACTCTTCCCTTTTCCTCAGTCTCTGTACCCAAGTCAATGCTATTTTAAACTAAATCAAAATTCTGCCAGTCTCAGCCATGTCCAAGCCACCTCGGTCAGTGGCCATCCCATATATTCCTGGAGGATGCTGTGGCCTCCTCATTGGTCTCTTTACCTTAGTCAAACAACTCATCTTTTTTCCCACCTCAGACCTCAGTCCCATCACTGTCCTCTTTGCTGAGGTCTCTAAAGCCAAATTTCTAATGCTGTTGCTGAACTTGCCAAATTCTTTCCTTTTTTTAAAGCCCTTTGAATTTATTTTCTCCTAAATGGAAGCCTTTGCTGTTTTCCTATGTCAAAGTCTTTCTCAATCTTTCAGCCTGAGCTCAAATACCTATCCTCAGAGAGGTCACCCCCGATCGCTGAAACTCCTGCTCACTCACCCAGGTCCCCAACTGCCAAGGTTATTTTCTATCTCAGTCTCCACTCCCCATTTTTATTTAAAGTCCTTATCTCAACTTGTAATTATCCCCCTCCCAACCCCCTGATTCACTCATTTGTCCTCCCAGTAAGACTCCCTGAAGCAGGTTGATTCTGTCTGGCTCACCACTATATCCCACAGCTGTCCAGGCCAACTTGGTCAAATATGTGTTGCATAGAGGAAGAAAGAACTGAACGAGTGAGTGATTGCATCTGTAAAGCATGATTTTGTCTCACAGACAAACTTAGGTTGTACCCACTGGTCTTAATCCATTTCAAGCCATAGAAAATGACAAAAAAGCCCCTTCCACAGGATATCCTACTGGGTGGTGGAGGGGTCCACATGGTCTGCCTGGGAGGCAAAGGAAGCCAGGGATGGGTAGGGTGAGGGTTCAGGGTCATCAGAATGACCCTCCTTCCTCAACCCTGAAACCTCTCCCTCTCTGCTCCTTCTTGTCACACACCCTACTACTTGACTTTTTTGTTCACTTGGTGTGAGGCAGACCAAGAATTCATCTATGTAAGATCTAAAGACTCACACTCTTACCTTGTCTTGGCACCATAGGTGAACGGGTCTACTTATCACTTCCTGGCAGATGGGATCTACAGAGCCAATTGGGTCACCATCGCACTGACTCAGTGGTTCTCAGGCAGGAGTGAATTTGTGTCCCAGGAGACCTCTTTGGTTGTTAGAGCTGGAGAAGGGGTGTGACTGGCATCAAGTGGGAAAAGAGGCTATGGATGCCGCCAAATACCCTGCAGTACACAGGATGACCCTGGACAGCAGAGAATTATTTAGCCCAATGTTGACAATTGAGAGATGCCCCAAAGTCAAGGTCAGTTGCAGCTTTGGGTGTTCTGTACTTGTCAGTGAAGCGTGTGTGTGTGTGTGTGTGTGTGTGTGTGTGTGTGTGTGAAGGGGGGGTGGCTGCACAGAGAAGAAACTATTATTAAAAGAAAACCAGACAAGAAAATGTGTGCACCACTCTCCCAGGCATTAATAACATGCCAAAATCTTGGAGCAAGCCTATCTGGGTTCATACCCCATCTTTGTCCAGTCTTACATTCTCGTCTTGAGCTACTTAACAACCGCTGTGGGTCTCAACCTCTTCCTCTGTAAATTGGAGAAGAGAATAGTACCTGCCTCAAAGATGACTGTGAGGATTGACATAACAGGAGAGAGCTCAGAATCCCTGGCCATAATAAGTACTGGATGTGCATCCCCTCTTATCATTATTACAAGAACAAACCCCTAATCATGAAAAGCACCATGACTAGGATTCTCAGGATTGTTAGTATTTGCTTTATCAAGTGTTGTATGAAAAAAAAAAAAAAAAAAGCCAGCAGGGTCCTAGCACTATTCTCAATCAATTCCTCCTGGATTCCTTTAAATCCCCTTATCAGAGTGAGTGTTTTTATAATGCAAGACACAAACAAACAAAAAAAAGGTACTGATGAAAGGGATTAGCATTTCTAAATACCTCCAGTAACTGTCAAATAAATCCTGACCTAGTTCAGTTCTTAATTAACTAGGTTAGCTTTTAAACGAGGCAACTCATATAAAGCAGCAAGTCTGCTCTGAGGTCAAACCCGGACTGGACAGTTGGATGAAGCAGTTCTTGGAAACAGCCCAAATTCTGGGAGCTACGGAGGTCTTCGATCTTTTTGAATCGACAGTTTAAATAATCTAATGGAACATTCTCCAGGGTTTTGACCCTTTGATTCTAGGTTAGGGCTACTTCAACAATGGTCCCTTCAAGGCTTGTCATCTTTTCTCTGTCCCTACCTATAAAGGATAGGGGTAAATAGGAAAAGTCTTGAGGTCATTATATCAGCACCCCTTCCTCCCAAATAGAAATAAATTGGCTGTTCTCCCAGGAGAGGACAGTGGGAGCGGATGGACTAGCTGGTGGTCTAACAGCCTCCAATAGTGAGCACCTATAGGTGGCTCATAAGACTTCCACTGTCTGGTCCTTTGCTATTCTCTCTGGCTTTTCCCTCTGTTTTATGTATATTCTTCTCCTATAAAAATCTCCTGTTTGTTCTCAGCCAGCTCCCAAACCACTCTTATGAAAGCTGAGTTCTAAAAAATAATAATACATGTACACTTATTTTTCTTAACAACAAAAAAGGCCGTGTTCAGCTAATTGGTTAGTTAGTTCTTTTCCTGGAGGAATCACAATAAAAAGAGGCAGAGCTTTATGACCTGGAAGAGGGGTCAGGCATGGATACATGATCAGAAACCACCTTCGTGTATGTAACCTCGAACGCCTTTGAATGACTCTTTGGTGATACAAAATGACTCTTTAGTTATACCTAACGATCAAGTTTCCACAGGGACACTGGTGGCCTTTCCAAGGTCTTGTCATTTTTTTTTCCACTTATAAATATTTAAATAAGAAATTTGCTAATTCTTGGGAAAAACTGAACGTATCATCAGTAATCCAGGTTACATCATATTAGACAATGTGGTCGCTCCCAGATCTATTCAGAGTACATGGGATTGGCACTACCAGGGTGTGTGTGTGTGGGCCCCGACTTGTCTAAATCAAGCACCTGGCAAGGGTGGCTTTTTTAGGTGATTGATGCCTAACCTAAAACAACAGATACTCTTCTCATGCACGAGTACACAGTCTCATAATGTGCTGGAAGCAATTACACTAGCACGAGGGAAGGCAGCCTAAAGACTAAGTGAGCATACACAGGAGCCCAGAGCCCTGAAAACTGCAACAAATCGAAGCTAGAACCTTGATCCAACTCTGCCTGAAGCTTAACTATCTTTGTACTTGGAAATTTCATGAGCAAATAAATACCTTTTTTTTTTTTTGCTTAATATAGTTCGGGGTGGGTTTCTTGCAACTGAGAGCTTCAGGATATGTCCATTAGTCTATGTATATTTCATAGTTTTGTATAGCTGTTACTTTATAAATTAGTTGCATTTTTATCAATACTTGTACATTAGCCTTGCTGTGTACTTTGCATGAGGCATTGGTTTATACTTTGGTGTGTACATTTGTTAGTCCCTAACAATCATGATGGAAAAATATAATAGTTTTGTCAGACAAAGTGTAATCTCCATTTGTTATTTTGCCCAAGAATTATCCATGGTGATAAGAAAGTCAATAGATCAACCAAAGGACTTGTATACATGCATATAAGTACAACCAATGGACATAAAACTCTGGGGAGGGAGGGTATATATGGGAGGAGGGGGTAATGCTAAAATATGTACACAGATAATAATTTAATAATAATAAAAAGAAAGTCAATACTATAAAATTTGGGGTTGATGCTTCCAGACAAGCATCTAATTCCTTATTACTTACTGGCCTTTTCAAATTCTAAGCCCCATTTACAGGCCATCTCCTCCCTCTGGCCTTCTCCAATCCCTCAAAACAGAATCTTTGTGATCCATAGGATTTGACCCATATCTATCACTAGATGAGTCAAATTGTGATTCTTGATCCCAGGTGGCAAGCTCTTTAAGAGCAAGGATGCTATTGATGTTTATCTTCACGTGCCTAGCCCCTGGAGTTTTTAGCACACAGCAAGGCTCCATTAATGCTTGTGTACTTTGTATTCTACAACTTTCCAGAGGGTCTGGCACACAGCACTAGAGAATCTTGCTTAAATGGAACAGCAGAAACAATGCTGACCCAAAGAGGGTCCCAGTGCACATTTAATTAGAGACTCACTTGGGATCCCACTTCTCCTTCTGGCTGATACCGTGCACCTTTCTGATGGCTTGGCTGGGAGTGCTTTTTCCCCCTGGGGGACACTTGGCAGTGTCTGAAAACATTTTGGTTGTTACAAGTAGGGCGATGGGGTGGGATGCTACTGACATCTAGTAGGTAGAGGTCAAGGATGCTGTTAAACATCCTTCTACACAGAACAGCCCCCACAGAGAGGATGATCCAGCTTTAATGTCAATAGTGCAGATGTTGAGAGAGCCTGCAATAGAAACCTTTCTCTTCAATCTGAGTCTGAGCCTGAAAGTATAGGGGCTCATCTGCCTCATGCGTTGCTTCATCCTCATGCACAGCAGAGTCTTTGAGGTGACTACTGTCTGCTTTTGTCAGAATCACTCCCCACTATGGGCCATCTTAGTGGGGGTGCCCTGCCTTGTCCAACTGTCCCTTTAACCTTTGCAATTTGAATGAATTAATAATTGAAATCCTCATGTTAAAGTAGGCTGTGTAGCAGATTTTAATTTCTAAGGCCTAAGATCAGTTTGGACTGATGTCGGATCTGGGCTGCAAGAATCCTCTCCCTTCCAGGCACAGTGGGAAAGAGCCAGTGGGACGTCAACGAGGGTTTTCGGGAGGTTGATTTAATGAGACTGCAGTTCATCTGGATTATCTTCTAACCAGAACAATCTAGACAACATGTGTGTGTTTAAATATCTAATATTCTGTTTAAAGAGCAAAGAGGCAAAACGAAAATACGAGAACTTTCTCATTTCTTTCCCTTTTTGGTGTTTTCTTTTTGTTTTGATTATGGACATATGAACTTGTATTGGCCAATCAGGCTCTTGCTTCGTGGAATTTGAATTCTGACCCCACGATTGAAGGATGGGAAATGGTTGGGGTGGACCCATCCTGACCACAGCGCCATGAAAAGTTTGTCCTTTGATTCTGCCCCCTTTGATCCCCAGAGGCTTGCTGACTCCTTCTCTGAGGTATGCTACTCCATACTCCTTCCAACAAATGCCTTGCTTTGAGCCAAGTGAGCCAGAGGTAATATTTATTGCTTGCAAACAAAGGCCTCTCTGTCTAATAGATGGTGCTCCATTCCTACTTTAAATCAAAGAATGCAATTGTAATAACTGTAACAAAATGGCTTCTTTGCATGTTAGAATAAAACAGGCTTAAGCTCTTGGTGGCATTGCTAGGCATTCAGGAAAGGGTACTTAAAATTTTCATAGATAAGTAGGTAAAACATAAAGCAAAGCTCATAAAAGCGCCCTATTTCTAGAAATTCAACATTTTCCCCCAAACCAGAGTCCCCTCTATGAAGACAGGTTTTCCATTGAGCCTGGCTGTGGGACTAGGTCTGCCTTAAAAGAGCTTCTGAGAAACAGATCATCCCCTAACGACTTGAATGTACGGTGTAGAGCCTGTTTCCGTCGCTCATTGTCTGCTGTGTCAGTAATCTGCATATTTAAGAGTCCCCACATGCTCATTGAGACAATAGATGGGGCTGGTACAGTCTACTGGGTCAAAAATCTGCTTTAAATAGTCTATATACACAGTCGGTTGAGTAAATAACAGCATTTTCGAAAAGCCCCTAAATATATAATAACATGATGAATCGCATCGGCTCCTGGATGCAGCCTCGCTGCCGCTGATCAGGAAAATGATGTGTGCGCCTTAACAAGCCACTTACAAATGATCTCATCTTTGCCAGCGTGGGAGCATTATCTTCTCCTCCGCTGTATTTTTCACATGTAGAGAAAAGGAACCGAAACACACACGAACACTCAGTGTCATCCTGAACGCACAGAGTGGGTTGGAGCCAGCCGAATGGCTGTAGGGTGTCAACCCAAGGGGAGAGTGCCTTCTCACTCAGGTGTGCAGGGCTCTCCTGTCCCTCCGCTGTGTGAGACTCAGAGGTAAGCTGGGCTCCAAATGCACAAAAACGGTTCTGTGGAAATCAATTGGAGGCATTGATTCGCAGACCTCTGTCTGACCTCGTGCTGCTGTGAAGATGACTTGTTCTAAACCACTTCATTAGAACCCTGTTTGTTTATAAGCAGCTTCTTTGCGTGCAGCGTTCTGACCGCTACCACGCAGTAAGTGCTTTCTCACGTGTTGCTTTGTTTTAGTCTCACAGCACTCTGGTAGTGGGGATGATATCGCCAGTTCCATTCAAAAAAAAAAAAATAAAAAAAAAAAATATATATATATATATATATATATATATATATATATATATATATATATATATATATATATTTGATTTTTTACAGAGAGAAAGAGAGAGGGATAGAGAGTTAGAAACATCGACCAGCTGCCTCTTGCACACTCCCTACTGGGGATGTGCCTGCAATCAAGGTACGTGTCTTGACCGGAATCGAACCTGGGATCTTTCAGTCTGCAGGCTGATGCTCTATTCACTGAGCCAAATCAGTTTCGGCTCACCAGTTCCATTTTTAAAGATGGAGGAATCTTAGGCTTTGAGAGGTCAAACAACATTCCCATGGTCACCCACCCAGATACTGGTAGCCTCTGGCTCTGAGGTGAGCTCATGGCTCCAGAGCCAGTGTCCCTTGTGGCTGTGTATTCCTGGTCACACTCAGGGCCACATCCATTTTCAATTGTACTTTGTTCTGATGTGTGTGGTGCAGATGCCTTTCTGCTATGATGCAATATATGTTCCTTGACCAATCTTGGCATTTTGCAAAAGCTTATATTATATTTATAGCGCTTATAGGACAAGCTAGGTTAGGGTAGACCACTTCAAATCTGAGCAAACAGGTATCTAGAACATGACACATAAAGGTGTGCTGCAGCAAATAAAAGACTTTGCCCTGTAGATAGAGAACTGATGGCAGTCGAGTAGAAAGAAGTTTAAGGGAGCAGTGAGACTGTAGGGTTCTAGACAGGCCCAAATGGAAAGATCAGGGAGAGGTGACACTGAGACTCCCCAGGCTGACCATCTGAGCCGAGTGGAAGGCAAGAGGTCTATGGGCCTTGAATGAACCGCATGCCTTTTTGAAGTCTTCCTGCATTCACCATTGTGGGTGAACTTCATATTTTGGCTGCTGTTACTTAGTGATGCTAAACTACCATGTTGGGATAGAGTCATGTGTGAATCAATGTGATGTCCTCATTACATCCATATGATTGGCTGATTTACCAACAGGAACGAGGTATCTGCTTTACAGAAATGTGAGTTGTAGCAGCACAGATTTTATTTTATCTTCCATCCTTAAAGACCTTTCATGTTCAACGAACTCAGTTACGAAAATCCTGGGCACCTCACCAACCAAATCTTTACGTTGAATTAATTACTCAAGCAAACCAACTTAAAATAAAGATGGTAAATGTACAAATCTTCCAGGCTGTGGAATTACCATCTTAGGAGGCTCTTGTTCTTGAGGACATGAAGAAAGAGACTCTCTTTAATTTCTTCAAGCCCCTACTATGTGTCTGATACAGGGCAAATTATTTGGCATGCATTTCTTTTGGAACTAATTCTATGAGCGAGGCATGCTAACCTCCACCTTAGAGGTGAGGAAATTGAGGCTAATAGGGGAGATAATAGAGGTTCTCTGGTGGACACTGGCAGAGGCAGAATCTGAAGCCAAGCTCAGAGACCCACAGCCCATGCCCCTCCCACTCCAGCACTCTGCAATGAGATAGTAGCTATGAAGACCAATCCCCAGGGCACTCAATGAAAACGTGTCCGTCTCCTCTTCTCTCATGCCATCCTGATTCCTCCAGAAATCAACTCCATTGTTGCCACTTACAGTCTATTCCTGACATTCCCAGGAGTCAGAATGAGAGACAGATCAGATCACGTCACCTCCAACCCAAACCCCAACAAGGGAACTTCAGCTCACTCAACAGGAAGAGCCAACAGTCTCCCACGGCCTTAAGATTTTTCTAGGCACATGAGTTCTAAATCCCTGTCCCATCCATCTTGTCCCAGGGTTTCTACTACAGCCATATTTGCTCTTTTCAAAAAAACTAGGAGTGGTTCTATGTAGGTCTTTGTACTGGTTGTTCTTGTTGTGCTTTTTCTCTGTCACGTCTTTGCCTAAACACCTTTTCCTAATGAATCTTGCTTTGATCACTGTTTAAAATTGTAGCTGGTGACCTGTCTGGTGTGGTTCAGATGGTTGGAGTGTTATCTCCTACTCCAAAAGGTTTCAGGTTCGATTCCTTGTCAGGGCACATAACTAGGTTTCGGTTTCGATCCTTGGGGTGCATATAGGAAGCAACTGATGCCTCTTTTACCCCCCTCCCCCCCTGCTCTCTCCCTCAAAATAACTAAAAACATAACCTTAGATGAGGATTAAAAAAAATTCCAGCTGGTCTCTTATTCTGCTCTACTTCTTTTTCTTACCTCCTAACAGTATACAATAGGCTTCTTTATGATTCCTATTTACTGGTATAGTGACCTTCCTTGGTTAGTTTGTAAGTTCTGTAAGAGGAGGGACCGTGGGTGGTTCAATGCTGCAGTTGAGCACCTAGAGCAGAGCCTGGCACACAGTGGGTGTTCCATCAATATTTATCAAGTGCATCACTGGAGGTTTAAAGAACCATGTGCATGTTTAACTCTATTACCTGGGCAGAAAGCACCCACTCACAAGACCCTCCAGGGTTTACTGTGGGTTTCCATCTACATCCTACTGCTAAACTGTGGTTTCCAGAAACTAGGCATGCTTCCCAGTCCCCCAACATCAGCCTTTTAAAAATCCACTTTGGTCCTATATGTAGAACTAAATTCATGAGCAGAAACACAAAAATTTGTAATGTAAAGATAGAGATTTCTCTTAGGTGAAAAAATACTTAACAGATCCATGCTTTCAGCTGGGTTGGGACTGTACTGTGACCACACAGGCCTGGGCTGAAAATGATGCACAGTTAGGGTTATGAAATATGCTTCCTCCAATTATGCCAGAGATTTTAAAACAACTTAATTGGTGGGAAGAAATTCCAAAGCATGTTCTTCGTCGCACCATCAGATGTCTGGCCCTAAGACGCTGCAGAAGACAGGGATTCTGTGATGTGAGATCTGCTTTCTTTGTTAGGTTGAAACTAATTGATAATGTCTGGAAATTCTACATTTTCTATGTAACGCAGCAAGAACTGAGTCTGCCCCTTTGAATAAGCACATCAATTATTGTTTAAGATGAGGAGGATTGTGGCTCTAACATATGCTAGCAGTGTGTTCTTGGGCAAGTGACTTAAGCATTCCAAGTCTCAGATTCCCCATCTATAAAATGGGGGTAATCCTAGCACCAACTCTAAATGGCCGATGACAGGATTTAATGAGAAAGAACTCCAGTTCTCTTTCTTAAATTCATTTCCTGCTTCCTACTCAGTTTTCCAGTTTTAGCATAAAGATGCTTAGAGGATCATTTTTGGCCCCTGAAGAGGTAAGGCTCCCTTCTTACAGAGCCTCATGGCATTTTTCTCTTGTAGTTTCCATCAAAACTGGACTCAAAGAAGTATACGTGTAATTGTTAAATTCTGAGACCTGCCACTGAGGTGCCACGAGATTTGGGACTTGGTATCTTGTGCATTGCTGGTTTCCTCAGCACATTTTCAGAGTCTGGAGCCTAACATACACACTGCACAAATAGCCGTTCATTGATTCCAAGGCCTTTCTTTGACAGATTAGAAGATTAGGGTGCATCATACAATCAACAGTGTCTTAAAATGGCTGCTGGGGGCAGTGGGAAGGTATTTCAGGAATGCCTTGACCATTTTATTTTGCTCATCTTTTCTGTTTTATATAGTCACAGGAATGTTATGTTATAAAGGTCAGAGAATCTAGAAGAGTCAGTAAGTATTTAATAGAAATTCTAAGTGATAGGAAGATAGCAATATGCCATGGCCTAATTTTCAGCTTTGTTTCTTTCCTAGTACAAAATATAAGTAGTTCTGTGTACAGAATGGCCCTTAGATTAAACCCAGGAATCACTGAATGGCTAAAGAGGGTAAAAGTGCTCTGCACAGTGCTTGGCACAGAGAAAACAGCTCCATAAATCATGGAGCTATTATTATCACCATGATTATACAGAGTAGCTGGCTAATTCAGCATTTAAAACAACACTAATATCCTTACTCAATGATTTGAAATTTCCTGCTGCATACCTAACATTTTGTAGAAATGTTCAATAGTAGAGTCTTTGGTTAGGTAAATTCAATCTCAACTGAACATGTGATCCTTGTTGAATTGTTATTTGTCTTTCTCCCTTTACTGTAAACTGGTTGCAACTCAGTCTTGTCAGGGTGCTGCCCCTGCTTTCTCAAGGTCTGGGAGATGGTAGGCTCATTGAATGTGAGTTGACTAAATTAAAAAAAATGTATGAATTACTGGAGGTGAGGGTCCAGAGGAAGACCACAGAGTGAGCGTTCCAAGACTGTCTTCCTTTCCTGGGAAGAAAGTCGAAGACATTGGTCAGTCTCAATAATTATATTGTGTTTGGCTTTTAGTACCCATTTTCAGGGATTCACCACACCAATGACAAAACTCAGAAACATCTCATAGAACTTTCAGATGGTAAGGCACTCCAAGCCACTGCTGCGACGTGAACAACGGATAGTGAGTGAGTGTGTGTTTGTACATTTCCATGTAGAGACTGATGGTCCAGTAGTGAGGAGGGATGCTATCTGCTGAGTAGTCTTTTCCTTATGGGTTAAGACATTTCTTAAAGAGCAGGAAAAGGCGTATGTTCAATAAATATGTGTAGAATGATGAAGCACAGGGGACAAGATCATTGTCAAGAGCATGACTCCCATCGATGAGGGCTCCCATCATGCATTTCTGCCTCTGCCTTGCCTCTTGCCCCTTTACAGACCTTATTGAACACCCACCTCTAGTGCTTGAATACTCTACTAGGCCTCGGTTTAGTGACTGCCTGGGCCGTCTTTCAGTGTGACCACCTCAACATACTAGTGTTGACATTGTACACAACCCAAGAAGAACAGCTCTTCAATAACCCTATTCATCTACTGCCAGCTGAAGTCAAATCACTTTACTGCAGATTCTTCCTGAAGAGGTGCATGGACTGATTTACAGGTGCGGCTAGTTAGAAAGACATTCCATGATTTGTATATGCGGGATGTCAAGAATGCCCTATATTCTCCTTCCCGTCACCATATGAATGATATCCTCTCAACTGTTCATTCCGTTTGTTTTAGCCAAACATAAATAGACTGCAGACACGCCTGGGGCTGGAGGCACTTGCAGAAAATAAGCTTCTTCAACTCCAGACACACTGACGATGGAGACAAAGTGAAGTTGCCGCTGCCTTGACAAATACCCTCCCACCCTGAGAAAGCAGAGCAGGCAGCCTGTCCGGCTTCCCCACACGGAGAAGACGCATGGTTAGGACTTTTACAGCCACTTTTTACCTCGAACCTCTGGTTAATTTAATTTTCATCTCCATGACTCTTTGTAGGAGCTTGAAAATATTTGTTCTTTTCTCTTATTGATTTTGTTCTTTTTCATTTAGCTAACATCGATTTCCCCTTCCTCTGCCTGTGTACAGAAGGCGGGCACGGAGCCTGGGTTTTGTTGGAGTTCCTGTGCAGGAGGGCCCCCCTTCATGTTCTTGGTGCCACCCCAGAAAAAACGGGCATTTCCTTCCTGCTGTAACCTTGGGACCCTCCTAGGTTGGTGCCTCTGAGAGACACAGCCACCATCAGCAGGTGCTTGGCTGATGACCTGGACATTGTGGGCGGGTGAAGGCAGAGTGATGATGGGGAAAAGAAGAAATAAAGCCACTGTTCCTCCAATAATAAATAAAGTAACATACTTCGGGGGAGTGATCCAATAACAATTCTAACTTCATATGCTATTAATTTCTTTCTGATATGATGGTTATTTTGAATATAGGGTTTGCTTGGGCCCACTTTTAGCATAGTATGGGAAGTAGCACCAATAAATTAACATATGAAAAAAGTGGATGAGTATGGTTGAAAAGGTGAAGGGATTGAGGAGTACAAATTGGCAGTTACAGAATAGTCCCAGGGATGTCAAGTACAGAGTAGGGAATATAGTCAGTAATAGTGCAGTAACTGTGAAAGGTGCCAGGTGGGTACTAGAATTATTGGGAAGATCACTTTGTAGATTATATAAATATCTGACCACCACACTGTATACCTGAAACTAATATATTATAAAACTAGAGACCAAGTGCAGGAATTTGTGCATAGGTGGTATCTGGCTTGTCCACCCCAATGGGGGCTTACGAAGGCCAGGCCAACAGGGGGAGGGGCCTCAGGCAGTTGGCTGGCCCCACCCCCAATCCAGGCCTGGATCAGGGTGGTTGGCTGCTGCAGTGGGTGTCATAGCCACAGGTTGTTCTGGTGGTCCCACCTTTCTGGTCTCTGGGCTTTTATAGATAGATAGATAGATAGATAGATATTAAATGTCAACTGTAGTTAACAATTAAAATAAAACAAATGAGTGAATAATGATAATTCTTGGAGGATTGACTCTGGGACAAAATGAGAAAAAGCGAAGTTTCTTTGTTTTGTCCTCAATTTTGTTACTTCTGCTTCCTTCATTTTCTTCCAGGTTGCCAGACTGAATGGTGAGGAGGGGGCTGCTGTTCCCAAGGAGGGAGGGTAATGGGGTGCAGGTGCTTCTAGCCCGGAGTTAAATGATTAGTTATGTAATGTGAAAAGCTGAGCACCTACTGTGTGCACCGGGCAGTGAGGAAGGTGGACCTGTCCTAACCTTTTAGAGATTAGATTTCGCAGAAGAGACGACATAATCTCACAACTGACTAGTCAGGTGTAGGACACTTCCTCGATCTTTGAGGGAGTTATAACAAAGAGTCATTTCTGCTAATTTTAAGCCCGAAGCCAATGGCAATGCAGAGCCAGTGGACTTTCTTTTCAAAAAGTTGTGCTGAGCGACCCGGGGCAAAGGTGACTTCCCAGGCCCACTGTGCCTCCGTGGGTGGGGGGACACTGACTGGAGTCACTTTTGAGATCATTCTTGTGATTTACTGAGCTTTTGGGGACAAATGATGCTTCTCAAACTCATGCCACCCAGCCCAGGGCCGAGCCCCAATGGTGTATAAAGATCTTGTGTTTTGGACGCTGAGCGATACCCTTTGTCCAGAGGGAACTGAAGAAGCAAAATCCAAACACTGCGCAACCCCAGGCGTGGTCCCATCTGCTCTGGAAAGTCAGTGTGAGAAGGGACCTGTGAGATCCCCCCTGGGAAATCCTCTATCGTCATTCTGTCTGTTGCACCAGAATGGGGGGACAATGTTGTCACCCCATGGAATGTGGGTAATGCCTGGAGACACTAATTGTCACCACCAGGGAGGGTTACTGCTGGCATGCGGCAAAGGCCCGGGATGTTGCAAAATGCCCTACAACACACAGGACGGCCTAGGACAAAGACACCCAGTTGGGAACAGTCTGCTTGGGAGACAATTTCACTGCTCACAGGTCCCGAGAGGTTATTACATTATTTCAGAGAATGATAAACCTCGGCAGTTATAATTCACCACCTGACCAGGAAGCACAGGGATAAATATGAGCTCTGGCCCGAATGTTGTGAAGTTCAATGCAAACAGCGTTAGCTGGAAAAAGCCAGTTGTCTTTCTCTCACAAACGGTGCCTTTCACTGATGTTGGGAGGGAGTGCCTGCATGCCTAACTTCAGAAGCACAGGGATCCTGGTTCAACTTCACAAGACCAGGCTCATTGTTCTCCCTCCTCCCGCCCCTGTGTGAGTGTGAGTGTGAGTGTGTGTACGTGCATGTGTGCGTGCTGTAGGGGTATAACTTCTGCATCCTAATATCTAAAGTGATACAAGCAAGTGATCCGAAGCAGAAATAAAAATCCACAACCATTGAGAACCGTAAAGATCAGCCATCTGCGAGGGACTTGGAGCCATTTGATATGAACTCTGTTTTTATAAAGTATGCCACGGCAAAGCTTTGAAACTTCAGTTTGTTAAAACAAGACTAAACAAACAAACCAAAAAAAAAAAAAAAAAAAAGAGGGCAAAAAATGGAAGAAGGAAAAATGAGGCAAAAATACTGTAACAGCCTTACTGCCTTTGAAGTCGCTACTGATATAGCTCTGAACAGATCTATTCAAGTTCAACTAACATCAGACAAATGTTTAGTGTATCAGAGGAAGCCACAAAAGCCAGGATTTCATCAATATTTCACAACAGCCTAGGGGAAACTGTAGACTGCAATGCTGTAGGGCAGCTAATGGAATTACACACAAGGGTTTTGTACATTTAAAATAAGCAGCTACTAAAAAAAAAATTACCCTTCAGTTTGATAGAAACTGCAGAAAACTGCAGATAGAAAACAATTAAATCGCTCCCCACATTTATCCACGTCACTCGGAGAGGTCATTTAATAACAGGTATTACCGTGTGCACGTCGCCTCCTCCCCCAGGAAGGCAATAATAAAGATTAACATTTACGAAAAGAAACATAAAATATCGCACAGCCCACTGAATAATTAAAGATGGTTTTGAAGAATGCTTGCCATTGTGTGCCCATGAAGTCTTGGCCAGGGTCACAGAACATGTTTATATAAAATATAATTATAACAGACGGAGGCTGCCAGGGAGACCCACTGACCCTTGTTTGTTTTGATGGAAAAAAAAGAACATTGAAGTATTTCCTGGGACTGCGTGGGGCACCCCGGATCTCGTGCATGTATTACGATCCGGAGTGACTGGCTGGCTTTCTCTCCCGGGAGATTGAGAGATGGACTTGGAGCTTGCAAATTCTATTCACTCAGCCAGCATGAGATCAGCGTTTTCTCCTGGAAAGTCCTTTGTTGGAGGAAAAAATTCTGCATATGAAAGCAAATTGCATTTTTGAAACTGATATTTCTGTGACCACAAACCCTCACCTGGCTTTTCTGTCCCTTGAAGCTTCGATCAGTTCTCTAAACAAGGCCCCTGCTAACATTTACCTTTTGAATGAGGAAGAGTTTTCACCCCCCAGACCTACCTGCTCCCCTACTCCAGATATTTTCAAGGGGTGGTTTTTGCCTCCCTGGGGACAGTTGGCAATACTATTTGGAGGCATGCTGTCCCCCTAGGTGGGGTGGGAATGTTGGGGGGCTTCTGGCATCTGGTGGAGTGGAGGCTACCCATGTTGCCAAACACCCTGCAAGGCACAGGACAGCCCCCAAGAAAGACAGACCCCTAATTGCAGTGCCCTGCAGATGAGGGACCTTGCTCTAAAAAGCCACCCGAGCACCTGAGCGTTATGAAAGCAACAGTAGCCTTATTAACAGAAGGCCCGACGCCTCCACCATCCCCTGGCTCCACACGCGTGGGCTAAAGAGCTTCTAAGTGAGGCTTCCAGAGCCAGGTCCTCCGGAGGAGCAGCGAGCTTGACATGGTGGCTGACTGTGGGCATTCTCATGACTAGGAGCGGCCTTGTGTGTGGAGTGTGTATCATACCTGCACATTGTATAGCACACACATATGCACATTTGGTAACAGCAGTTGCTGCTTGCTGAGCACGGAGCATGGAGAGGTGCTTTGCACACAGTATCTCATTTTACCTTAACGAGTCTGGAAGGAACATACTTCGTTGTATTCTTTTCACCAATAAGGGGATATTGCTCAAGATCATTGTTAGAATACGGCTATGGCAAGTCTGAGACCCAAACGCCGGCCCATCTTCAAAGCACCCAGGGCCACCAGGCTTCTGCGTAGCTAAGCTGAGAGCATGTGTGTATGAATGTGTAGTGTGTGTGTGTGTTTGTGTGTGTGAGTGTGAGCGTGTGTGTGTGTGAAAATGTGTGTGTGTGTGTATGAGTGTGTGTGTGTGTGTGAGTGTGTGTGTATGAGTGTGTGTATGTGTGTATGAGTGTGTGTGTGAATGTGTGTGTATGTGTATGAATGCGTGTGAGTGTGAGAGAGAGAGAGTGTGTGTGTATGTGTGTTTGCCTGCAGGACCAGCTTGTAAACTGCTTGCCTCTCAGCTGCAAGGCAGTAAAGGCCTTAGGGGAGGGAGGAGAGCACATTTGCTTTAGGGACATTTGAGGTTAGAGGAGAGGGAAAGGCAGCGGGCAGCTGGAGCGGGCAGCTGCTTAGGGGAGGCTCAGGAAGCACCAGTTGTTTGCTTGTTGGTTTACTTTGTTGCTTTTAGAGGGAGATGTATAAGCCTATGTGCAGAGAGAGAAAGGGAATCACTGCAGGTCAAGTAAGTGAAGGGGAGGGAGGGAGGGAGAGAGAGAGAGAGAGAGAGAGAGAGAGAGAGAGAGAGAGAGAGAGAGAGAAGGAGAGAGAGAGAGAGAGGTGAGCTTGCTAAAGCAGATGGGGATGTCAGCTGGTTGGAGGAAATTTATTTTTTCTTCTGAGCCAGCAAGTTGGGAGGAAGAGTCAGAGGAACTGCTGCAGAGACAATCTGGGAAGTTTCACGTGGAGGGAGCTAGGCTGTCTGCTCTGGACTAGGCGGTGGGAGGGGGAGGGGAAGAGTGGCTGGTGCTGCTGCCTTCCCGCCAGGCTGGCCGCCTGAGGCAGAGTGGAGGTGGGTCACGGCTCCCCGCTCCCCTCCATCCCCCTCCCCTCCCGCAATGCCTCTGGAGTAGAAAGTCATTTCTGGTTTGAGGAAGCACACCTGGGTTGTTCAGACCTTAGACAGCAGAACTGGAAAGCCATCGAGGAGTAATGGGAACTGTAATAAACTGAAGAGCACTTGCTTTGTCTGAAGGGATCCCAGGCAAAGTCATTAACCCTTTGCAGGCCAACCCAAGCAAGTCGGGATGCTAAAGGCAGCCTGTGGGCATCTGTTCCAAACTCCCAGTTTGCATCCTTTTCAAGATTTAATGAGTGTGTATATGGACACACATACTTTGTCAGCTATACCCTTTATTATAGATTATACTTTTATAGTGTTACATGTATTTTGATACAAATGGGATTTCTCCTAAGCACTGCTGTAAAGGAACTTTCCGCTTATATTCCAGACAACGTCGGGCTGCGTGTATGTAAGCACACTCCCTCTTCCTTCTCTGAGCATTTGTGCTGCAACAGGACTGGAGAAGGAGACTGGGCGTCTTTGCCGTTTGTCAAAACTTCTGTGGCAGCCATTGTGACATTGTGGAAAGAGGCTGACAACAGGGAATCGGGACAATTGGGAAAAGTCTCAGTTCCACCAACTCAGAAGCTGTCCAATTTTAGGAAAACGACTTGGTTTTTCTGGGTTTCCGTGTCCTTGGCTATAAAACAAAGCTACAAGTCCTTGCCGTGGCGGCACTGAGAAGATTTGAATGATTAAGTGACATGATATCTAATAAAACGTTCTGCCGTTGCCGTGCTGTTAAATCAATGCGAGGCTGCTCGGCCCCCAGCATCCTCTGCACTCAGGGGTGTGCCACCTGAGAGCCCTGGCCGTCCAGTCTCCGCTAACCTCCGCAGGACTCAGCTCTCCTGTTAGAGGGTCAATCAATCAATCATTCAATATTTATTGAGAGCCTACTATGTACAGGACCCGGGGGACCCGTGATAGGCCACCATCAATAGCAGTACACACTGCAGGACAATTAGCAAGCACATTTTGACTTGACCTCTGGTTGGCTTAGTAATGGAATGGTCCCCAAGCTTGGTCAGAGGTGAGAAGAGAAAAGGAGGAAGAGGAGGAGTGGGCCTGCCCTCAGTAGCCTCTCACTGCCCTCTATGGTCAATGAAAGGCGATGGAGCCAGGATTAGTTAGCAACCTGTGGTCCACAGGCCAGGTCTGACCTGCCCCCATTTTTGTAAATAACATTATATTGGAACAGCCATGTCTGTTTATTTAGTTACGGTTATGTGTGTAACTAAATACACAGATGCAGGAGATCATGAGTACCCTTTTAAAGGCAGAGTTGAGTAGCTATGACAGAAAACATATGGCTTGCCAAAACCAGTTTGGCTCAATGGATAGAGCGTCGGTCTGCGGACTGAAAGTTCCCGTGTTCGATTCCGGTCAAGGGTATGTACCTTGGTTGCCGGCACATCCCCAGTAGGGGGTGTGCAGGAGGCAGCTGATCGATGCTTCTCTCTCATCGATGTTTCTAACTCTCTCCCTTCCTCTCTGTAAAAAATCAATAAAATATATTAAAAAAAAAAAAAGAAGAAAACATGGCTTGCAGAACCTGAAATATTTACCCTCTGGCCCTTTACAGGAGAAGTTTTCCAGCTCTGATTTAAGCAATCACATGAATAATGAATCACCCCAATTCTATTATAACAAGGTGCACATATCCAACGATAACAGCCATTAGTACGCTTTCAGTGTGGCTGGGAAAATGTACTAGCATTTTACGTACAGTCTCACATCATAGCTCCAAACAACATCACCAGAACAGTCCTATGATTATCCCCATTTTGTAGGTGAGAAAACGGAGTGCAGAGCGGTTAAGTAACTTGCCCGAGGTCACACAGCTAGTCAGTGGGATTTGATCCCAGCTTTCTCTCTTCCAGAGCTTGTTTTCTTAATCCCAATGTTAGAGTTTTCCAAACGTCAATCTTTCATGTGCCACTCTCCTAATTTATTTCCACACTCACCTCCCCTTTACTGCTCTTTGCTGATTATCTTTCTTTTCTTTGAATAATGAATTCCCATAGCATTTGTTTCTTTGTCTTCCTGGAAATTTATTCAACTAGTTTGGATTTGATGTACTAGTCATATAAGTTTTTAAACGTTTTCTTCTGAGGTGCTTGTAGCATCACACGTACTAACACAGAAAGATCCCGTGTACTCCTACCCCTGTTCCCCCGGGGGTAACATCACGTATAACTACAGGCCAATTCCTCAGCCAGGACACTGAGACTGACACTCCATTGACCAACTCAGATTTCACCAGCTCACCCACACGTTTGTGTGTACAGTTTTATCACTTTCGGGGGACCTTTACTCCTATCAGAATACATAAGGGTCCCATCACGAGGACTCTTGTGTACCCTGTCAACCACAGCATCCCCTCCTCCACTTCCCCGGCGAACCTTAATCTGCTTCCCATCTCTGCGATTCCTGCCGACGTCAGAATGTGGTACAGACGGAGCAGTGCGCTTTTGAACAGGTAGGCTTTGCAGGTTGGCTTTTCCAGTCAGCATAATTCTTGACATATATTTTCAAAGTCACCCTAAAATAACTATATAACACTTAGATTTTTTTTTTTTTTAACAAAGCTCATTCATGTTAACATTATCTATCCTACGTGCTACCAGTGGCACCCATACCGGCGTTGGCAAACCCTGCCACCCACTGTGTCACCCCGACAGACAGAGACAGCACAGCCAGGAAGACACTCGGCCAAACGAAACCTCCAGATCAGCGCTGCTCAGCACACCCTCTGCGGGGATGGACACGCTAGCCGTCCCGTCCCATCCAACATGTAGCCACTGAGCATGCCAATGTTGCTTGTTCCACCGAAGAGAGAAAACGTCCTTCCAATTGATGCAAAGTTGCATTTAACTCGCCACCGTGGCCAGTGGCTTCCTATGGAAAGTGCTCCCTTCTAGTTCTTGAGGATAAAACATTGAATAGAAGGCGACACATTTCTTGTTTCTCTGCACCTCACCCTGTCAGTGCAATGACAACCCGGAGAAGGAAGAACTCTTTCCAAATGCAGGTATGTGTGGGGCTCTCGCCTCCTTCTGAGTCGGCGTGTGGCTAAGCCGTGCAGTGGCTCCCACACAACTCGCCCATTCTGGCCTCCCGGTGACCCTCCTTGCACTGAGAGCGAGCCCCCAAGAGGCTGCTCCCGGAGCTCCTGCCTTTAAGTGACATCTGCCCCTTAGAACACAGGAGGGGTGGCAGGCTTTGGACTTGCACTTGTGAATGCGCTTAGACCCCCTTAGCTCGTGGACTTAGCCCAGGGGCTCTGAGCGATGGGCCTTCTGCAGGAAGGTGCATGGCTCTGGTGGCTGCTGGTGGGCACGTTCATAAATTCTTGCTGATTCACGTCCCGCTCATGGTGAGTTTCGCTGGTCTGGAACACAGGGTGTCGCTGAGTGCTGAGTGTCCCGGGAGGGGCAGGAGCGTTAGTTTGCAGAGGTTGCTGGCATCCAGGCCACAGAGAAGGGGGAAAAGCAATGACAACTTGGGAGCTGACTTCTAAAAAGTCAGTTGGCAGAAAAGTTTGTGGGGTGCTGGGGTGGACTGGCTGCTGGAGGGTTTTTCAGAGAGCCAGGTATATTTCTGGAAACAGGAAAAAGAGTAGTCCGTATTGCCCTTTTAGTTCTTTGGGCCTAAATACTGTGCCTGGGCAACAAAAGCCAGCTTTTGGTCATTAGCCATCTACGCTCTCAAAGGCATGTGCCCCTTCAAACACAACACTGGCATGAAGGTCGTTTCCCTGGCCAGCCTCTTATTTCGCCTAACCTCACAGATCTGTAAGGCGTTAGCCATTGCAGGAGATTGATATGATAGTTTGTGAGTAATTTGGATGAACTATAACACTAACCCAGTAAAGTATTATAATTTTAAATGTGTCCAGAAAATAATTGAAATTCTGGCTTAGCTTCATCATAATGCAAACGGCGGGGTATATTTAACAGCTGACTAGCTTAGCATGAATATTGCTTTAGAAATGGGGTCATATTGTTTTTACGAAACAATATTGCTCTCACACATGTTTGGGAGGGGAGAAGAAGCAGGGAGCTGTGAGTACCCTTTTAACCTTTCGCTGTCTCTTTGTATCTGTGTTTACTCTGGCGATTTGGGGGTCTGGTGTTGTTGGAAGGCAAACACAGAAGGTACTGATGTTTAAAGCAGACCCGGTGACCAGCTCTTGGCCATCAGATTCCTTTCAATAGTACTCCGCCACCACATCTCAGTTCCCCAGCAGTCTGTTTTCCCTCAGCCCTGCTAGAAACGAGGAAGATAAGACCATCTTTCCCGCTGACCACAACAGATGTCACCAATAGACAGCCCCTGGTGGTTGCTTGCAGAATGTTGATTTATTTATTTATTCATTTTAAAATATATTTTTATTAATTTCAGAGAGGAAAGGAGAGGGAGAGAGAGAAACATCAACGATGAGACAGAATCATCGATCAGCTGCCTCCTCCATGTCCCCTACTGGAGATCAATCCACAACCAAGCATGTGCCCCGACTGGGAATCAAACTTCTATCTCCTGGTTCGTAGGTCGACTCTCAACTACTGAGCCACACCGGCCGGGCTATTGATTTATCTTTATATGTAGTTGTCATCGTTTGAAAAATGGAGATTACACGGGAAGATCCCGATTTATAGATGTTCCTAAAATGTCAGGATTTGGCAATACTGAACACCCATTCCCTCCGGGTGACAATGCCGGGACCTGAGTAGACACTGTCAGCTTGAGAGGCAGAGGAGGCATTACGGTTTACAGTGTGTTTATCTCGACCTGTATGGACTTTTTCCTTCTTGGTTGTTTGGGTTTTTTATTCCCGGCACCCAGTATCATTTCCCTAGTCCTTCACACGCAAACATTAGCTGTGCCGTGGTCCATACTCTCTGGCAGTGGTCGGCAAACCTTTCCTGTGAAGACCAGTTCAGTTAGTAAACATTTTAGACTTTGTGGGCCATGCTGCGTTTATTGCAACTGCTCAGCTCTGCCACTGTAGCCTGAAAGCAGCTGTAGATGACACGTTAATGAGTGGGCATGTCTGTGTTCCAATAATATTTTATTTATGAAAAGAAGCTGGTCTCTGAGCTATAGTTTGCGAACCCCTGATATGGGGGGAAATAAAGCAATGTGGCCCCTGAACAGTAACCCTATAGAGAAGTGTATTTATTTATTTTATTTTTTTTTGTCAACAGAGAACTTTCCATTGATGTGGAACTAATCCCACCCAAGGCAGTGCTCAGACTCTAAAACCGCCCTCTAGCATGTGTGGGTGTGGATGGTGTGCAGTTAGCTCATTCCCCATTTGCTTCGTTCAAAAACTAGTTACTGACCCTAGTAGTCATTTGCTCTTGGTAGCAATAGGGCAAAAGGCTTCCCTTCAAGAAAAATGGAAAGAATTTATAAAATCTGTCCCTTCATGGAAAAATCAGCTAAGGTGGGTTATGCTTACGGTGGGAGTGAAGGTGTCCACTGAGAATGAATTGTCACGGGGAGACGGAAGCTGCGAGGCCTCCCTGCTCCTCATTGTAGAGGAAACAATTTTCTTGTCTAATCTCACTGGCCAGCTACATTTCAGCTCTCTAATTGGTGTGAGGGCGAAAGGAAGCGCTCTTTCCCTAACTGCCTTTTCAGCACCGCTTAACAGATCTCAGTTTCCTTTTCAAAAACGAAGAGTAGAAATCAGAGTAGAGGTGCCTACCTGGCAATGTTGGGCCAAATCTGGCCCACCTACATATTTAGTTTGGTCCAAAGTATTTAAAAACAAAAGATAAATTAGTTTTGACCTTGGGAAACGAAAACATTTCACACACACACACACACACATACACACACACGCACATCAGATTTTGGCTTTTTGGGGAACAATGTGGAAACATAGTATTATTGGACATTTATTCCTTCATTTGCATGATTGCTGGGGCTGAGTGTAATTGCCTTCTTTAATCATTGTGAGTTCTCTACTAGGCTTGCTTCACATAGGTTACCCATCCTGATAAGCTGATGAGTTTGTAACCCAAAGACTAAATAATTTATAAAGTCTCCTTTAGAATTCAATTTCGAGGATTCTGATTCCTCCAAGTAAAAGCAACAACCACAATTTGCCAACCCATAACATCTCCCAAACTTTGTCAATTCAAAGATGAGTAACAATGATGATCTGATCAATACAAGAGGCGTTTTATTGCTGACTGTGGCCCAGTTACAGCTCTAACACAAAATGGATCAGAAACCGGGGATATGCATTTCATTTTCAGCCCTTCACAACCTCTGGAGAAAAAAAGCAGCAGCAACACTCGTTTTCTATTTGGGGATGTTAAGCTTCACAAATTTTATTTCTTGTTGCTGGATAACCTGCCCAAGATTGTTCTCATGTTTAAAAAGCCGGAGGGAGGGATATAGAATGGATGGATGAGGACATCCTCTTGGAGGGAGGGAATTCATAGCATTTCAAATAGACTTTGTGTTTACCTGGCAGTCTTGGGTCAATGGGGAAGTGAGACATTAGCATTTTATGGAAATATAATACTCAGAGGGAGGGACACAGTAAGAACTTTATTTTCCATCATGTTTTTCCCTTTGAACACGGCCACCTGCCGTGGAGTTGGGGGTTCAGTAGAGTGTAGCTCTCATTTTGGCCAGTTCTCATTTGAATCAGCTGACTCACTGGGCTAGACTGGCTAAGGCCTTATTAGGGAGTCCGTAATTCTAGGCCAACCTATCGTAGGCTGCATTCAGCAGTCTCTCACCTGGGGCGGCACTGCACTTGCTGAATGGGGACCAGGGAAGTACCGACCTCCTTTCACAGGATATCCCAGCAAGAAAGATGCTCGCTCTCATTTTCCTTGTAAACTCTCTCCATCTGCTTTCTCACCTGAAAGAGATATTGCCACAGGAGGCGCCTCATGTTCTTTATGAAAAGGGCGACACAACCACAAGGATGAATAGCTACTGATCTTTGGCCTCGGGGGGGGGGGGGGGGGACAAAAGGAGGCGGGGACCGTGAGGAAATGCTGAGCACCCGCCCTGAGGAAAGAGGGTCAGCACAGCCCACCCAGCTGCAGCACATCCTGCCATGCGCAAATGAAGACCCAGAGGGCCAGAGTTTGGGTTTTTGTAAAAGAATGCAAGTTTTTTTTTTTTAATTTTTAGAGTAAATCTATTTTTTAAGTATTGGCAAAAGAGTTGACATTGTTCTTCTTATTATGTTGTGGTGGGCTGTTCGGGGGAGAGAACCTGGGGTTTGGAACAGGAGCCTGCATTTCCCATCCAGCATTAATCAGGCTTGCACAACTCCCCTCAACCTCAGTTTTGTTTTTGTCTGCAGACATGAGAAGAAAGCCAGCAGCAACGTCTCAGGATGGATTCTGTGATGTTTTAGTGAGATGACACAGAGGAGAGCTCCATGGAAACAGGTGCAACGGGCCCACAGACACAGCCCTCAAACGTGCTTAGTTTGACCCACACGTTGTTTTAAAACGAGAACAATTTCACGTTTAAGTGTAGATGTGGCCTGTCTCCTGGAAACAAAGATTGCGACATTACTGTCCTGGTATGGTTGCCCGCAGAACCGTGTCACTGGGCCCCTTTAGACTGAGCAGGGGGTCAGCGGTGGTCCCCACCCCCCGAATGAGAGCCAGCTCCCTGCACTCACTGCCGTTACCTGTCTGCCATTCAAATTTCCAGCCCCTGCCTTGGGGAATCTAATGTGCTAGGCCAGTGGCCAGCAAATTCATTAGTCAACGGAACCAAATATCAACAGTACAATGATTGAAATTTCTTTTAAGAGTCAATTTTTTTAAACGTAAACTTCCTCTAACGCCAATGCTTCAAAATAGACTCGCCCAGGCCGTGGTATTTTGTGGAAGAGCCACACTCAAGGGGCCAAAGAGCCACATGTGGCTCGCGATCTGCAGTTTGCCGACCACTGTGCTAGGCCAACAGCCATTTGAGTTGCTATTCTAATTATTGTTATTCTTTTCCACCCATGCTCTCCTACTGTGAGTCACACACTCACTTCTCCTTCTCCTGGCTCAGTTGTCCTGTCTCTGAAACAGGAATGATGATGCTTCATTTGCCTGGAGCCAGGCTCTCAGATGAGATGAGGCCCCTTTTGCTCCCAGAGCTTCCGGTCTGCTGGGGGGCATCCGGCCAGCAGAGGGCGCTGGTACAAAAGGCTGCAGGTGGATGGAGCCAGGGGGGAAGAGACAGGTAAGGCAGCTGGGCAGGTAGGAACTCTCACATCCTGCCTTTCACAAGTGGGAGGACCCAGCTTTCCAGCTCGGACATGACAGCGAGCAATTACTCATCTACTGATACAGCTGCACGGATCCAGCAATGTGACTTTCTGGAATATGTAATGTGACCACCCACTTTCTAATGCCACAGCCTGACAATCAGACACTAAAAATAACATCCAGTCTGCTCTGGGACAGAAAGAAGTGGCCCCTTTGGAAAGTGGGAAGGGGCCACACTGGGGTGTGCTCCCCTCAGCGTGCTGCCTGTGGGGAGGGAGCCTGCGGGGAGAGCTCCCGCCTTCGCGCACCCTGCACTCACCTTTAGACATCTCCGTCCCCGCCAGATGTAGACAAATGGAGCAAGTTCAGAGAGGAGCAAGCCCGATGATTAAGGGGAGAGCGGATTGATTTATAGGGAAAGATTAAAGTAGCCCCACACGTCGGAGCTGTCTTCTGCGGGTGATGAATCTGGAGTGACACTGGGTTTCCACGCACCTTCCAGAGGTGTGAGCGCCAGGGAGGAGGAATTAGCACAGGTGAGCTTCCTTTGACGGTCTGGCTGGGTGATGATCTTGACACCAGAAAACTGTTGGTGGGCAGTAAGAGCTGGGTGGGTCACACACATGCTTGGGAACCATTTATTGTCCTGACAGTGCCTAGCCTAATAGGACATTATCTAGCGAGGCGTTCACGGCCCTCTGGTACCGGGCCCTGGCCTACCTTTCCTTCTGCTCTGCATCCTCTCCTCATTGCCAGGGATTTGCTGCTACTCCGTCCCAGGCATAGTCTTGGCTGTGGTCTCCCCCGACTGTGGCCTCCCCCGACTCCTCGTCTCATTCCCCCTTGAGGAGTGGAAAGCTCAGGAGTGAGCAGTGGCCAGGCTGGGGAGAGGATGATTGAATGGGGCCAGGGGAGGCAGAACCCGATATGGTAATGCCAGTACTTGGATACTGATTTTTATCACCTGGGACACTAGTGCTCTGGGGGCCCCACTGTTGCCTCATCTCTGCTCTCAGATGCTGCTCCAGGAATGGGAAGGCCAAGAGACCAGAGCTAATGGTCTGCTGTCCTTCATGCTGGAGTCCCTGGTAAGAGACTGGAGAATTCTGGGACATGAGCTGTCGAACCTCAGAGCAGGCATTGGGTCCTGGGGAGGAGAAGGCGGGGAGGTAGCCCCTTTGTTCCCACCCACACCATATCATTTTCCTGCACTTAAAAAAATACATTTTTAATTGATTTTAGAGAAGAAGGGAGATAAAGAGGTAGAAGCATCAATGATGAGAGAGAATCATCAATTAACTGCCTCCTGCATGCCCTCTACTGGGGATCAAGTCCACAACCTGGGCACATGCCCTGACCAAGAACTGAACTGTGACCTCCTGCTCATGCTCTGCCTGTTTATTCTCATCAGCATTTAATAACCGAACGAAGTTTATAATTTATTTGTTGTCCTTTGTTCCCCCCACTGGAATGTAAGCTCCCTGAGAGTGAGATCCTGTGTGTGCTTTATTCGTTCTTATTTCCTTAGGTCTTTGAACCAAAGATACTCCTAAGTGCAGGGGTCTCCACTTATCTGCAGGGGATATGTTCCAAGACCCCAGTGGATGCCTGAAACTGCTGAATCCTATATGCACCCTGCTTTTTTCTATACAGACATTCCTGTGGTAAGTTTCATTTATAAATGGAGCACACTGAGAGACTAACAACAATAACTAACACCAAACCAGAACAATTACAACAATATACTGCTATAAAAGGTCTGTGACTGCGGTCTCAGTTATTAGGCTGAAAACTTCTACCTTTTCCCCTGGAAGAAGCACTTGGCGGTTCTCTTGGGCACGGGCACGTCTGAGTCCTGCGCCACTAACCCCTCTGGCTCTCTGGGCCATTGGTAATTAGATAAGGGTGGCTTGGACACAAGCATGCGGCCCCACCATAGTCCTTGGTCGATCTGATGCTGAGCTGGCCACTGAGTGCCCAATGGCTGGGCAGTGTGCACAGTGTGGAAATGCTGGACCAGGGGATGAGGGCTCATGTCCTGGGTGCAACGGAGCCGGAAGGCGCAATATTTTATCACGCTGCTCTGAATGGCACACGATGTAAAACGTAGGGATTGTTTATTTCTGGAATTTTCCATTTATTATCATCGGACCTCTGTTGACCTAGGGCCATGATTGGCAAACTCATTAGTCCACAGAGCCAAATATCTACAGCACAAAGATTGAAATTTCTTTGGAGAGCCACATTTTTTAAATTTAAACTTCTTCTAATGCCACTTCTTCAAAATAGACTCACCCAGGCTGTGGTATTTTGTGGAAGAGCCACACTCAAGGGACCAAAGAGCCGCAGGTGGCTCGCGAGCCACAGTTTGCCGACCACGGACCTAGGGTCACCGAAATCATGGAAAGCAAAACCGCGGATGAGGGGACCCCTGTGTTAGAGTAAATACGCAATTATATCAACTTGAGTAATTTCATTCGATTTGGTCCACTTACCATACTTGACTTTGCCCTGTGCTCTGTGTGAGTTTGGGGTCTTCCCACTAAATCTAAATCAATGCGAGGCAAAACCCATGGCTTATGGATGTGCGAGCATCCCTGCACCCAGCACACTGCTCCCTCACCCAGCACACCACCCCCACAACCAGCACACTGTCCCCACAGCCAGCACACTGTCCCCTCACCCAGCACACTGCCCCCGCACCCAGCACACTGCCCCCGCACCCAGCACACTGCCCCCACAGCCAGCACACTGTTCCCTCACCCAGCACACTGCCCCCCCACCCAGCACACCGCCCCCGCAGCCAGCACACTGCCCCCCCACCCAGCACACTGCTCCCACAGCACAGGTCCCACCTGTCCCAGGCCATGGGCTGAGGCTGGCGGAGCAGCCATCCCTCCAGACCAGGGCCCCGCTGCGGACCGTAAAGCCCGGTGGGGTTTTCTCCTCGGAGGAGTGGACCTGCCTGTCAGAGGCCACGATCACAGCGCAGTTTTGTTTTGATTCTTTTTTCCGCAGGTACCATTCAGCTCTCCGATGGGAAGTGCAACTATTGAGGCTGGTTTATCAGTGTTCATGGGCATGAAATTGCAAAAAACGTCCAATTACTTTGCTGATTAAATTCTTAATGGTATCCCAAATAATAGCGTTATAAAAAATGAAGGCTATTTCTATATTTCTCCATAAAACTGTGTGTGTGTGTGTGTGTGTGTGTGTGTGAGTGTATGTGAGTGTGTGTGTGTGTGTGTGTGTGTGTGTGTGTGTGTGAAGCCTGGCGCCATGTTTCACTCTTGGTATAGAGCTCAATTTTTCTTATTGACTGATTAATTAAAATTTAAACACGCGTGCTGTGCATCTGCCCAGCCATGCAGTCAGCGGCGCAGAGGAAGATTGGGGGGGAAGGGGTGCTGCCTGAGCATCCAGGTGCAGCCGCAGGACTGCGGGGACCCGCCTCCTTCCTGGCCTGTCCAGACTCCCGGTTATCACATTTCCTCAGAGAGCGCCAAAAGGCACAGCTCTGCGTAAATGTTCAAGGCACGGGTGGAAGATGGCAAGAGACTTTCAGCCGGGATTCTCCGATGGCTAAACGTCTAGCCATTTAAAAATTTATTTGTCAGATATTTTTTGGCTGTTTGCAATACATTGCAAAGCTCCATAAGTAAATGGAAACTGAAGTGTTATCCTCCAAACCATCCATTATTTATCGCACGATGCATCTTTTAGATTCTTTCCCAGTGTCCACTGCTCTGTCTTTGGTGGGCACCTCAGTTTGGGTTTTCCTTCAGAGCACAGTGCACCACACCCAGCGATCAGCGATCTGGTTCCGGGGAAGCCCGCCCAGCCCCAGCCCAGAGCGGCGGGCCAGTCCTCCTGGTGCAGCTGAAGCATCAGAGTTCCCCTGGGCTCCTGGGGGCGGCAGTTCTTCCTTTCCCGTGGCTCTGAGTTTGTGTGACCACCTCCCAGAAGAATGGAGGCGTCACAGAGGAGCACGGTTGGCTCCTGGGTCCAGTTCTACCCACACTCCTGGTGCAAAGCCCCAAGACCGTGGCTGCTGGTGCCACAGGCATTTGGGCTTTCTGTCTTTTGAAACGGAAAGAGTCCTGATAATTATATAAACGACACCCCCTCCCCCGAAAATGTGTCCTACTCATGCCGAGTTCCCCTTGGGAGATTAAAATGTCAGACTAATGCCCACCATCCCTGTATCTGAAAACCACCCCGTGTTCTGGGTGAAGAATGACAGGAAGGAATCTTCCAGCCAGGGTTGGTTAGCATCCTTTCCACAGCTTTTCACAAACAGGAAACGGCTCTAAACTAGCATCATTGTTAAAAAAAAAACACACACACACAAAAAACAATGAGGGGGCAAGAATTAGGTTTCTCCAAACAGTTTTCCCCCTGGAGCAGCAGCTCAAGTGCCTGCCAGGAGCTTGTCATTGCTTATGTAACATGCTTAATTGTTGCAAAGTCATCCCTGTTTCACATCTAGCTCCTTGTGCCTCCCTCACCACACAGGGCCTTCCTGTGGGGATTCCAGGAAGGTGACAGTGGGCGGAGCCGGGGAAGTGCCATGTGGGTGCCCGGGCCTCAGACAGGCCCTCCCTGACCAGGTGCCCACCAAAGACAGAGCAGTGGACACTGGGAAAGAATCCACCAGACTTGCAGTGTGATGCGACTTGGATGGGATTAAACCTTGGGTGGGTGGTGGGGGCAGGACAGTGGTGAGACTTTAGTGGGGCCCTCAGCACTGTTGCCTGAGGGACCCTTCCCACCATAAGAATACCAGTATTATTAATTATTCTCAATATTCCTTCAGATGTTTCAACATGTAGATGTTTTCTACTTGAAGTAACAATAGATCTTTATGGGACCTACATTTTTCATTTTTTCCCCCTGATGTCCGGAAGAAAACATTTTCTTTGACCTTAAAAGTCCATCCCTCTCCGCCCCCCACCCCCTTTGATTGTAAAAGAAATTAAAACATTTTTACTGGCCCCAGACCTGGTAGGCCTAGTAGAGCCAGGGGCCTTGGGTGGGGGTGTCTGTGGAGTTCCTGTTTTGCTTTGTTTTGTTTCACACAAAAGAGAGCTTCCCTCTTTCCTCAGAGGCTTAATTTTAAATGGAGATCTTGGCTAACTGGTGACCTCGGGCCAGTTAAAGTCTCAGGGCCTGTTTCCTCCCATGTAAATTGGGCATAATAATAATTAATCCCTCCCGCAGAGGTTCTTGTGGGGATTAAATGATTCAATTCAAGTAATGCGCTTAGAAAGATCTGGCACCCGGAAATCACTTAATAAATACCAGCTGCTAACACGGCCACTCCTCTTCTGTGTCTAAGATTCCCCCATTCTCTGCCTTCTCGCTACCCATTGGTTTTCCCCTCCCTCTCTCTTTCTCCCTTTTAATTACCAAAGAATTATTCCTTATAACAAATCCAAACACTGCAGAAATGTTTAAAGTAGAAGCTCCATTTCACACACCTTTTTGTCATCCTGCTGTGCAGTGAAACCACTGTGTTCAGTTTTGGTGTGAACACACACACACACACACACACACACACACACACACACAGTTTGACTGCATGATAACTACATCCTATTAACTTGCTTCTGTTTCCCTTTACAGCGCTGTTTCCCAGTCCAGCCACCTCTGTGGAGAGACCAGCTTCCTGCCCCAGGTGGTGGTCTCTTTTGTTCTTTGGGGAGAAGGAGAAGGACAGGGAGCTTTCTGTTCAACAGGGTGCCCATGTTCAAGGCCATTGCTCCACTATTTTATCTCCGGTTCTTCTGTGCATGGACCACCCTTGCCAACTGCGACCCAGAAGAATTGGGGGAAATATTAGGAAGCCTGTGTTCCTGGCAAAACAGCTCCTGTGATTCCATTCGGACTCAGGTGTTTATTTCCTGTTTGGCGCTCAGGAGCCCTGCCAGTCCAGTGCCTCAGTTTATCTAACTTTCTCTAATGATGGCCGTTTAAAAGGTCTGCAGATTTCCTGGCCCCGCTGGAGCGCTGGCGATGTGGGTGGCCTGAGTCCCGCTCCGCCATGTAGACCATGGGAGCAGAGCTGGGGGTAAATCGTGTGCCTTTGATATGTGTCCTTATGTTTTCTAACTGTCCTTTCACAGCTCAGAGAAACTGATTTCGAGCCAAGCCAAATGGGCAGGTGGAGCAAGTGTGTCCTTGGGGAGTGATGCCCTGGGGAAGAAAAGGCAGGGCGTCTCTGAGGCCCAGAGACTCTCCTGGGTCAGCCACAAAGCAGCAAAGAGGCCCGAGATGTCACAGAGCCCTTCAGTGTCACCTACTGTGCTTGCTGAGATGAGGACTAACCAAACAAACAATGGGGGTAGCACAGATAGTGGGTAAGGGGGTGGGGGGAGGAGGCTCTAGAATTTGCCACCTTTTAGCTGTGTGACTGTTGGGAAGTTGGTTGACTGCTCTGAACTCATTGCTTGTCCATAAAGCAGGGATGACAGTGATACCAATGCTATGGGGTTGCTGAGATTCACAATCGCCCTGCAGGGTAGGGACTGCAAGCCTCACTCATGGACACAGATGGCTCAGCACCAGCTAAGCACTCACTAATGGTCGGTGTCATGACCAAGTGATCTGTGGGAGGACAACGTGGACCCAGAGAGACTTCTCCAAGTCCCAACACTTGGGGAACTCGCTATTTTGCCAGATCTCAGCTTCATCATCCACATATCATCATTAATAATTTCTACTTCAAAGAACCGAGCAAATAATTAAATGAGAAACATGGGCAAATGCCTGGCCCAGAGAAGGTGACAGTTGCTGTAAGTTCCCATCTTTTCCTTTCCCATATCCACTGAAGCGAGAGAAAGTTTGGAGCAAAAGGTGACACCAGACCGGGGAGCCCTCCCTCACTAGCACCACCGGTGAGCTGGTAGTAGGAAGGCCTCAGGCTGGTCTCCAACTTAAACATCCACTCACCTTCATCTTGGTTCAATGTTGCATTAAACAACAACAACAACAACAGCAACAACAACAACAACAACAACAACATCAAGTGTTTACATTTCCCAAAGAAATTGGTCTTGGGGATAATATGTCCACTGTTAATGAGTGGTAGAACCCTCACACCAAAGCGTATCTTTCAAAGTTTAGGACTATTTGCATCTGTGTTCCATTGACCTTTCTTTAAAAAACACACACACACATTTTTATTGATTTCAGAGAGGAAGGGAGAGAGAGAAAGTTAGAAACATCAATGAGAGAGAATCATTGATCAGCTGCCTCCTGTATGCCCCCTAGTGGGGATCGAGCCCATAGCCTGAGCATGTGCTAGGAATTGAACTCTGACCTTCTGGCTCATAGGCTGATGCTCAACCACTGAGTCATGCTAGCCAGGCTCATTGACGTATTTTGACTTGAGCATCCAGCAAAGAGTAAGAATATTAGAAGATCTACAGCTCACAAACTGGGGTCTGGAAAGATTTTCAGAGTTTAAGTTATAAAAGTGGGGTTTAGGGTGCTCATATCCAAATATGTGGCCTTGCGCAAAGTGGGGAGATAAAAATGGCCCTGTGAGTGAGAACCATGACGGGGCAAGGCGGGCAGCTATGAGCATCTTCCTTCTGTCCATGGCTCCTTGCCACCGAACTTCAGGACTTCGAAATATTTTTGACTTAAGAAGGGACCTGACACTCCCTCCTGATTTTTAACCACAGCACCGTAAGGCGATGGACCCCAAGGGACTGCTCTGCGAGTTCTCTGGTCTCATATGGACAGCCCGCTGCCTCCCAAGTCCGCTTTCATCCTTCCCACGGGCTTAGCTGGGGCAGCGAGCCGTCATGGCGAATTTCAAGCAGGGTGGGTGGAAGAGGAACACCGGTATGCTTATTAGGGCATCATTATCCCTCTGAACTGCATCATCTATATCCCTGGGAAGAGCCCATGCCAGGTCAGGAGCAACAGTTTGAGTCAATAATTTGTCAGGTTGGAGCAGGTGGCGAAGGGGTGGCGTAAGAAATTACCCGAAAGGCGCCACAAACTGAAATGGATGGAAGTGAAAGAGTAATAAGAAAGTGATCAGTGAATCCACAAACAAGTGCAGATCCATCAAACAGCAGCAGGTGGAGGGGAGCAAAATGGGCGAGATTCAAATTAGCGAGACCTGGACCTTGTCAAGGCAAGGTTACGAATTCACCCTGTCACCGCCATCCACCCCGGCTGGAGAAGTGCCCACGAGAAAATGAATCTTCTCAGCGCAGGGAGCTGGAATGGAGATTTCCTAGAGAGTATCAATTTGGATTATAAAAATCCCAAGGTCTCGCGCACTGACAGGGTGAAAGGTAGAAAAATGGACCGGGCTTCTTGCAACGGCACTACCTGCGGAGCGCTTGATACTCCTCAAATGTTTGCACGTTCACACAAACAGTCCAAAAAGGCCGGAGACAAAAGACCCAGCTGCAAAGCCTTGAAGAGATAAGTGTTTCATCCAAATACCCATGACCTTGGGGGTTCGTGGTTGAAATATTTTCCCTTCTCTATTGGTCCTAACTATTTGATAAAGTTCAGTCCTGCGTTTTAGGATCAGGGAAGCAAAAGCAAGGGCTGAGAAAAAGTAGGACGGTGGTGATGGTGATGATATAACAACAATGACTGTATTCCAAGCCGAGTCTGTGCGAGGGTCTGAACTGAATGCTTTTGACCTCATCCCTTTTAAGCCTCACCACAGTCAGATGTGGGATGGTTGCTGCCCGTATTTTTCACATGAGGAGACTAAGACTCTTAAGAATTTAAATGTCTTGACCAGGGTCATAGCTCATAAATTATGCCATCAGGATTGGTGCCCAGGACTCTCTGAACCCAAAGCTCACGCTGATCCACCCTGCCTTCCACCACTGGGACTTCATATTTTTGGAAGCAGATGAAGGCGCTGGGACGGAGTGGGCTGGGTATCCATTCACAGCCTCCCTCCCCCCGTCCATGTGTCTATCGTATAAAAATGTGGACAAGCATCCGGTCCAGATGAATACACGTGGGTCTCCTGCCTGGGAAAACCAGGAGATCAAGGTCTAACTCTACCGCACTGCAGTGTGGCCGCAGATTTATAAAATGATCAAGGTGCAGATCCTTGTACATATTAGAGGACCCAGGCTTCACATTGGGAACTCCTCTGGGCATTCCAAAGTGTTTCAAGTCACAACGACTTCGTCTACATGGAACATGGAAAGAATATGTACTTCCTGTACAATGTAAAGAACATCCGCCTGGAACTATTGTCTGTCTTCTGAGTTTTCATGAAGCATCGCCACAGGTTCCAAGTTGGAGAAAAACCTGGGCGAACCTGCATGTCTTATGAAGCTCAGGTACATGTCTGAAGCCCGAAGCCAGCCACCAATGCTCCTTGGATTTGTCTGAATTCTCATTTTTCTATGTTTTGGTTGACATAATGCTTAATTGCTCAGGTTTAACTATTTGCAAGACCCATAGGCAAATCCAGAATATAATCTATCATGTGCTACTTTTGTGACTCTCAGCAAGTTACTTAACCTGATAGCTAGCCTTCAATTTCTCTTCTGTAAAGAAGTGATAATATGAATAAAGGCAAAGTTTTATTTGGAGGATTATATGAAAGAATCCTCAGAAGGGCCTCAGACAGTGGGGCCTAGTCAGTGCCCAGGAAAGAGTAGCTGTGATTGCAATGTATGTCTGCCGTGGAGAGGGACTAGATGCCTTAAGCCATGATCCCCGGTAGATACAGACATGGAGTGTGTGTGTGTGTGTGTGTGTGTGTGTGTGTGTATATATATATATATATATATATATATATATATATATATAATTTTTTTAAATTTCCAATTGCCACATAAAAAATAAAAAAGAAATGGGTAAGATTAATTTTAATGATATATTTTATTACACCTAATATATCCAAAATATTGTCATATCATCATGTAATCAATATAAAAATCAATGAGCTATTTTGCATTCTGTGTTTTTGGATGAAGCCTTTATTGGATATATTTTATGCTCCTAGGGCACCTCATTTTGGACCAGCCGTGTTTTACGTGCTCAATAGCCACGTGTGGCCCAGAGGATTAGATTACATTCCCAAGGCAAAGTGAATAACCTCAATTCACCCTCTGGGTGGGTTAGGTTCGGGCAGGGCAGTTAAGACAAATAAATTATCAAGATTAATAGATTAGGCGATTTCACATAAAAATTCTGTTTTCTAGTTTCTCTTGTCAAAACCCAAATCTGGCAGCAGGACCATATGCTACCTGGTACCTTTCTCTGGAGCTGAGTTGCAGCTGTCTTCATGGGTGGGGATGTGGGGATGCTGGAATATTTGTCCATGTCTATTCCACTTCCTAGCATTTCACATGCTGCCCACTTCGTTAATATATCACACCTGTCTGGCCCCTGCCACTCTGTAAGTTTGAGACTTCTGTCCCCAAACCCATGGCCACCCCACCCACCCCACCTAAAGTAGAGACTAAACTTTTCTTCTGCTCAGTCCAGATCCCTGCCTGGCACCTATAAACTTCATCCTCTCTTGGTGAACCAAAAGGCGAGGTGTGCCCACGAATCCATCCAAGGGAGCAGTTGAAGTTATGTAAGGACAGTTACAGCTCAGTACATGACAATGATTCATATCGGAAAGGATGGAAAAGACCAAACAGCTTATATTGTGTCCCTTGATCTGCTTATGTATGATTCATCCGTAATGACTTGTACACGGCCAGCGCAGCCAAGGGAAAAGGCAGAGTGAATAGAGAGGGAGTGGCTGATTGCTCTCTGGACATGAAAAACCGCCCCCTACTCCCTCCCTCCCCAAGTCCAGAAATGTTAGAAGCCATGTCACACATCAAAATTCAAAGCCTAAAACCATCAAGAAAGTAGTTAAGTCTTGCTAGCTGAAGTTGACTCACAGACCCTGAGGCGCCTAGAATTGAGGCAATATGGTAAAGAATTTAAGAGCAAAGGTTTAGAATCTAGCAGTCCTGCAATGTGTCCCCTGCCTACACTATGGGGATTTGGGTGGATTGCTTAATCTTACTCAGTCTTAGTTGTTGTTTTTTTTTGTTTGTTTTTTTTTTAAATCTAAAAATAGGTTTAATATTAGCTTCTCTTTCTCCAGGTTGCTGGGAAGATGGAGATAATACGTACATAGCAAGCCCAGTGCCTAATACATAGTAGGTGCTCGATAAATGTCAGCAGGAAACCAAGATGACAGCATAGGTAAATACCTAAACTGCTGCCTCACACAACAATTACAAAACTACAACTAAACGACAAAAGAGACATCATCCAGAACCACAGAAAGGCTGGCTGAGTGGAAATTCTATAACTAGAAGGAAAGAGAAAAACACACTGAGACTCACAGGAGCTGTGGAAGGCAGAGGTACGGAGGCATGCATGCAGAGAGGGCTGGCAACTGAGTACACGACTGGCTTTCTCAATCAGAAGGGAGATAAAATTTCCCGACATCTCTGAACTCCAGTTCTCTGTGAGACTCTGAGGACCCAGACTCATTTAAGGAGAAACTGGACTGTCTGGCAGCTGGTGAAACTCTCAGAGGTGCTTGCAGCAATTACCGAGGGGACACTGAGACCCTGGGGCCTCTTAGAGCATGGCTGATGGGAAGCCGTTGTTGCATGCTCCACCCTGAGACTCTGCCCTGAGATTCTGCCCCACCCAAGCTGAGTGCAGAGGCTTTTGCAAGTCTCATAAGGATGTTTCCAGCACAGAAATTCTCCCAGCATAGACACAGCTGATACAACCAATTGGCCTGGAGATGAATTCCTCCCAGTGATACCAACAACTATCAAGGCTTAACTACAACAAGATTGTGCACACAGCCCACAAGGGGCTGCACCAAGAGTGTCCACCTCAGGTAATTGGGGAGGCTGAACCACTGGGTCCTATAGGACACCTGGCACACAAAACCACTCTATCAACTCAGGGGAGCTGACAAAATGCAGAGACAAAGAAACAGGTCACAAATGAAAGAATTGGCGGAAAGCAAACTACTGGGTAGAGTTCAAAACCACTGTTTAAGCTTTTTCAAGAATTTTCTAGAAATGGCCAATAAATTTAGTGAGACCCTTGAGGATATGAAAAATGACAAACTAGAAATTAAGAATACACTGATTGAAATAAAAAAATAATATACAGAGATCCAACAGTAGACTAAAGGATTGTAAGAATTAAGTCAAAGGTTTGAAATACAAAGAAGCAAAAACCATCCAACTGGAAAAGCAAAAAGCAAAAAGAATCCAAAAATATGAAGATAGTGTAAGGAGCCTTTGGGACAACTTCAAGATCACCAACATCCGAATTATGACGGTGCCAGAAGAAGAGAGAGAGCAAGACACTGAAAACCTATTTGAAGAAATAATGACTGAAAACTTCCTCCCATAGTGAAAGAAATAGAAGTACAAGTGCAGGAAGCACACAGAACCCCAAACAAAAAGAATCCAAAGAGGACCACACCAAGATACATCATAATTAAAATGCCAAGAACAAAAGACAAAGAGAGAATATTAAAAGCAGCAAGAGAAAAACGGTTACAAGGGAGCAATCATATGATTGTCAGTTGATTTCTCAACAGAAACTATGCAGGCCAGATGGGAGTGGCAAGAAATATTCAAAGTGATGAATAGCAGGAATCTACAACCGATTACTCTACCCAGTTTTCAAGATTACTGTACCCCTATTACTTCACCTTGCGGGGAAGTTTTCAGTCATTATTTCTTCAAATAGGTTTTCAGTATCTTGCTCTCTCTCTTCTTCTGGCACCGTCATAATTCGGATGTTGGTGATCTTGAAGTTGTCCCAAAGGCTCCTTACACTATCTTCATATTTTTGGATTCTTTTTGCTTTTTATCTGACCTTCAATTCTGAATGATAGCTTTGCTGGGTAGATAAGAAAATCTAAAGGAGTTCATCACAGCTAAACCTTTATTATATGAAATGCTGAAAGGCATTATTTAAGAAGAGGAAGAACAAGACAAAGGTAAAGATAAAAATTATGAACAACAAATACATATCTACCAACAAGTGAATCTAAAAATCAAGTGAATAAAAAAATCTGATGAACAGAATAAACTGGCAAATGTAATAGAATCAGGGGCATAGAAAGGGAGTGGACTGACAATTCTCTTTGGTGGGGGGGGAAGAGGGATGGGGGGTGCAGGAAGAGAGAGACTGGACAAAAATTGTACACCTATGGATGAGGACAGTGGCGGGGATGGTGGTAAGGGCAGAGGTTGGGGTAGGAACCGGGTGGAGAAGAGCTATGGGGGGGAAAAAAGAGGAGCAATTGTAATAATCTGAACAATAAAAATTTATTAAGAAATAAATAAATGTCAGCAATGATTAAGGAAGCATATAAAATTATTTATTACCAACGAGTATATACATAGCTACACCACCAGGGAACCAGAGACCAACCTGCAAGGTCTTTGTGTTCCAATTTATTTGTTTTGTGCAAAGATTAGAGGAGAAACTGATATGCCAGCTAAGTTCCTCTGCCATAATGGTGAGACAAAGGTGCAGCGAGACTATAGTCATGAAATCAAAGCCAGTAGGTATTCACTGAGGTCTTACAATCACCAGGGGGAGGGTGTGTGGATGAAAGGAACAACAGACACAGCCCTTGTCGTTGAGCAGTAAATAAGGTAGTTGGGGAGAAGCTTAAGTACACTCGTAACAACTGTAGGCTGTCACCATTGTCTGCTCCACACTGTCCACATGAGCAGCACATACCTACATGCAATCTCTCTTGTTACTGGCAGTGCCCAGCACAGGGAGGAGAGGCAGGGCTGCCTTCAGAAGAGCCAGCCTCCAATCACTTCTAGCCATCTCTCCTCAAATCCCATGGTTTTCAACACAGGACATTTGGCAATGCCTGGAGATATTTTCATTTTCTTTTTCTGTTTGTATTGATTTCAGAGAAAAAGGGAGAGGGAGAGAGACATGGAAAATCAGTGAGAGAGAATCACTGATCAGCTGCCTCCAGCATGCCCCCTGCTGCCGATTGAGTCCATTACCTGGGCATATGCCCTGACTGGGAATTGAACCGTGACCTCCTGGTTCATAGGTTGATGTTCAACCACCGAGCCATGTCGGTCTGGCTGGAATCATTTTTAATGGTCATAACTTGGAGGGGGGAGGGCATCCAGGGGGTCAAAGTGACGAAACATTTTACAATACACAGCATAGTCCTCTGCAACAAGACCCAAAATATCTGGCCCCAAATGTCAACAATGCTGAGGCTGAGCAACCACAGAGCCCTCCCTCACATGGATGCCTGCAGCAGCTCCTGCCAGGGTACTCTTGGCCACCCTCCCCCAATGGGAAGCAGGATAATGGCCCAGAACCTTTGACTATGCTACCTTAAATTACAAAGGGATTTTGCTGGTATAATTAGATTAACGATTCTGAGGTGGGGAGAGTATCCTGGATTATCTAGCTGGGCCCAAGGGGTAAGCCTCAAAGGGGCCTGATAAGAGAGAGGCAGAAGGGTGAGATTCAGAGAAGGAGATGTGACAGGAAGCAGAGGTCTGAGTGAGGCCTGAAGATGGGGGAAGGGGCCGTGAGCCCAGGAATGTGGGCAGCCTTTAGAGGCTGGAAAACAAGGAAACAGATTCTCTCCCAGAGCTTTTAAAAGGAATGCAGCCCTGCCAATACCTTGGTTTCAGCCCAGTGAAACTGATTTTGAACTTCTGGGCCCCAGAACTGTGACCTAACACATGTACGTTGTTTTAAGCCGCGGAACTTGTAGTACGTACTTGGCCCCAGCAGCTATAGGAAATGGATAGAGGGCTCTGCAGTGCATCCAGCACAGCAGTGTGTGAACCATGGGAAACTGGCAGGTGAGGCTACTCCTCTGCTCAAAACCACCAGTGGTTTTCCATTGTTCTCAGAAAGAAAAAAAAAGTCGCTTAACCAGCTCCACAGCCCTCTATGATCTGACTCTTGCCATTTCTTTCCATTCTTTTCTTCAAAGCCTTTTTTGAAATGGAGAATTTCAAACACATCCGAAAGTGGACACAACTGAGCACTCTATCTCCATGCACCATCAGCCAGTTTGATATTTAGCAACTCATGGACAGTCTTGTTTCCACTTAACCTCCAACCATCGCCCCGCCCATATTATTTTGATACAAATCCCAGACTTTATACCATTTCATGCATAAACATTTTGCTACATATCTCTAAAAGACCTTGCCTTATTTGAAACACAGGAGTTTTTCATATCCAAAAAATTATAATAATAATTACCCCTTAATATCATCAGTTACTCAAAGTTCAAATTACCAACTGTCTCACAAATTTGACTCAGTTTCCTCCCTCTCCTTCTTGTTTTCTGCACTAGATCACATTGGCTTCCTGGTGCTTCTGGGCCTTTCTGATGAAGTTTCCCCTCAGGGCCTTTGTACGACTGCTATTCATACAGCCTGGTAAGCCCACCTCCAGGTTAGTCGCATGGCTTTCATTCCCACAGGCTGCTGCCCAAGCATCACAGGGACTGCAGGGAAGAGAGGCAAGATGGTAGACTCTCCTGGAGACCAGGTGTGTTCTCCATCCCCTTTCATCTTCTCATGGTAAGAAGCTCTGTCGTTGTGTCTATCACAGCTTCTGACAATTGTCACATGATCCCTAGTAAAGTATTTGGTGTTCAATAAAATGTTCTTGCTGATTGATGGATCAATTCTTCTCAGGGTGAAGCTCTAAACTCCCTTAGTCTGGTAAATTACTTCATGTGCAAGACTTGCTTTCTCTTCTAGGGACGAATAGCTGCAATTTACTGCATGTGTGTTATGGCTGGCACTGTGTTGAGTGATGTATACACATCTCATCCTCATAAACGACATGGGTGTTATTGCTCATCCCCATTTCATGGATTAGGAAGCTGAGGTGGTGAGCAGAATTCTAAGATGGACCATGAGATTCCGGGGCCCTGATGTATACTATGTACACCTGGTCCCATCTGGGCTACATCAAACCGTAACCTGGTACTGCTGGGAAGGAATTTAAGATGTTCTTAAGAGCCAAACCAGATGACTTTAAAACAGGAAGATTATCCAGGATGCTTGACCTAACACATGAGCCCCTTAACTCTAGAGGTGAGAGACAGGGAAGTCAGGAACCTGGTGTGTGGAGGATGCAATGCAAGAGTCCCATGGTGTCTGCCTTTGAAAGTGGCAAGGGCAGCTGTGAAGATGTCTACACTGAATACACAATATTTGTGCACCTTGACTTTAGTTCTGTGTCCCCTTATAATATGTATAATTCTACAAACTAATATTTAATGAACAATAGCTTGTGCCAGGCTCTGTAATAATACTTTTGCATAGAATCTTTCATTTAAGCCACTTGCCTGGCAGAACTACACCATCAGTTGGGTGTTGGGCTTGTCTAAAACACACACTGGTAAGAGTCAGGGTGGGATTTGGACAGAGCTGGGAACTCTGTGCTCTGGCCCTGGCAGCTTATGATTCCTTGGGAGTGTGGCAGGTGGAGGCATTAGGATTAAGACAGAGATGGCTTCTATGATCCTCACCTTTTGGTATCATTAAATGGGCCAAAGTATTAGATATATTTCAAAATCAGCCAACAATATGTCTGAGTTCAAGCTTTGAGACCATTAAGAAAATGATATGGCATTGACTGCCAAAGCCAGACCAGGATTAGGATAAGCTAGTCCCAGCCCGGCCCCTAACAATTGAACCCAGGGCAAGTCTTAGAGATCCTCTGAGCTTAGTTATCTCAAATGTAAAATGCGGGATTTGGGCTGGAAAATGTCCAACACACTTTCCATTTCTAAATAGTAAAAATAACATACAGGTGACTCTTTATCGTTTACTTTAAGCAAAATCTCCCATTTTTCCTTGGCTCAGGAATAAGACTGTCTGGAGTTAACTCATAGTTCCTTCACTTACCAACTATGTGACCTTGGACAGGTCTTTTCCCCCCTCTGAGCCTCAATTTCCCTGTCTGCAAAGTGGGAACAATACCTGCTTCCTAGATGATTCTGAAGACCCAGTGTGACAGTGTGCATCCAACACTGGAGGAGCCTCTGGTGCACAGGAGGTCCTCAGTCCATGTGTCTCTCAGTCCATCTTGCCTCCCACCCTCATGTCAGGAAACAAAGGCAAACACTCGGTCCTCACACAGGAAGAAAATCATGTAAGGAACTGAACGATTGCTCACTCTTAACTGGGTTACCTGCCTGGAATGACAGGCTTCCCAGGAGGCCAAGCCCTGAAGTTACAGGTAACACTTGGTGCAAGTTGTCTGAAAAGGTGTTGGCTATCACCACACTCTCAGGAGGGGGTGTGGGGGCCATCACTGCCGTTCATCAAAGCTAGAGAACTTCTATTTTTGTCTTATGTGAACAATCATGTCTTTGGACATCGCTCTGAGGAGGCAGAATTAGATTCTGGAAAAATGGGTAATTTCTGCAGAACCATGGAATGGATGATTCTTGGCCAAAAAGGAACTTTGTTGCCTGTCAGGTCACTACCAGCTAGAGTGTGCTTTCCTACTTCAAAGCAGATGGGCAGGGTTCTGTCCCAACCCAGGTATACTAGTTGCTTTTCCTTTGAGCCCAAACAATCACACACCACCACCACCACCACCACCACCACCACCCCACCCCCCAGTTGCTGAGAAAGTCATGCCTGCTCATAGGAAAGGCTGATCAAGGTCAGAATTCATGGAATGAAAGATGGCTGTCCGCTAGGACTAGGCATGCCTGCAACATCGTTTTGCTGAAACAGGACACCAGGTTCCTCCACTTGAACTTGGTAACATTTAAATATCAAAAGCTTTGTTTTCTAACGAAGAATGTATTGAAGAAGGAGAAATCAATTATGTGCTTGATGGTGACGGAAGGTTGGGGAAATCAGGGCCACTTTCCATGGTGTGAATATCGTGAGTAAAATCACTGCAGGAGTAAAATTAAACCTTCGGGAGGATTTGTCTTCCATTCAGTTCAACAGCTAAACAGACACGGAAGTCGTTCATGTCACCCCCAGGAAACCCCAAAAGTTACCACCCCCAAGAAAATGTAGTTTAAAAGTCTTTTCTTGTTGCACCCAGCTCCCTTAGGAATGCTAAACCCCAAATTGTAGGTTGAGCATCAAAATTTAAAAAAAAACTTAAAGATCATAACTCCATCGCCATACCATATGTTATTAATGTCTGTCAACACTGTTTAGCCAGCAATTGCTGACAGTTCCATATTTGCTATCTAAATACAGCGTAAATAAAGCAGTAATGAACCACTCTGATAAACCTTCGCACTGATTGGAAATACGATGGAGTAAACAAACTCTGCTCAGAGTATATACAACTGTTTAATGTCAAAGACAAAGTCACACTGTTATTTGACAAAACAGAAATGAAAAAGAGAAGGGTCGAGGAGAGGAAAAATAACCAATCCAGAGAGAGGAAGCAGTACGAAGGGGTGTCACTTCTATACAGAACTGTCTGCGTGGAAAGAGGGCCCCGGGAAGCAGGGCCGGGAGAGTAGTGGCAGAACGGCCTATGCCTGGTGTACCCACAGTGGGCTGCTGGGTATGAACTGGGACAAGGCGTTTAAATTGGCCACTATTGCAGATCTGGCAAATATGGATCATCAAATGCAGGCCTGCAAAGATCTGTGCCGTTCCGAGTTGACTAGATTAGAACCGCCTGGAGTTGAACCGGAAAACGCTGACCCACATGTTGTCTGAATGGTATTCCTTTTTTGTCTGTCTGTTTTTAATTCGCCATCCGGTATGCTTCAAACCAGACATCCAGGCATCATACCAATGGGCTGGGTTCAGGCAGAGATAGACGGACTATTTTTAATTTAATCGCACCCTCTTTTTTCTTTCTAGAGTCTTGCCTACGATGCAGGGCTCCTTCAGGTAAGAGGTCTTGGGTAAATGACCATAATGGGCCTCGCAGCTTTACAGCGAGGAGTCCTACGGGGACTCAGAGCTACACTAGGGGGCGTATTCTAATTGGTCAGAAGCACATTCTAGCAGCCGGTTGGTTTTGATGCCTCTGGAATGCTGTCCCTGGGCCTGCATGAGATCTGCAGAGATGCACAATGATGCCGGGGACGGGCCATGTGGAGACAGACTCCCCACCGCCCTTCTCCGAGAGGGAAGCGATTCCTATAGTTGTCTATTAATCCCATGAGCTGAACGGCTCTCCTCCTCATTGTCAGGGCCTCGGACAGCCTTTTGATCGGAGGCATCAGGAAATCATGCAGCATAAACAGAAGATGCTTAGTGACAGAATGCAAAGGCAGCAGCCAACTCCCCGACGGCAGAAGCCCTTTCTGTAGCCTGAGCAAGTGGAGGACGAGATTGGCTTTCTCGGTGCCTCTCCGGCAGGTCATCGCACGGCTCTCAGCACAAAAAGATAGAATACATCATTCTGAGCGGGCACATCCATCTGCGGCCTCCCCGTGTCTAAGTCACCTGTAGTTAGGCCTGCAGACACTGTGTGTACCGTATAAATCTGCTCTCTGAGCAGGGGGGTGGGCGGGGGAGAGGCTTTCTCGGTGAAATACTAGTTCGGCAACAGTTTACCTGCCTTCCAAGGCTGTTAGGAGGATTAATAGCTTCTGGGTCATTTAAAGTTTGAAAAGATCCTTGTGCTCTTTCCAAGAAAGATAAAATAAGAAGACTGGCCGATTTGTGGGCTGGGGTGTGAGAAGAGCAGGTAGCCGGGGGCTCTTTACATAAGCATTGCTCTAGGACATGGAGGTGCATTAACCCTCAAATGAAATGAGCCCATGTTTTTGCAAAAATGAAGACGATGGGCACGTTTAGCATCCGTGTTTGGAAACTGGCAGGAAAACTGTGTAAATTTCCAGAACATTCTTTGTAACCTGGGCCCCTCAAACTCCTTCAGAGGAAGGGTTTGTCTTCAAAGGGAGAAGGGTAGTGGCGTTTGGGTAACAAACACACCTATTTTACAGCCTTTCATTTATTTACTTGGGCATCTTCCGCCAATATATCTGCTGTCTTCATCAGCTCACCCAGGCAAAACAGAGCTGTGCATAGCTCAGGCGTAACCTTGCTTCCAACCGGCTGTGGGCTCTGAACAAATAGACCCAAGCATGCATTTTTCATTGATGATCCTCGACCACGTTTGGTAGAATGGCACCCTGTTTGTTCACTGCCAGTGGTTAGGATGTGGCCTCCATCTTGTCTCAAAGGCTTGAGGTCAGGAGACTGAGTTTGGCCATTGCCTGGAACCAGCCAGAAGGGGAGATTCAAGGCTACAAAATGTCCTGCTCCTCTGCCTGCAAGTTCCAGTCAACCTCTCCCCTTGCCACCACTCTGCACCTTTTGGGCATGAGAGAGGGACAGAGACCTTGAAAGCGAGGCAGATGTGGAAAAAAGAGCAGCAGGAGGAGCGGACTGTGAGTTTACAAAGCCTGAAATAGCAGCTGCCAGTGGGTCTCTGCCAGTGGCGATCAGAACCAGCCTGTGATGGATTCCGAAGGGAACCAGGCCTTAGCATCCACAATGGGACCTCTCAGAACAGAATAGGGCGAGTTGAGGGATCTGTGTGAGTTTCTCATCCCTCATGGCCCAGGCAGGCCTCCTCAACTGCCACCTTACAAAGTTTCCTTCTTGGTGAGCGACCCTGAAATACCCCCTGAAAGGGTTAAGGGGAATGAGTGACAACCCTTCGGCATGATTTACAACGTGGAGCCCTGTAGTGAAACCAGGACTTGATGGATGATGCTGAAAGTCGGAGACTAACCATAAATCATGTCTTTGAATCACTGACAAAGATAAAGGAGAGAAAGAAAAAGCAGTGGCATTGACATTCACTCTCCCAATAATGTACATTGACTAGTTACAATGCGGAGCCTTAATTAAAAAAAGCCAACTCGAGGTATCCACCTCGGTGGGGAGAACCCAGCACCAGGGAGGCTGCTTTTGGAGATTACAAATCAGGGTTTGGGCCTCTTTCACCAAAGGTCACTCTCCCCTGGCAGAAGGCACTCAAGGTGAACAATATCAAGGCCCCAACAAAACAAACATACTGAAAAATCAAAACAAAACAAAGGAGCTTCAGGCAGCTGGTGAAGAACAGTGCTCATGGAAGGCCATCGGAAATGGCCAACATCAAGAGGGGCCCAGCTGAAGAGAATGCACGAGACTGTGTGGTCATCAGGAAAACAGGTGATCAGATACACAAATCATCAGACACAAATAGGTCAAACAATGTGACTTGAGTTCTGAAGTCACTCTGAGTGGGAGGGCCAGGAAGTGCTGGCTGGTGCACCTGCATTGTCTTTCACCTGGGACACCCTGAGAAACCGTTGGCCCCTTCCTCAGGTTCAGGGAGGAAGGCAGACACTCTCTTACTCTCAACTTAGGATGGGCTTTCCCTTTGTTCAAGTACAAGGCAGCTTTCCTGCCATGGATGGTGGACGCAATCGGGGACCTGTTTCCCAGATCCTTCAATAAGTATCTACGGTTCCCCTGCGAAGCTCCAGACTCTACGTGTGCACAAGCACTGGGAAAGAAGGGGTGGGTGCCCATGTCCACTCATTCTGTTCAAGCAATACTCAGCATTCACTGTGGTGTAGGTGCATTGTTGGTTAGATTTGGGGAACATGGTGATGAATGAGACAGAGCTGGTCCTAGTCCTCCATTACATTATTGTGTCACAGGGAGACAAATAAACAAGAGAGAGAACAAAGACGATGTTATAAAAGGGATGCACTGAGGGGCAGAGAAAGTCCCTAAATGCTGATGCCAGGGCCATTGCCTGAGTGTGAGGTCTTAAGGATGCCTGCTGCTGTTTCAACAGGGCTGTGAATGGGGGTGAGGCTCTCACAGTTATAGGCCCAGCAGAAGGGTTGAAACAAAAACCTTTTGCCCCAAGGAGGAAAGTTCTTCATAATTCTCTACAGACAGTGCATGCAGGCCAGTGCCTGGTTTGAGGCCTCTGCACAATCTTATGAATAAGTAGAGTGTGTGAAAAGACCACCTGTCCTCCCTGCCAGATGGCTCAGTGGCTCTGTCTGTAGTTTAAGATTCTAGAAGATTTCTACTTTTAAATTTATTATTATTACATTTTTAAAAAATATATATTTTTATTGATTTTAGAGAGGAAGGGAGAGAGATATATATACATCAGTGAGAGAGAAACATTGATCAGCTGCTTCTTGCATGACCCCTGCTGGGGAACAAGCCCACAACCCCAGCACGTGCCCTGGCCAGAATCGAACCATGACCTCCGGATTCAAGGGTCAATGCTCAACCACAGAGCCACACCAGCTGGGCAGAAGAGTCCTACTTGGAACTCAGTGACATCTTAGCCCCTGTGGCTTAGACCCAGTCTCAACCTGAGGAGTCTTTATTCTGTCTCTGAGGGGAAAAAATTCTTCTTGGTAAGATCCATTCAAAATAACAGAAAGATTGGGAAACCCCAGGCCATGAAAATCAGAAGCAGGGGTTCGATTGCGAGAGAAGGACCCAGGCTTTCTTCAGACCCAAGCTTTGCCAATGACTTGCTGGTGCCTGGGAACAGACCACTTCAATTCCTGCGCTTTCATTTTCTAATTTCTTGTCAGGATGCCCAGAAGTGACCACCACTGTGTAAATTTCCAGAACATTCTTTGTGCATGTATATGAATATGTATATGTATATATATATGTATACGTGTGGTCTTTACAGTCTGCATGGCCCCTTTTCTGGATGGCCAACTTATAGATCAGGTTGTCTTAGTTTTTCAGTCAGCAACTCGTCCTTGTTTTTGTGTTGACCTTAACATTGGAAAAACCTCATTTATTTCTCAGCTCTGAAACACCCACCGGGAATTCGCCTCCTAACCCCATTCTTCCTTTCCTCTTCAATCTGCTCTGTGCCAGGCCTCATGCTAGAGACCGACAATCTGATACACAGAAGAAGGTCCCGGTCCGGGAGCCCTCTTGTCTGACATGCACAAATAACGTTTCCTAAGCAAAAAGGGTAAGAGCAACATTGATCCCGAAACGGTGCATGATGCTGTTCTGACATTTGCATCTTGCTGATGTCTATGTAGCAGGGACAGTGAAAAGCAACCTCTTGTCACTTATGAGCTGTGTGACTTTGCAAGTTGATTAACGATTGAGAGTTTTAGTTTACCCCTTTGTAACTAGGCTAATACTATTACCTACTGGTAGGGTTGTTTTGCATGTTTTGCAAGTCCTTTGAACGCTGGCTAATCTATAGAAAGGCCTCATAAAATCATTGCTGCTATTGTGATACTTTTATTTTATTTTTCTAATCTTGTCAAAATTGGACTAACTAGATGGGAACCAAGCCCCTCCCCTAAAATGAGAGAGAGAGAAAGAAATGAAGGCTAGAGGGGAGGCTCATCAGGACAGAAACGATTGGCTGTGTAGGGTGCCTGCTGGCGTGTGCGTACATTTCTCGTTACCCCGTGTCATCTCCTTGCATCAGTGTCAGACTTCCTTTCAGTGCTTCCTGCTCAGAACCTGACAGGCCCCGCGTTCCATCAGTGGGAAGCAACAGGTGATAGGACAAACGGAAAAGGAGTGCAGTGATGAAGATGTGAAGTCCAAGTCGGAGAAGGTCCCATTTGTGGGCATTCATGGGAAAAAGATAGAAACACACATTGCTTAATGGAGGCTGACCCTGAACATTCTTAAAACCCTGTCTTCAATGTATGTTACATTGTGAGAGATAATGATTAGCTACATATATATATATATATATATATATAGATAGATAGATAGATAGATAGATATATAATATATCACATATAATTTATAACTGCAAGTGTGTGTGTGTGTGTGTGTGTGTGTGTGTGTAAAATACATAACAGTCCCATAATGACCAACAGCTATGCAAGGACATTTTAGGATGCTGCTAGCAATGTAGCTAACCTTATGCGCTCCCTGGACTCTCAGGAACCTTAACCATTTCCCTCGGCATTGATCAGTAAAGGAAATAGTAATAGTTAACCACTCATGGTTCGTCACGTTAATTTGAAGAAGAAAACATACCCAGAACTCCATCAACAAAAACATCCCAGCATTTTGTCCTTGGCAGTTTAGTAGAATCTCTCCTCTCCTGGGGTGATGCACCTTTTGTCTCCTAGATGCAGAAGAGCTGATGGGGTGGGGGGAGAGGGGGACTCATCACTGGAAAAATTGTGGGTCTGGAATGCAGCGTTCAGGTAGTTTGCAGCTTTTATGTTGGTTTTGAACTTCACATACATTAAAACTGCATCATCTATCAATCTTACAGTTACATGTCACTTATGAAAATCTACTGAGTATTGTTTTCATCTTGCCTTACAACAAGCTGCGAAGCCTCATGAATACTGAATAGTGCTGGAAATTACAGCACATCTTTTATTTTTAAAGGTCTCGACAGTTTGGAATGGCAGGATTTCTTTGCTGAAAGCAGCACCTCCGCACGATTGGGGCTTTCGTCTCCATTTTCCATTCTGCCCAGGAGCGAGGGCAACACCGCCTGGCCTGGCGTCCTTAGTACAGAACAGTGGTCCTGGGGCTGCCCTGCTGGTGGAAGCCATTCCAAGGGGGTTGTGTGGTTCAGGTGGGGGATTATTATTCAGAAATCAGCTCACAAGGAAACCACTGGCTGGGCAACCTACTGAACCATTTCACCATCCTCTGGGCACTTTATCCTCACCCTTAATTTAATGTAATGAAAGAAAAAGAGAGTGAAAGAGACACCTATACAGAAAAACATACACAAATGCGATAGAGATAGAAATAGAGATAGAGATAGAGATAGAGATAGAGATACAGATACAGATAGAGATACAGATACAGATATAGATACAGATACAGAAACAGATAGATAGGGAGAAAGAGAGAGAGAGCATTTAAAAAATTAATGCAGTGATATGTATATTGCATTGTACTGGCTCTTCAAAGTTTCCTTTCTATAATTCATTTATTCTACAAGTATTTCCTGAGCAGTTACTCTATGCTGCTTAAAGAGAGAGGTAGCATCTATTCTCATGTGGAACTTACATTCTCAATGTGTGAGATGGTGATAATGGTGATGGTGACGATGGTGATAGTGATGATTATGATAGTGATGATGACAATAGTAATCACCATTCTTAATGATGTGCTTACTATATGCCAGATGTAGTTCCACTTTACAGATATTTGTACTATATTAAAAAAAATTAAATAATATATTTCATTCTCATAGCACCTTTTTGAAGCTATTATTATTATTCCAAATTTTTCCATTTTACAGATGAGGAAACTGAGGTGTGGAGAGGAGCTATGACCTGCCCTCAGTCACAATGAGGAAGGAGCAGACTTGGATTTGACTTTACATTGCTTGGCTCATGAATTTGCCCATTTTTTTTTATTACTGTACCGGTGGGTGCTATAAATAGGCAAATAAAGAAATAAATGAGGCAAATTGGGATATTGACAACCTGATATGCAGACAATATGTGAAGTAGAGATGGCTGGAATTGGAGTCATGTTGCTGTAGCTCAGGTATCAGGTGGGGCAGCTCTGGTGAGGTGACATCTGAGTGAGACTCGAGGAATGAGAAGGAGCAAGTGAGATTTGAGGAATGAGGAGGAGCAAAATCAGGTGGATGGGACTTTCAGGGGAAATTACAGTGCCCAGGCCCCAAGGAAATGAGCTTAGAGGGATCTCTGAGGAAGAGAGAAATAAACCCAAAGGAGCTGAAGAGAAATGACTGTGAGAGGAGTCATCCCCAAGACCAGAAGAGACTGGGTCACCGAGGGTCACAAGGGTTCAGAAAGGTCGCCTCATCGGCGTATTTGCTGAGAAGGGGACATGTGATGTAGTTCTTTTAAAAAAACACACATATATTTTATTGAGTTTTTTACAGAAAGGAAGGGAGAGGGATAGAGAGTTAGAAACATCGATGAGAAACATTAATCAACTGCTTCCTGCACACCCCCTACTGAGGATGTGTACACAGCCAAGGTACATGACCTTGACCGGAATTGAACCTGGGACCTTTGAGTCCTCAGGCAAACACTATATCCAATGAGCCAAACCAGCTAGGGTTGTGATGCAATTCTTATTATACCATTGTCTTTAAAGTGCAAAACAAACCTAGAACTTTAGGATATGAAGGAAATCCTGTCTAATAAAGAAGAAATATGCTAATTGACTGTCACACCTTCAAAAAGATGGAGGTGCCCACAGCTAATAAGGAGGGGATATGCTAGTTGACTGCCATGCCTTCAAAGTTGGTGGCACCACAGCAACAAGATGGCAGTGCCCAGTTCCCTCAGCCCTGTTGGGATAGCAGCTGTGTGCCTGCCTCCAGAGTCCCCCAGTCCTCTCAGCCCTCCAGCCACCCAGGGCCAGCTTGAAGAGCAGGCAAGCCTCAGATGTTGGCTGTCCAGCTGCCCAGGGCCAGCCTGAGGGACAGTCAAACTACTGAACAAACAGGTTTTCTGGGGCAACCATGCCGGCAGGGGGGTTAGTGAGGGATGATCAGATGACTGAACAGCAGGCTGTGTGGGGTGACCAGGCTGGTTAGGGGGTCGTGAGGGGAAATCAGGCTGGAATGCAGGAGCAGTGAGGGATGATCAGGTCGGCAGGGGAGGGGGCAGTTAGGGCCAACCAGGCAGGCAGGTAAGCAGGTGAGCAATTAGGAACCAACGGTTCAGGATTAGAGAGGGTGAAGGCTGGGCTGAGGGGACCCCCTTTCCCTCCTGCGCATGAATTTTGTGCACTGGGCCTCTAGTATAAACATAATCCACTCAAACCTGGGCCAATGAAATTGACCCACTTGCAGAAGACCAGTGACACCCCTTGCCGCAGCACGAAGCCTGCGGTTTTGGGAAAAGCTTCCCATGCTTACTTCATCCCTAATTAAGAGGAGGAGCCATCCCCCGAGACCAAAACTTGCAGGCCGCAGGATGAGTGACCAATGTCAATGGGTCACCAGAGGAGCAAAGCCTCATTGCAGAGGCTGGGACCAGTGGCCAAGAGGTTACAGCTGCCCGCAGATGTCAGAAACAGAACTGTCAGTATTTTTATTTTTTTTTAATTTAAAATTTTTTTAAAAATTGATTTTAGAAAGGAAGTAAGATGGAGAGAGTGATAGAAACATCAATGATGAGAGAGTCATTGATTGGCTGCCTCCTGCACACCTCCTACTGGAGATCAAGCCTGCAACTTGGGCATGTGCCCTGACTGGGAATCAAACCCATAATCTCTTGGTTCATAGATTGATGCTCAACCACTGAGCCATGCTGGCGGGGCATAATTGTCAGTATTTTTACAAGTGGTGAATTAGTTGCCAATATTTATGAATAATAAAGTAATGTGAACATTTCAAAAAGTCTGTACAGATAATTTTGTCTCAAAAAACCCCCAAACAGAATAATCATGTGATCTGACTATTGGAGCCTTTTTCCTGCCTGACCAGTTAGCTGTAGCTAAGCAGCCTTCCGCCTTTTAGTTAGGACTTGTACCCTAGAGGTTGCCACAGGCCACACCACTCCCTATTGTCTCACCCCCATTTGACTCATGTTATCTACCCAACTCTGGCAGCCATTTGGGCTTGCTGGTTTAATGTCACAGGGATCCTAAGACTCAAATCTCTTTGTTCTGGGGATCTCATGAAAAAAGATGGAACTATTTTTTTTCCTGGAATTCCTTGATTTTAAGATAACTGAGAGGAAATTCTTTCTTTATATTTGCACACCTTGTCACAATTGCCAAGATGTACAATAAGTGACATGCAAATCCTATGTGCCTTATTAAAGATGGCAGGAGCCGAGAACCTGCAACTTCTATGCTGTATGCTCTTGCACAAATAATGGCAGTTCTTTCCAACCTTATTTGTGTCATCTGAAAAATGGGATCATCACATCTCCTCATAGAGATATTACGAGGACAAAATGCATGAATGTACGTGAATGCCTGGTACATACAGTAGACATATGCTTTTAGAACATTAATACATTCATAGGACACTGTTGGTGCTGATCAGTGTAGGTAACCAGTTCAGATCCATACTGCATTTATAAGAGTGTGCATGTTTATGAATGTGCATTTGTATGTTGTGTGTGGGTAGGGTGGATCTAGAAACACCTGTCCGATTATATACACATATGTACGTGGCCCTATTTCTCCTGTGGATTGACACTGAATCCTACTGAGGCTTATGGACTTGTTTTTCAGTCTCGTCCCCATGTTTATTCTACAAAGCCTCCTGCCTGTCACCTGGACTTTATTAATTAAAAGTCACACTGCTAAAAAAAAGTCTGGACTGCCAAAGTCTTCCCTGCTCCTGGGGTCACTGAAGCTAAGGACAGGCTCCAGAAAAAGAACCCTCCAATGGTGACGGACGGAGACTTGGCTTGGGGCGGTGAGCACACGATACCGTGTGCAGATGGGGTGCCTTAGAATTGTGCTCCTGAAACCTGTATGACGTTGTTAACCAGCGTCACCCCAAAATATTCAACAAGAAGGAAAAGAAGAAGAAGCTTAAAAACAACAACAAAGTCTCTAGCATCACCTCGTATCTCTGGTTGAGTGTTGATCCCACACCTGATGCTGAAAACTTGGTGAATTTCTCTGAAAGCCAAACATGTTGGCTGTCCCCAGTGAGGAGTGAGGGTTCATGTCAGGGACTCCTCCGAAGCTCCTTCCAGATGTGGGGCCAAGGGGATGGCCTGGTGCGCCATTCACCTGGTGATACTTGCCTGGCCCTGCCCTCCCTTAGCGGGGGCAGAGAGGAATGGCAGCCTGCCACCATGCAGAGTTGCACTGAAACAGTGGGAGCACATTGGCATCATGAATTTTGAGGAGGGCACTGTGGGCACAAACCCATCCTGTTCTGACAAACCGCCTGCTGGGATGGATAAAGTGCTGCAATCACAACCCAGGAACGCCTGCAGGTCTAGAACAGAGGCTTTGGGACCCCCCCGGCCCCCAGCCCCACTTCCCAGGGGCCCCACGATGTAGGAAGAGAGAGGGTGGTGTTGATCAGAGGATGCGTTGCCGACAGCCACACAGGACCAAGTTCAGGTTTTTTTTGGGCGACACAGCACCACCCTCTTCTCTCCAACCGCTCCTCCTCAGAAAGGATCTGTCTGAACATCATGATTATCTGAAGCCTATTTTTTTCTTTCCCATCAGCTTCCTGTTCTCTCCCCTTAAAAGAAACCACAGGCAGCACAGACCTGCTCCACCGGCAGCAGCTAGAGGAGCCGAGTCACTTCGGATCTGATCTACGCAGAGCATCCTGTCGGAGCTCAGACCTACAGCTGAGCAGAGCATCCTGTCGGAGCTCAGACCCACAGCTGCTCGGCTGGGACCACCCGGCTCGCCGTGAGCAGCATCTGACACCACGACGCAGCTCGCTTCCAGAACCCATCACACAGTTATTGTTGGATAAAAGGTAAAGCAGGAGCCAGCCAACTGCTCGCTGCTGCAGAGACAAAGGCCGAGCAGCCATTCATCACAGCCCCAGACAACAGTTTGCTTTAAGCACAGACACCTCTCCCATTACGGCTCTAAACGATAACACGATATTATATCAGAGATGACAAATGGCACCGGGGGTCCTAACCTATACACAATCGATACCTGCTCAGAGGTAAGAGCCATCTCCAAGGTATCGACAGGGGGAACAGGGATTCTCATAATCCCGCGATGTTTGCTCCGTGTTGTGTTAGGACCAGAGGCCAACAATACTCATCTGGGCATGACATTTTTTTTCCACGGGCGCCGCGCGGCCTCCGGACGTGTGGCGAGTGTCAAATCATTATCACCGTCCTGTATCTATGCTATATTGGATTCTAAGAGGCTCAGGCCAAGGAAACTGATTAGGTAGCTCCCTCTGCAGCTTAAAACTCATTTTGGCTACAGACACACAAAGGCTGGGGCCCCTGGAATGGCCAGGCTGGATGACAAATGGCAAAAGTGTAATTAGAGAGATTGAGCCCTAGGGGTTTCTCCAGGTCTGGGCCCCCAAATGTTTTCTGAAACCCTGGCAGCCCTGCCCACACCCGCCCCCAAAGGGGGGTGGTGGTGCAGGCGTTCATGTTTAGATTGCAAAGAAGTGACCTACCAGCCATGATTGATGAGGGGAGAGGATGAATGTCCTGCCGCCTCCTCCCCCCATGGGTTGCATTTAGGTGGATGCCAGACACGGAATGACTTGGAAATGGGATAAAAGACTCAAGCAAAGGCAGGTGACAGGGAATGCAGTGAGGCCCAGGTCTGCAGGCAGGCGAAAGGAAACCACCTTCAATCATGGGGCCACCTTGGCTTAGCATCCTGCCCCCCAAACAATACAGGTGGGGAGGATGGCACCCTGGACCACTCGGGAAAAGTGACATAGGTTTGAGTGTAGATGCTGGGCTTCCTTCCTGGAGCTGATGGTGTCACCAGTGTCCTCCAATCCTCAATTTCAGTGTTACCAAGGACGCAGGTTGGCAAGGCTTGTGGCCCAGAGTTTCTGGTTCAGATTGTGTGCAAAGCCCAAAAGGTCCAAATATTCCTGCCACAACAGCCAATTTTTAGAAAGCATTGACTGGGTTTGAAAGGGATGTCCACAGCCACCTCTGGCTGGCTACTATAATATAAGCTGGCTCAAACACAGCACCAACTTCAATCGAAGGAAGGAATGGATCAAGTTCATAAGAACACCAGACAGGGGGAAGTCAAATGAATGGCGGGTGCTGTAGTGGGGGTGGGCTGGAGGGAGGAGTGGAGAACGTGAAGATAATGTGAAAACAGAGCTGAGTAAAGTTCTCCTTATGTTGGTGGGAGACCCACCCAAGGGCTAGGTCCTAAGATGGCACCGTTTTATGTCCAGGTTCAACGTGGACCAATCTCCAACCTGGGCCATAAGAGCCACAATAAAAGAGAAAATGCTTAGAGTCAATAAATGATTGAACTCTGGTGATAGATGCAGAAACACATTATTTTAAAACCCTCAATTAAATTACCGACTCAGGCAAAGGATTACTAATTAGTGTTGGAACCATTAAGTGGAGGGCTGATGGGGAACTGAACATCCATTTAGTGGGGTAGCGGAGCCACAAAGATTACTCTCTAGGTGCCAGTGGGTGAGCTCTCTGTACAATGGAGCAATCGCATTGCTGTCACCTTTGTTTGGCATCCCTGATCTAGGGGCAGGTTCTGTGTTTCAGATGTGTTGCGATGAGTCTACACCTCGGCCGTGTCCTGGTGAAAACAAGTCCATAGGCCCCGGGTGTCCATGTGTCTCTTCTGCAGGGGCTGGAAGAACAGGCTAATGGCAGCGAGAAGCTCCGAAACTCAGGGAAGGCTGTCTGCAGGACAATTGGCTCATCTCTTTTACAATTTCAGGTCATAAAGAAGGGACCATGTCAAGTTAAAAAAAAGAAAAGAAAAAGGATTTATGAGACAAAACAAAGGATAGAACACGTGATCCTGAACTTGGCAGGGGTTTAACTCAGTTGAAAAGAACATTTTTGTGCAACTATACAAGTATGAATATGAGCCGGGTATTAAAAAGGTAAAAATTATTGAAAGGGAAAATAGATATTGTTGACTGAAAACAATAGCATGGGGGTATACAATAGCATGTAGCATGTATGTTATGATCTCACTTTATTTAAATATACATCTGTGCCCAGAGAATGTTCTGGAAATTCACGCACAATAGGGGTAATCGCTGAGTAATTGAGAATAAGATGTTTTTATTTTTTTAAATTTTGTTCATCTATTTTCTAATGTTTTATAATTCACATGTTTTGCTTCTGTCATATTTAAAAAATGGTTAGCTTTATGAAAGGAATAAAATGCTCAGAAAAACAAGTATTGATCTCAAAAAACAAAAAACACCACATTAACATGAAGATATCTTAAAATGCAGAAAAAGTGAGTCAAATAAATTCATCGCAGGAACCTGGATTGGTCCTGTTTTGTTCATAGAAATGAATCACAGGGTATATTGCACATAGTAGATACTCAATGAATTTTGGTAGCAGAATCTAATTAATCAAACTTTTCAGATTCTATAAGGGACCATCCGTCTGGGTGCTGGGATGAGGTGAAGCCATGTTGTCAGTGCCCCCAGGGTGGGGGGGTGTGGCAGAAGGTTAAAAAAAAAAAAAAAAAGGCAAGAGAGGAAGGCAAAAGAGCTAGTGGAAGGGTTTGAGCCAGTCGAGAGGTGATGGGACTGAAAAGAAACTAAAACCACAACTGCTCTGCTGGGACCACCCGGCTCACTGTGAGCCTCATCCCGAGTCTTCCTGAAAGTGTGGTGAGTGGTTCTGCTGCCCGGACTCCCTTCACCCTCCTCAGGCTAATGCTCCCAGGACGGGGGCCACTGAGCCATGCAGGCGCCCAGTCATTCCTTGGGGTGGAAGAAGCCTCAGAGTGGCCTTTCTGTCACATCTTCATTTCTCCCAAGAGATTGGCACATCCTGGCTACTCTCACCCCTCTGCCCTGTGAAAGTGGAAACCTAAAGATAATACCTGGTGCTGCCTCAAGATCCAAGGCAGTGACAGTGGCATGAACTTCAGGAAATCAGCTCCCCGGCTGGTCAGACACTGATCAGTTCAGTGCCCATTTCTGCACGGCCAAAATTTTTTTAAAAAATGTTTTTATTTTTTGTTGTTTTTAATCCTCAAGAGGATATTTTTTCCCATTGCTTTTCAGAGTGAGTAGAAGGAAGAGAGGAGAGAGAGAGAGAGAGAGAGAGAGAGAGAGAGAGAGAGAGAGAGAGAGAGAGAGAGAGAGAGAGAAAGAGAGTGATGTGAGAGACACATTGACTGGTTGCCACCTGCACATGCCCTGACTGGAGGTAGAGAGCGAACCCACAACCCAGGTGTGTGCCCTTGACTGGAAATAGAACCTGCAACCCTTCAATGAGGGGCTGATACTCTAACCACTAAAATACACTGGCCAGGGCTGTTTTTATTGTTTATTGGTTTTTGTTGTTGTTTTTTTTTGAGAGAGAAAACACTGATGTGAGAGAAAACATCGATTGGTTGCCTCCTGCACAAGGCCAGAGATAGAAGTGCAACCTGGGTATGTGCCCTGAGCAGAAATGAACAGGCAACTTTTCAGTGAATGGGATGACGCTCAACCGACTGAATCATATCAGCCAGGACAAGTAATTTCTGATGGGATGTGTGTGCATGTATATGTGTGTGCACACACCAGGTTGTGTGTGAGGAATCTGTTCAGAGTCTGGAACCCTAATGAGATAGGATCACCTCCTACAGTTTGCGGAAAGCACTTTTGAACCTGCCCTCCCCGTCCCCTGCCCCAAATCCCTGAGCACCCCCTTCTCTGGCAAATCAGATTTTGGTTTCTAACTGCTGTGTGGCATGGGGTAAGTCATTATCGCAGGTGGAGGGGTGGCCAGTATGAATGTTAACTTGAGGATCAAGGATGCAGAGGATGGGACCGCATCCTTGAAAACTCGGGCTCCAAACCCCCTACTTTCCAACCAACCTTCACAGAGACCCTTGCACACGGGGAGACCCGAGTGTTCTCTAGGAAACCTCAACAACCTTTCCCACATCATGCCTGCAACTTGTCCACGGAATCACACAGGGCGGAGAGGGTGGGTCAGGGGAATGCCCTCATTTAGTTGCTGTCTTGTCCCCTCGCCAGGAACCCAGTACATAGTGTTCTCTGAGCAACGTTGAAAAATGAGCTTGAAACTCGTTGCTTGCACGCTTCTTGTTTACTGTGCCAAGTTCAAGGAGGGGGAGCAGCCCACTCCTCCTGCCTCGGGAGGGCTTTCAAGTTCCAGCGTAGCTATTGTAGGTAATCAGGGAAAAGGCCCGTGTTGTCACCAAGTGTTGGTAAACAACAGTTTATGGCCAAATGTGGGGGGTGTCTTGAGTACATACGGGCTCTGTCCCCCATTACAGAGAGATGTACAGAGGCAGACAGACAAGTAGACAGATGGACTCCAATTTAAACCGTCTCTAATCAAGACTGGCAGAAAACCCTCCAGCAGGTCATTCCGATTGGGTTGCCTTTTCTCCGATTTATCAAAGGGCAAAACGGAGCCCTGGGATTCCAAAAGGGAGAGAAATTCTTGGGCTAAAGGTATGCTGTATTAATTGTTAGCAATGGCTAAATAACTAGTCAATTTAATTAATTCAGGCCCATTAAGTGGATAATTTGCAACCATTTGCTTAATGTCTGTTAGACTGGGAGCTCCTTGAGGGCAAGGTCAGCCAGACCTTTTTTTGAAAACAGTGTTTTGCTAAATCTGATTTCTGTGGCCACACACAGGCTGTTTCAGGACAGCTGTCAATTCCTAGACCAAAAGCCATGCCCTTTACCCCTCGTTCCTCAGTCTTCTTTTTGCTTCTGCAAGCTCAGACCACCGTCCCAGACCCCTCCTTCTCTCCAAAGCTATTTGTTTGCAAGAGAGATGCTAAGCTATTGTTTATTTCCCTTGGCTTGTCAGGAACAAAATTCGCTCAGACCTTTTTGAATTTTTCCCTATAGAGTCGTTTTATGCAGGGCAGCGAGCCTGTCCTGGGCTGCACGTGGAGCTGAGGGTCACCATAATGAACAAAGACAACACGGGCCCTAGCCTGTGGCGCCTACCGTCTTACTGGGGAGAAAGACAAGAAGCACGCAGACATGTGCACAAACAATAGCATTTCAAGGACTGACTGGCAGTCGGGGAAGGATGGCACTGGTGTGGGGAGAGGGTCTGGGAAGCCTCAGTGAGCAGACGATGGTTCACTATGCCAATGTGACAGAGGATGAGTCAGGACACACATAAGTTCAAAGACACAGGAGCAGCAGGTTGGAGGGCCGGGAAGACAAGGACGGTGAGAGGAGTTGGGGCATGTGTGGTGTTTGGGGAGGTGGAGAGGGGAAGGATCTAAAAGTGGGGGCCAGTCAGAGGCCAGCTCATCAGGGAAGCAGCTGGGGTTTGAGCAAGGGCCCAGGCAGCCACTGCGTAGTTTGAAAAGGAGCGTGTGGAATCTGATTTCCATTTTTCTGCAAGATCAAAACCCGGATTCCTACAAGCCATACAACTCCTGTCTTTAATCCATCCTACGTAAGCAGCGCATAGGGGAAGGACATGGGTCATCTCGGACCTCCCTATGTGGTTTTTTTAAACATGGAGTCTCCTCTGTTGCTTTATTTATCTAAACAGGCGAGACTGCGCCCAAATCCGTAACAGCTGCCCTGGTGTGATCCAGGAGAAAGCTATATTTTACCCCAAGTTTAAGCACATTAATTTGTAAAACTTGAATGAAACCCAAATTGGCTGAGGGCGACCCAGCCTTTGCAGCGTCCTGGTGGTTCCTCCCACTCGAGGGCAGCTCCCTGGGAACAGGCTGCTTAGACTAAGCAAACCAACACCCCCAGGGAGAATGGCATCATTCTTAAAATTAGAACAGAGCTGGAGAAAAGTCATAAATCCTCCCCATATGCAAAAGTCTAACAAAAGGAGGAATTGGGTAATGTGCCCTCTCTGCTGATGTGCTAACAAGATACAGGGTGCAGGGCCATCAGCAGCTCCGCGGAGGTCCACAGCCTTCCCCAATCCCCGGCCTCCACCGGGGCCTCTCTGAAGCCAGCGAGGTAATTAATGGAGAAAGTGCTCAAGGCCGAGAGAGCCTGGCCTGACCATTTCTAGAGCGGATCCCAATTCTATAACATGCCCTCTTATGCGTCTATAAGATGCAGCTGGTGAAATCTGTATTTTCCTTTCAGAAGGTGCTTCCATTATGGTTAGGCTGAGCATCATGTGATATTCCAGTTGCTAGGGTAACTCAATTTTTTTTTTCTTTTAAAAGAGAACAACAGGGTAAATAAGCATGTAAATCGACTTCGGTGCTATGTAAATTCGAGTGAATCAGTCATCGTTACCTTGACGATGAAAAAAACTGGCATTTATCTTTTCTTTGGTTCCCAGTCTTATTCAGTTTAAACCTAAAATGTATAAGGTGTGGAAGTGGCAACTGCTTGGTGCCTCCTAGGGACGGGAGCCTGGATGATGGGGTCCCACAGGGGCCGGGTGAGGGAGTGGGTGATGGTCTGGGTGCTCAGCCACGGCCTGCCTATTCGGAGCCTGCACCGAGGAAGCCCGCTCAGTGGGCACCCGAGCTTCAAGGGTCGGAAAGCTCGTCTTCCATTCAGACAGTGTGTGCTCCTGACTTGCTGGTATTCCTGGCATCACAGCCCACAGACAGACCACCCGCTGTGTGCTCTCTGATTGCACAGTTACTGGTGCGACCCAGGCGATTAAGACTTGACAACCAGAGAGAAAGCTCGGTGACTCCTTCTACATGTTTTCCCCATTCCATATCTAGAGGTTTGCGAATCCCTCCCCCCCCCCCCCCCGTTTCTGTTTTATACTCGCGGTTGGCGGTGAAAACCAGGGCTGGAAATGGTGAGAGTACATTGGGAAGAATTATATGGAAAAATGAATGAAGGAAAGATGCACCAGTAGAAATTCTTTTGAGGGGAGAGATTCTCTTGCAATAAAAAACATCAGCATTGCCCTCGGTGAGGGCACTGGGATCAGAACACATATCCAAGAGAAAGGCGTAGGACTCATGAGGATGCCCAAGAGAAAGCCTTTGGACCAACTGGGGGGTTTTGACTTGCCTCCTCTTCTAAAAAGTGCATGAAAAGCTCAGTGTGTGATCTTAATGAGCGAATGATTTGAATTGCTATGCAAAGTGCTTTCGAAAACTTTTGATCTAAAATTATTAGTTCAAAGAGTACATGTGATAGGAATTCCCTTAGGAGAAAATAAAAAAGGGAGGGGTGGCATCTTAAAAACCCAAATTTATTGCAAAATTTGCACCTATCCGTTGGTGCTCGGATGTTATGATTATTTGGACAGATCAAAAAATATTGCAAAAGCAAAGCAAGAATTAAGCCCTGTTTTGCTCTATCTTCTTATAAAGTGAGGCTGATGACTATCTCCTTGATGAGGCTGGGGGATTTTATCAGACCTCATAAAATATGATTGCATTCCTTCCACCCTGGAATCACCTTATTTTAATTTTCACATGAAGTAGGGAAGCAATTTGCAATTTGTGTGTACATTTCATATGCCAGGGTCCTTCCCCACCTGTCATCCAGCCCCTCAGCCCCCCAGCCCCAGGCACAGCCTTTGCTAGGTCTCTGACATGCCTTACTAGAGAGGACTCTTCTGATTGAGGAAATGGAACACAGAGGCTTTAGGAGCTAAAAGGAACAAAGAACAGAAAACAGGGATGGCGACACCTCTCTGGATTGGCCCTACAGTGGTTCCTTCTGCCTCCCTGAGTGACAGGCAGAGAAATCGACAGCTCATTCAATACCCATCAGGGGCTGGATTGCCTTCCCATGGAGATGAGGAGGGTACAGATCAGGCTGCAAATGAGGGCCTGTGCTGGAGGGAGGTTCTGAGTGTCAGGGAAGAGGATGCTGAGGACTGCTGTGTTTCCCCCAGAGATGAGGGGAACAGCAGGGGAACAGCAGCAGCAGGGAGATGGAGGGGGCAGGTTAATGTATGGAAATCGTCCAGGTCACGGAGTTGGTGGGACACGTCAAGCAGAGCTGTAAGAGAGGAGCGTAATTTGTGTGGGATCTGACTTTCAAGTCGTGAGATGACAGTTATCAGGAGCCAGGCAACTGTGACAACAGCTAGCACTTCCTCGGCATTGGCTCTGCTCCAGGCACCACATGAAGGCACAGAACAGTGGAGTGGGCTCTATGGTACCCATTTGATAGATGAGGAAATAGAGGCTCAAATCATTTAGGGATATTGGGGCCAAAGTTTGGAGTGGGCACCACAGGAAAAGCACCTGGGAACCATGAAACTTAGTGGCCCTGTGAAAATATTTTTACTTCTTGTAAAATCAGAATTCAAACTTTGAGATGAAAGAAGGTATTTAGATATGGGATATTGATATATTTGTCTTTGCATCAATCTACACTAATAAAAGAGAAATATGCAAATTGACCATACCTCCGCTGTACCAACAAGCCACGCCCACAAGCCAATCAGGAGTAAGTATGCAAATTAATCCAACCAAAATGCCACAAAGTGAGCAGGAGATGTGATTGCCCCCAGCGATGGAGGAAGCCAAGCTTTCTAGCTGGCCCAGGCCTCTGCTCAAGGCTACAAAGTTTCAATTACAGAAGATAAATAAATCCCAGATACCAGGGCCTCCGCTTGGGGTGCTGGGGGCGTGGCCAGCTTGCAAACAACCACAGGCCCCTCGTCCAGGCCACCCAATGCCCCAAGTGAACCCTCTACCCTGATCCGGGACACCCTTCAGAGCAAATCAACTGGCCCCCACCCGTGCACCAGGCCTCTATCCTAGCTAATAAAAGAGTAATATGCAAATTGACTGTCACTCCAACACACAAAATGGCTGCTCCCATGTGGTCAAAAATAGCTGTCCCCATGTGGACACAAGATGGCTGCCACAAGATGGCTAGTAGGAGAGGGCAGTTGGGAGGGACCAGGCCTGCAAGGGAGGGCAGTTGGGGGTGACCTGGCCTACAGGGAAGGGCAGTTAGGGACAATCAGGCTGGCAGGGGAGCCGTTAGGGAGTGATCAGGCTGGCAGGCAGAAGCAGTTAGGGGCAATCAGGAAGGCAGGCAGGTGAACAGTTGGGAGTCAGCAGTCCTGGATTGTGAGAGGTATGTCCGACTGCCCATTTAGGCCTGATCCAGGATTGGGCCTAAATGGGCAGTTGGACATCCCTTGAGGGGTCCCAGATTGGAGAGGGTTCAAGCTGGGCTTATTGACAATCCCCACCCCCACCTGCCACCTTACATGAATTTCATGCACAGAGCCTCTAATATAGGATATTGATATATCTGACTTTTGCATCAATGTATTCATAAAATATCTATAAGGGTCCCGTAAGGGAAGGACACCCATAGTGCACAGAGTCATAAGCAGCCCCGAGAGACAGAGCAGGAAGGAAATGTCAAGCCTGACGCCTCATTTCAAAGCATGTCAGCACCATGGATGCTCCCTGGCTGTGCAGAATCTCAGGCCACCTCTGACTGCTGAGTCAAATCTGCATTTTGATGAGATCCCCCAGTGATTCTTATGCACATTAACGTTTGAGATGCCCGTGACTCAACCTTTAGCCAATAGTTTATCCTGACTCTCCATCCCAAGTCAACCTTAACCTACATGGAAACTTAGGAACTTGAAGCAATGCTGGGTGTCAACAGAGCTGGTGCCTGCAAGAAACCATCTCTTTCCCACTGAAGGCATGGAGGCTAGACAAATGCATAAAGCAATACACTCCTAAAATTAAAAGGTAATTTTGAAACAATAATGTTGATTAAATTGTGACTATTTTGTGACCTTCATTTAAGCTCTGGGCAGGCACTGGGGAGTTCTGCGTCAGGGGTGGGCACCAAGGACGGGATTCAATGCCGGAGGGAAGATGCGTGGCTGGGGAGGAAGCTTCGTCAGGGGTAGGTCTCGCCTGGTGTTTCATCACAAAGATGCTGCCCTGTGGCCCCAGCAGAAGGGGGGATTGGAGAGAACTGAGCCTACAAGCCAACTGCTCCCAGAAGGTCTGGCTCTGATGCCCGCTTGCTACAGAGGTACAATGACTTACCTGTCAGCCTAAGAGGTTCTTTGAGCCTTTTGAGATGAGGCTAAAGGGAGGAGGGAACCATAAGGTGAAAGAAAGAGGGAAGGAGAATGGGAGGAACATTGGGAGAAGAGATGGAGAGAAAAGCCTGGAAGGGGAAGGTGACCTTGTCATTAAATAATAATTACTAATTATAGCAGATAACCCACCTGTTGTCAAATACCTGGCGAATGAAAGAGTGAAAGACCCAGGGGGAATTTAACTGTCTAGTGAATGTTGGATATTGCAGTTCAAGTGTGTGTGTGTGTGTGTGTGTGTGTGTGTGTGTGTACATTTCACATAACATGTAATAATCTGAAGTTATCTTATTTCTTTCTATATATATAATTTTAATATATATTTTTATTGATTCTAGAGAGAAAGGGCAAGGGAGAGACAGATAGAAACATCAATGATGAGAGAGAATCACTGATTGGCTGCCTTCTATATGCCCCCCTCCCCCTCCTCATGGCATATAGGGGATGGAGCCCACAACCTCAGGCATGTAAACTCCTGGTCGATGCTCAACCACTGAGCCATACCAGCCAGACATCTTTATATATATTTATCTATCATGTGTCTCATTTGCTAGGAAATAATCTCCATGAAAATAGGGCACTGTTCTGTTCACTACAGCATTCCCCTCACCAGGACAAGAAGCCCACACATAATACTGTACATGCTCAATAAAAACCAGCTGAGTGAATATATTCAAGGTGAGTGAAGTCAGTGTGTGTAGCGCCCTCTAATCAAGTCCTCAGATCAGGACCCATAGATGTGACTCTCACAGTCTGGGTAAGCTGGTGGTATTTCTCATTCCTGATTCACCACAAAACTAGAACAACCCACCCCGTCTCACTGAGGAGCAGGGATGAGAAGGCTGACCTGCCTCCCCTCACTGGACTGCAAACAGAGGAGAGGAGATAATGAATGGGAGGTGATTAACAGTAAAATGTAGATGACACCTTCTGTGGCCTCGGCTCATGCCCAACTGCTGAGCATCGCACCACAGCTCCCAAGAACCACAGCAGAAGAGAAAACCCAGGTCACCAACAATCACACAGCGGAGCATCCTCCATAGGCACCGTTCAAAGATCAGCAAAGACAGCTTGTTGCCAAAGGGGCGCTTGCAAAATAAAGAAAAATAATGACGCAAAAGAATATTTTCCATTCACACCCTTAAAAAGGGGTGTTCCGCAATTTCCTGGGCATGCTTCTCATTTTCCTTTCACTGTTGTCCCATTTCCCTCCTTCCACCTTCTCGCTTTCCTGTTGCTCTGTGCACTTTGTTGTTGTTCCCGACTAAAATAACAGCTGTTCTATTGTAGAGAGAGAAGTGCTGGGTCTCTCTGCCTCCACCTTTCTCCAGGGCCTTCAGGCTAATAGTTTCTGCTTAGTTTTGTATAGAGACTTGCTAATCATTGAGGAGTTTTGCTTTGGGCTTGAGGAGACAGGGAGGCAGGTACTGTTTATTGAAGATTTGTAGGAACCTTACGAGCTGACTGATACTAAGTACCATCTTCCTCAGAGCCCTGCAGGTGGCCAGATGTCTGTGATGTCAAGCACCTCTTGCCCCTGCCATTTCCCCTTCCTGTGACATAAAAGAAGCCTGAACTCTGTACTTTCTTAAGATCGGTTTGGGGTAGCATCTTCTCGGTTGGCATCTTCTAGGTGATAAATCTTTCCTCACTCCAAACTCTGACATTTTGAGTTTCGGCCTTTGAAAGTGTCAGGCACATGACTTCAGATGAGTAACAGTATTACTTTGGGTTTAAGTACTACTCTGAGAATGCCCTTCACCCGCCCCTTCCCCCCGACTTCAACCTACCCAGATCCATTTTGGGTTTCCTAAAGAAGAAACTCGTGCATAAGGATAGTTAGTCTTTGAGAGCCAGGCTAATGGAAGCTTTACACAATCAACCGAGGCTCCTTATCATCCCTACTGTCCAAGTGAAGACCACACAGCCCGTGGAGGCAGAACTGGAAAACACGCAGCCTGTCAGTACCCCACCCTACTGGCTGCATTAGTTAAAAAGCACATCCTCATGCATTTACAGCAATAACTGCTTACTCCCCTCCTTCCCCACTTTCCCCTTCTCCCTGCACGAATGCTCAGCACATTGCTTTCCCCCGGAACAGTAAATCTGGGGAGGTTTGATCCATATCAGAACTCGTGGATCCACTGTATTAATGTTGTAAAATCCACTCAATGTCCTATCATGTGGGTGTGCCATGATTCATGTGACCACTGCACTATGGATGGATGCTTCAGTGAGTTCATTTGGTTTTCTTTTATTTTGCTAAAGGCATTCTCCTCTTCCCCTCACCACTTACTCTTGTTTCCAACCAGATGCTAAGCTTCCTGAAGGCAGGGGCCATGAGTAAACCAGTCACAGTTACCGTGTACACTCCCTACGCCAAGCTCGGGGCTCAGCGCCTGCCTCTGCTTCTTTCTCCCTGAAAGGACTTAGCAATGTACCAGAACCCCCGTGCCTCAGTTTCCCCCTCAGTGAAATAGAGACAATGGGAGCACTCATCTCACAGGATTGTCGTGAGGATTTAGCAATCTCTCCAGCCAGGAGGAAGCACAAAGCAAATGTTACAAACTATTCAATCCCAGCATAAACCCCCTAGATGTTTGCTGAGCAGACTCATCCAAAACACGAATTTCTTCTTTTCCCTCCTAGTTCTTCCTCAACTGTCCACAAAACAGCCTACAATTTAGTGGGTACCAGATATAAACTGTTGATTGACCAGAATTGTCCTAAGATACCTTTTGAGTATTTTAAACCTGGAAAAAAAAAAAAAAAGCTAGAATTCAGAGAATGCAGGCAGTTTTAAAATAAAAGACCTAAAGAAAGGGTTGGCACATTGGAAAAGAAACTAAAAGAAAAAAAAATTACTAGAAGACTTTAATTAATTGGTTGCAGGTAGCAAGTCCTTGGACTTGAATGGAGAGAAATACATTAATTCACTAAAACTAACCACACTGACAATGGTTCAGAGTTTAAAGTAGAGGGAATTTAAATGTCTTTAAAATTTTTCATTTCTAAGATGAGCCTCTGACGCTAGCCAAAGTAAGAGAGACAGAAAATGGACAACCCTGGCCAGATAAATGGAGACAGGCATAAGACAATTCTTTTCTAGAAAGTTACAATGACTTTTAAGGCTTCATATCTTTGTAGTCCTTTTCTGTTTCCCCTTATTTATTTGTACGAAGGAGGATGAGTTATTAATCTAACTATAAATTTCTCTCTTAGATTGCAATTTTCATCTGCAGGGAAAATCCCTTTTTATATTAATGATCTGTATCATTTGTAGGAACAATACCTTTCTCCCTTTGTTTAAAATAATAATGACAGTAATAAAAAAGTGCAGACTTTCTCCTCCCTGTCAGAGTCTGTCAGGAAATAAATGAGGAAAACATATATTCGGAGGCTGTATGTTAGCCTGAGAAAAATCAACAAAATTATTTTTATTATATATAGAACCTATAGCTCACACATAGAGCTCAGAATCAATTAATTTAAAGTAATAATTTGTACAAACACCCTCACAAAATTTTTAAAGGATATTAAACACCCTGTTTTATAAACATAACACTTAATTTAGGGAAAAAAAAACATTTAGAAGGTAATGCATTTAGGATAAGTGCAGAACACATGAAAATAATAAATGAAATTTCCCAGTTTAGAAAATGAATGTAATTAATTAACATTTAAATTACATTTTTAATTGCAATCATGCCCTCCCAGGGGACTCATAAGGGACCATAATTGCAATTAAAAGCATGTGGATTAGATAATAAAACAATGCACACTGTCTGAAATGTGCGATTTAAAATGGAAAACAGACATTGTTATCGGCACATCTAACTTAATTGTAGCCATAAAGCAAATGTGCTGTACAAAATAAAATTCACATACGGGAACATTTAATTCTGGAGTCTCTTAAAGGGGACACGCTTGAGAGCACATTTTATGACAGGTTCTGTTGGAAACGGCCCTTCCAGGCTTTCAGATCGAGGGCTGGTGCCTTAATGTTTTTGCATTAATAAAAGCAAAGCGGAATGTTCCTGTTAAAACACAGAGATACATTTAAGTAAGAGATAAAAACTCAATGTCTAAATCTAAGCTGTGCTGCATAATTCTATTAGCTGGACAGACAGTAAGGCCGTGTAATTTTGAAATTATGTGAATGTGTGTTTTTTTTTTTTTAACTTTTTTATTTTATTTTATTACCTTTCTCTCTTTTGTAGAAGATCCTCATGAAAGGGACTAGAGAAAGGAAAACCAGAGAGATGTGTGTTTGGTATGTTAAAGCCTCGCCAAGACACCAAGGCTCTCTGCCCCCCATATTTTGACTCCCAACATCCCTCACCTCAAGGAAGCCAGGCCAATGCCCTTTAATTAGATTCTCCTATTTCATAGGGTGCATCTCATTAATTGTCGATCATAAACCTTTCCAACAGCATATATGTGAGTATTTTCCATCGGCAGCACATTTGGGGACAGCTAGAGATATTTTCTGATTGCTCACCTCGGGGGAGGGGATGGTATCGGCATCCAGAGGGCAGAGGCCAGAGACTCTGCTAAACATCCTGTGACTCTTAGGGCAGTCTTGGGGGTGAAGTGGAATAGAACAGCAGGAAAGGGGTGTTTCAGGTGGATGACAAAACACCCAGACTTATCCCCAGGACAATGGGAAGCTGCCGATGAGATCAGGCAAAGGGTGGAAACAAACAGCTCTGCATTTTGTAGGAACTCGCTGGGCAACGTGGACACTGGTCAAGGAAATGGGACAACTTGGGGAAGATGCACAGTGGTTCTGAGAAGCCAGGAGCCGGCACAGTGAGGGCTTCTAGAGTTCACCAGATGTGCAAGGAAGAGCTGAAGTCAGCTGACATAACAAAACAGGTTTTGTTTTTAAGAAAGCCCAGAAATGACAACTAACTCCCAATGTCTCACCCTCATGGAGGGCAGCAGAAATGAAGGTGTAAGATTACTCGGGTCTGAGAACCGAGTCCCAGAAGCTCACCCATCATCCTTACATCATCCTTACATGGGCAAGGAGAAGCACATATTCTTAAAGCCCATTTATAGGCCAATAATCATGTTTATTTGTCATCCTAGAAACAACAAAAAATAGGATATTGATCATTATTCAATAAGCTAACATTGTGTGCCTGCAGGAAGACTGATTCTCCCCCCCCCCAGCCCCCTTCTCCTCCAGGTTTGGCTTTGGCCCTGTGACCTGTATTCTGACCAATGGGATGTGGGCAGGAGGGGACTTATTCACACCTTCTCCAGGGGCCCTGGGAGCTGAAATCCAGATGCCCCAGGTGGTAGAGCTGTGCAGAAAGGTCACTCCCGAGTCACCAGGTGGAGGGGCCAGCCTCATGAAAAAGAAGCATTCGCTACCCTGGACACTGAGATTTCGTTTGTCTGTTAGAGCAGTTACCCTTAATTATTGTAACTAATAGAGAGACAGAGAAAAAAATCTTTCAGAGTATGCCACTCCATCCTTACAAACTCAAGCAGTTTTTCCAATGTCACCATATTTTTTTTTTCTAAGGCAAAGTCTTTAAATAGCCACAGATACTATTTTTAGCTTCAGCATTGGTATATTTGAATGTATTTTTATTTTTGGAATTAAACCTAGAATAGACTCCATTCTCAATAAATGGAACAATTTGAATAAGTTAGTGATTCTTACATGAGGGTAGGGTACGTTTGTTGCTGTGTGGAGACTTTTTTGATGGTTACGACTGAGGGTTGGGGTACCAGCATCTAATGGGTAGAGGCTAAACACCCTACATGCACAGGCAGCCTCGAGCGAAGAATTATCCAGCCCCAAATGGCAGGAGTGGCAAGGCTGGGAAACCCAAACCCAAAGTACACTTGATCTTGGGGGCTGAGGCTGGCTTGCCTTCTGGATGTGCTCTCACCCCCATTATGCCCAAAAGGACAGTGCCCAACGGCTGCCAAGCAACACCGACAGGCAAAGCACACCACCTTTTTTCGGGGGCTGGCTGTCCTGCCGCTCTCCGCCAGATGGTGGTGGTTGGCTTGTCAGAAGGACCATCGGAACCCTGTCGTGTGGACATGAAGAAACAGCTTGAAGGGCCCGTCATTCACACGTTCTACTTTGTCTTCTTGGTTCCAAAGTTGGGGTCGCTGTCACCAGACCTGGCAAAGTCACACCTGGGAAGGTGTCACTGCACCACCCTCCCCATCCTTTCGGGGGTGTAGCAGCCGGTCAGGTGGGAGCTCACCCTGAGAGGTGTCGCAGAGCCGAGCTCTCGGCCACCTACTCCCCACTTGCTCCTTCCTCTCAAACACTCCACAGAGACCAGTTTTTAGATTGCAATGTCGGAGGGATTAGGAAAATGACATCCGGTTGATATGTGAGAAACACCAAGAAGTCCCTTATAAGGCGCGCGCGCGCGCACACACACACACACACACACACACACACACACACGACTCCCTCACATTCTCGGCATGCCGGGAAGTCTGATCTCTGAGACTAAGAAGGAGCAGAGCCTGCTGACAGAGTGTGAGCGTGGGGTCAGTTATTAAGCGTGTGCAGGGCCAGTTTCCTCACCTGGGTGGAGAAAACATCTGCTTCGTACGTTTTGTGTGAAGATCGAAAGAGAAAATGCATATGAAGTGCTCGATTCAGTGCCCACAGTGAGTGTGAAGCATATATCTGTTGGCATGCAATGAAAGTCTCCTCTAGAGGACACACTTAAGTGTGACTTGACTCCTCTCACCCCTGCCGTCATCTCCCCCCATCCCCCAACCTGTGCTCACTGTGCTCCAGCCACCACACTTCCGTTGCAGAAAGAGCAGAGCCAGCTCACTCTCACCCGGGGCCTTTGCACTTGCTGTTCTCTCTGTGTCGATGCTCTTCCTTCCTCCAGATACTTGTAGGCCTGAATCCTACGCAGCATTCTGGCCTCAGCCTAAATGCCACCTTTCTCTGACCATTGTCCCTGGCGCTGTTCCCTCCCTACCCCACTTTTAGACACACACACTATTACATTATCTTTGGTTTCATTTTCTTTGTAATGCTTATCACCTTTTGAAATGACCTCAGTCACGTATTGCTTCTCTGCGATTTTTAATCCATCCCTGATGTCAGCTGCATGCAGACAAAGAATTTGTCTTGTTCCCTGGATGCAGACACCGTACTTGGAATGTCTCCACACGGTTGGTTTTCAATGACTATTTCTTGAATAAACTGAACGGAAACTGACTTGATTAACAGGACCTGTTGAAACTTTCCCAACACCTCTCTTAATAACAAAACCAGGGACAGGGCTGTTAGCATGAACCCTAAGATCTCGCCAGTATCCTCAGAGGGCAGAGACTGGCTTTTATTACACCCATTCTGAACAAACTCTCACTTGGTGTTAATTTCTGATTAATCACTGCAGGCAGAACAAATCCTCAGACTTGGGAATGGGACCACTAAACACATGCCTCCACATGAAGAAACAGAATTTCATGATGCATTTCCATTTCCGGGCCAGCGTGCGGAATGACAGGCAGGCTGGACAGCCAATCAGAGGGAGGCTGGCATCTATGTGCCTCTGCAAGTGTTGTGATCTTGGCTGTGTGTCAGCCTGGGTGTGCAACGCATGGGCAGTCAAGGGTGGCTTTGAGGGCTTACTAATTAAGTTTCAAATTGAACCATCAGGCCACTCCACTCTGCCACTGTGTCACTTGCCCTATGAAATGGATTTGAGATACAAACTACGCCTTAACTAGGCAGCCTCCATTCTTGCTGATGCCATTAGTTGCCCAATTGGGCAAGACGAGGTTTTAATTGCTTGCCAGAAGCTTTATTTTCCTGCCCCAGGCAAACAGTTAACCACATTAGTATACCACTGACACATTAGAAGTTGGTCAGCAATGGAAAGTGAAAGAGCCATTGTTGGAGGGGATTGAGGTACCTGCCCTTTCTACAATTCCCCCATGGCATCTTTAGCTGCCTGAGGGGAAACATTCAACCACCACCACCACCACAGTGTGACCAGGTGTACGCAAGGCCTGTTGTTAACATCTCCCAGGTTCACTGTGTCACGTAGGGTACCGAAGGCTTTAGGGAAGACACAATGACACACATAGGGCAGTGCCAGTTACTAGCGATTTCCTCAATTTCCTCATCTGTCAAATGGGAAAAAAATAATAGCAACTTTCTCTTTGGGATATTATGAGGATTGAATGAAGATGAAATGTTACAGGGAAAGCTTTGGAATAAAATTCTTATACTTATTTGGTATATTGTAAGTGTTAATTTTTATTATTACTTTTATCCATCCATCCATCCATCCATCCATCCATCCAATTGTCCCTCCAATTGTCCATCCATCCATCCAATTGTCCCTCCACTTTTCCATCCATCATCTATCCATCCATCCCAGCCTCTGCAACAATTCTTGTTGTTTGGTAGACCACCAGGTAGGGATATTAGAGATGAGAAGCATGGAATAAATAGAAGGTGTGATTACATAACCATCAACTGAGGACCACACATCCCAAGCATCAGTGATGCTGGGACCCTCCAGCCTTGTCCTCCTGTGTCCTATAGCACACTTTCCTGACTGCCTAATGGAGATGAGGTTACTATGATTTAAGAGTCAGCCTTACAGTAAATTCAATTACTGCAATGAGAAGGGAAGAGGGGCAGTCACTGGGTAGGTAAATATTTTAGTGTCTCAATCTTTAACTTCTCCCTTCTAATAGAAGGCTAGTTCTTCATTTAACCTTTCAGATGTTGGGTCCAATATTGTACCCCCCCCATGACTATTTACATTTAAATATCATAAAATAAAACTTTCATCATGTCAGTTGCACTAGCCACATTGTAAGTGCTCAATGGCCACGGCTGGCCCGTGGTTGCTGAATAGACATGGCAGATAAATGACACTCCCATCCCCGCGGAAAGCCCTGGTGGACACCACTGCTCAGAGCAACATTGCTCTGTTCCTCCCTCAGTATTTCAGTAAGTTCTGTTTCTTTGAGAAGAGTCTTTGGCTATAGAAAGACTATTTCTCTTAGTATCTATAAAACAATGTGAAACACTTTGCGTATCATATTACCAATAATCAAACAAAAGACAAAGGTGAAATAAAATGGAAATTCTTATACATTTCTGGTGATAGTGTATTGATTTATCCCAACTGAGAAGCAGTTGTGTAATAAGAATGGAGAGGGATACAAATATTCTCACCCTTTGACCCAGTAATCTCGCTGATTTCTAACCCTTACTAATCCCAATCCGTTTTAAGATGCTGGCTGAAAACACAGTAGAAGCCCCCCATAAACAGATGTCCACTGCAGTGGTGTTTATAAAAGCAGAAAAATTGGCACAAAGTCAGTGTCCTCTAACAGAGGAAGGATTAATAAGCAATGGTACACATAATTGAGGTTGCCACAGAAACATCATTGTTACAAATAAAACTGGTTTGATACCTAAGAAAGAATTAAATGGGGAAATAATCAGAATGTAAAATTTTGTAAGTTATCTATTGCTGTGTAACAAGTTACCCCCCAATCAACAGCTAACGACAGCAAATGTTTCTTATCTCACAGTTCCTGTGGTTCAGGAATCTGGCAGTGATTTAGCCGAGTGCTCAGGTCTCTCACGAGGCTGCAGTCAGACCTGCGGCTGGAGACCCAGGTCCACGCTCATCAGCGTCAGCGTGGTTCTGAGAAGTGATTGTTGGTGGGTTATTGAGGTGCTGCCCTCAGTTCCTCACCACACACCACGTGGACTTCTTCACAGGATTGTTCACCAAGTGAGTGATGAGAGAGAGACAGAGAGATAGATAATAGATGATAGATAGATAGATAGATAGATAGACTCCACACACCCAAGATGGAAGACACATCCTTTTATAATCTCACCTTGGAAATGACGGCCCATACACTCTTCATACTCAGTGTATCAGCGGTGAACAGCAGACTATCCACTCTCAAGGGGATGGGCTCACACCAGAGCTGGGAGCCCAGAAGGCGGGTCCCTGGGCCATCTTGAAGACAGCTTTTCACAAAGGTCCTGTGTACAATACAGCCGAGACATTGGAAACCACAGAATGACTGGCTTCCAGATTTGAAAAGGGGAGGGAGAGACAGGCAGACAGATGACACAGGATCTTTCCTACAGCTCTCTTAACGATAAGACCATGGGGTAATTTTTTCTACATTCTTTTACTGTTTTCCAATAATGAACATTTTTCTTTACGATTATGATGATGGAAACACTCGATAAATGTTATTTAATTGAAAAAAGAAACCTGGTTAAGGGGCTATATTCAAAACTGATGAAGGTCATTTGAAATCCACTTCTAACTCTGAAATCAACTTTCTTATATCCCCCCCCCCCCCTTTTTCTTAAGGAAGCAATCAGCTGATGTCCATGCAGTTCGTCGTTAGAAGTGCTAGGTAAGGTCATTAGAGTCTAAATCTCTCCCCCATGCTCCCTCCTCGGAGCTTCACTCCCGCCCTCCCACGCACCCTCTCGCCGCATTCCCAGGGCACCTATATTTTAACATCTACAAGGGCAAGAGAGCCAGGATTGATGGCCCTGCTGTCAGGCCCGGACCCACATGGCAACCGAGGCTAACTCATGCTTAGCCCTTGACGTAGCTTTCTGAGGATTGAAACCTGATTCCACCACCAGCCCCCAGCGGCTGATCTCATCTCTTTACCATCAGAGAAACTGAAGCAGTTACCAGGAAAGATAAAAAGAGGAGGCGAGTGGGCCACGGCTCAACACAGAGAGAATAAGCGGGTCTTTGATCCTTTGTCCAAAGAACATTCCAGATTCTCACAAATGGGATGGCTGAATCCAAAGTATAGCTGCAGCCAGTCCTCCGCCTGCTCCCGGGCCAAATTATTCTGAGCTGGGTTTCTGAGCAGTTCTTCAGAGAAAACTACAAGTTTATTATTTTTTCCTTTGGTTATGAGCTTGGGGCTAATCTTTTATTTATAAAAGTTGAGCAGAAAAGAATAATGCAATTGACAAAGCACTCTTGAAAGTGTCGCAAGTAAACAACAGCAACAAAAATGAACATTTATGGGGTGTTTTGAGCCAGGAGCTGGAGGCAGACAACACGGATTGTGGTCTGGCTCTGCCCTGTGCCCCCTCTGTGACTGTGGAGTGTGGACACATACTCCACTGAGAAGTGGTACTAAATGTGCCCACTCCCTGAGTTGTGGTGGAGATCAAAGAAGATGTCCACGGTGGGTGTACAGTGCCTGAGACATAATGATTGCTTGTTCAAGTGAGGTCTTTCTCTACTGTAACTAAATGATATCACTCGTCTGCTTATCCTAGATAATAAAAGGCTAATATGCAAATTGACCGAACAGCGGAACCACCAGTTGCTAGGACACACACTGACCACCGGGGGGCAGACACTCAATGCAGGATCTGCCCCCTGGTGGGCAGTGTGCTCCCAAAGGGAGGGTGCTGCTCAGCCAGAAGCTCTGAGCTGGGTTCACACATCCGTGCTAAGGATGCGAGGGCTCCTGGACTGCTCAAGTGTGCAGACTGGGCTTAGGGAACCTGCCCCCCCCCCATGCACAAATTTTGTGCACTGGGCCTCTAGTCATTCTATAATAGCTTCCTATTACAGAGAATGGAGTCCAGTGCCTCCCCACGAGCTACAAAGCCCTGCTTAATCAGCTCCTTCTCATACTCATCACATTCCAGCTCCCTGTCTTCTCCCCATCCCTCTGGTCTTATCTTACTACATCCTCAGGGCCTAACTCACTTTTTCCTCAGACACTTGTCTGGCTGGTTCTTTCTCAATCCTGAGCTATTGAGGTAAATACCAAGTCATCAGAAAGCCTTCCATGACCCTCATGTGTTGGGAAATGAGCCAGGATTGGTTCCTGTTGCTTGTACTCAGAGAAGTCTACTGGATTCAAATAGCGATTTTCTTGAAAAAATATTTTGTTCATTCTTTGCCCTCTTCAACTGCAAGTCCAACTGTGTTTGTTAAAGTTCCATGGATTTATTCTTCGGTCCTGTCACTGATCTGCTGTTAGACCATGGAAACGCTCACCTGGCTTGTTGGCACCGTATAGAGAGATTAAAGATGGGGGATAAATGGATGAGCTTGAAGAAGCTGGGCCCATGGTTAGTCTTGGAAGGCTTTCCTGAGTACAGTACTTGCATGTGGTTTATATGGTTCTGGCAATACTGTACTCAAACCTATAAACAGAAATGGCCATCGGATACAGGGCAGAGATACTGTGCATGCCCAATGATTAGACCATACTGGATTGGATTCTGACTCTCCACTCTAGGAAGATGAAAGATCATCCCTTGAGGAGGCATCACCCTCTTAAGCTCTTCTAATGCTGCCCACTTTCTTAGCAGACAACTCTTTAACATGGGCTTCTGAGCCCAATGCTGTCAGAAACACCTGCCCCTCCAGCCTCCTTTCACACCTGCATATTGTTCTCCAGACATACAGCACCTTACTTTGAATGTGCCTACCACACTCCCTCCTACCACTGGGCCTTTGCACATGCTGGCCTCTCCCGCTGGGACCATGATCTTTCTTTTCTGCTTTATCCACTCACTTTTCAGTTCTTATCCAGTATGTCCTCAGAAAAGCCTCTCTGACTCCCCTGGCTGGCACCCCCACCCCCACACTGTGTTTTTATGAACATTTCATCCTCTACTACATGGTCCTATTCACAGGCTGAGTTCTATAATTATTTGATTAACAGCTGCCTCTGTCCCCAGAGTGTGAGCTCTGTTCTGGCAGGAAGGTGTCAGATTTTGCTCAGCATGGGATCTGCTGCTGCTGTCACAGGTACTGGTTTAGTGGTGTGTAGACAGTCAATAAGTGTTGGTTAAATGAATGAAAAAATCGAATGAATAAATTTCAGCACGGACTAACAGAGTAAAGCCATAATAGCAATTCATATTTTGAACAATAGTCATTTTATTGACTGTAAAGCCAGTTACGTGTGTGTAACTCCTGATTTTTAAAATCATTCATTCGAGAAGCATTTATTTCTCTTTAACTGACATTTTTTCGCTGTCATGGGAAGGGTAGATGTTATGTCTGCTCCATGAACTATAACTGATTCACTTTGATTTACTTTATTATTATTTTTTTTATTTCTAGAATAAAGGTTGGCAAACTTTTTTGTAAAGGGCCAGAGACTAAATATTTAAGGCTTTGAAGGCCATACAGTTTCTATAGCAACCACTAAATTCTGCATTAGTCAGTGTGAAATCAAATGAGCATGGCTGTGTGCCAGTAAAACTTTATTTACAAAAAAAAAGGATTGGGATGAAACATGGCCCTTGGGCTGTAAAATTGCTAATCCCTATTATAGATTATGGGAGTGGGGAACCCAAAATATAGACCTGGACTGACATTTAACTCTGGGAAATAGTGTAGTATAAGGCCCTGGCTTGCTGTAAACTTTGGCACATCAGCGCATCTCTCCGTGCCTCAGTGTGCCAATATGTGAAATGGGAACGACAATTACCACAAAGCATGGTTGTGAAGATGAGGCCAACGAAATAAACCAGAATTGAACAGCCTTGGTTTGCATTAAACATACCTGCATTTATGCTTACTTTTTATCTGAACCTAGTCACACACGGTCTCCCTTTAGATTGTGACATATAGTTACTTTTGAAAAATTAATGTTTGAAGGGAAAAGAACGAGTCAGCATGACGTTGTTTTAAGGTTCAAAAAAGATTGTTCTGTGGAGGAGGGGCTGGAGGATCCCAGTGTTAAGGAGATCATGTGAGGCCAAATCGCAAGACACCCCGCAGGCCGCTGGGATGGCTGGACAGGTGCCAAGGCCCTGAAGGTAAGTAGCTGGCCCTTCAGAGGCAGGAATTCCTTGAGGTCAAGGGCCTTGTCATACCCGGAGATTTCTATGGCCCAACACACTGACAGGCATCTAGAAGATTTTTGGGAAACAGATGTGTATGGGTAAAAACAGCCATCATTTCTGAGGACATTTAGAAGATCTTGTTTAAGAGACCAGCTTGAACTTCAAAAATTCACCCGCAATCCCACCACTTCTCCCACCTCCACCTGTGTTAGCACAGTCCTAGCCATTACCTTTTCTCATGTGGCTGTCATACCCCAGCACTCTGCCAGCTTCCCCTCCCCAGAATCCACTTCCCAGCACTCTGCCAATCTCTCCACATGGAAGTCAGAAAACACTGCCTCAAACATTCTGGCAGCATCTCCTTCTGAATGGAATCCAAAGTCCTCACTAGGGGCCTGACCTCTGTGATCTCATCCCTTTTCCATTGTGCCCTCTGCTCCAGCACTGGCTTCCTTGGGACCATCTCTTGCTATTTCTTCTGCCTGGGACCTCAAATATCCACATAGCTCACATCCTCACTTCCTTCAAGCTTTGTTCCAACATCACCTCCTTAGCTGAGACCTTCCATGATGGCCCCATCCAAAGTAGTGGCAAGTCAAATCCACACCTGAGTTCCTCCGTTTTTCTCTTCCTCACAGTGCCTACTGCCCGGTATTTATTCGTTTGTAGCCTGACCCCAATCCTTCCCCATGTTTCCCACTGGAATATAAACTCCTTGAGGGCATGAATCTGTTTATTCCTCATGCTGTGATCCAAATATCTAGTAGGCATGTACTAAGTGTGCTCAGTATATGTGTGCTGAGTAAATAATATATGTAGACCACCCATTCATCTCTTCCTTTCTCCAAAAGTGGAAGCCAATCAGCCTCATTCTCAAAGATGGAATAAATATGTTGGCATGTATGATTATGGCAAGGTGGCTCATTCTAGACACTAAAAGGTTAGGGGTTTGATTCTCTGCCAGGGCAAATACCTATGTTGTAGGTTCGATCCCTACAGGAGGCAACTGATTAATATTTCTCTCTCTCCCTTCCTCCCTCTCTAAATATCAATAAAAACATATCATTGGGTGAGGATTAAAAAAAAAAAGAATATCAGCTAAGTATTGGGGTGGAGCAAACTTATTCAATAAATAAATCTAAAGCTGCAAAAGAAAGTAATTCTTTTCAAACCCATTGGAGTCATAGATAAAAGGAAGAATCCTTAAACCCTATCAGAATGTTTTATACCCACAAGGATCTAAGGTTAAAAAAAAAATTGCTCCTAGAAACACGAAATTTCGAGCATAAATGGGGAAATTGGCGTCTTTGTTCACAGAGGTGGGATTCTAGCTGAATGGAAAGCCAGATTTTGGGAGGAGTTGAAAGGGCACGCACAGAAAGCATGTCCAGTGATAACTTTTGCCTGTGATTCGAGGAGTTACAGATAATTAGACGGTAACTGGCAACGGAAGGGTCTAAAGTTTCTCTGTTCAATACAAGTTTGGAATTCTTCTCTTAGTCTGATAGAGTTGGAAGATGGTGTTTGTCCCTGAAAAAAGAGAAAACACCAGGGTTCATTTCAACAGCACTTATTTTCCTACCTGTGGAAATGCTATCTTATCATCTTTGACCACCTCTAGAACATAAGCTATTGGAGAAATGGAACAGGAATTTTTTCTTTTCTTTTTTCTTTTCTTTTTTTTTTTAAATCAGGAAATAAGTATTGACTCAGCACAGTGTGAAAATCCCTGCCTTGCTCGTTCATTCTGAGATGTAGGACAAATCAGCAATTCTTCCTTTCCTGGCTGCACAAACCCTGGTCATCTCTCAGAATCGTGAGATGCTGCATTTCATGATGAGACCCGAGTTTCGGTCTTGGCATTTGCTTCCTGGGTGACTCTGGGAAAATCATTGAATTTGTCTGAGCCTCTGTGTCCGTTAACTGAGGGCGGAAGCTGGGCCCTGCTTCCTGGTTCCCCAGGTTATGAAGAGATCTCAGTGCGATGATGTACAGAAAAGGTGCTGCTTATGCAGAGTGAGGCTGCAGTGCGAAGGCACAGGCGTGTCTGCTTTAGGCGGGGACTGTGAGCGCAGGTGCCCACAGGAGCAGGCCCGGAAGATAAATGAGGGAGGCCGCTGGGCTGCAATCTTTCTGTGCAGACACGAGCCTTTTGCATATGTAAGTGTAGGAAGACTCTCACAGGGACATGTATGTTTTCTTCAATATTACTTAACACACACGACCCTCCTGAACTTGCTTTTGTTGGCTAACTGCTGATAGGAAGATGAGTGGGGAGAAACATGACACAAAATTGAGAGGGCAAGAACAATGCAAAGGACACATGGACCGGCCAGTTGGAAATGGTCAGGATGAGAGAGCTGTGGCAGGCAGAGCATACACCCCCTCAGCTGTCCCCACCTGTGCCCACGAGAGACGGGTACCACGGACCAATTTCCTAACTCGTGAACTCACCAAGCAGTCCTCATGTAAGTACTCCACAAATATTTGCCAGAAAAAGAGATTAAGTTTTATTTAGTCACCAAAACCTTAAAAAGTCAATACATGTTCAAATACCTCTCTTAGAAGAAACAAAAGTCCAAATACATAGCAATTAAATTTTTTCCCAACTTGAATCTAGATGGTGGGCACTTTTTTTAATAGAAAAGGAAAGGTTTGGATGCAGGGGTAGAAGAGCCCTATGAATGTCAATAATGATAGCAATGATACAAGCAAAGCTCAGCTGTAAATGCTTATTATACGCCAGGTTCAGTGATGTGTTCTTCCTATATATTGTCTCATTTACTGCTCACAACAACAGTTTGATGTGGTAATGTTTCTATACCCATTTTGCAGATGAGAAAATTGAGGTTTGGAGATGATAAGTGATTTCACACATGAAACAAGTGACCGTAATTACCTCTAGATTTCAGTGTATTCCATTTCGCAGGAAAGAGTGGTCAGAGAGGGTTGGAGAAGTTCAGAAAGATCGGTATCGATTGACTTCATCATACACTTCAGAAATTGATATTTGAATCAAGAATGCCTAGACCACACTCTGTTTGGACCCCTTGACATCAACAGTGGTTTCTGGAAGGGCGCAGTTTCTGACATTTCCAGGCAGAGGGAAATGGATTTTTTTTTTTTTTTTCAGGCTGTACAATGTGCCCTGATTGTGTTATGAGGAATCTCATTAAAAAATATGTGCTGAGGAACAGGCTGCTTACATGATCCTTTCTGGGCCTTTGCACATGCTGTGCTCTTTACCTGGAACACCCCATCCTTCTCTCCTTAACATCCCCCTACTACCTGTTCTACCACTACCTGAGCACCTTGTCAGAGCTGCCATTCCTGCCTGCCCAGAACTGGGTGACACCAAGCTTCTCTGGTCCTCACAGCCCCTCGTAACATCACAACATACTGCAGACACCACTATGTACATGATGACGTTTAGATTGTGCTATAAAAGTTGGCTTCCTTGGCTGTCTCTCCCTCTACATGTGAGCTTCCTGAATTTCAAGGTTGTGCTTTGTAAGTAATTTCACCCCCGTCCCCCAATTCCAAACAATCAGACAAAGATTGAAACCACAGGAGTCGGATACACTGGATTCAGATATCACCTCAGCAGAGTGAGCTTGGCCGGGTAACTCATGAAACCATTTTAAACATTGATCCAACCCAGAGACCTGTCTTGTTTGGGTTGCACAAGGTTAAGAAATAATCATTTAGCTGGCAACACTTAAAGATTGTGAGACTGTACGTCTGTATTTCTAGCTTCTCTCGAAAGAATAGGAGATAGGCCACCCCATGTTTCTTGTGTAACAACCAGCAGAGCAACAACCATTGCATTACAGTTAGGGTGGGGCTTAGAGTTAGGGTAAGGTTAGGTAAGGGTTAGGGTTAGAGTTAGGGTAGGGTTAGATAAGGGTTAGAGTTAGAGTAGGATAGGGTTAAGTAAGGGTTAAGGTTAGAGTTAGAGAGAGTTTCATTAGCATTAGGCTTACATTTAGGGTTAGTGTTATGTTTAGATTAGGGTTAGGGTAGGGTTAAAGGCAATGTGTTTTCTATAGGTGGAGCATGCGCTCCCTCCCCATGTCACTATAGGTCTCTTTGTTTCTGTAGTAAATTTAATTTAAGTTTTTAATGCTAAGTTTATTACTGTCTTGAAAATTAAAAACAAGGCTGCCAATCAAAGCATGGCACATCAAGCTTGAGGAGAGCCTCCCGACTGCACCCAGGTTCTACTTGGAACTGAGGCATCGGGGGTCTGGGGCCCTGGTCCCCCATGGCCCCACAGGAAGTGGTGTTTGCCAACCTGGGACCTAACCATGGGTCACAATTTTTGAAACATTCCTGTCTTCTAATTTTATTTTAAAAAGAAACAAATCTTTGTATTTAGTTCCAACCTTCTGATATTGAATCTTATTTTATAAAAGCATCCAATTTAAATTATTCATATATGTATATATCATTATATATCATAATTCATATCATGCTAGATGTTCTATCTTGCTTCATCTCACATTATTCAGAGGAATAATCACCAACTGTTTCCATTCATATTATCTATGTTCAATACTAAACTTATATAGTAATTAGCAGTTTACTAGAAAAGCTAAATTTATGAAAATATTTGCACTAGTCCAGAATCCTTTGTGTAGAATTAAAAAAAATCCTAAAATCTCTAAAAACCAAACTTTGTTTTCCCCCATAATTCATTTAGCAGAAAAATAAGACCTGAACTTATTGGAAACCTTTTAAAACTTAAAAAAATAATCTCACTTAGTAATATTAATGTTTCGTTGGATGATTATTTGTATTTTAAAAAATAGAATGCCATTTCTGACCTCACTGGGAGTGTTATGAAGTATATGGTGTGCATAACATGTTCTCTTTCTAAATTCTGAGAAGTTATGGATTTCAAAATGCTCCTGCCTGGAAGAGGTGGGCCATGCAGATGCATATTCATAAAGACACCGGTCCTCCCAGGTATGACAGGTTACAGGCAAAAGTCATACTACGTTTTCCCTCAGCTTTTGTTATAGCCACTGGGTGAGGCTTGATAACGCGCATTATTTCGATCTTTAGTCCATTTTGACTCATCTGTGTGACCACGCACCAGTGTAATCGGACATCGCCACTGAACGGGGTGGGCTCCTCACGCATCCCCCTCCTAATTCTCTCTTTTGACACTAACCACAGAGGGAGAGAAAGAATGATAGAAAAAGCACACCCCATGCTCCTTCTGTTTTAATAGGAGGGTGCTGTCAGGAGAGAGTGATATGATAAAGCCTTAAATAAATTGATGCTCCAACAATGTGTTGAGAACGGGAAAGGTAACATTTAATAAGCATGTTAGGGTAATTAGTTAAGTCACTTGTCAATTAAGTAGATTACCTAATAGCTAATTTGTCTCTCCGAGCAGCAGGCTTTGTGCAAAAGCAGTGAAGGAAAACTTGTTGTGAAAGGATGGCCTTCCCACATAAGCACGCAGGGGCCGGTCCAGCGCCAGTGTGTGTGTCGGCAGCTTACACTCCATTGAGAAAATCTTCATTTTCTCATTCGCTTTTAAATGAGGTCCTCTTCTTTCTTTTCTTGTCTTTCCCTCCCCCTCTCCCTTTCTTTTCTTCTCTTCTCTTCTCTTTTTTCTTACCTTTTTAAATTTATTATTATTAAAAAAACATGTTTTTACTTATGAGAGAGAGAGAGAGAGAGAGAGAGAGAGAGAGAGAGAGAGAGAAACATTGATGTGAGAGAGTAACATGGATGGGTTGCCTCCCGAACACCCTGGGATGGAACCTGAAACCTGGCCATGTGCCCTGATCGGGATTCGAACTGGTGACGTGTTGGTGTATGGGATGACGCTCAATCAGCTGAGCTGCACTGTTTAGTGCTTTCATTTTCTTCAGTAGCTGAGTTTACAGAGGGCAGAGGTGAGCAAATTTTCCTGTAAGGGGTCAGCCAGTAAATATTATAGAGTTTTTAAGACAGGAGGCAAAATCAAGGATATTGTGCAGGTGCTTATTTAACAAGAAAATAAATATCCATAAAAAAATTAACCATTTAAAATATATAAGAATTACCATTACTTCACTGGCCATATTAGACCGGAGATGCAGGCTGCAGGCTGGCTTTGGCCGCGGCTGCAGTTGGGCCATCGTTACCTAGTTAACGTCCTAAATGGACACGACGCCTACATCGGCCATCCAGAGGTTTCAAAACTCACAGGGCCTCCTCGTCATGCCCATCCCTCACCCTCCCAATCAGAGGCCAAGAGCACAGACTCTGGAACCCAACTCCCCGGATTGAATCCCAGCTGTGCCAAGCACCGTGCAACCTGGGCCAAGGTCCTGAACCTCTCTGTGACCCCCCAGCACCATCTCCAAGACAATAGTGCCTTCCTCCTTGGACCTCTATCAGCAAAGCGCTTAGCACAGCGCCCAGCACGGAGTCTGGGCCATGGGCATGGGGACTCCTTTGTGTGACTGTGGAATGCGGGGAGGAGAGGGCGGCCACTTCCCCTCGCAAAGAAACCATAAGCAAGAGCCTCTTCTCCGATCCCCGGAGATCCATTTGGTGGCAGCCTCCGTGCCAGGAGGCGAGGCGCTGTAAGGAGATATTCTTGGGCACCTTCCGAGAGCCAGAGCGCTTCTGCAAACAGGATGCTGTAAATGTCTCTTTGGAGAAGGCGCCTGCCAGGAGGCCTCAGCTCCGCCTCGTGATTTATTGGGAGCCGCTGCTTTTGTTCCAATCGGTTTTCCTGCCTCAGCTCTTCGGCGATTGTGCTGCGAGCCGTGCCCCGCACAGAACACGTCTGTCTGCGCGCCCTACATAATGTGCGAGGCGAGGAAGTGTTGTTCGGGAGGTTTCCTGTTTCGGTTTCCTCGCTGGCACCCGCGCCGTGTGGACCCTCCGGAGGCCTGATTTAGCATGCACACAGCACACACTCCAGCCCAGCCTGCGCCCGCTGCTCCAGGACTCCCAATGCCCCTGGCAGCCACTTCCCTCTCCCTCTCCCTCCTTCCCTCGCTCCCTTTTGATGTTTCCTCTCTCTTTTAGCCTGTCCTTGACAGGAAGTGCAATCACATCACACACAGCTTTCTTTGGAAAGCCCCCGTTTTAATGATCTGGCAGCCGGTAGACACTGAGGCCTTCCAGAAAAAAAAAAAAATTTCAATCCCTCTTCCCACAGCTTCCGCGAGCCCAGTGATAAATGACACCTCTCATTCTGTCACAGACAAGGAGCACAGACGGGGGACGTCAGTGATGTATGGCCCACCAGAACAGGAAATCAACTTTTTTTTTTTTTTTTTGGGGGAAAAAAAAAACCCTAAAAGAGCTGACCAGGACATTGTCAGGGGCCCGCTCCAAAGACCTCGCCAGAGAGACAAGCAGAGCGCCTGGAAAAGTTTGAGCTCCGGGAAAAGGAGTGTGAGAGGAGGCTGAGGAGGAGGAGGCAGTGACGGAGGAGCTGGCGCACAGGGCCACAGATGGTGGGGCGCTGCTTACTCTCTGGTGGGGTGTGGGGTGTGGGGTGTGGGGTTGTGGGGTGTGGGTATTAGCCGGGCTCTCACACACTCCCATTCTAGGTGGAGGGAAGGATCACCCTGCTCGGGGAGAATTCCATTTTTCTTCTGGAGCTTCGGAAAAAGTGAGTGGAGATGTGTTTGTGGAGCCTAAGGACCTCGTTTCACACTGCCCCCGAAGGAAAGCAATCACATCACTGGTGCGGTCCCCCCCTCCCCCTCTCCCCACACACAAAGGCTGTCCCCTCCTGATGAACGTGATGAAGGGCCGTGCCTTTTGATGCCGACGGCAATCTCAGGAAAGAGCAAGAAGTGGCTTCTTTTTCTTTGTTTTTTCCTATCTTGTACCACACGCCCTTCTCCTTGCTCCCTCAAGAGCCATGCTATTGGATTAAAGAAAACCAAAACACCTTCCTTCTGTTCCTATTGAAAAGCCTCTGGACTGCGGTCTCCTTGGGGCGCTGATTTTCAAGGCAAACCCAGTCTCTTCCTAAATGAAATGTGAGCACCTACTGGGTGTCAGGTCTGCACGAGATCCCAGCAGAAAACTCAACAGGGAATGGCTAGATCCTTTCCACACAAGGTTTCTCGAACTCCGTGGCGAGTTTGTAGGTCTAGCCACTTACTGTTCGGGCCTGATAATTATCTGTTTGGCCCCGGGAATGCCCTGCGTGGGCGTCCTGTGAACTGGAGGGCGTTGGCAGCCTCCCGGGCCTCTGACCTCTGGCTGCTGGTAGCGTCCCCGGCCCACCTCGCTTCGCCGTGACCATAAAAACTGTCCCCAGACAATGCCAAGGCCGAGTGTCACCTGGAAACAGAACTTCCCCCCACTGAGAACCGCTGTTCTGGAAGTTTGAAATCAAACCTCCAAAGAAAACAACACTCATGGGATGGGCGAGGAGGAATTGGAGTTGGTAGGTAATTAAATGCTAAATCGTGTGACTGGAAATACAAGCTATAGGAATGTAGTGACTTTCCCAGGAAGACATCTGAATTTACCAGGTTAGTGCAAATGCCTCCATTTAACGAAAATGAAGTCTTGCAGTAGGATTCGGAGTGCGATTTCTGTTGTGCATGTCTCCCACATAGAAGTGACGGGACGTGCAGATAGACCATGGCAGGCTTTAAAACAAAGAAGGAAATCTTAGTTTCAGACAGATCACACTAATATTAGTGCGGGATGGCAACTAACAACTAAAAATATATTTTCTTTCCCAATTATATTAGTATTAAAGTTTGATCATTGCAATCTATTAAATGAAGTTATTCAACCTTTCTGAACATTTAAGGTTCTAAATTGGAATAAAGAAGGTAGGACTAAACTTACACTCCTGCGTCTGTGTCTTCTGTGTAGATGATTGCACAAAAGTGGTTAACATACAAGTCTAAATTCTAACAGAGTTCATACAGCGACACGAAAAACATTCTTTGACTCCCCCAATAGAACATGGGGTGAAAAGGAAGCTGAGCCCAGTTTCTAGACACCATACACAAGGTTTTCACCCATCAGTTGTTACCAACAGAGATCAGAATTAATTTGGAAGACCGATAGATTTATCAATATAGAAGGCCAATAATGGGAATCATCATGGAAGATTAAAATTATAGATATAGAACAGATTGTCAAACCTCAGAGGGAAGGCAGGGGAGGGAGGAGGGGGAAAGCGATCAACCAATGAACTCATATGTGTATATGCATAACCCAGGGACAGACAGTGGGTGGTGACGGTTTGGAGGGGGAAGGAAGGACGAGGGCAATGGGAAAAAAGGAAAATAGTTATAAATATATATATGTTACATATATAGTATGTATATATTAAGCTGAGTGGCGATCTCAAGGAATAAAGATGGAAAACAACATGTAAGAAGAAGATTCCAGATGAATTCAGAAGAATTAGAGTTCATTGTGAAATGCAGCCACTTCCATCGAATCAGTTCGGTAAAGCTCTGCAGATGCCTCGCCCAACTGTATCCACAGGAATGCAAGGTAAACGAAGCGGGCTGATATTACTGTTGTCAATGCAGGTACCAACCCCTCTCTCACCAGGAGGTTAAAAATGAGAGCGCCCATCCCCTCTGCCCCCGCCTGCCTCCCTACAGGCCAGCTGGTGGAATTTGATCTTCATTGTGTTGGATTCTATCTTGGTCAACCTAAGACAGACCATCCTTTGTTCACACAACACTGCCTTGCCTATCAATGGGGATCCTAATAAAATTTTATGCTGCCAGAGGACTTTTCTGTCTCATCCTCACCTCCTGGTCTTGCATCATGTTGAGGGCAATTACACATTTATTTATTACACATCCCCAAATATAAAACCGCGAAAACTATACCAAAGACAGCAGCTTTTCAATCATCCATCAAGATATACCAGTTTCAAAAGACAATCCCTGCACCACATCCGGAAGGTCATTACTCACGCTCGAAAGCTCATTTCCAAGGCCTCCTTCATCTCCCGATACCGTGGGATAGTGCGCGCGCCAAAGTGCTGCCCGGGGATCTCAATAACGCCGCGTTCCCTCTCTCAGAGCATGATTAGTGCGAGGTGTGGGCACCAATTTAGGCTGTGTCTACACAATGCCAAAACAGCCCGCGGAGAAATGGAGCCGTCCATCACCCAACCGGAGGATTTAGTTACATGACGCCAGAGGGCCCTGACTCACTCCGCGCCCCCGCCTGCCCCTGCCCTGACGGATCATTTGAGTCCATCTTGAGTGTCTGGGAATGGATCTGCTTCACATGCCAGATTTGAAACGGACCACGGAGATGACATGGTCTTCGCCATCTGGCGGAACTCACACTCTGGACCCGGTGGCACAGGCCTGGCACGCTCCCATACTCGTGCTGAGCCCAATACGTTTGCGTACCCAGGCCCACCTTTCCTGCAGCTTCCAGATCTTCTGCTGCACTCTGCTAGCTGTGTGAGCCAATATGCTCTCCCCCAGCTGTTAAGCGTTTGCTGAAACCAGACAGTCCTCCAAGTGCACATACTCATTAGCTCTTCAATCACCCTAACACCTCAGGAGGCAGAGCAGCCATTACTGACACTAGACTCCGATGACAATGCCCGTCTACATCTCCTGGGCAAGAGCCCCTCCCCACCAAGCATGCCCACCTGGAACACCTGTGCTTCTCCGGCTGAGGGCGATTGTCCAGTGGCGGGAGCGTGTCTGCCTCGCACAGAGGCCAAGCTGAGAATTCAGGAGAGGAATGGGTCAGGAAGAGGCCCTCAAGCCCTGGCAGATGGAGGTTTGGGGGGACCATCCCAGCACCCTCCCCTCCTTTGGGACAACTCTGAGGCCTGTGTGCTAGCTACCCTGTGGCATCCAGCTCGGGCTGCCCCAGGGGTAACTGGCTGGATTACCCATTCTTTATTGATATCTCTCCCTTCCTCATCTCACTTCTCCACTCCCCATCAGCAACTGAAGCTCTGGCCACCTCTGCCTCCCAGGTCAGACTCGGCGTGAGCCCAGGCATGAGGCTGCTTACCCTGGGATGTCCCCAATACGGAAACTCGTCGCTCTGTCCCATTTGGGCCTTGTCTGTCAGCAAGCTCAGGCCCAAACCTTCCCTCCAAGTCACATACGTTCCTGCAAAATTATTTTTCTCCTGGCTTCATGTTATTGTGTTAACAAAATTTAAGTTTGCCATTTTTTCTCATCTTTTTAAAACCCTTATAATGTATCTAAGTTACATTTCCCATATACAATATATGATCATGCATAATATTATATATTGATACACCTTGTGTTATAAATATAATATGACACGTGCAATATCTAACTCATCATTTATACACTTTCTACCATTCAGTACCACAGACCTTGAGTTGATGTATTTATCCATATGACCTCACAGTATGGGCAACACAGCATCGTATTCGGAGCTCAGTTTGGGAGTCAGTTCTTGTGGGTTCAAATCTCAGCTCCATGAATTATGGGTCATTAGGTCAGTTACTTGATCTTTCTGTGCCTCCCCAGGATAACAGGGCCATTGTAGGGCTGAAGGACTTAAGAAAATGAAGTGATGAGAACAGTAGCTGGCATCTAGGAACTGCAGGGTTAGCTGTTAACATTACAAGGCGACGCTAAATCAAGATTATTACAATGATCTCTGTGAAGAGCGTGTTTCTCAGGGGCATGGGCAGTTGGTCACACAGAAACCCAAGGCCAGGATCATTACCCAGCAGCCAGCCTAAACTCTGTAGACGTTTCTGAGAGGGAAACTGTGAACATCAGGTTTTGGTAAACATGGGGGATTCTGGTGAGGCAGCTGGCCCCCATCGAGGCCTCTCGGGGGTGGCGTACCTTCCTTCCCAGAGGCCCGTAATACATTCTGGCGTAAATGGCAGGTGTGTTTTCAATTCTAATAACATTCACTGATGCCTCATCTGGTAAACAGCACTTATGCAAAGCATTGGGCTAGGGAAAAGGAACCCCAAATGGTTGTCTTCTGTTACAAAGCAGCGGGTCACGCCAGCCGATGGAGGCAACTGTACCCAATGCGATCTGACACAGCACACGCAATGCAATGTGACAAGACACCAGCAAGTAAGCAAGAAACACTCTATTTTTGGCCCAAACACTCATTATCATCTTACAAGCAGGAGCGCTGATTTGTGAGAGCACTAAGTGGAGCGGCTCTGTTTTCCATCCTGTTACCATCACTGGCTTGTGGCTGGCTTCAGAGAACTCCTCTAAGGCCTGGCCTCTCTAGGGTGTTCTGAGATTTTGATCTGTCCAATGCCATCTCCGAGGGAGTGGGTCACCACCGCGGCTGGCTGGCACAGAGGCTGCCGCTGTATGACAGCCCTTCGGAGTGAAAGGAAAGCATTAGGCAAGGCAGCGCGCTGTTTGGGGCGCGGTGGGGACCTCTGAACATTTGCTTCCATGCTGCTGGCTCTGTGCCTCTTACTTCAGGCAGCAAGACCTCACTTCAGCTCTAGCGGCATCCTCCTCCTCAGTGGTGACTCATAGGCTTTAGGTGGGGTTTGCCATGTGGCTCAGACCTAGCCAATCAGAACACAGCCTGCTCCTGACCACAGTGATTGGTTAAAGAGTGGCCATGTGACCTGATCGGGACCAGGGAGGCCTAATAAGCCCCTTCTCTCCTAGGCATTTATTTGAGAAGCAGATGGTATTCTTTTCTCCTGGATCTGGAAGCACTTGGGAGCCTCTGGGGCCCTCGAAGGAATTCTGAGGGCGACCCTCACACAGGGGAAGGCATACCTACCCTGGAAAGAGAGTGCAAGGCCTATTATTTATTTATTTATTTATTTATTTATTTATTTAACACATTTTATTGATTTTTTTACAGAGAGGAAGAGAGAAGGATAGAGAATTAGAAACATCGATGAGAGAGAAACATCAATCAGCTGCCTCTTGCACATCCCCCACTGGTCATGTGCTCGCAACCAAGGGACGGAAATCGAACCCGGGACCCTTCAATCTGCAGGCCAGGCTTTATCCACTGATCCAAACCGGTTTTGACGCAAGGCCTATTATTTTATCACTTGGACCAAACCAGCCTGAGGATAGCCGCCATGTGCAATTCAATGCACCAGCTAATTAACCATCTTTCTACTTCTGTTTCTATTGCCTTAAGCCACTTAGAGGTAAGTTTTCTACCACTGTCAACAGGAAAAAAAAAAAAGGAATGGATTTGGAGACTACATCAAAAAGGCCACCAAAGACCAGTGTGGTCTCTAAATTTCCAAGCAGGACTTCCCCATCCCACCCATCCCACTCAGGTTTGCTCCCTTGAGATAGAGCTGGAGCCGGAGTGCAGCTGGGCAAGGTGTCTGGGGGTGCCCTCAGCGCCCGCCCCTCAGCACTCCCTCCCTGGGATGGAGGCGGGCACCCTGCTGGCCCAGCTCCTTTCAGTAGAAACATGTTTTCACATTGACACCGATAGGCTCAGTGAATGAGTGCAGAGCACGGGGTCAGTGGAAGCTAACTGGCGGGATTAGAAGGGGCAGTAGACACACTTCAGCAGTGATGGCCCTGAGAGGTGTGGCAAGCAGGTGAGGGGCGCTCAGGCCTGTGCTCCTTGGTGCGTCTCAATGGGTGCCCTCAGTGCGTGCCCTTGGTGGTGCCCTTGGTGGGTGCTCTCTGTGGGTGGTGCCCTCAGTGGTTGCCCCAAGTGCACCCAGTGGCCCTGACAGCTGACTTCTAAACAATTAAATATGAAACTGTCAACAGGGCCTTGTCTTAATAACCGAACTTGAGGTCTTTTATCCCGGAAGATTTATGAAGTAATTTTAAAGAGATCCAAGCAAACATCTGTCAATAAATTGAATGCTGGCTACAGGATTTACAAGCAAGACAAGACTTTCTCATTAAGTGCACATTAACACGGAGGGATCATGGGTGGGAGGAGGCGCAAGCCACCCGCCAGGCTCCTGCTAGAGCACCACCGAAGACCCAGGGAGTGGGGGACGGAGGGTCTGGGATGCCCGGGATCCCTGCCTTCGTCAGGCTGACCGGCTGGGCAGAGCGAGGCTGGGTGCTGCCAGACCTGCCCGAGGACCTCCCCCACTGTCTGCGGGGAGCCACAGGCCTACCCCCGCGCGGGAACCTGGGAGGCCTCCACGAGGCTCACTGCACTGGCTTCCCAGTGGAATGAGGTCCCTGATCCCCATTCATTTCAGATGCGGCACACACGTGCTCACAGATACTTCCACCCCTCCCACTTCATGTGGGACGTGGTGCTACATGATGTGTGCAGGGGCCTGGAGAAGTGCTGGACACGTCTCTTTGGCTGAAACGGGCCTTTGAGAAGACGTGCAGAGAGAAAAGACCTCATCACTGACAGTTACATGTGGCAAAGCGGGGATTTAGAAAAGATCCTGGGGGGTCAGGGGGTCCAACCCCCCCCCCCCCCCAGCTCACCCCTTCCTCAGGCCCAGACTCCCAAACCTGGGAAGTCTGCCCCCAAGGCCCTGGCACCCACAGGGACGCCTGGTCAGGGCCACTTGCAGCAGAAGCTCAGGGGTTGATGTGACTGGTAACATGAAGAGAGAAATGAGTTTGGGTCGTGAGGGGAGACGGGTCTAGCTGGGTGCCTGGCAAAGCGGAAGTGCCGCTGGGTGTCAGAATGAGGAGTTAAACCAGTAAGCCCCTGACTTGGTGGCTGAGGTCAAAGACACTCTTTATCTTTGGTTTTCTTCAAAACACCCAATTTGTAATCTATTGTTATATTAAGATATGGTAATATAGCGTTGTATATGGTATGTTATACCATATAGGCATGTGCTTGTATATTTCTCCTTATCTTTGTCTGTCTGTCTCTCCCCCTGAATCAACTCTCTATGAGGAAGAGCTGATTCTGTCTGTTTGTCCCGGAGCCTAGAGCGCCCCTGGCATGACCCTGTCCCGACCTGGCTCCTAGCTGTCACGTCTGAACAGGGCCATGCGCCATCAGCCAACTCAGTACATATTTATTGAATGAATGAAGGAACAAGTGAGTGAATAACTCAGAACCCTACGATCCAACTAGGCTGAAAAATGGCCAAATAAATGTACCCACTTGTGTGCAAATCCAAAGCATGACAGTAGATACTTTTTGGAGCAAGGGTCCTATAATGATAACATGCTGAGAAAAACGCAAAAAACAGCTATTGCCACAACAGCAGAACCAACAAATCACCAAAACCTCCTGAGGGCATCTATAGCCAGTAGGTAAGGTTTGGTGTGAGTCACAAGCGATAGTCAAGAGGATTAATGTCAAGGACATAAAATTATGAAAGCAACCAGAGAAAGAGGGCCACGTTTTGCACATGACACGTGCGGTCATTAGGAATGTCAGTGTAAAGATAACTGATGATAGCGTTTTTGAGGCTCCCTCACATGCCCCCCACTTTGCTAAGCCCTTTCTCTGACATTGCAGACCGCCTTTTGACCCCTACGTTCATGTACAACGGAAAGCAAAACGCTGGCCAGGTGCACAGCACCAGACTGATTTGGGTTGAGTGGACAGTGCGGTGCAGGGAATGGAGGAAAAGACTCCAGACCGGCAAGCGGTGCCTCCACCACGGGCTGAGCAAACAGAGGGGCAGGCGTGTTCCAAAGGCCCTGCCTGGACGGGCCACCCCTGGAGGCAGGCAGCCTCTTTCTCTCACTCACAGTCTCTGTCTGAAAAGACAAACTGAGGCCGTCTGCCGGCCAGTAGATGGAACATTCAGGCGCCATGTATTCAAGAAACACCAGGTACTGCTCTAGGCCCGGCCCTGTCCTAGGGGCTGGGCACCGCATTAGACAAACTAGACGGTCTCTGTGCTGGTGAAGCCAGGAGGCTGCAGGGAGGACAGGTGGCGCAAAGCCATCATAATTAGCCATGTGAATGTCACAGGAAGGCATCTGGGCGCTGCATCACCTTTGCTAACGGTGATTTAAAGAAGGAAGGAGAGCTGCAGTAGGAGCTGAAGAAGCACTGTGAGAGCAACTTCCCAAGACCCCTGAGCCTTGAGCATGTGCTTTGCAATGCTTTTCTCCTGGGGGAGGTGCTGTGTGAGACCTCCCTTCCTGCAGGCCCCCTCCCGTGAAGAAGGACTCTGTCCAGATACTCAGTTATTCCTTTCTTCACCTGTTAACAGGGGAGCCCTTTCCTAAGTACTATGTCCACTGCAGGCCAACGGAGACACAGAGTAAAGGTTTACGCCCAGCTCTGAGGGTTCATAGGTTCCGAGGACGAAGGAAACACCTACTGAAATAGTACAGAGGCCTAGTGCGTTTTACCCGAGGAACTCAGAGAAGAGCTCACAGAACTGGGCACGTGTGAACTGGGCTTTGAAGGTTGTATAGTAGTCCACCAGGTAGAAAAACACAATCCCTGCAAAGGGAACCCTGTTTTGATGGGACTGGAAATGCGGGGGACATTCTTGCTGAAGCAAACCGGTGTGGTGAGAGGAGAGGCATTCAGGCTGCTATTTGTTATCTTGAAGGAACCAGTTGCAAAGTGTCTTTTATGAAGGGCAAAGGAGTTTGGACTTTGCATCTCTGTTAGAGTTTTCCAAATGTCAGTCTTTGCACACCACTTTCACAGGTTTTGTCACAGCAGGTCACTGGTTTAGAGCCAGCTGTTTGTTAAGAAACACACTTGATTAAATTTATTTTTAAAGGAGGTTATAAAGTCAACGTCATGAATGGAAAGTTAGATATAAGATATACCTGAAAATAAATGTCACTATTCAAATAAAATTTATCTGTTTGTATGTTTCCCCCACATCAATACCCACTGCATTTCCGGAAACACTGGAAGTCTGAGCCCGCAGTATTTTAAGGGATACAGCACCAGGCAGAGCTGTGCTTTGTGAAGGTACTTCTGTTGCGGATAAGAAGAATGGATCAGAGACCAGCGAGGAGTCCTTGGCGTTACCACACCAGAAAGGTGGTGAGGCCTGGATGAGCAGCGGAGGGGGCAGAGAGGGACTTGGTGGCAGAGCAGTTCAGAGGTAGGCCAGGCGGGACTTGGTGGCAGAGCAGCTGGGTGGGAGTGAGGGTGGTTGGCACAGGCTACATGGCTCCTTCATGGAGGGGCAGTTGCCAACAACTTTTATGACTCCAGGTCCACTGCGTTTTGCAGAAGCTGGACTCTCGAGCTCGCCATTGCACACAACACAGTTATGGAAACTCTGGGGCTGAATTCTCAATGACAGAGCCAGCAAGATCCTTCTGGAAAGGACTGTTTACGCCACACACAATGTTTACGACTAGAAAGAAGGAAAGGAAGAAAGGAAGAAAGGAAAGGAAGGAAAAAAGAAACCCATAATTCTGTATCTGTCTGTCTGCCCAGCTGTGAATGCCACATGGCTAATGGAAGATCACTCTTTGCAGGCCAGTGTCCCTGCATGTTGTGAATCTGATTCTTTGATTTTGAGCTTGGAATGTTATCATCAATGATACAAGCAAACACATAACCACCACACGATAGCCACAGCGGAGGGGGGAGGGGTGTTGTTTAGCCTCATGTATTTATAGTTGCAGGAACCCCTGGTCCTATCATCACACACACATCATACACATGGCTGTGTGGGGCCAGGGCAACAGGAAAGCACCCCCACGCACCCCTCCCCCATACATAATCTCCGCTGTGCTGATCAGCTTCCCCTCCATTTTGTTCTGTGCATAACAACTGAGCATCTTCACTCAGCGAGGAAGAGAAACAAATCTCAGCAGTCATTTTAATCAGCAAGGAAGAAAAATTAGGCGGAAAAATTCAAACATCGTTTTCATCCACTTCCTTTTTCAGTAGATTTTTTTTTCAGGTAATGGTGTAATGGGATGCCTGTCTTTGGGGAAAGCAATTTGCATCACTTACAGGATTGAAAGGAAACTCTGGTATCGAGTTTACCTAAAAGAAGGGCTGAGTGAAAAGAGACCTGGAACTCTCAGGCCAAGAGAAGCACAGCTGCTGGGCGGTTTGGGTCTGGGGAGAGGATGAGGAGGAGACAGCTTTGGAGACCTGAGGGCAGCTGCCTGCTTTGGCGCTCCCTGAAGAGAAGCTTCAGGTTCCTGCTCCTGAAATCAGGGCTGGGAGTGCGGGGTGCCGGGTTTTCGGGTTTTTGGAGGGTTTGTGATATGGGGTGGGAGGTGCCCGCCTGATGGCCTGCATGGAGGAAGCAGCCCATAAACGGTGGGAGGGCTTTTGTGTTTTTGTTGTCCTCCATGGCCCACCTACTACTTAGGCTCAAGTTAATTTTAAGTTCTCTAAGGACGAGCTTGCCCAGCCCTTGATTTTTCTCAATATTTTAATTTGGTAAATGCATGCAGGAATACAAGCTCTCTCCCGAAACCTGAGGCGCTGGAGTTGGTATCCTGAAGCAAACCCACTGAGTGAGCACCAGGGAAGTCTCCGCTCTCGGGAGAAAGGACACACGGATTGCAATCCAACCACGCGATGCAACGCTGCTCAGCACTGATTGACAAGACGCAGGCGAAGCCCAGCAGGACAGGGAAGGCATTGTGCTGCCTGAAAGAAGCCGGTCCCAACAGGTTCCTCACCAAGGCTCCATCAATAGACATGATCAAAAAGACACATCTATGGTGGAGTGTGACAGGGAAGGGAGGGGTGTGACTACAGAGGGAGGAGGGGAGAGGTTTTCCAAGTGATGCAACAGATCCCTATGCTAGTTTTTGTGGTCATAATGCACATCTATCCATGGATTAAAATTCACAGAATTGTACATCACCAGAAAAATCATATGATAATTTAAAAAGTAAAAAAAAGTATCCAAACACAATATAAATTTTTTCTTCTTAGAAGATGCATTCTATTTCATATGCACAGATCAAACACACACACACACACACACACACACACACACACATGTCATCACTCGTGTGTGTGTGTGTGTGTGAACCTGAGAGACAGAAAGAGTGAAACGCCATAGTACACATTACGAGAGCCTAGAGTGGGTCCCTCCAGGTTGTTGATTTGGATTATGGGATGAGGGAGGGATAGGTAAGTGAGCGTGGGGTGAAACCGGAAATGGGAGAGTTGAGCATAAAAATAAAGGAAAAGGCAAACAACTAAACAATAACAGCAATGTCTATGGCATGGTTTTGTTGATGTAAAATTATGAACATATGCACACGCACAAAGGCAGCGTTGCACGGATCGCTCGGTGGCTACAATGGCAATCGGAGAGCCTGACCCCGCGGTGGCGCTGAGTTGGAAGAGCAGATCTTGGAGGAATGAGGAGAGGATGCAGTTCCTCTGGAAGAGACAGAAGGACCAGTTACCCACGCTGAGGCACATAAATAAGCTCCCTCCCCACTTTGGAAATGCCCAACCGTCCTCTGTGGGTATGTAGGCTCCCAGATTGCCTGGGAAGCTTTGTGGGTCACGTGGTGCTGCAGGTGAAAGGAGCACGAGATTCCGCAGGGTCAGAACAAACAGACAAACGCTGTTCTCTTTGGTACAAACTTTCCCACTTAACATCGCAGCACGGTTCACTATGAACTGGCTAACCCACCCGTGCTCCTGTGGACACATCAGAGAAAAGATAATAATGTGCCCACCAGCCGTGTGGAGATGAGACCAGCACACTGTTCATCGTAAGCCTGTCCCAGGGTTCCAAGGGCGCTGCTTTGCATGTCATTACTCAGCGTTCACTTGGAGCCTGGCCTGTTCAGACATGCCCACTTTACAGGCAAGAAAACTGAGGTGCATTGGGGGCCATTTTATATGAATAGAATGTGGTGAACTTCTCAACGTGTTTTCATGGGCGTGCATGCCTCCAGATAGTATCAAGGACCTGCTCATGAGACCTGCGGCCTAATTTTTTAAAGAAAAATAGAAACAAGTCTATCAAAGAATGCAAGGACAACATTCTTATAAAAGATCTTATGAGGACAGACTGTCCGAGTCTATTTGTTCTGGGAGTCACAGGGTTCGGCTAAACAGACCTTTTGGTCCTGAAAACGCCTGCAGTCCTCGTCAGGAATGTTGATAAGGATAGATCAAGAATGCAGAGTGTCACTGGCCTGGATACAGAGCCTGCAAAGTTAGGGCCATTCTCCCCATGCTATATTTGGCAATGTGGTGAGATTTATTGGAATGACTAGCTGTTCAGTTGATTTCTATTGGTTTTCCTCGGAGCACGGGATATACACAGAACTCGACAGCAGTAAAAATGGAGAGACACTGCGGTGTAATAGAGCTGCCATGTGAGCCCTGTGTTCAGGGTGTGCATCCTTGCCGGCTAGCATTGCCTTGCTCGCCGCCAGTCTGAGTCTGCACAGAAATCATCAGCATGGAGTTTGCTGAATGCTGTATCACATTCAAGCCTGGGGGCCAGGCTGTGTCTACCAAAGGATAGCCCACAAAGAGCAGATACAAGTTGGGGAGACACGGGGCTGGCTCTAACCCGGCATTATCCTCATGGCTGTCCAAGTAGCTGCTGAGCTATGGGGACATGAGATTAATTACAGGAAATGGAGACACATCAAAGGCAAGGAAGCAGCAGTTCAGAGCTTCTGGCTGAAAGGGCCACGTTGAGAAACAAATGGGGGTCACGTCAAAGTCAACAATGACAGTGGCCAGGGCAGAGGGAGGCGAAGTTCAGTTGGAAGAAGGTGGGACATGGATCTCAGCCTCAGAGGACGGGCGCTGGTCCAGGGATGCCGGGGTGGACTCACACCCTGGAGGGAAGCGAAGGGCCAGGAAAGCAGCCCAATAAATGACATAAAACCATGGATTAGTGCTCTTGCACCATAACCAAACGCTGCTAGCAGGAGCACGGGGAGGAAGGAAGGCGAAAGCACAATTTAGAGGTACACACACAGTGAAAGGTGGAGAGTGAAAAGAGAATAAGAGAGGAAGGATGAGGAAAACAATGAGTCAAAAACTAAAGTTAAAATGAATATCAGGGATATATATTGTATGTCAGGACATGCTCATGAAACACGGGTTCTGTACACAAGGAATTTGCTATTTAGTGGGTTAAAGTCACACTGGGCTTGGCACGCCATGAAGATACACACAAAGCGGGTGAGGCAGGTCCTATGGTGAGGATATAGAACCAGGAAGGAGAATAGAGAGAGACAGACAACCGAGAGGAATAGAGAAGTACTGTTAGAGAGAGTAGAGAGAGATAGAGGGGGAAGCTTTTTTAAGGAGCCGGATTCCTTTACTTAAGGATAGCAACAACCAACCAGGCGTAGGAAGCACTGATGGACGTCATCTGGATTTCAGAGACACATAAACCTGCCCAGGCCATGCCTTTCCCAGAGGATGGAGTCCTCTCTCAGGACACAGGACACACAGCAGGACATGCAAGAGAAGGGCCTGCCACAAACATGAAGTCATGAGCACAGCAGGACAAGGGCCCCAGGTCTGAGGGCACACTAAGCCAGAGAGCACGTCTGTCTAGGGTGCCTCCTGCTCACACCACGCAGCTCCCAACAACCACAGGCTCCTCCACTACTTCTTTATTCTTTTTTTTAAAATTTCTTTATTGAATAAGGTATTATATGTGTCCTCATCCCCCCATTCACCCCCCAATCCCCACCTCCCCACTCATGCCCTCATCCCTCGGTGTCTGTGTCCATTGGTTAGGTTTATATACATGTATACAAGTCCTTTGGTTGATCTCTCCCCTGTACCCTCACCCTCCCCTACCTTCCCTCTGAGGTTCGCAGTCTAATCGATGCTTCTCTATCCTTGGATCTGTTTTTGTTCATCAGTTTATGTTGTTTATTCTCAGTCCCTCTCCCTCTCTCTTGCCTCCTCTTTCATCTCCGCTTTCTCTCTTCATCTCTCCCCATTTCTCAAGCTCTCCTGCAGCCCCTGGAAGAAGGAGGGTGCCAGTGTGCCTCCCCTTTTTAGGGGTCACTTAATGCAAATGGGTGAAGAGTAACAGATGAAAATACAGCCCCAATTAAAGTCCTTGGACGCCACTATGTGTACCAAAGTCAACATATTGCTTTAGCTGCTGCAAATGATTAGGAAAAGGAAAGTCAATGCTTTTATATTTTCCTCCTTTTCTTTTCCAAAATCCAGAAAACTACAGAGGCTTCTTAAAAAGTCACCCGGAAGGACTGAAGGGAGAGCAGAGAGTGGGAAGCACAGACTATGCAGATGTGAAGCTAGGCTGCCAGGCTCCCAACTTTCCCGGCCGGAAGCCGCCTGTAATGAGGGGATGGATTTGATGGGAGTCTCATCAGAGGCCACTGCTCTGCTTTTAACTTAGTTTTGCAAAGCAGGTATTTTTGCAAACAAGAGTCAGGGAATGGCCTCCAGCTAAATTGCCGAAGTCCCTGAAGAGCAAACCCTCAGAGGGAAGAACCACTGAAGAAGAAAATGAAGATGACAAGGCTGTTGCTTCTTAATAAACATGATCACATTTCCAGCATGCATTATTTATTACTTTTCTTTCACTGATTTATTGTCCTAAAACATGTAATCTAATATGGAGGGTGCTCACACATGCCTACACAGATGTCCTGGTGACGATCTTGCGTTTCACAAAAAGCAACACACGGAACAAGCCCACATGCCCAGGTCTCTGTCTGATGTGAATCTGGTTTATTTTTTCTTTTCTTTCACCTCTCTGTTTTTTCCCCTCTCAATTTGTAAGATGCACAAATAGAACAAAATCGCTATGATCGAGAGTGATAATACCAGTCCCTGCAGAGGCCGCTGATCTATAGTAAGGGCTGGGGGCTCACAACTGCTTATTCTGCAAGGAGAGCATGTCCCCACTGTGCCTGCACAGACTGGGGGCTCAGAGAGTTTAGGTGACTTGCCCCAAGTCACACAGCTAGAAACTGCTGAGCTGGAGTTAGAACGTGGGTATCTGGCTGCCGAGAGCAAGTTTTAGCTGGGAAATCACAGTCTCTGTGCAAGGCAACAAAGCCGGAGAGGGCGGGGCCTGGATCCAAACCAGGGTCCACAGTCTGAGATCCTCTCTACTAACCACACTGCTCTTCACCGTGTAAACCCCCCTGACATCAGTCACCCCTGTGACTTACGAAGAAAAGAAATAAGTAATTTCTGGCTCTGTTTATCCCCTGCCCCCTAACTTTCCTTTTCTTCTTTCAGCTTTATTGAGACATAGTTCACACCCTATACACACAGCCACTTCTTGAGGCTACCTGGACTGAAATCCCTAGCATCTGGGTTCAAAAATTAATGACCACAAATACGTGAAAGTAAACACGAAGAAGCCACTATCGATGACACAGAACTAAAACTTCTCTCTTTCTTTGTGCTGATGCTCCCTTCCCCTTATGGGAGTCAAGGAGCAACAGGAAGCAACGTCTGGAAGAATGAGGAAGGCCTTTGGTTGGCTTCCCTTCAAAGATGGTATAATATAAAGCTGGCACAGAACTTTCTGCTACTGTTGGCACAGGGTTGGTGACAACAAATCGAGGTGACTGGGTGAGTCAGATGAGGGGTTTGTGATGAAAAGCAAAAGGCGGGTAGGACGTGGGAGCTAGAGCCACCTCATAGGGCCGGGTGGGGACTGGGCCACCTCATAGGGCCAGGGTCCTCACAGGTGCCAGCAGAACCAGAGAGCTGCCCTGGGTCTAATGGCATCAAAGCCTGAGCTGAAACACTAACCTCCATTCATCCTGTGTGTTTTCCCCCAATTATAACAATACATCAAGTTTTATGTAGAAAATGTGGAAGTAATAGAAAAATATAAAGAAAAAACACCTACAATAAATTATATGATAATATAATATTACATAATAATATATCACCTTTATCACTCTATCTGTAGCTACATCTATCTACAGATATGCTCTAGCTGGAAGTGGGTATAGTGTATAATAGAACCACTAGAGGCCCGGTGCACAAAGATTTGTGCAAGAAAGGGCCTTCCTTCCCCTGGCTGCCGGCACCGCCTTCACTCTGGCTAGAGCAGCCTTTCTACCTTCCCACATTGCCATCAAGCCCAGAATGCCTGGGGTGGTGTAGAACACCTGCATCCATCCCCACCCCTGGCTGCTCAGCACCGGTGTATGCAAATTAACCATTCATATTTGTTGAGTTAATTTGCATACTCACTCCTGATTGGCTGGTGGGCATCACGAAGGTATACTCAATTAGCATGTTATGCTTTAATTAGGTAGATGCTGTGCACACTATTTTATAATCTGCCTTTTGTTTATCTTGCTTATTATATTGGGAACTCTGCTTTATGAGTATGGATTTTTATAGTAGGTGCTCATCCACGTGCAGTTTTACCATTAAAAAAATATAACCAACCTCTTATTATTGGACACAATTGTTTCTAAGTTTTTCCTACATTACTAATACTAATACTTCCCTGGAAGAAGCAGCCCCTTCTTCTTTGTTACCCTTGACCTCAGTACCATGTGTTTGATTGTTTTCTTTAGTGGACACCCTACTAAATTCCTAGAAATGGAATTATCATGTCATGGGCCACGGTCACTTCAAAGGCATTTGTTATGTTACCAAAATACTCTCCGGAGGGTCTGACCAATGTGATTCCTTCTGTAGGACATGAATTACTCAGGCTCATATCTCTTGAACTCCGCAATACTAGATAATAACATAAAGATACATTAATGATTCGATAGCCAAAATAATTGCAATAATAATGATGGCAGTACTTTGGCTTTAAATTGCATTTCTTTAAAAAAATTTTTTTTTTAATTGATTTCAGAGAGGAAGGTAGAGGGGGAGAGAGAGATAGAAACATGAATGAAGAGAAAGAATAATTGACCAGCTGCTTCCTGCATGCCCCCCATTGGGGATCGAGCCTGCAACCTGGGAATGTGCCCTGACCAGGATTCGAACCATTTCCTCCTGGTTCATAGGTGATGCTCAACTACAGAGCCACACCAGCTAGGAAATTACATTTCTTTAGTAACCAAGTAAGGTATATTAATATATACACACCAATATTCTGTAGCAATCTACTATCTTAAAATGTGAACAAAACAAAGTAAGAACAGTAACAATAAACATGAACTCCCATGAAGCTGGTGGATAAAATGAATACCGACCAGGAGACAAATAAGGAAACCAATACTTCAAGCAGAAGTGGGGTTGTGAGTGGCTGGTTGATGCTAAAATTATCTTGCTTTCCTAATGGTAGACACAGTTGAGCTCACAAGATCTTAGAGATGGGAAATGGGTCCTAACTGGAATTGAGCCAATGCCATCAATAGAAGGATGCATTTTCCTTAAGTTCTACATCCCTGTTCCCCTCCTTTATCTGTTTGAGCAAGATGACTCAGCTACCTGACCCTATCGGTGAAATGTCAGCTTCCTTCAGGGTCACTCACCAATCAGACCCAAAGTGCAATCCACTCCCTGGGTTTCCAACCACAGGTTTCAGGAGTGAAGCCAGGGGACCTGCCAGAACATGGTCTGGAAATAACACCCACTTGCAAAGGAAAGAACAGAGACCTTAATGGAAGGTCTTCTTTTCCAGTTGCCTTGATCGTGAACTTGGCACTTCCTTTCACCATGAGCCGCCTGCCTGCTGGCTCCCACTGAGGCTGGGGACCGGCAGGGCAGGGCTTGCATCTTGCCTCTCTCACGACAGTGGGCAAGCCAGCTTTGCCTCTCTCAGCCTCACTTTCTTCCTTGTCATTTGGGAAGCTGTGATCTGCATTCTCTCCTTCACGTGGGATTAAAGGAGAAAATGGTGCAGAGAACCGAGCACCAGGCGGGCATGTAGGAGGCCCTCAAGGACAGGTCAGTCCTTGTCCCCCAGCAGGTCTCAGCCCACGCTTCCCCAAGCTGCCCCTTCTTCCCGCTGCCCTCTGCCTCACACAGTGTGTTTGGTTGTTTCCTTTATAACACTCGGCACTACTTTGAAATAAGCTGGTTTGATTTCATGTTTATTCTCCGAATCTCTCCCTTGAATGCAAGCCATCTGAGAGCCCCAATCTTTTCTGTCTCATTAAATAGACATTTTTAGTGCGTGGCACAGGGGCTGACACTTAATAGGCAAATAAATATTTGTTGAAAAATAAAAAATGAATCGATAAATGTTCATGTGCATATGGATACTTAATTGCATCTCTACCATCCATGGTTCAGTTGGTAATTCTTATTCTCGCTCTTCCTGCTTCTCTCCCTGCCTCTCTCCCTCATCCTTTTCTCCCCATCAAATAATGACTGAGTCCACCCTCTGACAAGTGCTGGTGATAATTCATGAACCAGTCAGGGCATCCCGAAAGAGCCCCAATTCCGATTCCTCTCTTCATCGCACCTCCTGGCTCCCCCGTCCTCCGATTTCAGCTGCTCACACAGTGGGGTCTGCAGATGCTCGGGCTCTTGTCAGGAGCCACAAACCAGCACCCCAGGCTCCGTTGTCTGTGGACTTCCGGCTTCCACCATATTTTACTTTTCTGTAAAATATGCTATTTGGTTTGGAGATCTGCTGCTGTCCACCAAAAATACAACTCTGTTACTAACCCTGCCAGCTCCTGAATGATACCTTTGTGGACACTAAAAACAATTTAATGGCATGTCACCAAGCAATTCAGTCTGTTAATAGCCCCGCTCAATAATACTGTATTGCATAAACCTCCTCCAGCCGCCTGACACATAACTCACCTTTACTCACTCCCAGTAAGCGCCATTTCACTAACAAATGTATTTCTCCCCAAACCTACACAGACTCCGCGTCTCTGGCGGGTGACAACAGCTATTTTTTTGGATGAGGTCAGTGGTATCACGTTTCCACTTCCTCTGGCTGGCTTAGTCCCAGTGACAATCTTTCTGCACCTGGGACATCAGATTAGGGGACAGCGCGGTCGCCATGTCTCGCTCATATGCCAGAGGCGGATTCTCTCCCCTGCACAGCCACAGTGGCCCTGGCTTTCTCTGTGGACACCCATCCACATGTCTGCACTACCAAATCCACACACGAGGAATTTCACCTCCATGAGAGCTGGTGTTCTTTAGTTTGCACTCCTTTATTTTTTAAAAATTTTATTAATTTTTCAATTGTCACCCAAGGATATTTTCCCATTGATGGATTTATTTATTTATTTATTTATTTTTAAATATATTTTATTGACTTTTTTACAGAGAGGAAGAGAAAGGGAGAGAGAGTTAGAAACATCAATGAGAGAGAGTCATCGATCAGCTGCCTCTTGCACACCCCCTACTGGGGATGTGCCTACAACCAAGGTATTGATGCATGCCCTTGACCGGAACTGAACCTGGGACCCTTCAGTCCACAGACCAATGCTCTATCCACTGAGCCAAACCGGTTTTGGCCCATTGATGGATTTTTAGAGAGTGGAAGAGAAGAGAGAGAGAAATATCAATATAAGAGAAACATGATTGGTTGCCTCCTGCAGGTCCCCCAACCAGGACCTGGAGGGGAAGTCTGCAACCAAGGTAAGCGCTCTTCACCAGAATTGAACTCCGGACCCTTCGGTCTGCAGGCCGAGGCCTTATCCACCGAGCCAAACCAGTTGGGGCAGTTTGTATTCCTTTAAAAGGGCTCCTCCTGGGGCAGTGGGCACAGAGGCCCTGACCTGGGAGCCCATGGCCCTGCAGGTTCTGTGAGTCAGGCATTTTGTGAATGCGAATGGTTTTTCACCAGCCTTTACCTGAAATGTAGTATTTCCCCAGTGATAAACGCAGGACCATACCAGGGGGCCTTGGACTTCAGCACCAGCACAAAGCAGGGTGTCCTCACATCACCTCCCAGGTGCAGACACAGGGGAATACCTCTGCCAGTTACTGCTACTCAACTTGGAGCAGTGCTATCCACCAGGTAACAAAGGAGTGCCTGGGCACCCACATCAGTGTCTGTTTACAAACATTTTGCATTTCTGTCTAATTGGACTTTGGGGGTAGATTCTATTCTTACCTTATGCATTTACAAACAGCTATCAAACGAGGGACTTACAGGCTTCCCCTGATCAGAACAGGGTTGTTTGAAACACTGCAGGAGCAGGAGATGGAGCAAGCACCTGACCAGAAGTCAGGCACACTTGGGCTCAAAACCTGATTATCCTATCTAATAAAAGCCTAATATGCAAATTGACCAAACAGCGAAAGGACTGGCAGAGTGACCAGTTGCTATGACGTGCACTGACCACCAAGGGGCAGACACACAATGCAGGAGTTGCCCCTAGACCAGTGGTCGGCAAACTCATTAGTCAACAGAGCCAAATATCAACAGTACAATGATTGAAATTTCCTTTGAGAGCCAAATTTTTTAAACTTAAACTTCTAATGCCCCTTCTTCAAAATAGACTCTCCCAGGCCATGGTATTTTGTGGAAGAGCCACACTCAAGGGCCAAAAACCACATGTGGCTCCTGAGCTGTAGTTTGCTGACCACTGCCCTAGACCTAGACTAGGGGTGTCGAACTCAATCAGAGAAGGGGCCAAAATCTAAAATCCAGCCCAAATCGCGGGCCGAATGGTTTACTGAACAGTCATAAACTGTCATTGTGATGGAAACGCAGCGGAGTGCAGTGATGACAGCGTGGTGCGGGCCACATTGCAAGGCCTGGCGGGACGGATTTGGCCCGCGGGCCTTGTGTTTGACACATGTGACCTAGACCATAGGCCGCAGGCCAGCCAAGGTGGGTGCAAGTGGGCTACCCCCCCAGAAGCAGAGGGAGGTGATCAGCGGTGGCAAGCAGGTGGTGCCAGGCTGGCCAAGGTGGGTGCAAACGGGGGCCTCTCATTCACCATGCAGGTTGCCCCACAGATGAGCCATGATCAACAGCCAGGCCTAGGGAACCTACCCAGTCACGAATTCCATGCACTGGGCCTCTAGTTCAATAATAACAGTAATGACAATCATCATAATGATGATGATGATAATACACCTTCAGCATTTGCCATGCTCCTGACATTTTTGTTTGTTTGTTTCGTTTTAAATATATTGTATTGATTTTCACAGAGAGAAAGGGAAAGGGATAAAGAGTCAGAAACATTTATGAGAGAGAAACATTGATCAGCTGCCTCCTGCATACGCCCCACTGGGGATGTGTTGCAACCACGGTACCTGCCCTTGACCGGAATTGAATCCGGGACCCTTCAGTCGGTAAGCTGACGCTCTATCCACTGAGCCAAACCAGTTTCCACCTGACTTCGTTTTGCTGCATTCACTTCCTCTTTCTAACCACCCTGGGATTGTCCTCTCATGTCCTCCATATTACCAGAGGAGTCAGACCCAGAGATTGTTAAGGCCCCAGATCGCTCCACTGCGAAGAGGGACAGAGAGGTTCTGAGCCCAGGAGAAAGTGCTCGCTCCTCTCCCAGCCCCTCACACGTCAGTAACACCAGACAAGGTGCTGTGTGTGCAGGGCCCTGAGTCTCCCAATCACTCAGTAGATATGAGGATGAGGACGCTTCTCTTTGTTCGATGAGAAAACAGGCTAAAGAGAAGCCCAGTGAGTTGCCCAAAGTGATACAGCTTGGAAGCCCAGGCCCAGAAAAGCAAGGCCATGCTCAGCCTGCTCCTGAGAACAGGGTTTGATTGGCACACAACCACACCCATTTGGAGACCACGGTCTGTGGCTGCTATGGAAACAGTGGCAGAGTTACTGCAGAAACCAAATGGCTCCACAGGCTCAATTACTTGCTGTCCGACTCTTTAGAGTTTGCCAATCCTGCTCTTAATCATCATTGCTGAGACAACTCCTGTCTGTGCCAGTCACTTACTGGCTGGAAAAGGAAGGCACCCAAACCCTCAGTGTTCCGAACCGTCAAATGGGCACGTAGTGGTATCAAAATCACAGGGACCTTGCGAAGATGAAATTCCTGGGAAGAGTTTAGCACATTTCCCGGCCTATCATGAAGGTCCAGGAAACTCGCTCTTCGGACCATGACCTTCTCTGGAACCTGTCACTGGGACCTCACAGCACGTTCTGAAAAGTGTAAGAGCCCATGATGCCAAGCTGGAAGCTGCTGGTCATGTCAGCCCACAGGGGAAACTCACTCTGATGCTGGGTTTGCGCTTCGTTTGTTGAGAATGCCGTCTGCCCCTCCCGTTAGAACAGCGCCGCCCTGGGACACACAACGCCGCCCTGGTTCCCGACCCCACAAGCTGCTCCCTCCGTGGGCGTCAGCACGGCGCAGCCAGCTTTGTCCTTAGGTGAAACCCAGCTCCCAGCAGATGCAGGCGATGGAACTAAATCCTGGGCACAGACCACCCAAGACACAGTAGCCTCCTGGCAAAGGGGCCAGGAGGGTTTGAACCCCGAGGGTAAAAGAACAAGGGACCCCTGGTGAGGGGAAGGGCCCGCCAGGAAAGACAGTGGCATGACACACAGTAGATTTTTTTCAGAGAGAAAGAATGCCAAGCCCCTTTCCTCGCACGCTGCCTGCTTCTCAGGAACATACTGGCTAATGCTAAAAAGGAGTTGTCTTCCCGAGCTCTGTCAGCAGAGGAAAGGGAAAATTAAGATGATTACATATGTTTAGGGGAAATTAGAGTGTTTTGGCTTGAAGTTTGCTTTCTCTATCAACCATATTAAGCAGGCAATTACTCAACACTCCATTTGGCCTGGAAGATGCCGCTGAACACGGAGGATCCTTTTTAGAAGCTCCCTCTGGAAGTCAAGGCAGCAGAACCATGTGGGCGGGGGAGCACAGCGTGGGCGTCGGGCATGGCCGGGTCAACGCTCGGCCCCTCCCGTCAGGCTCCATGCCTGAGTCTCAGTTTCCCATTCAGGCAATGGGGTCGTATTTATGCCATGGGCCCCTATATTTCGTCCTTCCCTCTGTGTATGACCTTAGCCAGCTAACTGCCTTGTTGTCCCACTTCTGAATCACGTGACCTATGGCTCCATTATCCCAATGGCACGTGACCTATGTGGTCTATCGGGATGTTAGCAAATAGGATGCAGGACAGAAAACTGAAAATGGATTACCTGACCCAGTGCTCACTTTTTCCCCCTCTGCTATTGCTACCAGGAGAACATATATAGACTAGCTTCTGGGGGATGAGCGATGCCTGGGACAGGGCGTGTCGGCCCAGCTACCACAGCCGAGGCTGTCCTCTATCAGCCAACAGCTAGCCACTCCCCAAGCACGAAAGCGAGCCCAGCCAAGACCAGCGGAGCCTCTTGGCTGACCTGGAAGCTGACCACAGATTTATACATGGGGCCAGCTGACATCAGCCCATCCTAGTCCCAATCAGGTGGACCCCCACAGACGGGTGAGCTAAATAAACCTGTGTTCTTTTATGTCCCTGAGGCATGGGGGCATTTGTTATGAAGCACCATCCTGTCTACAGAGAACTGATACAGATAAAATGTACTTCACAGGGTTGCCTTGAAAACTAAATAAGAAGATACCCAGCGAGCCCCTAGCCCAGAGTGGGGGTCCAACAAGCAGAGGTGGGTGCAGATGCTAGAAATGGTACCGCAATGGGACTCTTTCCTGAGCTATTAACCGGTGTCTTTAGCTGGGTGTGGAGTTGCCAGGCGTGTGTGTTCATTGCTGCAGGGAAGGGATGTGGCAGAGGGCACTGTAGAAATGCCCCCCACCGCTCCCTGCCTTCTACTTCCAAAAGCCTAAACCTCCGAGAGACTTAGAGGATTTGTAACAGAGGTAAGAGAACGAGAATGGGCCTTCCTGTAGTCTCCCTTCCCTGCCATCCCAGGTAAGAAAGAGAGAACTCTTGGGCTCGGGGAGGATAGAAGAGGAAGGAAGGGAAACCATTCAGCTAACGAAAGCCAGCATCTTGCAGGGCCGCTGGCTCCAGTGTGCCTGTGCTCCACGCAGGGCCCAGAGGCCACGGGAGTGCCCTCACTGGTGGGACAGATGGCTCGGTAACTGAGAGACTATGCGTTTTCCCCGGGAGCTGCCTCTTCCAAACATCTGGATCTCTGGGTCCGCTTTAGAGGACCATGCTAACAACCAGAGTGAAAGTGCTCTGTCCACTTAGCTGGAGGTAGAAACGAAACTTGAGGCTAAACAATGAAAGTGATATTCCTTGTAGATCTCAGACTCACACTCACGGGATGATGATGATGATGATGTCACGGTTATCAAGGGAAAGAGCAACTTTTAAGACCTAAATACCACCTACATCGGTAAGAGAGGTGGAGGCGTTTGTGCAGCTAAAGTAGATGACACTGTAAGTAAAGTGTATCAATAAATGACCTCATCGCCAGCAGATCATATCCTGGGAGGGCGAGTTTAGAGGTAATGAGACTCAGCTCAGACTCCATTATCCCGGCAGGGCGACCCGGCTGCCCAGACCGTTGAGAAGACCCTCCCACCGAAGTCACACTCTGGCAGTCTCAGGCTCGCTGTGGCCACGAAATGTATTTTCTTTGGCTTGCTCGACGTTTATACACTTAAAAAAAATCTTATCACTTTAAACATCAAGAAATACCCCTTTCCCACAAAGGGGTCTGGTTTCCCTCAATAAGAAATAAAGAAAAGCTCAAATTAGCATCCCTTATGGAGCCCTGCACAGGACCTGGGAGCAGCTGCTTCCTCTAGAGGCAGAGAGTGTCCTTCCGTTTACCACACTCCCCACTCTGCCCTATACCCTTGCCAATTAAACGTGGAATGGCAGCTGCCTGCTTTCATTGTCCTTGTTCCCGAAGCTTCTAAAGGTGAAAAGCGGAAAGCTGGACAAAGTGGATGATGGACTTCTATCTTACTACCTCACCGATTTTATTTTTCCTGACCAGATTTTGGGCATTTGATGCTGGGATTCTAAGTTTAATCCTTAAAATCATTTGGTGACAGGATGCATATGATTTTGAAAGAGAGAAACTTGAGATAGAATCTATTGTTTTCACAAACACTTTCACATAATCCACACACACACAATCTAGGGAGTAACAATAAAGAACTCCTTGTAGACAATATTTCTTTTGTCTGTCTAAAGTATCTTTAATCCCCCCTCAATATGAACATATGCTTCTGAAGGAGTCCTGCATATTTTCAGAGTGTGGGAGGAGCGGGAGTCTAACACTGGAACTTTAGCAATATTCCGAAAAGACAGCAAAAATGTCCTGGAAAATAGAAGGGGAAAAGGCCGTTTTTAAAGGAGTACTATTTGTATCGAATATCATGAGAAAGTAAGTGCATCGTGACAATTTTGTACATCTTCCGCGATTTGATTGTCAGTAATGAAGCCCGCAGGAGAGTGATAAATGTGCGGAGGAAAAGGATCTATTTCACTGATGTGGCAAATTATGCAACTCCGGGCTTGATAGCACTTGGCAAAATACAAATGTATTTGAATGGAATTCAAATCGTTGCTCTTTGCCTAAGACACAGGAAATATCACCAGGGGTCCCGTCTCTGGGTTTTTGTAAGAGGTAAGAGTTTAAGTAATAGTAGCAGTATTACAAAATTGCCTTTAAACACTGAAAACATTTTTACTTTGTTACAGGGTGTAATTTCCACTTTCTCCCTCTAATGGCTCATATATGGAAAATGATACACTAATGCAATTTTTCAAATTTCGTTACCTTTTTCCTGCGCGTTCTGAAATTATACGTTCTAGTCATTTGCCCTGTTTGTCAGTCTCAGAATCCATTTGCCTCCTGTTCTTACAGTTCTGTAATTTACCTTCTTGTCACAGAACTTTCACAAACTTTTTTTTTTAAAGATACAAATACTTGCAATAAAGCCTGACACACACACAAAAATGCTTCTAGTTCAACTTCTGAAATCTTTCAATTACGTTGTGAGGGATGATCGTAAGTCCTAGCGTGGCTGTGCCAGGAGATCTCTTGTGGAGTGACACCTTCCCCGCCCGGCGCGGGGGAAATTACTGGAAGAGAGACTCACTTCCAACCGTTTCTACCTCTGTGCCTCTTCCCTTTGGGACCCTTGGCTTTCTATCCAGGCTTGCACCATAGAGAGAAGACAAAGGGACGCTGAAAGGAGAATGGTATCTGTGTGGATGGACACTTCCCGTCAAACGAAGGTGATCTGAGAGGGGTGTGTGTGTGTGTGTGTGTGTGTGTGTGTGTGTGTATGTGTGTGTGTGAGAGACTGGGTGTTTGCCAGCCTTGGGTGTGAGAGGGAGACAGGAGGAGGACTCCCTAAAGAGGAGGACTTGTTAAAAACAAAACAACACCCGAAACCGGTTTGGCTCAGTGGATAGAGCGTTGGCCTGTGGACTGAAAGGTCCCAGGTTCGATACCGGTCAAGGGCATGCACCTTGGTTGCGGGCACATCCCCAGAGGAGGGTGTGCAAGAGGCAGCTGGTTGATGTTTCTAGCTCTTTATCCCTCTCCTTTCCTCTCTGTAGAAAAAAAAAAATCAATAAAATATATTTAAAAAAATAAAAACAAAACAACATACATTGTGGTCTCCAACCATTGGAAGTGCTCTATACTAAACTTGGAGCAACTTGGCTACATCTTCCTTGTCCCTCGGAGGCCTCAGAGGATAGCCGTGTTCACGAGGGGGCGTCAGCAAGCTGACCTGTGAGGCCGGAGGAAGGAGAGCAAGCTTCCCGGGCCCGGGGCCTGGGCTCTCCGGCGGGAATAGGCGAGCCATAGACGGCATTTGGCATGCTCTAGCAGCCACACCACACCAGGAAGTGGTAACACGGAAAATTAATTTTGATAATATAACTTCCTGAACCCTATAAATTCAGAACGCTGTCATCTTTACAGGTAATTCATAGCACAGGTCACAAATGAAATCTTTCCTAGTCTCTCTTTCTGCACTGTCTTTGCCACTGCCAGTGTACTTAACTCTGAAACCCATCTTGGCCACCTTTCAAGGCGTGGCTCCTAGCTACCACATGGCTAGTTTGTCTCCCCTGCATTGGATTTAGGGTTCCTCCTAAGAGCTCCCACAAAACCTCCTATCGCCTACCACAGCACTTGCTGACATTTCTTACAGCGGCTTCTTTGGTTTTGCCTCTCCCGTTCGCTTAACTTCGATGATTACTGGCACCAGGTCCATTTGTTCACTGTTGCAGTGATGATTTCTACAACATAGTAGGTGCTCAGGAAGCAAAATTAAAGGAAGGAATGGATGTGGAGGTCAATGTTTTGTGGGAAGGACCCCTGGAGACCTGTCCTCAGCGGCTGCCTGGTGCCCCCGCACCCACAGAGGCTGAAACCCTTCCCACACGCCCAGCCCACGGCTTACTGACCCGGACCACCGTCCATCCTCCTCGCCTCACAGGACGGACACTCCACTGGGGTTTACGCTCGAGTCCTCGGCCCCTGACTCAGAAGAACGTGAGGCTCTACCTGGGACCACACCCTCCTCAGCCTCCTCTGCTTCCCTGACTCCCTCCAGCCTTCCTGAGGCCTCTGCCCAGGAAACCACCTGCCTGCTCCCCGGGCTCTGCTTCTAGGGAACCTAAAGGTAGTGTTCTCCTCCTCTTCCTCCTCCCCTTCCTCTTCCACTTTCCTGCTCCCTCTCCCCCTTCTTCTCTTTCACCACCTTCTCCTCCTCCTCCTTCCCTTTCTTCTCCTTCTTCTCCTACTTCCCTCCACCTTCTCCCCCTCCTCTCCTCTTTCTCCTCCTCCTTCTTCTTCTTCTTCTCCTCCTCCATCTCCTCCTCCTCCTTCCCCTCACCTCCTCCCCCTTTCTCTTCCTCTTCCTCATCCTCCTCTTTTTCCCCCTCCTCCTCTTTCTCTTCCTCCTTATCTTCCTCCCGATCTTCTTCCTCTTCCCCTTCTCCTTCTTCTTGCCACATTTTAACTTCTTGTCCTCCAACCCCTTAGATTTTAAAAGCATTTGTTTCTTGCAAAACCTTTCCCCAATGTCCCTCCTCACTAGCCCTCACTCTGCTGCTTCCTAAGGAGCCTTCCCAGGCAGCAGAAGCCGGCGAGGCCTCGGCTTTTCTAGTGGGTGTCTCTTCACCCCGTGACCGGGAGCACACTGGGAATTCTCTGAGCGGGCAGCCACGCTGTGACAGACAGCAAAGCCCGGGGCTGCCCCGTCCACAGTGCCCGTGGGTGGCAAGCCTGTCGCTGCCCCTGCGGCCCGCTCTCCTGTGAGGGTGGCATGGCTGCATGGAAATCTGTCTTCTCACTCTGTCTTCTCACTCTGGCTGGCATGTGGCCAGTTAGGAACATGGAGCCAGTAGCTTGAGGAAACCCTGGGAAGATACGGATTAAATACAGGCAACAGTATAGAATTTGTTCACAGCGTGGCCAACACTGAGAACAAAGAGCAGCTTGGGATCCATGGGTGCCAGAGCGAACTTGCTTTTTGTCATGGTTGTGGCTTGAAAATGGCCGGTCAGCGACATTGGCCAACCTTTAGATTGCTGGTGCCCCTGCTGGGAATACATTTCTCCCGAATATTTGAGTGGCTGGTCCCCACACTACCCTTGGTCCCCAGCTCAATCTGCACCTGCTTCCTCCCCTGCATGACTTCAGTGCACAGATGTCTCACCCCCTCGCTGCCTTTGGCCTCCTCACAGGAAGTCAGACCCCTGAGGGCAGGCACCAACCCATCTTGGTCTCTTTAGACCCTGGTGCCCACAACAGAGCCTGACACTGGGGGTGTTCGATCACTTAGTTCAGTGGACAGATGAGCTGGGTTGATTCAGCAAACTCCAGTCTTTGTTGGTAAGGGGATACTCCTGGTGCCTAGTGTAGGCACCAAGGACATGGTTGGAGATCTCCCGGTGGACCTCTCAGGCCTATGGACTGTCTGCTACATCCCCTTGGAACTCACATGTCAGAACCCACACCCTTGATGGCATGGCCTTAGCAGGTAACCAGGTCATGAGGATGAGGGCCCTTCGGAGCAGAGGCCTGTGAGAGCTCTCTCTGTCTTCAACCTGCTATGGGAGGAAGCCGGGAAAAGGGTGGTCACCAGCACCATCAGATTCCGCCTCCGGAGTGGTGGGAAATGCATTTCTGTTGCTCTAGCTACCTTGTCCGTGAGAGTCCATGTTCTTACAAACAGCCGTGTTTCTACGCTGATGTGGCAGCCACTTGGTGGAGCAGACTGGCTCAGTCACAGGATCACATGAGGCAAAGCTGTGGTATGTGGGGAAGGTTTGAGGTCCAGGTGAGCATGTTACTGGAGGGCTGGCCCATGACAGAGGCCTATGGAGGTTCCCCGAGGACAGGGCACATGGGCAGTGGAGTGGGGAGACGCACAGTGGGGAGTGAAGTTGGTTGGAGGGTGTGAGGCAGAGTCTGTGGCATTGAAGGAGCTGGACTATGGGAAGCCACTAGCATTTCAATATATATATATTTTTTTATTATTATTACTTATTGGCTTAGGGTTTAGGGCTTAGTGGTAGACAATCATGAACTTCACATAGTGTCCCCTCCATATTTCCAGGGCCCAGCCACCAGCACTTTTGTTCGGAAGAGACTTACGTTGGGAAGGAGCCTCTGGGCACGCGAGGCGGGGCTGTGTGGGCAAGGACGGTCTGCCTGTGCAGTGAAGGCACGGTGGGCACTCAGCCTGGCCCGGGCAGCTCCGCCCTTCCTGCAAGCTTACTCCCTTGCGATCACTTTGGAAAAACACTGAGAGGAAGAGTCTGCTGGTGTGCTCACAGCAGTCACCTGGTGGCGCATCAGACCCCTCATTCTGATGAGCGCACGGAGCGGTGGCTCCAGCTCCAGGTCATGGGCCAGGAGAGGGCTCAGAGCATGGGCACAGCCAGCAGGTTGGAGGCAGCTGCACCCGCTGAGCCCCTGCAGTGCTCGCCTTGCAGCAGCTCTGGGCCCCCTTAGCTATGACGGCAGCAGCCCATTGGGGCCCCCGGGGCCAGGCTGGACCCCTCACTCACTCTCCCACACACAGTCATTCACTCCTTTCTCGTTCTTTCATTCCACACAAATGCAGGCTTCTTTATCTGGATCAATCCCAATGCTCCTGCGTGGCGTGACCCGTGTCTCCTGCTCAGGCCTCCCCTCCGTGACTGTCCTCCCTCTCCTGCCCCTGCCCCTGCCTCACCCTCCAGCAGCTTTACCCCTGCCGCTCTCGGGCCTGGAGCATGCTTTCCTTGATCTCACAGGACTCATCCCTTCACTTCATTCTGCTCTGATGACCCGATTAAAATACTTGCAAACCCGTCCTCCGACCTCCACTCTCCTCCTTTGCCTCACAGTATTTTCTGTTCTGTCACGGCACCAAGCAGTGCCTAACACGGGAGCATTTATCGACAGTCTCCCTCTTCTGGAGGCAAGATTCCCAAGGGCAGACCCCATGCTTGTGTGTCCAGATGGAGTGTGCACCGGACACCTGTCAGGCTGCCCTTCGTGTTTGGGAGTGAAGAGGATGAGTGAGGGAGGAAGCTAACAGGGTCACCGGGCACAGGAATGAGATCTGGCCCCTGCATGGACACAGTCTCCCGAGGCAAACCCCTGAGCATGCGTGTTCCCCCTGGTGGAAGACCCTCAGAGCATGAACCCCTGCCCAGCCTCTTCCCGCTTCTCGGGGCCACACTGCAAACTGCTGGGCAAATGTGACAAGCTTGGTAACTCTTATCCTGTGAGCCTGGGCATTGCTCATGCTTCTGCATTGGCCGCAGGCAAATAAATACATACCCCAGGCACAAAATACTTCCAGCAGAAGGCCCCAATAATCACGTCTCCCTTTTTTGCTCCCTCACTTTTGGGGGGAGTTTAGGGGGAACAGCGCTATGGAAATGCCAGGGACCATTTGTGTCTGGGCTCGAGCAGTTATTTGGGGAAGACCTGGGACAGTGTAGAGACTAGAGCAGTGGTTCTCAACTTTTCTAATGCCACGGACCTTTAATACAGTTCCTCATGTTGTAGTGATCCCAATCATAACTAATTTTGCTACTGTTAATGAATCATAATGTAAATATCTGTGTTTTCCAATGGTCTTAGGCAACCCTGGTAGCAGTTCTCAACCTTTGGGTCTCAACATTTGAAGACATTTGAATAGCCCCAGGCATAAATTTATGAGATTATGAAAAAAGAGACCTTGTTCAAAGGGGCCGGCCATGCACCTCCCACTGAGGAAATGCTTGTGGGCCTCTTGGTGTCCACGCAGCACGGTGCTGAGTGCCCAGAGCCCATGCTGAATGACAGTGCATACGTCCTGGCTCGGTCCATCGGCCTCAGACACCGCTGGGGGAGGCTGCTTCATGCAAACACGAACGCTCTCCCATTTGTGCTGAGAGGAGGAGCAGGGTATCAGAAGTGGTTAAGAGAGGGATTAACGCCTAGGGACTGCCAGATTTTGCCATTGTTCAAAAACACAAAGTCAGTTCTCGGGGACATTTTTTTTCTGAGTATTATGGCACCATCTGGGTGCAAAGGAATGTTTTATTTGCCTCTTACACATTCTGAACCTCCTTCTAGGACTTCTAAATAGTTATATTTACCGAGACGTCTGTTATCCAAGTGTCAAAAATACATGTGGGTCCGTTGGACACAGACAGAATAGGCAGGAGCAATCCAGTGCATTTCAGAGGCACAAGTAGCTTAGAAATAAACACCGAGACCCCAGACAGAGACGAACAAGCAATTAATAAGGGGGTTTAATATATTAGATACACAAAACTACTGTATTTTCAGGGAAGTGAACAGCAAGGGGACAAAGGATAGCTAAGTGTCTAGGGTAGGGGTGTCGAACTCAATTAGAGAAGGGGCCAAAATCTAAAATCCAGCCTAAATCGCGGGCCGAATTGTTTACTGAACAGTCATAAACTGTCATTGTGATGGAAACGCAGCAGAGTGCAGTGATGACAGCGCGGTGTGGGCCACATTGCAAGACCTGGCGGGACGGATTTGGCCCGCGGGCCTTGTGTTTGACACATGTGGTCTAGGGGAACAAATACACATTCTGGAAGGAAAAGAAAGGAAAGGAAAGGAAAGGAAAGGAAAGGAAAGGAAAGGAAAGGAAAGGAAAGGAAGGAAGGAAAGGAAGGAAGGAAGGAAGGAAAGGAAAGGAAAGGAAAGGAAAGGAAAGGAAAGGAAAGGAAAGGAAAGGAAGGAAAAGAAGTCAGATAATTCCTCCCGGGAATTGCTGGTAGTGTCATGGAACACCATCTTTACCATAGGAGTCTGCTAATCTGTTGTGAGCTCTATGCTCTGCCAACAGACACAAGGCCAGAGAGAACTCTAAGACCAGCTATTTCTGTTTCCCTGACACCTGCCTCCTGCAGGTCCCCTCCCCGGCAGAGGGAATCTGAGGGCTTATAGAACATGCAAATATCACTGTCAGCAGTGGCCGAGGTTCCCAGACTCTGGGTAAACCTCCAACTGCAAACCACGCAACTCGCAGGGTTGGCCGTGCATTCCACCCCTGGCCCGTCCCATTCCCAGACCCCATGATGGGTTTACAGAATCCACTACTTTGGAAGAAGACTGTGAATGAGGAGTAGATTATTTTCAAGTGCATTTGTATAACCTCTGTAAATGGGGATTTATGTTCTATTAAAAATGAACTTCTTGTTACGATGACCCCTAATCTGAATATGATTTGAAGGGCAACTGCAATGAAAACAGGGGGATAAATGGTGATGGAAAACAAAGATTGTAAACAAAACAAAACAAATGATGCATTCTTCCAGTAAAAGCCGGCCTTGCCAGGGGCCTAGGGCAATGCCCGGCTCAGGGCCCTGCTCTCAGGGGGGCTCTATGGCTGCTGTCTCCATCATCTCATCTTTGAATCCGGGCTTTGTGAGTGAAGTCCCCTGGAGCAGGGCACACACTGGGGGTCAAAGCCTGGCTTATGGGCATCTACCATCCCCAGGAGGAGATCTCACTGCTCCCTGCCTGCCCTCCCATGGCCCACCAGGCTCCCTCCTCCAGGTCCGCCCTGTTACTGCACCACTTTTTGCCGGTGGTGGTGACTGCTCATGTTCACGGGATGGGAAAGGCCCAGCTGAGACTCAGCTCCCAGTGGAGGGCTGAGTATGGGGGGTGGGGTAAGGTCAGACTCATGCTCTGCAGCATCTCAGGGTACGACCAGGTGGTGCCATCCCGCTGCAGTTGGTAACACCAAGGTGGGGGCCCTGTGCTCACTCCTGATCTAAGTGGCAGTTCATCCAATGCAGAGGGCATACTCATTCGGGGGTTGCCTGTCCACCATGGGTTAGGGTGGGGGTCCCCAGGGGAGAGAAGACTGACTTCCTGGCCTTGGCCTGGGACCTGAATTTTCATTTGGCACTGGGCCCCCAAGACTGAGTAGTTATCTTTGGTTTAAGGAAGTGACATGTAACTGCCCAGGACTGTGACTTCCGTGCTCCTGTGCCCTCTGCAGCCGTGCTGGCCTGGCACTGTGCTGCCCCTTGAAGCCCCCGGGAGGCCCACTGACCTGCCTTCACATGGCAGGAGAAGCTTTCAATGCGCATGTACGTTTCTCCCCCTTTGCCTCGTTTCATAGGGAGGCCCCATCATCAGCCTGGGCCCGGAAGGGGAATGACAAGGATCAGAGCCCCTGGCGTGAGTATGAACTAAACCTTGTTATTTTAAGCCATGGAGTTTTGAGAGTTGGTGTAGCAAAACCTAGGTTACACTGATTGATGGACTGTCCTTATTGAATGGTTCTTTCCAGCCTACTTTCTGGGGAATAATAGATGCTCAGTATATACTTACTGAATGAATGAATGGATGACCCACTTCCTGTCAATCGAAGTCTTATGTAGATAATTCCTCCCTCCATGGACCCGCTAGACCATCCCCCTGTCTCTCAAACCATCATCCTGATTTCTCAACTTCCCTCCTTGACCTCACACTTCTCTTTTGACTCTTTCTCCTTCCCCTTTCCTTTATGCCAATTCCTCTTTCTTCTCCCTCAGAGAGAGCTTTTGAAAACCACACGTATGTGGGTGGCTTCTAAAACTGCACCTCAGGCCCACTCTGCTGCTCTCCACCTCATACCTTCCACTGTACACGACATATTTAGGTGCACAGACATCTATTTAGATGCCGGCTGGCATCTGACTAAGCCCACCAAAATGGGACGACAGCGTCATCGTCCAGAACCGCCAACGGCTCCCCAAGTGTCCGCCTCCCCCTCAGCCCTCAGGCTTTTCCTGCAGCTTTAGCGTATACTTCGCACCTGCTTTTAAAAACTGTATTTTTGTTGTATCTGTCCCCACACTTTCCTCTGCAGGATCGTGTGGACTGGAATCTGCTCTCCAGACCTCACCACCATGTTTCCAGGGCTCTTTATCCCAGTCTCAACGCTCAAGCAGACATCGACCTGCCTTCCTTGCTTACAGCACCAGTTTTTCCATTTTTATTACGTAACTACATCCTTTAGGATGATTCTCAACTAGCATGCCGCCAGATATTGATCGATGCATAGCCTTTTTTTTTTCTTTCAGAATCCAAACATTCTCAGATGGAACACTGCGTTCTGAAGGTCGTGCTGCAAGGTGAGCCAAGGGCAGGCCGTGCTGAGGGAGCACAGCAAGCCAGGGCCAGGGCCAGGGCCACTCTGGGAGTCGGCGAACATGGATGGAGGTTTGGTGTGGGGTGAGGGCCAGGTTGGCATGGGAAATGTACACCTGGCTGTCTTTGTTTGGTGGGGCACAACTCACCACCGATGAGATACTCTGCTTTTCCTAAAGAAGCTACAAATAGGGATTTTAGGTGCAAAAATTGAAATAGGGAAAGTAATTTTTAAAATTAAAGGCAGTGAGCCTCTAAGAGGACATGCCTGTGGCTCAGGCTCGGCTGCAGGTTGTTACTCTGCGGCCTCTGGTCTGAGGAGATGAGGTGAGGACCCAGGTCTGGTGGGGTCCTCAGAGGAAGGGCAGAGGAATCTGTTGTCACAGTGGAGGTGAAAGACTTAGCCCCGATTGACCCACACAGGCCAGGAGTGAGTTCGAGGGCTCCCAGGCTCTGCTTTCTGGGAGAATCAGGAAAATGGCAGCAAAACAACCAACAGTTCTGTTAAAAGGGGAGGTGCCAGTGCAGCTCATGGTAGACCTGAGAGCAGGAGGAAGATTTCACTGTGGTGGGGGGTTCAGGTGGGGTGAGCACAGAGGAGAGGCCGGGGCACAGTGGTGTGTTAGAGACCACCAGGGGCCAGGGGGATGGGCCAAAAGCCAGTGGGCAGAGATAGGGTGAGGGGAAAACTGAGGACCTTGTCAAAGAGGTTGGTAATGAAGGATAGGACAGGTGGGGTGGCTTTAAAAGGAAGTGCCTTTGCAGAGAGAAGCAGACAGACAGATGCTATGTAGCTGGGACAGACACATGCCCCAGGGAATTATTAGTTGACAGTCAGTGAGCTTTTCCTGTGGACCCCCCAATTCTCTAAAAGCTTCAGCTCTACACTTACTAAATCCTCGCAAAACCCCATGAGGGAGATACTATATTTACACCTAAATAAGAGGAGGAAACTGAGGCTTGGAAGTGCATTTACATATGTTAATTATTTATCTCTACGTATTTATCTATATGTATTATTTATCTACTAGAGGCCCGGTGCACAAACTTGTGCATGGGTGGGTCCCTCTGGGTGGCCTGCTGGGATTGGCCAAATCCCACAGTCCAATGCCACCTACAGCTCTTACCTGTTTCTCCCCCTCATTCCGACCCCACCGTCCCTGCTGTAGGCCCATGGCCAATCAGTCCCAATCTGGAGAGGATCATGCTGCCACTGCATCGATTACTAGGCATGAGCCCCGAATCTGGCTCCCTCCCAAGGGGAGTGGCCAACAAGATTGGGTTGAAGCAGGCTCTCCAACATCCCCTGAGGGGTCCCAGATTGAGAGAGGGTATGGGTCAGGCTGAGGGACCCCACCGGTGCACGATCAGGCCAGAGAGGAACCTCAGGAGGGCTCCAGGGTGTGTTTGGCCCTTCTTGCTCAATCCAGATTGGCTGGACACCAGCAGCAAACTAACCTACTGGTCAGACCATCTGTCCCCTGGTGGTCAGTGCACATCATAGCGAGTGGTTGAGCAGCCTTAGCATATTACACTTTGGTTGTTCTCCCGTTTGGTCTATTTGCATATTACCCTTTATTATATAGGATATGTATTAAAAACTGAAATGTTAATATGTTAGAAAGGAGAGGGGAGACCTGGGGAGAGAGGGTGGGAAGCAGAGGCCTATACAAAGCACCGCCGGATGGAAAACGATGATACAAAAAAATCCCAGTGCGTGTTGGGAGTCCTCTGGGGGAGGGTGTCAAAGGGAGAGCTGTATTTTCTTCAGAAACTACAGGGAAGAAAGGGAAAGAAATCAATGCTCAGAAATTATTGGCAAACAAGGACATTGAAGGGAGAGACTTACAGCCTATTTGCGTTTGTTTTGTAAATAAATCACAGTGGACGTGGTCTTTGCTGTCTGGAGGATGTGACACAGATTCTTGGTTGCGGGAGGACTTACATGAATCATAAGACAGGTCTTGGATATCGAGGGACATTAATCACCCAGGAACAGACCCAAGGATGGGCTATTTCATATCTTTGGGTTATGCTCAAATATGCATCCAGCCCCCGCTACTTCCCCCCCCCCCCCCCCCCAGTGTACTGCAGCCATATGGAACCCTTCTGGGTGCACCTGGCCACAGAGCCGTTCCAAAAAGGATGCTCTGAAACCATAGCCCCCACTCCTGATGCACTGAGACAATCCTCAGAACTCATCAACTGTCCCTGCCGTCCTTCGCTTTGCCAATAGCACATGCCGTCTTCCAGCTGGGCCTGTAGGCTCCCAGCGCCCAGGGAGACTTGCTGGGTTGTGGACTATGGAATAAGCATGCACTCCTTCCCTTTAAAAAAGAGAACCCCTCCCTTTGCTTAATGACATGACCCAGAGCAGGACACGGAGCCTAGAAGGAAGGGTTGTCCTCTCTCCTCAGAGACCGGATTGCGTCTCCCAGCTCAGGCAGGAAGCTCCGTGTGGTTCTGGGAAAATTTGGTTTGCATGTTAGTCTAAGGCTGCGGGGCTAAGGAGGAGTGAGCACACAGAGGAGTTGGGACCCAAGTAGAATTCAGATTTCCAGGCCCCACCAGCATTTCTGATTAAGTCCCAGCCAAGCTCTAGAAATCTATGTCTCCCCAGGTGGACCTGCAATTATATTTCTAAAAACACTCTTTAGATCCTGAGCGATAAGAAACTTCTTCCTGAATTGTAAGGGTCGGAGGCAGATCCTGGCTTTGGGAAATTAGTTGGGCAAACGCCACTCTCCTTAACTGAAGGACAAAAGGGACTGAGGGGGCATCAGGAGAGAGAACTTTCTAACGGAGAGTTCCCTCATGAAGCTAGAAGAGTTAAAGCCAACAAACATCAGACAGGGGCTCCCTACAGAGATAGAGGCAGTTTAGTAACATTCCTGGCACTGCCCATTACATGACTGTGCCCCACCCCCTCCCTGCATTATGATGACCAAAAATGTCTCCAGATATGGCCCAATGTCCCCTCGGGCCATAAAGCGGATAAAGCGGACGTGGTCCCCATCCATGGGTTGTTGGGAAGACACATGTGGGCTCCACATGTGCATGTGCACACACACACACACACACACACACACACACGAACCGTAACTTTTGTCATGATCTGCCTTGGCCTTCGGGGCTGCCCACATTTCAGATGCCAGCTCACTGCTGCCCCAGGCCTGCCGCGTGGCGGGTCCTGACTTGGGTTCATAAACATAGTCAGCAAAAGCAGGCGACTAGGGAAACGGGATACAAACCAAGGCTGCAGGCCAGGAAGAGACCTTCAGCCCAGCAGACTCTAATGACAGCCAAAGGCCGGAGGCTGCAGTTATCACCTGCAGGGGTTTCTCTCCTGACCCCTCACAGTAACCAAAGGTCCACTGTTACGTCCTTTAACAGATGCGGGAACCCAGGCCTGAGGAGGCTGAAGCTACTTGCCAAGTTCACACAGCCGGCACGCGGATTGTGCGGGAGACGGAACTGAGCCTGCAACTCCCAAGATCTCAGCCTCAATGACAGACATGGAGGCTCTGGAAGGTGAGTCACTGAGAGTGGGTCTCGAGGGGAGACAGGGCCGGGTCGAGGGAGACCAGTGGGAGGAGGGTCAGGTCTTACAGGGTCTGTAGCCCCATTCCAAGCATGGAGGGCATCGCAGGGAGTAGGTCTGCAGGGAAAGCAGTGGGAGGACTTGGGGAGCTGCTTCCGGGACGTCAGGGACAGCAGGCCAGAGCATGTCAGTGTCCATGGACCAGCGACGGAGATTTGATTGGGACCCTTGGTCATTTGTGGGAGAAGGAACATCTCTATAGACACCCAGGTATTTTAAATGGTGGTTCTGAACAGGGGCAGAGTTTGCCCCCGAGGGGACACTGGGCCATATCTGGAGACATTTTTGGTCACATAAGGCAGGGAGGCGGTGGGGCACAGTCATGTAATGGGCAGTGGCCAGGGATGTTACTAAACTTCCTATAATGCCAGGATGCCTCCTAACCTCCAGTAAAGAATGATGGTGCCCAGGCGTGGAGATGGGGAGCTTGGCTTGGAGGCTGCTGAGCAGGGAGGGACCAGGACCCACGGGAACAGAACAAAGCACAGCTGGACTTGTCTTGTGAGGCCATAGAAAGGGCTCTGGGCCTGTGGGCAGGTTGTGGCCCTTCATTTTCTGGCACTTTCATGCCCAGCTCTTCCTGGAGTGGCACGGCCAGGGGTACACCTCCTGGACTGTGGGCATCCTTAACCAATGACATCGTTAGGACATCGTTATTCTGTGGGGGCCGGTAGTTAACCTTTGTTCACCAGGAAGGTTCCCTGGAGAAGAGCCCAGCTTCCTCCCCTGGGCTTGGTGGGTGCGGGTCCCCCCCAAACCTGCGCAGAACCCTAACAGGCCCGGGCAGCCACCCCTGCCCTGACACTCTGCATATTTATGCTGGAGGCCTTCGTCTGAACGGTTACTTTCAAAAGAAGGATCCGTTCATCTTTAAAAGGGGGAGATTGATCGCTGCCAGTCGGGCATTCCTTCATTCTTGGCTTCCTCTTGGCCTCCGTAATAAGTTCTTCACGAACACCAGTCTGCTATTAAAGAATGGTATTCATCATAAGCCAAGCAGAGAGGAGGCAGAATTTGATGGGCACAATACCATAATTCAACCCACAGTGTCCTTTTTGTTCAACTGGATCTGCTGCGGCGTTAACATTTCAGAAAACACACACACACACACACACACACACACACACACAAAGGCTTTGGTAAATATTAATCAGAAAGGCTCAGCCCCTTTCCCTACTCAATTACCCATTACTGGCCACTCCAGGTGATAATGTCCTGCTAAACTCCTATTTGCTTAAAATGCAGCGGAAAGTGCTTTCTGGGGATCGCACGTGGTGCTCTTAGAGCCTGAGTGGTCTGGAGCAGCGGGGAGCTCTCGGGCCCTCCCTCCCAACCCCCTCCACCCAGGCCTTCCAGCATTGGGGTGAGTCCAGGCATGGCGGCCGCCTCCTGATGGGTTACAACATTATGCAGAGTTAATAGCACGTGTGCCCAGTGGTCGGCATGCCCACCGCCCGCGGACCGTGGCACCTCTGTGGGGTGCAATCTCTTGAACTCGAAGTCTATTTCCTTCCACTTCAGATCTCATCAGACCATGCAAATTGCCATCAACCTTTCCCCACTGGCTGAAGCAGGTCTAAGTCATGATCTCCCTTATCATCAGTGAAGTCATTAAAAGTCCATCAGATCAATTGGGCTCTGACATAACATTAAGAATGTTCCGGGGTGAAATCTATTTCTCCAGTCCTCTAACTGGTGTAAGTTCAGAGACTCATAATGAAATCTTGTCCCATCCGTGTCAGCTCCTCAAGTTAACAATGAATATTAAAATCCAGGTGGCAGGAGCTGGATTCATCATGGAACATCAAAATCTGAACCCAAAAGGCCACCGAACCGAGAGCCACTAGCTTCCTATAAACAGCAAATATTCAGTCTGACAGGGAAGAGGTAGGGGGCAAGTCATCACACGCTTCCCAGCGGCCAGGTCAGCCTACCTCTGAGTCTGAAATTATTGGCAACAGAGAGGCGAGGTGATTTGTAACTAAGTTATTCATTGTGCTGGAGACCCAAGTTATTCTACATTTCCACTTCATCCTGTTTCAAACGCAGGCTGAATCTCTGCTTTTCCTAGAAAATGGACACAGTGTTTTCCCCAAACAACGTCTTCTTGGCTTCTGTCTTTCCTCAATAAAAGCAACCGCTGCATACATGTGCATTAGGCACTAAGCATATTTTAATTTTGTGAAAGGGCCATCTACGAACTTTCCCTTAAAGGTACCAACAGAGATCAGAGGGTTTTATTTCTTTTGAGAAATCCCTGGTGAGAAGTTGGACCAAGCTTTTGTACTTGACTCACAGTCAGAAACACGTATGATAACCTGAACCAGTTTACATGAGTTTATATGAATAAAGAAACCACTTCCCTTTCTACATCCGGGTACTCAGATATATTCCACTCAGTTCTATTCTATTTTACTTAAATGTTGGTCAGAGCCCACAAAATTGATGGACTCATGGAATGGGTCTTGGTTCTCAAGGCGAGGAACAGTGCTCTATCCTAAATTACAGGAGCTGCTCAACTCAGAGCCCAAGGGCACTCTGCGTCCTAGCATAATTACTTTTCTACATATCATCAACCATGGGGAGTCAGGTATGAAGCATCTGTGTGACAACAGGATTTAGAAACATGTTGTCAGCTTAGGAAGTGGTAGCCTTTGAGTTTTACCTGCATTGTTTCCAATGTCTGTCAACCCCTTACTATTTTTATGGGGATTTTGTTCCTTTTCCCTCCCCTCTTCTTATCTCTCTCCTTTCTTTCCCTCCATTCCTCCCTCTTTCTTTTCTTTCCTTCCTCCCTCCCTCCCTCACTCCCTTCCTCCCTCCCTCACTCCCTTCCTCCCTCCCTCCCTCCCTTCCTTCCTTCCTTCCTTCCTTCCTTCCTTCCTTCCTTCCTTCCTTCCTTCTTCCCTTCCTTTCTTTCTATTTAAAATATATTTTTATTGATTTCAGAGAGGAAAGGAGAGGGAGAGAGACAGAAAGATCAATGATAAGAGAGAATTATTGGTCAGCTGCCTGCTGCACACCCCCTACAGGAAATTGAGCCTGCAACCGAGGCATGTGCCCTTGACCAGAATTGAACCCATGACTTTTCAGTCCACAGGTTGACACTAACCACTGAGCCAAATCCATCCATCCTTCCTTCCTTCCTTCCTTCCTTCCTTCCTTCCTTCCTCCCTCCCTCCCTCCCTCCCTCCCTCCCTCCCTCTCTCTCTCTCTCTCTCTCTCTCTCTCTCTCTCTCTCTCTCTCTCTCTCTCTCTTTCTTTCTTTCTCTCTCATGCTGGGTCTCCATGACAAAGAGTGAAAAGCAGAGCTAATTGTCCAAATGTTTCCAAGTACACAGACACGTTGGCACCTCATAGTAGACACAATGGCTGCCCCACCCCCAACTTGAGTCACTTCAGTGCAGATGTTTTGGCAGCTGGCAGATAGAGCCTCAGGTAGGGGAATTCTGATGATGTTTCTTGAGCTAAAGCTGCACACATATTGTCCATTATTTATCTACTACAGAAAATCAGTTCCCATCAAAATGCAATTCTAGAGGGAAATTTCTCATTGCCTGGAAGGTTAGGATCTGGAAACTTGCCATAACACCATTAGGTATTGAATAGAATTTAGGATAAAGTAGGTACACCTTGGAAACCAGCCAGAGAGATTTAGTTATTTATTATTGCAAAAAGATGCCTTTGTGAGGATAGTTCAACAATGAGGGCAACTTTCTAATGAACTTCCCAAAGAGGTTATTTTCAAACTGAAAAAAAAAAAGAAATAACTTCAAAATAGTAATCAATAGTCACATATCTGGTTCTCACATTTGACTTATTTTACTTACTTTTTCACATAAGACGAAATACTTGAACCTCATCACGGATATGACCTCTACAGGAAATTCAATGGAAAAACTATTTGAAACTCTGCATTGCCAAAACAAATTGATGATGAATTTTTCAGCTCAGTCCCTGTATAGAATTACAAAGTTTATTAGCAAAAGAAACAAAAGAGGTGATTACAATTTGATTCAACAAAAGATAATAAAGAAGAGGAAGAGAGTCAACTGAACCGTGCCATAGAACCCAGGGGATGGGAAGCTGTGGTTTCCACACACTCTCGGGAAGTATCCAAGAATGAGTAAGAGACTGGATGAAGTTAATTGTAGTCTTTGAACATCAAGAATACAGATATTTTAAAATTCAGAGCATTTTCCTGGTTTCAACCAAGAAGAATGATGGGATATTAAAGACCCTCAAGATTATTGGCTCTTCCTGAGATTTGCAAGGCAATAAGGAATAAATTGATGTAAGTGATAAGAAAAATCACCCCCCTCCTTTTCCATTATTAATGACCAAATATTATTAAATCAATAATTTTGGTGATGATCTGAACAGGTTATTAAATATCATGAATTATTAACCTAAAAGTTGATCAGAGCTATGAAAATAATTCACGTTAATGGGAATCTCTGGATTTCTAATGAAATACCCCAGTCATTGACAAAACATCTCTGTTCGGGTTTTTGGAACATGGAAAAGCAGAGACCACAGATGTCCTCAAGGAACAGAACAACATTCCTTGCTGGATGTCAGGAAATTAAAAAACCAGATACCCATGATCAAAATAACAGGAGATTACATAGACCAAGTCAAAGGTGCCAATGGCTATAGGGCATTCATCCCCTCCCCCGACCTCTCTCCCAATTAATATTCCACCAATTGTTTCAAAAACCTCAAAAACTTGGGAAAGGGCCATGGATTTGTCAATGCTGGGTGTGCCTCCGGCGAGGGGAATTGGGCATAAAGCAATTAGTTGGTGGCGCTTGGCCAGTAGCACTATTACTTTGCCTTAAGTAAGGTGTGTGTGGAGGAGTATTTTGTCTAGAGGTTATACAATAAAAGGCAGTGGAATGTGATTTAATTTAGAAAGGACAAGGGGATGGGAGGGAAGGGCTGGGCGTGGGGTCCTGAGCAAGCAAAAGGGGTTGACGGGCTTTGACCCTTTCATGAAGTCATAGTTACTATCCTGGGAACATTGACACAAACAAACCTCGGGTCCTGGCTGTCAGAGAGACTGAAGGCAAACAGATGCCCCCTGGCTCTCTGCATACCTTCTCCACTGCAGGCTTCCTGCTTACACAGGGCCAGCCAAAAGGCATTATCCTGTGGGCGAGTCTCCCAATATTAAGTGACTCCATTACCGACTAGTTTAATGACATGGAGTACTTTTCATTTTAACCATTTAATGCAATGGGAGCCCTGGTGCTAATGAGGGAAAGGAAGCCTCAGCCAGCAAAAGATTCAGGCTTGTGCAGATGCAGGCAGGTGGTCAGGGCCCAGGCAATGACCTGGAAACAGGAGTATGGAGGAGTTTCCTTCTTTAGAAACCAAACGGGAGTGCATTTGAGACCATTTGCAAAGGGGTGAAGAGGGCTGGCCCAGGGATCAGAGTGCAAGTTGTGGCTCCATCTTGTACTCTCTATGGGATCTCCAGCAAGTTTCCCCATTCATCGAGTCTCCAGGGCTAATAAGTACGCGTACCTCCAGCTAGAGTGGTGGCCTAGATTGGAATGACCAGATTCCAAAAGCCAGTGCTCAGCAGGGCTCTGCCAGTGCCAGGCACCTGGTGTCCATTCACTCTGCAAATACTGAATGGGTCCCTCTAGGTCCCCTTCATTGTCCTTGCCCTCCATCCCCGCCATCATGACCTTTACAGACTAGCCGGGACAAAGGACAATGAATAAACCAAAACAATCCATGTGCTATTTTCCCACAGTGGTAAGTACTACTAAGCAAATAACACACCAAGTTGTGATAGCAAGTGGTCAGAGGGGGACAATGTGAGCGATTAGGGGTTCCCCCTTCCCCCAAAGGTCAAGTCTAAAATGAAACTAAGAGGGTGGGTAGCTGTTGGAACAAAGAAAGGGGTAGCATGCTAGTCTAAGATGAAAGAAGTGACAAAGGTAAGGCTCTCTATAAACACCGGGCATGACGATAATAATGACTATTGCAGTTTTTATTATTCGATGGGGAGTTGGGACATTCGAGGGCAGCTCTCATGAACAACTTGCCCCTGAAGGAAGCAGCTGGGCCATTCCCACCTGCCCTGACTCAGGTGCCGCCGGGTGAGTCCGCTTGGCTGGTGTTTAGTCCAAAGGCTGCTCTCCTGAGACTCACCGGGGAGGGATTGCCATCCAGTTACTCCCGAGACCGGAATTATTGGTACGACCACGGATGGCATTGGAGATGGTCCAAGCACACAGGCGCAGACTCACGGGGAGCTAACTCATGCTGAGACGTCACAGTAAGTAAATATGCCCAGAGAGGGAGTTCCAGCCGTGCAAGGACACAGAAAAACCACAGCTCTGGCCTCAGAAGTGCATTTTTCGTGGACCTAACCATGTTCTTATGCTATAGGATAAACTAAATAAATCAAAGACTCTGGGGGGACATCAGGAGTAAGCCTGCAATAAATCCCATTCAACTTACTTGTCAGTGCCTTGCCTGGAAACTTCACTTCTTTTTGGAAATTAAAAAAGATCATGGAATGCTGTGGAGATGTGGCAGGAACTGAGGGGGAAATGTTCTCTGGGAGATCTACCTACTTTTCCGGGAGGTTAAATAATGAAAGACTATTCCGTTCCTGTAGAGATCTGTCATGTGTTGGATTCAAACGGTATAAAAGAACTTTCTTTTCTGCATGTTAAACATTTACAATTTTATGAACTTAAAAACAGCTCGCAGCTGCTCATCTTGGTCTACTGGAGTTCTTAAATTACTAATTTCTAGCACAGTGCACAAAACAAACACTAAATAAATATTAGTCGAATAGACAAAATGGCTTAAAATCTGGTAAACTTACCTATGGTAACTGGTTTTTTTGTTTGTTTGGTTTTTTTTTGAGTGCTATACGCTCAATGTTTTACATAGATTATCTAACTTACTGCCGAAGATGTAGGTTCAACTACAGTGTGTAAGTAACTAGCTGAGTCTCAGCAATGCCCGACTGTCAGCCAATATTTATTAAGCACTGGGGATGAGATAGGCATGCATAGCTAGTAGGTAGCTTTTTCACTTTGTGTGACTCCAAATTCTATGCTCTTCACTACACATGTTGCTGGTTCTGAATGGAGGTGCTGGAAGCCCAGGTCACCAGACTCTTAATCTGATGTGGTATCCCACAGATTCCAAGGGACATCCGGGTCAGGGAACACGAGAAAATGAAGGCTTCTTACTCGGTCCATCCACATCGCCAGCTATGTCATACATCTGCACGTCCACCCATGTGCGTCTAAAAAAGCTACCCTATTTGTGGTGGGACCTATGTTTTTCATTAAATCTAACCAGCATTTTCTTTACAACGTGCAGGCCAAGTTTTAGAGCAACGCTTTGCCATCTGGTAGCCAGACATCAGGACTCATTTTAAGCAACTAACTGGACATGCTGCGTGGATCCCTTGGGCCAGATTGAACCTGGAAATAGAACAAGTGTGATCTGGGAGTCTTGAGGCAGCATTTCTGGGCTGAGATAAAGGCCGGAGGAGACGGCTGCTCTCCTGCGCTCTCTGCTTGCTCAGGAAATCGGGATTGCTAAGAGTCATGTGGATGTTAGTTATATCAAGCCCTGGTTCAGGCACCCCAGGCTTCCTCCTCTACAGGTTAGGCAGCACCCCTTTGTTTCTATTGGGAAAATTATGGGACCAGCCTTGAGCGATATAATAGAGCAAGGAATTATTATTGAGCCCAGATGGTCATCCCAGTGGGTTTACCTGAATGGTTTTCAATCATGGACAATTTTGTCCTCCTATCTCCTTACCCCCGACTCCCACCCCCTTCCCAAGGATATTTGGCAACGTCTCGGGACATTCTGTACTGATACAATAGCGAGATGCTGCTTGCATCTATTGTCTAGAAGCTGAAAATACGAGTGTATACCCTATAGTACATAGGACACCTCTCACACCTGCCCCACACTGTATGGCCCCCTCCAAATGTTACAGTGTGAGATAGAAAGACCTGGTTTGGGTGATGAGGATCATAGTCTTAATTGGTGAGGACACAAACAATTAGAGCTCCTACTTATATGTAATCAGTTCAATCCTGCCTTTTTGCTAAACAGTTGTCATTCATTATCATTTAAATTTCACATCTACTTTCAAATGGCCTTTATTTTACAGGAGAAAGAGAACCCAGGCCCTGCAATCTTAAGTGATTTGCTCAAGGTCACAGACAAAGATTGTGGTAAAACTGGGATTCTCTGATCTCACTCAACTAGGGGAAATGGTGAACAACATAGACTGATGGACAAGAACAGACCCAGAGATAAAGAGCCATGGGTCAGACTGTTGGACCTCAAAGGGAAGGTGGGGATACAAGGGAGAGATCAACCAAAGGACTATGTGCACACATATGAGCCTGACCAGTGGTCAAGGACAATAGGGGGGTGGGGGCATGAGTGGGGAGGGGTGAGAGACTGGAACGGGGGGTTGAGGACAAATATGTGATATCTTAATCAATAAAGAAATTAAAAAAAAAACAAAAAAAAAAACAAGTGGGATTTTCACCCAGACCTTCCTACCCCAGGACTCTCACAAACCTACTGCCTGGTTTGCTTCCTCAGGAAGGTCTGGCTGGGCTTCCAGGGTGGGTTCTGAAGACCATCCCAGGCTCCTTTGGAAAACGCACGAGCACACGAAGACCTTGAATCCTCTGCTGAATGGCTGCCAACCGCAGGCCCAGACACAACACTTTCTCCTTGCATATCCTTTCCTGGTGAACAATGAGCTACTAAGCCTCTGCCCACCACTGTCTAGCTGTCACCAGGAGACAGGGGTCTCAGACCAGGTGACCAGGCTCTCAGGGGACATTTTGGTGGCCACAACCTTGGGTGCGAGGGGAAGGGAAAAACTACTGGTGTCCTGTTGGTAGAGGCCAGGGATGTTGCTAAAGATTTTATAAGGCACAGGAAGATTCCCACAACAAAGAATGATCTGGCCCCAAATGTTGATGTGCCAAGGTTGAGAAACTCTGTGTGAGAAGCAAAGAGGGAAATCGGGCCTTAGAGATCAAGCCAGCTTTCTATAGAGTGGGAATTCATTGTTGTTTTATTATTTTGCCCCATCACCCACTCACTCACCCCCCATCTGATAACAGCTCTGATCTTATTTAAGGATTCCCATCAGAGCTCCTGTGATTCTGACTATGCCCTTCCCAGCCCCAGGTGGCATATACTGGACTCATCCAAACATCCCATGTCTCTGGCAAAGTGATTGGTTGGCCCTGACAACAGCATGACCAATCAAATGCCATGAGACATTGACAGGAACTTCTGAGGGAGTCCAGATCCTTGAGTCTGGACTTATTCATAAGAGGATCTGAAGCTGCGGCTGCTGATGGCCACCTGGTCACCATGAGGAGGAAGATGCCTTGAGATGGAGACAAAAGGTTGAAGCAAACCAGAGAAATTTACAGAGAAAATAAACCCCTATGATAGAATTTGAGGCCTTGCACTAGCAATACTTGAAGCTGGTTTACTCTGGACTTCTGATTTACATGAGCCAGTAAGTTGCTGAGTTCTTTAAGCCACTATGGGTTGCATTTCTTGCCTCCTGCACCCAGGAGAGGTCTGACTGATCCCATTCACTTGGAGCTACAGACAATATAAATGACTTCCACTGAAAAAAGAAAATATCTGCAAATTCCTTTGCATTCTCTACAAGAGATTTCATAAAGCATTAAGTAAACCTGGGGAATATTCTGGAAGGCAGAATCTTCCTGACAACAGGACATCTAACGGAACAGCCACTGGCTCTTTACAACACAGGAAAAAGCTGGCAGCCCTGCTTTTGGGAAGTCAGGTGCAGAGCTGCAGGTTTCATCTGTCTTGTCAGGAGCCGCGGTGCTCAGGGAGAGCGGTGGCATGCTTGATGCCTGTTAGAATGAGATCCACATGAAGAGGCTCCTGTCAGGCTCCCAGCCGACTCCTGGGCAGAGCTAGTGAGCGGGTGCTGGGCAGATGCCTCGCACGGTGTGTCAAAGGCCCTTGGATTTACTTTTGGATCAATTTGAGAATTGTACTGGGGGGGAGGGTTACCCAAAGCCGTGGTCGGCAAACTGCGGCTCGGGGGTCACATGCGGCTCTTTGGCCCCTGGAGCGTGGCTCTTCCACAAAATACCATAGCCTGGGAGAGTCTATTTTGAAGAAGTGGCATTAGAAGAAATTTAAGTTTAAAAAATTTGGCTCTCAAAAGAAATTTCAATCGTTGTACTGTGAATATTTGGCTCTGTGGACTAATAAGTTTGCCAACCACTGACCTAAAGGATTATTCTAGGGTGAAAACGTTCTAACTTGGACAAAGTTTGGTACCACCCACATACTGAACCTTCACCAGGGGCAGAGTCTAGCAGATACTGTTCTCACACAGCAGAAGAGGGAAGCAAGATGTTTTTAGGGGATCCGTGAGTAAATATTTAAAAAATTGTAATAGTTATGACATAGTTGTTAATGTAAACGGAAGTAAAATACATACTAGTGTATCAAACATAGGATTTAGTAACTTTCATTGCTTAGTACAGGGTTGGCAAATGTTTTCTATAAAGGCCTAAATAGTAAATATTTTCAGATTTGTGAGCTGTAGAGTGAAAGCATCCATAGACAATACAGTAATAAATGGGCATGGCTGTGTTTCAATAAAACTTTATTTACAAAAACAGGTGGAGGGCCAAATTTGGCCAAAGGACTATAGTTTGTCAATCTCTGGATTAATAGGCAACTAAGTAAAAGAAGAGAGAGAGAGAGAGAGAAAGAGAGAGAGAGAGAGAGAGAGGGAGAGAGAAAATTGAAATATAATGCAAGAGGTACATAACTAACGGTAAAAAATCATGAAGTAGGCTGAAGATGGTTGAAGATTGGTGAAACTTGTATTGGGTCCTATGCTTTCAGTATTATTCATGATGATAATAAAACACACGCTTTGTGATTTTATTTAGCATGTGCTAATTGAACATTTGTATGTATCAGAACACTGTGATTCCAATTGTGAATATGAATGGTATGATCTCTCTCTGACAAATTTTGCTAAGAGTTATGAAGAAAATAGTTCTTGATAGGAGAATAATGAAGGCTTTTCTGAGGAGGTAACATAGAAGCAAATACCTAAAATATAAGAAGAAACCAGTTTGAGAAAAGCTAAGGGATCAACATTCTGGGAAAGAGGGGAAAAGCATGTGCAAAGGTCCTGGGGTATGAATGAGGCCCATGGTCTACATCACTGTGACTGGAGCCCAGAGGGAGAGTGCAGAGTTGGAATTCATGTTGGAATTCACAGAAATGGGATTCACAGAAAGGCTTCAAGAAGAAGAGAGACTTGAGCCATTTTCTATGTTCAGATTTCTCCTACTTCTTTGTGGAATGGACTGGAAAGAGGTAATAATGGGCAAAGGTTTTTAATCCAAAACCCACAGCAGTAGCATCCATCATGGGATGAGAGTTCATCGTGTCAGATCTGTGCTAGTCTCTTGGATCATTACTGATTAGATTATCCCCATAACTTGCTGAAGAGAATATATATTATTTCCATTTTACAAAAGTAGATGCTGCTGATCCAAGAGGTACATCAGTAAGAGGGCAGAGTTGACCAGCTGGCCAGCATCAACGCCAGGATTTGGCACAGGTCCCTATGATTCCTTGGGTCAAACTCTTACTTTGTATTTCAGGGGTTGGCAAACTCTAGCCCAAGGGCCATCCCTGGCCCACTAGTTGTCTTGTAAATAAAGTTTTATTGGAAAACAGCCATGGCAATTTGTTTCTGTAGTATATAGCTATTATCCAGCTCAGTAATTGCTACAGAGACCATGTGATCTGTACAGCTGAGAATATGTACTCTCCGGCCCTTTTTGGAAAATTTTTTTCTAAGCCCTGGCCTATGTTATACTGACATGAAGTTCTTTCTTGCCAATTAGAATGTCCAAAATGACTAAGATATGTACCATTCATTACAGTGTCCCAGAGTGTCATTTTTACCACTGCTTCTCAGATCCTTTTCCCACTCTGTTCTCATTCAGTATTTTATTTTTTTACGAGGGCTTAAAACAATTTAAAAAATATAGCAATATACGATTACAACTGGGAGAGAGCAATGTTTCCAAGAAGTGCTTCAGAAGGAGCTAATGACAAGCATGTGATAGTCGGCAGCTATCTCTTCTGGGGAATAGAATTTCTTTTCCCCATGGCTAACATCTATCCCTCTGGTAATGCCTTGTTTCTTAGGCTGTCTTGAGGGAAAAACTACAGGCTAGCAACCACACGCTTGCTTTGTCAGACACATCAGACAAACACAGGAAGACCCAAGGTCACTGATGAATGCCAGCTGGTAGCTGGGGCTAAGGCGGGCAGTGCATCCTGGCTTAGAATTATGGCAGGAGCTTCTGTTGACACTTGCTTGACTCAGCTTACATATGTGGTAACCAGATTGGCTTCCCACTCTACTCAGGTCCTCTGGATAGAATCAGAGTTGGCATTAAAACCCTCCCTCAACTGGTGAACGGACAGAAGCGTGGTATTCACACACCCTGCGAACGATTGCCTTTGGATAATGAAGAGCTTTATCGGCACCAGGTGGAAAAGCTGTGTGTACACCCACAGGGCCTCCCCTGGTAGAAACATTGTGTGTACACCCACAGGGCCTCCCCTGGTAGAAACATTGTGTGTACACCCACAGGGCCTCACCAGGTGGAAATGCTGTGTGTACACCCACAGGGCCTCACCATGTGGAAATACTGTGCACACACACACAGGGCCCCAATAAGTAGAAATGCTGTGTGCACACGCACGGGGCCTCCCCAGGCAGAAACGCTGTATACACCCACAGGGCCTCAGTTCCTCCTGGGAAGGGAGTCATGATGATTTTTTCTTTTTCAGAAATCCATGTTAAGGGAATGGGGGGATCACCCAATGAATGTGATTGCTTTGCACCTAAAATATCATTCTAGTGTAGTGTTTAATGAGAAAAATCAGTATATAAATGGATGATGTAAGTAGCAGGCACGTTTAAAAAATGGTTTCAACTGGCTTTTGAACAAAGCCACTTAAACCTGTGGCTTAGCTCTCAGCTTGCCGGGCATGGCACGTTGACTAGACGGAGAGGGGATGCGGCCTTCAGAGCGATGCCCGGGGATGACAGGATTCCTTCCGGCTGCGCCTTGCAAGCTTCAGCACATCTCCCCGTCCCTCATCAATGCTGCCATTATGTGGGCACCTCCCGCATGATTATTTTCTTTAAATCAACTCACTTCTTAAATAAATGTATCTGAGCAGCACGTTTTATATCAGGACTGACAGCGAAACTCCGGCGATAATAGCTACAAAATTGCCGGGTTGATTTGGCCCTCGTTTTATATGAACATTACACATTAAAATAAATGCATTAGAATTAAATTGTTAAGAAGTTTATCTGTGTACCGTTTCAAATGCCACTGTGTTCTTTTCTCAGCGACTCACATATCTTCCAACATACTCCCCTAAGGGAATGCGAAAATGCATACATGTAAACATTCTATTTGATCGGGTAAGCATTTCATTTGAATTAAATATTAAGTGGGATCAAGTGTGTGCGCGCGCGCTTTGTTCTATGAAAACATGACACGCTAAAGACAAACCCGCAAACACAGAGTGGGGAGCGGCTGCAGGGGGGGTCCACACGGCGTGGGGCTGAGGAGTGTGCAAACACAGCACCGGTGACTTATTACCGCAACCCGAGCTCGACAAAGCCTTTGTTTATTCTGCAAATCCCAGGCAAAATAACTGCCACCAGTTATCTCAGGATGCTGAGGGAGCTGCCACAGCGCACCCGGGCCTGTGGGCTCTCAGTCACCCTGGCAGGTAGGGTCGGCCACCCCTCGGTCTCACAGGGGTGTTTCCGGTCCAGCACAGGCCCGTGTGCATGGCCATGCTTGGGAGGAGCTCCTGATTCTGCATCATGGCCTTCAAACACCTGCGCGCCTGTTTTCGGGTGAATGCCGCCTCCGTCCACGCCATTCACCAACACTCCAGGGTGGCCTACCCTCGCCTCTGGCTCTCTCTGCACCTTGCCCCAGGGCCTGCGCATTGGCTGTTCCATTGACTGTAAGGTTCTTTCTTTGGTCGTCATCTGGACAGCTTTCCTCATGCGTGGGGACTTGTCTAAAATGTCACCTCAGCAGAGTCCTCTGAGGGCCCTTTATCCTGTGCCCCAGCAGGTCCTCTGCACAGCTTTCCTCACTTCTGAAGGAATATGCGTTCACTTACGTGGTGTCAGTTTCCCCAACCGGACTGTGGGCTCCTCAGGAACAAAGTCATCTCAGTCACTTAATGCAGGCACATCCCACCCCCAACTCCTTCAATGTCTTTAAGGACATTATTTTATATATACATACATATATATATATATTTTTTTCACTTCATACATAATGACACTTATAAGCCTGCAGTAACACACTGTAAGAGAACATAATGAGATCTATATTCAACTGCTTTTCTGTGTATATGTGCTTCTGAAGTCTGCACATTCAAGCCCTTCAGTATAATTCATGTTTTTATAATTTGCCTGCTATTACATTTTGTATGTAAAAAAGTTATCTGGGGTATTACCTAGAAGACTTGCTTACCCTTATAAAGTTGAATAATGGCTATTGAATTTTAGAAAGAATTAAGGGTGAAGTTTATATAAATTGCTAGGTTTAAATAAACTTCACATTGACTAACAGCAATATGTATTCTGTGAAAGTTATTTTGAATTAGGAATTCATGTTTAACATTCCCATATTATGTTCTAAGTATTGAAATAATTTGTAAAAAAACACAAAACAAAACAAAAACAAAAACAAAAATAAACCAGCCCTAACTGGTTTGGCTTAGTGGATGGAGTGTCAGCCTGCAGACTGAAGGGTCCCAGGTTCTATTCCAGTCAAGGGCATGTACCTTGGTTGTGGACACATCCCCAGTAGGAGGTGTGCAGGAGGCAACTGATCAATATTTCTCTCTGTAATGTTTCTAACTCTCTATCCTCTCCCTTCCTCTCTGTAAAAAAATCAATAAAACATATTAAAAACAAAAACAACCAACTCCAAACCATTTACTTTCAATGTTTCTTTAAATTTAATACAAGGCTTATAGTTAAAATATCAAGAAAATCACCCTCAGGGCCAGGTACTGTACCTGGCATCTAAGAGGCTCTGTAGGGGCTGCTGGCCAAGTGGCTGGGCTTACGGAGCCTGGGAAAACCAGATGCATGGCTTCCCCTGAGGGTAGAGTGGGCATTCCGCTGTCAGCCTACTAGCCTGCCTGGCAGGTAAAGAACTCTGTCACCAAACAGCAGACAAACCAACCCCACTCTGCCCTGTCACTGCTGGGTCACTACCAGCTCCTTCACACTCTTCCTCTGTGTGGGCTCTGCGTGGGTCCCCAGAGATGCCACGTATGTTTTACGAGCTAACATTTATTTTAGACTCTTTGGCCCATTGGATATGATCTCGTGAGCCTGATCTCTCCGCTGACACTGACATGCTCAAACATAATGGGGAGATTTAAAAAGGAATCGCCCAGGTGGAGCATGGATTGCTGAGTGCAGGGGCGGGGAGGGAGGCTGAGACAGCCACGGGAAGCTGCGCAGCTCTCCCGTGGCCACAAGCCCCACTGTGACAAGGGGTCTCAAAGTAGCCGTGAGCCAGGGTAAGATGGAGGACCACCGCCCTGCTGTCCTCAGCACTCGGGGCTGCCAGGATCCTGGAAGCCAAATCCAGCATTTCCCAGATGCAGCGGGGAAATTCTGGCCTAGGCCAGTGGCAGTGGTTGGGGGGAGGGGGTGATTCTCTGAGTCTGCTGGCATTCTGGCCTCCGACATTCCAGAACACTCTCTTCCTCTGTTAAGGTCTTCCACTAATGACTGAAGCTACGTTGTTCCTGGTTGTAAATCAGACATAGAAGATATGCATAGCTCCATCCATAGTGGAATTCACATGGGGCAACGGAAAGTTCTAAAATTTCCTGAAAGCCATAAAACCTCTATTTAGATAAAAATCTTAGAAATCCATTCAGTTATTCATTTGCGCATTGGGGGCAAAATGGTCAATCCTGCAGAGCACAGGCCCCTTCAGCCTGACAGGTAAAACCCCATCCATGGAGAGCGAGCACCAGTGGGTGAAGGGTTAAAGCTGAAATCCTCAACACAATTCCAATCAAATTCTCCCACTAGCGCTCTAGGCACAAACAAACAGGGGCCTTGGATTTTTCCATCAGAGAATGCAACAAAATTAGCCATTGCTGTTTCCCGCTGTGACGATTTCCTTAATGTCCGCCCACCCCCACGAGACTTAGCTCCATAAGGCAGAGATGTGTTTATCTCGTTCCCTTTCCAATTCCCAGAGTCTAACACGGTGCCTGGCACACAGTAAGTTTCTGATGATGCAAACCTTAAATGAATGCAAATGAGCTCAGTGCCTGCCCTCCAGAGCTCCCTGTCCACAGAAAAGACGTAAGGAAACTGAGGGGTGATGACAGAGGATGCGGCAGGAGCAGGACTAGGTCCAGGCTATTATGAGACAAAACAGAAGGGAGAAAATAGCCTGGGAAAGGTCTGGAAAAGCATTGTGCTCCTTTTCCTGGAGTTTTATTCTGAAAATTACCAAGGTGGTCTGTTACCAAAACAGCCAAGTCACATGCCAGGTAAATCTAGCCAGAAGACAGGAAGGTAAACAGTCATCCTACGACAATGTGTGATAGTCATTTAGCTCCCTCCCAAGAGTCAAATCAGTAGACCTACTTTCTTCTCCACGTAGCTGGCCAAAAATGTTAAAATACACATAGGAAAATGAAGAGAAAGTTCTTTTCCAAAAGCTTTATTGAGAGCTCTAAGTCCCTGCAAGTATCAGAACCTGCTTTTATAAGAGACACAACTGAGGCTAAACACTCGGCAGAGGGAGGGGCACTGATGATGTAATGAAAACTTCCATCTACAATCTTCGCGAAGTTTGTCAATAACTGGAGACCTAGGACCTGCCTCAGGAATTCTAAGTTCTAGGAGCCAAATATCACAGCAAAAGCACCAGGAATTTGGGTCAAGATGTGTAATTCCTTAATGGCCCTAGAGACTGTGGGGGCGGGAGGGGGGAGGTGGAGAGACTGTTGAGGGACTTTGTAAGCAATGATCCACGTCTAGGAAACTCTACACTCAGATAGGACATATGCAGGTTTGGCCTTGGGAGTTGAAGATTCCCTCAGAAATATCCCGAGAGCACCCACTTGTTTCTTTGGAAGAACATCCGATCCTGGAAAAAAATAACGCCTCTTTTCCAATTGAGCTCAACTCTTGTCTCCATTGGTGTGAAACTATATCTCAGAAAATGACCTGAGGCTCAGCTCATGTGAGGACCGGATGTCACGAATCCCCTCTCTACAGATATCCACCTGTGTGTTTCCTCCCTCTGTGCACACTCACAGGCCCCTCTCTCCGCAGAGCCTTCTCTGGCCGCCCTCCCCATCGTCGACCCTCCACCCAACCTCCGACTCTTCCTTTACCACCTTCTTGCTTAGTTTGCTCTTATATACTTATCTGTATTTTCATTCCCCCCCAGCCACAGAGAAGATACTTGGGCAGGGATATTTGACTCCTTGGTTCACTGCTCTATGCCCAGCTCCTGGAAAGGGCTGGTATAAAGTAAGCATTGATACAGGCATCCCTCCCTTTGCATGGCATCTCATGAGCACAGAACTGTGCAAAGTCAGACCATTTCCAGCACACGAGCATCAGTTAACACACACAGTTTCAGTGAACACAACACCATGAGAAGCAAGGACTGCCTGTAAGTAACTGTTTGGATGAATAGAGCTGTTCCATACTCCTACGTGATGGGCCAGGTCACGGGGCAGTCCATTGTTTGCCCTGCACCTAACACACAGCTCCTGACAGGACATCTCTCCAACACCCACACTGAAGGAGCAGTAGCGTGGTCATACTTGAGGATAATCTATTCTATGTTTCTAAGAACCACCCCCTTTAAGTCCTAACACATTCCTCCTTAAGCATAAACAATTAGGCTGAAAGTAGACCACCCAGAGAGAGACAAATCTTCAGGAAGGAGAGGCCCATGAATTTGAACAGAAAGATGGAGATCATCGCAGAGGGCAAGGCCGAGGGAAGGAACTAAAGATCTACAAAGGTGAGGGCGCTGGAGATAAATGGGCTCTTCTGCTGCGACGCCCAGTTCAGACTGTCCTCTGTTCGTTGCTCTGCGCTTCCTCCCCACACATTCCTGTTATCGTTTGTTACTTGCTGTTGCTTACATTCCTTTGACGTGGGTGACTCTTTCTTAGGATCCAAAGACAAGCAGCTGGACCCCCACTACAGAGATATTCAGAGACCAGAAGACACAGTCACCTACAAGGACATTGGTGCCAGACTGAGAAGTCAGGACAAGGAACAGCTGAGACCTAGGGTCATGGACTGAATGTGGTCCCCACAATTCATACATTGAAATCTAACCCCTGATGTGAAGGTGACTGGAGGTGGGAGTCCTTGGGAGGTGACTAAGTCATGAGGGTGGAGCCCTCATGACAGCCTTAGTGGCCTTATAAGAACAGGCCACAGAGGCCAGCTCACCCTCCTTCCACCACGTGAAGATACAATAGGTTGGCCCTCTGCAACCCAGAAGAGAACTTTCTCCAGGACCTGACCATGGTGGCATCATGATGGCGGGCTTGCAGCCTCAAAAGCGGAGGAAAATAAGTATGTGCTGTCAATAAGCCACTCCGTTTATAGCAGCTCACACTGACTAAGACACATGGCTATACCACTTGCAAGATGACCCCAGGCCTACCCAGGGGTCATTTAGCTGGATAGAACTTTGAGGGCCCCTTTAAGGGTCTGTGGCTTGTGATTCAATGTCTGTAGCAGGGGGACCTGAATCCCCACCCCTGCCGATTCAGTCTCACACTGGGAAATACTTGGGGTATTCAGGGAGAATTTAAGGAGCCCTAACTCAGTGATGTACAGGACTTTGTAGCTAGTCAACCTTTCTGCCCTGAAGTGCAGGGGAACAGTGATTGAGAACAGGAGCTCTGGACCACATGGGTTTGAATCTGAGCTCTGATACTTCCCCGTGGAAAGTCCTTGCTGCATTCCTTATCTATAAAATGGGAGTAATGAAGTAATACCTAATGTGTTATGAATTAAAGCCAGTGACATAGCGTCTGGCACATAGAGTAAGTGTTTAGTGCATGACAGCACCGAACACCAGGTTTTTTCTCACTTTAGAAACCAAGGTGCTCCCACTCCCCAGTCACTCCGGGATTTGTTCCCCGGCGTTATCCACCGACAGTTCTGGGCTGTCCTTCTCCATGACCATTAGATGTTGTAACCAAGGGTGAAAAATGTACTGCTACCACCTAACGGACCTTCTGTGATGCAGTGTAGGGCTGAACTGTGCATACACACGACAAAGGAGCAGTTATTATCCCATTTTTAAAAAGAAGCAAACTGAGGCCCAGAGGATTGCCACAGCTTCCATTAGGTCTAAAAATTAGTATTTAATGGCAGGAAAAAAGTAGCAAATTACATCCTCAAAAAATTGCTTTAGCAAAAGCTAAATATTAGTTCAAACGCTGCTTTTTGTCTTGATCAAAGGTATTTGCTTAAGAAGAATATGACCTGAGCTTGACTTGTGATTTTGAAACATGGAATAGATGTTTACTAGGTGCAGGAAGGAGGGAAGACAAAAGAACGAGTGAGTAAAAACAAAAAAAAGAAATTGATAAAATAAAATTTTAAACGTGCAAGTGAGAGTCAGCCTTGCTCAGGAATGCTTGCCCTTTCCCGCAATGCCCTGGCTAACGGGACAGGTAGAGCTTAGTGGCCAGTCTGTCCCCTGTGTGTATAGCAGTGCCATTCTGTTTCTAGTTGATGGCATGCTCTCAAATTGCCTCTCAACACAAGTAATGCAAAACAGGGAAGATCGTAGTGGAAAAGAAAAAGTCCACTTCAATGCCCAAATTGTTTTAAATGCTCTTTATTACAATAGAATTCCAGCACGAAAACGATTTTAAGAGTGCTTTGCAATTTGTCATAAAACCGTTTAACTAATATGTAAACGCTTGTTCACAATTGCAGGGCCTGAAACTAACCAGAGGCAGCAACGAGCATTTTCAGAGCCATCGCCCTGTGCCCCACTCTCCGCTCTCCCTGGCTTGTAAGATTTCTGTGGCTGTGGAGGTGATATTACAGTTCTGATAAACTTGATTAATGTTTATTCGGTGGCAGGCATTATGAAAAAAATACCTTACCTACATTACCTTATTTAATTTTTAATAATATCTTATTAGTTTTTTGAAACCAGAGAAGTCTGAAGAACAAAATAATAAAGAAAGCTTATGATTTCACTTAAGATACAGCAGAAGGCATTAAACAACAACAACAACAAAAAGTAAAAAGGAAGAGAGCAATAAATGCTTATGATTAAAAAGTTCAAGTGGAATGTTAAGAAAAATTGTAAAAACAAAAGACATTAAGGCAACCCCATATTCCTTTTCCTTAAAGGTAACCACTGCAAACTGGAGGTGTTTATGATTTCTCTGGTGGAAAAAAAAACACATAGAACTCCACACCACCTCATTGATTTCAGTCTCACGCGATCCTAGGAAGTGCGTGCCACTGCTGCATCTCTCTGATTTACAGATGGTGAAACAACCCTTCAATCAGGTCAGTGATTTGTTCAATGTGTCATAACTGGTAAAAAAGACAGGTACAGGCCTGTGTGTGACTTGGAAACCTGTTTTGACCTTTTCTTTTCCTACAATGAATTAAAAAACATATTTCTTAAATTGATTTCAGAGAGGAAGGAAGAGGGAGAGAGAGATAGAAACATTAATGAGACAGAGAATCATTGATCGGCTGCCTCACGTATGCTACACTGGGGATAGAGTCCACAACTGGGCATGTGCCCTGAACAGGAACTGAACCATGACCTCCTGGTTTACAGGTTGATACTCAACCACTGAGCCACAGTGGCCAGGCTGTTTTGATCTTTCCGTCCGGTAACCTGGTCACATGGGGTAGTTACCTTTGGCTTGGTGACATGAACAGCAATAAAACGAAAGTAGGTGTGGTGAAAAACAGACCACCGGCCTTGTTTATATGGGCTGACCCAATACAAATCTGAGGCTTCAAAATATATATATATATTTTTGCAGGCATATTAAGTGGAAGACTATTTATAATACAAGTCTGAATGACACACTCCAGGCTTGCAAATACAGATGTTCCTCCAGTTGGGATGGAGTTATGTCCTAATAAGTCATCACAAATTGAAAATGTTGTGAGTCACAAATGCAGTTAATACACCCAACCTACCAAATATCACAGCTTAAGCTAGCTAGCCCAGCTTAAAGGTGCTCAGAACATGTATATTAGCCTACTGTTGGGCAAAACCATCTTACACAAAACCTGTTTTACACTAAGGTGTTGACTATCTCATGAATATTATTTTCACACCATCATAAAGTCAGAAAACTACATAGAACCATTGAGAGTGGAGGGCTGGCTGTCATTTATTTACTTGCCCAGGGAAGGTAACATTTTGGGACTGTTTGAGAAAAGATAAAGTTGATATACCCATTTGGGGGTAACCTGACAAACATAAAGGGATGGTCTCCATCAGTCCCACGTCTATGGCACAGCCTCCTCACTGCAAATGCAAAGTAACACAGAAGATTGGACTGAGATGGGAACCTGCTGGCTATATCGCTCTGACAGATGGGAGGTGAGGGGAAAGCCAGTTGGAAGAGGGGGAGGATGGTCTGGCCTCTGAAACCCCTCTGCTGAGGTTTTTTCCCCTGAATCCCTACCACTGAGTGTCAGGCCTCCGGACCTGCCTCTGTCTAACCATGCATGCCTGGCTTCTAATATTCCTATCAGAGAACTTAAAGTTTAGTGAAACCACCCAATGCAACGCTTAACAAGACTTGGCACGAACAATTTCTTGGGAATTACTGCTGTGAGCACCCAGCAGTGTCCCATAATGGACTTTGTGATTTCATAGATGAGAGCCCAAAGTTGTCACCCCCCACATAAAATCAGCTCTCTGCAAACAGACACTTTAACATTTGGGTAGCTTATCCTTTCCAACTTCGTTCAGCATGCTCTCCGGAGCCACCATTTCTGCAGTAGGCCGTTTCTGATGGAAAAATCCAGACACAGGAAGTCCCTTAGAGGTTTAAAAACGTAGGTAGCCCAGCTAACGCAACGTTTGCAAGATTAATGTGCTTCTGCTAAAAATTAACATCAAATGAAGATCCATGCAGAAGCCTGCGGCGGAGATGACTGTCGCAGCGGCGGGTGGAAGGGGCTTGACACCCTCAGCCTACTCTGCACAGGTAATTACTTTCACTACTAATAGTGCCTCCCTCTCGGCAAGGGAGGTAAGAGGTTCGGGCTCTGCTTAATCACGAGGCTTCTTCATTACCACTCCACCCCCTACTGGGTAAAACAATTCGCTGCCTCTTTTCAGCAACTCTCAGAAATGAGAAAAATTTATTAATGTGTGAGCAGAGTGGGGTATGTTTAGCATGTGCCAAGGAGATTACCTACTTGGTTTTAAAAATACACAGGCGGTTCAAATACTTGTGGGGATCGTCTTGAATTGAGGTCTTTCAGGAAAAATTTTATTCTCATAACGATACAGCTGGTTCGTAATGATACTGTCCAGGTCAACGCGCTTGGGAAGTGTTTAGAGGTGTTAGAAGCCATGAGGGAAGGAGGTGATGGAATTAGACAAATGTGGAGTCAGTGACGGGTGACCCTGGGTAAGTTACTCACATCTGCTCTGAGCTTATGTTCCCATTTGTGAACAAGGGATAAGAGCAACAATATCGGCTCCATTCCTATTCCAAGTCAGCTCTGCTATAGGCATATGTGTGCTTCTGAAGGGTGCCATGCTATTTCAAATGGCTCAGCACAAACCAGAGCTTCCAGCAAAAATGGACTAAGGAGCACAATACTTCCATCAGTAACAAATAGTAAAAAGAGGGAGGCGCCTAATGGAATGGTAGTGCTGCTTTACACATGTTAAATGGTACAAATACATAAATACTTTCTCTCTATATAAAAGCCTAAGCGACCAAACAACGAAATGACAGGCCGACCGGTCACTGTGATGCGCACTGACCGCCAAGGGACAGATGCTCAAAGCACAGGATGGGGCTCCTTCCTGGTAAACACACAGTAGGTACTCAAGTAGTGTCATGGTCCATGGCTACCTCAATTAAAATGAGGTCAAACTCAATCCCAAACTCATAGTGGGGGAATTCAGAGAGGTTCCAATGTCTTTGCTGCTCTTGATCAGCAAAAACAATACGACCCTAAGGTAGTGATTTTGGGGTGTGCCACAAGAATTTTAAAACATGCACTACATGACTTCTTAGGGGCACTGACCTTCTTTTCCTTAGATTGCCAAAGTAAAAAATGTCAAGAGCCTGCACAACAATATCTGTCAGGTATGAATGAATAAAAATTATACTTATTATTATATCTATTTTGGTCAGATTCTCTCTCTCTCTCTCTCTCTCTCTCTCTCTCTCTCTCTCTCTCTCTCTCTCTCTCTCATATTTCTTTTGAGGTGTCGCAGAATTTTAGTTATTAGCTTGTGTGTACGCCAGGAGATAAAGGGTGAACACTGCTGTTCCAGGGACTCTCCTACAATGGTAACAGATGACTCCACGCGTTTGTTAAATGTTTTCATGTTGTACCTTTGTCCTTGCCTACAACAATATCATTTCCTGTAGTGAGTTCAAGAACAAAGCCAGGAAACACCATCCTTTTCCTTTAGTAGAAATTGAAAACCACTTGGTAAGAAGCAAGAATTTATCTGCCGAGGCTGAGGGTGCAGGGGGCCTCGGTGTCACTATGCACACTGTTGGAGGAGCCCTGGAGATGGGCAGACCAATTTCTCTGCAGAGCCTGTAGCTGTTATTGTAACTTACAGTAACACCTACACAAGGCTCTCTGTGTGGCTGGTACTACAAAAGCTCTGGACATATATTAACTCATCTAAGATGCAAATCATTCTATGGAATTGCTTTTCAAGTCTTGGAGCTTCTTATCAAATTAGATAAGCTGAACAAGGTTGGAAATTCAGCCAGTTTGCCAGTCATTTGGGCAATATGTTTTCACTGGGAAACCCCAGCTAGAAGAGACCATCTAACTTAATGGTTGACCTGGTTTTGGGGTGAGACTCATTAAAATTGTGGCCTCTCATAACTGTTTTTTGGGTTCGTGATTCAACCTCTGCAGGCCTCAGTTCTCCCTTCTGTAAAAAGGGTTTAATAAACTATCTCTTGATGCTGCTGTGATGATTCAATGAGATACAGGATATAGGTGGTTCAAATGGCACAAGGCATAAAGTTAGCACTCATTAAGTGGTAATTTTTAGTAATATAATTATTATCACATTACTAACAGCATGGGCCCAATTGATTTTTGACATTGTTAGGCAACTTGGCACATGATCCAGCTGTTTGTAGTAGTCCCTGGAACAGACCAAACTTGGCATCTAAAGACGTGGAGATGTTGCATCCCTGATTTTTCCCTTTCTTTTGTCCCCAATACATAGGATTGTTCTGTCACTGTAGCACTTATATGCCTTATACCTTAACCACTGCTGTCTAGCATACCATGTCAGATGTCCAAATTGTTGCCTCTACATTTTACTTTCCATTTACTAACAACCAGCCTGACTGGCTTCTCCTATTGGTCTCCTGATAATGCCTTTGCTCAATTCTCCCAGGAACTCCACTTTGTCTGGTCCAATGGGTGTCTTTTCAGCGGGTACCTTACTGACCTATCTACCCAAACACACTCTCCTCTTTGCCTCTATCTTGAAAGTCATCCTGCCTTAATTTTCTTGCAACCTCTCTGAAAGTTGATGCTGTGTCTTGTCCTCAGGGCTTGTTTTTTTCAACTTTTATAACCACCCTCTGCATATGCTCACCCACTGTGATAGCCCTCATGACATTCTAGGTCTTAGGACTTTCGAGTGGACACATCCAATGGAAAGCTGAGATCTAGAGGAGCAGTCAATGGCATTTTCCATTTCTCTTGAGCATCACACAATTTCCTCACATTCAGCAGTCCCTCTCTTATCCCCAATCTCCCTTAGGTTGAACAAATATTCAAAGTCTAGTGATTTTTACCTCCCAAATGTATCTCATTGCATCATTTCTCCATATCTCCATTGTCATTAGCCTCACCTAAGCTACCATTTTTCCCCACCTTCCTATAGCAGCAGCTTCCTCACCAGCATTGCTGTATCCATCCTCATTCTATTTCAGTCCATCTAGTCCAGTGACCACTGACCTAGACTCTTAATTCCAATAATTACAGGCTGTTGTTGTTCCTTGTGATTAAGCCCTTATCCCAGTGGTCAGCAAACTCATTAGTCAACAGAGCCACAGTCTGACAACCACTGAGATTCTTCTAGTCCAATGCAGCCAGAGTCATACTTTAAGAGATAATGTGTTTAGCCGAAACTGGTTTGGCTCAGTGGATAGAGTATCAGCCTGCAGACTGAAAGGTCTCAGGTTCAATTCTGGTCAAGGGCATGTACCTTGATTGCGGGCATATCCCCAGTAGGGGGTGTGCAAGAGGCAGCTGATAGATGATTCTCTCTAGTTGATGTTTCTGGCTCTCTATCCCTCTCTCTTCCTCTCTGTAAAAAAATCAATTAAAAAAATTTTTTTAAAAAGAGATAATGTGTTTATTTGAACCCTGATTAAACCCTTTTTAAAACCATTTGACTTCCCAATGCTCAAAGATCAAATGTAATATTGTGAATATGGCTTACAAAATTCCTAATATGCCAGATCTCTTCTATTCCAGTTATATTTTGTACCATTTTATTTCTTTCACTCACTCATGCATTCAAGAAATATTTAAGACTACCTACTATGTGTTATAAATATGATAATTTCTTATACACGCTTACCTATTCATTCAGAGGAAGAGGTGCAACTGAAATGAAATGCTTTAAATCCATATTATAGTCCTGGTTTTGAGTTGTATCCCTAATAGCAAAACTCTTTTGTCACATGTTTTTAGATTTGGGATTTAGCTCTTTGGTTTAGAGAAATGTCTCTTTGTAGACAGGAACACACCGATTTTGTAGTCTAAAGTCAAATTAGTAATTGGTATAAGCCCTTCCTCTCCCCCTTCCAATGCCCAACTCTCTGAAGCAGTCAGTTATGAAGACTCTGTGACTGAGCCTTGAGGAAGTCGGAGAAGTTGACATTCCACACGCCTGTAAGGTAAGGAGTTGGGTAACTGAAACTCAGCCATATTGTACACAGAGCACACTTCAATTTTCTGCTGCAGTACTCAGAGGAGATTAGGGTGTTTGCAAATTTGAGAAATTTCAGAAAAGACAGGGAGAGTGAGCAGCCAATTTCCATTGCATTTTTGCAAGTGAATATCAGGAAATTTGTTAATTTTGCCCAAGGTGATGTAATCCAAACATTAGTCACAAACCTTTTCAGAGATAACAATGATCTATTAATTATCACCCCAACTGGCCTTTTGTCTGGCTTTGTTTCTCTTCGACCTTTGTGCAATTTTTTTAACCCTCACCCAATATTGTTTTTTAACTTGATTTTAGAGAGAGAGAAAAGGAGAAACATGGATGTGGGAGAGAAACCTCGATTAGTTGCCTCTAGTACTCGCCCCGACTGTGGATGGAACCTGCAACTTGTGGTGTTTGGGACAACGTTCTAACTACCTGAGACCCCCCTGACAAGGGCTGTGCAACATTTGATGCCTCCACCACCGCCTCTTAGTGGCTCAGTCTTGGCTTCCATGTGCCTGAACCTCCTGAGTCCTCCTGCCTTCTGACTGGGTTTTCCATCTCTGGGCCATCCCAAATCATGTGGACAGGTGCCAAAGCTCTGACCCATCAATAATTTTCTCTCTCCAGTTCCTCTTCTTACAGGACTCATTCATTCTCACAGCTTCAACCTTATAGGTGGTCCCCACAGCATCCTTTTTGCTATTGATCTTCCCGCCAAGCTCACGATCCCATATCTTCAGTACCATAGGGACAGCTTTCACTCGGTCATATGATTCCTGCCCACCTCCTGCCTTCTCCCCAAATTTACCTGTGCACTTACCTCTGAGCCCAGGTCTCTCAGGAGTACCACTATTCTCTCTGACACAATTACTCAAAATTCAGAAATTACTCAGGGTCCTGTTAATAACCACCTTTTTAATAACTTTCCATTGCGCCCCAAATTATGTTCAAAATGGGTGGTGGGTCTGCTCGTCCCTTTTATAATTTGACTCTTTTCAACTTCATAGGATCCTCTGTCTAGCTCTGAACTGCATGGGACTTTTCCATTGAATGTACCAACCTTTTCCTGCCTCGTATCCTTTGCAAATGTTTTCTCTCATGGCTCAAAATGTCTTCTACCATAGCCTGCTCCATCCTAGCCTCCCCCTACCATCAGCATTGCTCATTGCATTGTGAGCTTTATGATATCTTTTTAAAAATTGATTTTGAGAGAGAGAGGGAGAGAAACATTGATTCATTATTCCACCCATCTATGCATTCATTGGCTGATTCTGGCATGTGCCCTGATTAGGGATCAAACTGGCAACACTGGTGTATTGGGACGACACTCTTACCAACGGAGTGACCTGGCCAGGGCTGGCTGTGAGCTTTAACGTTACCTGTCTCAGGAGCTTTCCTGGGTTTCCAGTCTGGGCTAGGTGCCCTGGCCATCACTTGTGTGGTATCAGCACACTTTTTCACAGCAGCGAGCACAGCTAACACAGTCGTCGGAGGTTGGTGTTCTCTACTAGTCGGTGAGCTCCATGAAGTCAAGAATGAGCCCACCCCCACATCCCAGTGCCTGGAACATGCACACACACTCAGGAAGCCAAATGGAAAAACGATGATGGAAACCATGCTTTGGCGACTCCCATATCCGCTCCCTGCAGTTACCACCAAGCCCTATGATGTGCTGGTTGCATCACTCCCCTTCCTTCCTGTTCCCACCATCCTCTCTGCTCTTGCCCAGCCCACGCTCTCACCACCTTGTGACTAGATTATTGCAGTAGTGCACATGTGTCAAACACAAGGCCCGCGGGCCAAATCCGTCCAGCCAGGCCTTGCAATGTGGCCCGCACCACACTGTCATCACTGCACTCCGCTGCGTTTCCATCACAATGACAGTTTATGACTGTTCAGTAAACCATTCGGCCCGCAATTTAGGCTGGATTTTAGATTTTGGCCCCTTCTCTGATTGAGTTCGACACCCCTACGGTAGTGCATGGTCTCCTTCGAATCCCTCTGTAGCAGTCGATATTGCAACCCACTGCCAGGTTAATCTTCCTTAAAACAAAAACACAGCCTGTTACTCCTGTGCTCGGGGCTCACCGATGGCTCTTTCCTGTCTGCAGAACAAGGTGGAAAATGTCACTGGTCTCAGGGTTGCAAGGAACCTTGACCGTCATCTGGTATAGCCATCTCTCGCTGCAAACGAGGAAACGAAGGTCAAGCGGGGTTCAGTGGCTTGCCAAAGAACACAGAGCAGTGTTTCAGTCTCCATGCAGAGCCTGGAGGATCCGTGTGCTGGAGACACTCCCACGCTCTGCCGTGCACAAAAAGAAGCACCCCACTCCCTCCAGTGACCCGCCTCGCCCGGGAGAATCCGCCCTCGCCTGGGGTGCCCATGATGCTCCCCGCTTTACAAGTGAAAGTCCCACATCCCAAGAACCCTCTCATTCTCTGGGAAATCTGGGGTGCGGGTCACCCTATGCTGTCTAATCCTTATTCTCATCTCTCATCAGGCTCTGATGACGTACTGAGTTCTCACCAGCCACATAGAAGCAGCTTTCTGTTTCTTGTCCCAACGCATTCCCTCCCAGGCCCTTGCAGTTGCTACTCCCCCTCGCCCTGTCTACACGGTTATTTAGTGTAAGACACACAAGTATCCCTGAATTGCTGTCCAGGGCTCTCTTCGTTAGCTCGGTGTGGGGCAACCTCACAATCTGACAGCTCACCCCTTTGCATTTCACTACCTCCACTGTCGTGGCCATGAGCTCAGACATGGGCAGCACTGCGTGATCACAATCTCAGCTCCGCGGAGAACACAAGCGCGCTCCTCCCCATTGCACAGATTATTGAAAGGGGATGTTGGCTTGGAGCATTCCCTGAGCTTGACAGGGTGGAAGGCAGCAATGGAAAAGTCTGAGCCTACCTGTCTCCTTTTTATTTATTTGCATTACTCAATAGATTCAGATCTTACTCATTATAACAGCCCAGGGCCCTCAGGCCAAGCACATCACAGTGATCTATTGTTGGGATAAAAATCTCCTGGCGATGACAGCGGGGATTGACAGGGATGTTTAAATCCTAAACTATGCTTTGGATGACATTCAATTTTTTGTCATGAAATTTCAAAATGTGACTGGAGCTTTTTCAAAGCTTCCCACATGGAGGAAACGTCAGCAGCATAAGAGGACATGAAACAGCTGGGGCTGAGTGGGAGGAAGGCTGAACTTCAAGGCCAAATACCTTGGGAGGGAGCGGGGCTCTGACGGATGGGCTGCGTGCCTGCAGAGCAGCCATTTGCTTCCTTTTGCCTCGATTGCTTCACCTATAAAATGGGGCCAATGCCCACCCCTGATGGTAGCAGAGTAGCGCACGTCTGCTGTCTTCAGCAACCTCCCAGCACAGAGCAGATGTGCCCTCATTTTTCATTTACAAAAACGACCAGTATCTATATTTTCCATGGAGCTTTTTCTGGGTCTTAGCATTCCTTTATGCTAAAGTCCCTGAGACTTAGACACAGCAATTGCTACTCTCTTTTATTTATTCTTCTTTTTTTTTTCTTTCTCAAGTTTTGTCTGGCTGTTTAGTCTGTGCCTATTTGAACTTTCCAACAAGACTTTACAAAATGCAGTCCTGTCTTTACCTTGTCCACAAATCTCTGGTTTTGACACTTTGTATGGCGCCCATCTCATTCTGACATGTATCCTAGCCAGCTCACTTCCTGGTGAATAATGGAGGCCCTGTGAGAAGCTGGGACACACAGACCCATAAATCCCATCCTGCCCCGTGGGAACTCCAAGTCCAAAAAACGAACACGCACTTAAAGACATACTTTCATCAATGTGATAATTTTTATAAGGTCACTACAGTAACAGACACCGTGAAAAAAAATGGGGACATTTAGCTTCTTAATTAAACATTTACCTTTTTCATCAAAGGAGGAAACATTTTACTTTACCAGGAATGCTCAAAGAGGACTCCAATAAGGAGGTGGCATTTGACCACAGGCCTAAAAGATGCCTAAGAGTTCACCAAGGCCAGGTGAAGGTGAGAAGCGGTGATGTACATGTCACCTCCAAGCCCTAAGGTAGGGACTGCCTCTTCATTTATTGTCTGTGCAGCCAGACTGTATATTCATTAAGATTTGGAAAAGCATCTTACATTTCATCGGATGTCCTGGGATCTGCAGCAAAATCATGGCCCAGAGAACTCCTGTAACCGATCCTTATGATAAATGGCCTCTACTTTTAGCTAATGTACAGTAAAAATAACAAACACTGAAGGCAGTGGAAAACTATAATTAAACATGCGTATTTCATCAGAATGAAAAGTTATATCAATCAACCTAAACCCCCAAACTAAAAGTAGAACATTTATTTTGTAACTTGGCAGAAAAGAGTTAATAGAAGTTGGGAAGCTCTCTTTTCAGCTATCAAAACAGTTTTCCTGGACTGCCGAAAGCTACCCATTAGCTCATCCCATCCACCCTCTTCCTCTAAAAATATTAATTTTAGTGTTAAAAATGACTCATACTTACTGTATTTAAGTAATAGAGAAAATGATAGAGAAGACAGTTTAAAAATCATCTAATATCCAGCATCCAAAAATAACTCTAACTTTGGTTGAATTGTATTTCAGATGTGTTTCTGTACACACATGAGTTTGGAAGGAGACAGCTGGATGGATGGATGGATGAAAGGAAGGACAGATGGATGGATAGGCAACTGTATGTCTTTCCTCCCCCAGAATGATTTCCTTCCCCTTGTGGTGACTTCACCTGCCTGACCCTCAGTGAGCAAGAGAGAACAGCTTCTCTCACATGCTTAACTCCTGCAATTTCCAGATTCCTAAAGTTGACATCTCAGAGGAATTTTGAAAAATCATCCAGGGATGATGTCAAAACACCCAGCTGAGAAGAAGAGAATGAAGCCAAAACAGTTATTTTTCATGACATCAATTAAAATCTAAAATAGTTTATGGGTTCTCAGAAATAGGATAGAAGTGAGACTTTACTTAGAGTCACTCTTACTTGTTACGACAAGGAATAAGAAGACCAGACAGAAAATCTTAGCATCAAAGCTTACAAAGCGAGGAGAGGGCAGAGTAAGGTGAGACCCGGGTCTTCTCCTAGTGATGCCATCTCAGAACTGCTGGGAGCCCCCGATGGGCAGCCCGGAGGGAGTGTTTGCTTCTCAGACTGGACTACAGTAGCCACCGCGTGGTAACCGTTGTTTTGTCATCTGCACTGAAGATACAGTTTGGGCCTCAATGTGCACACCGTGCTCTTTTTGAAAAGCTGGGAATGTTGGCTGTGCAACTTTAAGGAAATGTAATAGAATAGGAGCAAATGGATTTCCTGAACGGCCTCTGCTCCAACCCAACGTAGCCCTCCTGATGCTTTTCGATTTGGGTGTGTGGGTTGGGGAAACTGTGGCAGGCATAGAACATTCTCAGACCAGCACTGCCTCATTGCTGTCCACCAGGCTCGCTCCACCCTGGCGCTGAGAGCATTTGGTGTTGGGTATTTTATGGCTCAGGACCGTGCTGTGCATTGTACAATGTAGGCAGCATCTCTGGTCTCTACTCACTAGACACTGGTACCAACTCCCCAGGTGACAACTAAAATGTGTCCAGATACTGTCAAATATCCTTGGGGCCCAGGGTCAGAGTCAAACCACCCCAGGTTGAAAACAAATGCTGTAACATCTGACAATGCAAAGGTTTTTTGTTTGTTTGTTTGTTTGCTTTTTGGTCTCCAGTAAAAAAAAAAAAAAAAGGCAAAAGGGCCAAAACCGGTTTGGCTCAGTGGATGGAGCCTCAGCCTGCGGACTGAAAGGTCCTAGGTTCAATTCTGGTCAAGAGCATGTACCTGGGTTGCAGGCACATCCCCAGTAGGAGGTGTGCAGGAGGCAGCTGATAGATGTTTCTAACTCTCTATCCCTCTCCCTTTAAAAAATCAATTATATATATATATATATATATATATATATATATATATATATATATATATATATATATTATTATTATTTTTTTTTTTTTTTTTGAGGCAAAGGGAGTTTTGCTTTTGTTTTTTAGAGAGACACCCAGACTGAGGTCGTGACCTTATAGATGTCTCTGGACAGACCTAGAAGAGAGGAAAGGAGCTTGGAGTGGGGGATAAAACCCCATGTCCCCAGTGTCAGACCAGATGAGTCAGCTCTGGGTTTTCCTGACCTGTACCTTTAAGAATGACAAGAACAGGTGAGCCCAGGAGATAGACCCCTCCCCAATGCCTGGCCTTTTAAAGCCACAGTAAATACAAAAGCAGGGGCCAGGGAACCTTGCAGTCTTTGCTTTACAGCAGGCGCACTAACAGGAAAGAGGCGGGAGGAAGCAGGACAGCTCTGACTTTTTGGGTGACTTGAGATGTCTGTGCAGCGCCAGTGCCTGCAGCTGCAACTGCTTCATCTTTTGCCGACAGGAGCAGTTCAGGAATTGTGAATTTTAATTGTCCAGCCGGAGCTCAGATGGCTGGTAAGACAGTGCCTAGAAGCTCTGAAAGATGGTCACTAATTAATGAACACGAAGCCCTAGTTTGGAGGCTTCTGAAACAGAGCAGGACCCAGCTCTCTGCTCTGTGTCTACGTCGGGGTCTCCGGGAAAGAGCCGGGCAGGGGAGGAACTGACAGCCAGCAGGGCCTCTTCCTGCATGGCTTCCCATAACTTACCCGCTCATCTGGTGGAGGGATTTTTCTCTCTGCGTCTTGACTTTTATTCTGAGCAAAAACTATCACTCGAGGAGACAACTACGTGTGTGCTATTTAGTAATATAAATGTAAGTGTTAGCATCTTCCTAACCAAATGGAAAATGGTTTTGTTTTAACGGCTTGGAAACTTCCCCATCCCTCACACAAACAGGCCCCATTACTTTAAACACCTCCGTGTCTCGTAATTGTTCAAAAATGTGTCAGGCTACCAGTAATTTAAGTCCCGTCAGAAATAAATCTCAGGCACTCACTCCTTCCAGTCAGCCCCTGGAAAACACGCCCACATGTCAATTACCGGAAGCCGTGGTGACGCTTCTTTGTTCTGCATTTGTGTAAATAGAGAAAGGTTTGTCCTCTGTAACAACTGTTTTCTAAAACCTATATAAATGTTTACGTGGACCTCTTTGTCACACCAGCTCCCAGAGGCAACAAAAGCCACCGTGTTGGTAAACACACACACACACACACACACACACACACACCCCACAGGGTATGTGCATTGGGTAATAAATGCACAAGTGTGAAGTATCAATTTGTAAATTATTCTTTCCATAGAGGCCTGACCTTAAAGTATTTACATTTTAAAATTGTAAATCGAAACGAGCTACATTTTCAGAATGTGACAGACACTGGCTCATTTCCACACAGTATCCACAAAAGATGGCTTCACAGATCATTTCAAAAGCACCGGTAAACATGTGAGTAGGAAAACTGGGACCACAAAGCAGAAATAATCCACAAAATTGGCAGCTAATTAAGAGAGGCTATTCGACAGTTCCCCACAACTAAGATGGGTAAATCTCGGGAACAGAATCCAATCCCTTTCTGCAATGCATACATGGCTGTAAATAGCCATAAACTTAGCTGTAGGTTAGGGGTGTGAGTGACTTCCTAGCATCTTGCATTTCTAACACAACAGTATTTTTATTAAAGATTATAATCAGTGAGTCATAAAGTCACCCCTGCCCATTGTGGTCTAAGGTCTCCATGCTAAATCAGGTAACTGTCACTGAATTTCAAAGAAGGAAGAGAAGGAAAAGAAATTTGGTTGACCTGATATTATTAATTGTCCCCTGGTTCTCAGAGGATGTAGGCCCTGAACAAATAAACATGACTCTGAAAAGCACCCAGATGGACAATGCAGAGATGTTGGAGTGAGACCCCACGTGGTCTTCCTTCCAGGGGCAAATTAGACTAAGGTGGCTTTCATTAAGCAGGAACAGACCAATGTTTCCTTATTAACATGGTGACAATGGCATGTTAATAAGAAACCAGCTCTTTGCAAGCATCTAACTGCCAAGCCACTGGATGTACGGTTTCCTTCATCCTGTGGAGTCTGTACATTTCCTCTTTTGTTCTATGGACAGGTGTGTGCGTGTGTGTGCGTGTGTGTGTATGTGTGTGTGTGTGTGTGCACTGACCTCTCCCCAGGCAGGATTAGGAAACACCTACTAATGTTTCCTTCAGGAAGCAAGGGATTCTGCTAACCGGCTTCCCTGTAGGTTTCTCTTCCCTGGAATGTTCCCCATCAACTTGTTTGTCACTGGGATTTAGGTAATGATCCCGCTTGGCGGATGGTAGTTTTACTGATAGAAGTAAAACCTTTTTTTCCCTCCTCCTTTCAGGAAGGAAGCTAATAAGATAAATCATTAATTAAAGGGGCTGCATATGGGACAGATGGAATTCTACCCAAGTGGCTGCCTCCCCCAACAGTTGAGGGGGTAAAAGCACCATAAATCACTCATGGTCTAGCAGCCTTCAATAGGGCCCATCTTGCCCCTTGCAAGCGATGATAAACAACATATACTCCCAGTGCAGCCCATTAGGTATTCCAGAGTAGGTGAACTATGCGATAACGCATTTATCCTTCTTGGGAAGGTATCTCTTCATGTTTCATGTGGCGCGGAGCAAGCACACCCAACTGAATGACCCTAATGAGGATTAATGCCTTATTCCTCTGAGGGGCCTGGCTCCTCTCCCCGTGCGGGAGTGAAAGAATAACACCACGAAGTAAAATGGCTCTTGCTGCTTCCCTGAGCAGTGAATCTGGCACGACACACACGTGCTTTCCTTTCTCTTTTGTTCTACTTTTTTCTTTTCTTTTCTTTTCTTTTTTGAGAGCTCTTCAATCCAGTTGGCACAGCCACTGCCTCTCAGTTCGTTACGGGAACATGAATGACAGGAAATCTCTCACTGGCTCCTTCGTCCAGTCAACATGAAGTTGTAAGATACAAAAAAATCAAAGATCATATGAAACCAACACTTTGTCTAAGTATTACAAGTCCTATGAGTGCCTTAAAGGACTTACCAACAATGCCATAATTTCATTTTGTCTTTATGGGATCTTTTATTTATTCATTCAATAATTATTTCTTAAGCACCTCCCTTGGCCTCTGCTCTACCTTATGCAAATAGGATGGATATGATGTAAATAAACACATGTTATTGATCACACATAAATAAACAATGCATACATAAATTAGACATAGGTAGGCAAGTAACCCTACATAAATAGCCAACCATGGCGAATTCCATGGAGAGAGGACTTCAGAGATGACCAAGGAACTAGATCTAGTCAGGATGTTCAAGGCAGGCTGCTCTGAAACTAATGCCTGTGGTGAGAATAAAGGGTTACGTATGGTTGGCAAGGCACGGGGGAGGAAGACAATTCAGGAGTCAGACTTCATAGGCCCCTGCAGGTGATGATAAAATGCTGGATTTTATCTGAATAAACCCAGGGCTATGAGTTGAACTGTGTCCCCTACAAGATATGGTGGAGTCCTAATCCAGTGGAAGGAAATGTGGACACAAACGCAAAGAGAAGAAGTGCCATATGACGGCACGGACATGCAGAGGAGGATGCCTGTGAAGGTGGAGGCTGAGACTGGAGTGATGTACCTACAAGCCAAGGACTGCTGGCCACAACCCGAGGCTCAGAAGAGGCCAGGAATGATCCTTAGGAGACTTCATGGAGCCTGACTCTGCCTACACCTTGATTTGGGGCTCTCAGACTTTAGAATTGTGAGACAATACATTTTTGTTGTTTTAGGCCATCCCACTGTGGTACTTGGCTCCAGCGGCCCCAGGAAACTAACACACCCAGGAAGCCACTAGAAAATGCTGTCGATGAAGAAGTTTTAAAGGAAGGAGGAAGGGAGTGTGATGTGTCGCATTTTCAGAAGATCCACTGGGCTGCAAAAGGAACATGACGGCCTTGGAGAGGTCAAGCATGGAGTGGGACATGCCGTGGAGGGCCCAGAGAGCACTCAAGGGGAGCTGTGCAGTTTAGGAGTGGGAGCTGGCACGGCACTTGCCAACTGCGTATTCTTGGCATGGAAGATGACGCAGAGGGCTGGAGAGAGGGAGCGTGCTTTTCCGTGGCACTCCTTAAACTTGGGCACGTGCGTTTGTACTCCACACAAAGACGTAATGTGCAGACCCCAACTGGAGCCTTCGAGTGATGTTAGAATTATTTTACCACTTCACACATGGAGTTGTTTTTCTCTGAATTATAATTGCTTTTTACATAATGAAAAATCTGCTCAAGAATGACAAAGCATAAAGAGCTGCTTCTCACCTCCTTTAAGGAGGAAGCAGAATAGGGTGCCCTGAAACAAGAAACCGATTGGTTCGATAAGGAATAGTCAGTGGATTCAGATGAGATAGAGACAGAGATAGAGATAGCAAGCTAGGTAGCTAGCTACACAGACAGAGAGACAGACCGACAGAGTCAAATCTGTAATCATTAGTGACCAATCCCCATGTGGAAGATTCTGACTTTGTCATAAATGAATAAGAGTGACACACTGGTCCTTGCCCAGCCTTATAGATCGCCACAACACAATTGTGACACACTCCTTCAGGAATCTCTGATGTGGGTAACGTTGGGCACATTGCTGCTGCATAACACCTTTGAAATATGAGCAGGACCCCCACTCCATTCGGGCACCTTCTTCCGTGAGATGCAGACCTTGCCCCAGAAAAGGTGTCCTGAGTCAGAACCATGGGCCTGAGGTCTTGTCTTAGGGATTTCAAAAGCAGACAACCTAGCCTTTAGAAATGCTTCAAGGGAACCAAAGGTGAAAGCTCAGAAGTTTCTCTCCCCTCCACTTCCCACTTCCCTTTGCCCAAAAGATGGGGGCCCCTGGCACAGACAGAGGGTACGGTGGGAGAGAGAGGGAGGAGAGATCTTACATATTTTGGCATCTGTGTTTGAGAAGGGGCCCTGGGTCCTGCCTCCCATTAGCTATTTGCTGGGCTGAACCCTGGGCCGGTGGGGTTGGTGGCGAGGGAGGCAGCACATGAATTAGTCCTTCACATGAAGTTGGCAGTTCACAAGCAGAAGATTCTGTTCTGATGCCTTGTGGAGAAATGCCACCTCCCGGGGCAGATTAGAAACAAAGCTGTGCTGTAAGCAAGCAGGAGTCTGGGCATCGCGAGGAAAGGGCCAGCAGGTCCGAGTGGCCTTCAGCCCGTGATGGTCCTGCAGCAGTCGGAGTAGACACGAGGCCAAACGGAGGACCACAGAGGACCTCCACACCTTAGGCCCTGGGATGGGACCCGGTTCAGGAGGATGAATGGGCCTAGCTCCTGATTTGACTGATTAAGGTCTGTCATCCAAAGGCATGGGTGTCCATATGAAGAACTAAATTCAGCTACAGAAGTAAATAAAGGTAGGTGGCTTGCTTCATGGGCTCAAGGCCTCTACATTGATGTCCACTGCATAAGCCCCTCCTCCTGGCGCATTGGTCAGAATAACGTAGGTGCCCATGCGTTCGAAGGTGAGGAGTCCATGACCCCTTACAGAGAGCACGCGCTTCAGGCTGCTTTCCAGGGTGGGGATGGGCCACGCTCGACCATCCATGACGTCCCTGGGGCCCGACAGCATCTGCACTCAGCCACATATCTTGTTCTTAAGAATGCATCGTTATGCAACATCTCTGAAACCGGCATTCTTTGGGATTTGAATGTGACATTTATCATTCTGTTTTCGCCTTCTACTTGTAGGTCTTTCATGTTTTTCAGACTCCTTATCTCTTCCTTGTCTCTCCTGCAGCTGTTGGGAGTAGGAGGGAGCAAGGTCATGCTCCCTCGGCAGACGGGATGACTGAAGCACAGAAAGATTTGGTGACATGTCTAGCAGTCACCGACCAGAAAACAATCATCCCAACAACAACCATTCTTTGCAACCATCATAGTAATCTTTAATTTCCCATTACTGGCCACTCACAGCTCCTCCTGCCTTGTCCTTATGTGTGAACAACCCACTAAGTCGGTACCATTCTCATCTTTGTCCTGCAGGGAACATGACTGGGGTGAGTAAAGCAAAGTGCACTGGCAAGGATCACATCCAGGAGGCAGTGTCCTATGGCACATGCAACTGTCACGCTGGACTGCTAACTAAGCCTTCAAGAAAGATGCCGTCCAGTGTTCACTCAATCCTCAAAACATCCAACAACTCTATCAGCGTGTACTGGGGTTAGAGAGACTTACTATCGATACAAGGGAGAGAGTAAACCCTGCGGGCGAGCAGGCACATGAGGTGTCCCAGGGATTTGATAGCATCTCAAAAGCAGGAGGATTCAGATGTGCAGACACCTGCAGGTTCACTTCCTTTTAGTCCTTCCTGGAGCTCAGCACTTCTCTAAGCTCCATGCATATAAAAACGGCGAGAGTGCACAGTGGTGTGTGAGACTTGATTAGTAACCAATTTCAATCTTCCAATTGCCTAGGGACTCAAGGTTTTAAAAATGTCAACAAGAGGGAAAAAGAGTTATGGTGAGAAGATCTAAGGAAATTTCAAAGATAATTTTGACTCTTTGTGGCTCTGTCCCAGTGGGCTGACTTTGGAACCTAACCCTCACTTAACATGGGAACTCACTATAGAGAAGAAGAGGTGTTAAGACTTGGGATCACATGGGTCTGATGCCAAGGCCCTTGGTTATTTCCACTTGACCTTCCCAGTCAGGGCCAGATAGCTCTGTTTTCTCTTCTAATGTTTCAGGTTTCCCCCCTGTTCGAATCCTGCCCAGCATAGAGCTACAGAAATGTATAGGTAAATGGCTGAGTCATAGAGACCTGTTGACTTTCTTGCTGATTGACCAAAAATAACACTGATTTGATCCTACCTGAAACTTTTATTTTAAATGCCTCAACTAACCCTCAATCTAAGCCACATGCTGCCATGTAGATATGGTAATTTGCTGTATCCCTATTGAGAAACATAACTTGAGGCTTCCCGTGCTAATACGCAGCGGCACAAACGGCATCAATTTCCTACCGAGTTCAGATGGGTCTATTGCAGACTACTATTCAGTATATATGCTGTTTGCTAACACTCACCTGTAAATTTGTGTTTATTCTTCCTTCCTCGAGCTCTAAGTGCAATCTACTTTAATTTCCCCCCTTGCCAAATATTCACTTGCTGACAAACACACATTCAGATTTCCTTGCATATTCATGCCTGTGATTTTGTGCTCAAATTGAATTTGCCAGCAAATCAGCGTTGACTTTTGCATACCCACATGCAGGTGCATGCACATACCCCTCCACACACAATTTCCATTCACTGACAGTCACAGGCAGGAGTTTAAGCAAAGATGAGGAGGGTGCCTCGAAAGAACATACTGGAGACCAGCACCCCTTCGTAGGTAATTGGAACTACACTGTGAGGTCCTATCTTCTGCAAGGGTTGAGATGGAAAAGTAGCAATATATTTCTAGTTAAAAAATCTACCTTACCATCTTTAAACATGGTTAGACGTGGTTTTATGTACATATCCCTATGCAATGATGCTTCTTAGTATGTATACTATCAATAGTAATGTGCATGTGTGTGTGTGTGTATATATATATATATATATATATATATATATATATATATATAATAGAACAGAATTTTGGAATATTATACATTATTTTACATTAAAATGTTGTACCAAATGCATACAGTTGTAAACACCCAAATGAAATGGGTATATATTGCAACTCCTCAATACCCTAAAATCATATTGTCACAAAATAATTATTAGGATGGTTCCATTCATTTAGATTATTTCCTTTCTGAATTTGTATTATCCAAGGATTTTCTCTAGCTTATTGTTTTGTGCTCAAACTTCACACACTACAATTTCGGGTGATTATCTCCTATGTTTATATGGTACTTAACAATTTGCCAAGCAATTTCCTGTAGATTATCTTATTTTACCCTAATGATAGCCCTGTGGGGAAGACACCATTAATTTAAAAAAAACAAAAACAAACTTTGCTAATTTTTACTTATGTGTTTTTAATTCCAGCCCTGAATGACAAACTTAAATTGGGGGTAAAAAAATGCTGTGACCTAGAGTTGAGACAATGACCTTCAAAAATGTCAGGGACTGAACATGAAGACTGTTAACTTTTATTTCAAGTGGACTTCCTTTGAGGTCTGAGGTAAATGAGTGAAGTGCATTAGTTGATTTCAAAATGGAATTGGAACTTAATACATACACACACACACACACACACACACACACACACACATATACACACACACACACACACACACAATAGTGTCTCTTTCTATTGCCAAATCCAAAGAATCAGGCCATTTGGAGAACATCACACTGAGAAGCTTAGAGTTTTTCTAGAACCTTCCAAGATGATGTTTTAAATTGAACCCACAAAAGGAGCATAAGAAAAATAAGTACAACTTGTCAGTGGAAGAAGATTTATGACTGGTAACACATTAATGAGAACAGTCCAAAAAGTTCATCTTGTCCTAAGCTCCAATTTTACATGTTCTGAGTGATGGAAACTCAATCTACTTTCAGCTCTTTGACTCAGCATAACTCTTGCTGCTAATACCCCTGTCTTGCCAAGTAACGTGTAGAGACCCATTTTCAGGAAGGAAACAGGAAATTGGGAAGACTCAACTTTTTTAAGAAATACCTTTGGATGACAGTGTGATAGAACAAGAATTGTGGGGATGTTTTATATTTTAGCAGCAAGCCATTTCTAACCTAAGAAGCAGGGTAACATCTCCTGAAAAATAAAAGTTCTATACCATAGACCCTTGGCATTTGTAAGAGATATATTCTGCAGCCTTCAAAAACCCTTAATTTATGAAGCCACCAAAGCATATATGTTCCCTCATAAAATGCAGTGGAGTATAGCTGAGAAATTTAAGTGACTTCTTTAGGTTCTCATGAGCTGTCTAAATGTAGAACCAAAAGCCATTTATAAAGAATCACCTGCTTCACGTGTCCTGCTTTAAAACAGCCCCGGCAGAGAGAGGAGATGAAGTTCAACAGGGAAGCTGGAAATTCACATTGTGGGGCCGCTATGGGCCCTCACTAGTAAGTGACCCACCCCCACGTCTGAGCATCACATTCTACCTCAAATGGCCAACATGTCTTCTGTCATGAGACTTGGGTTATCTCTCTGGTAGACAAAACCATGATGCCACGTCTGCAGATGTCATGAAGTTATCGTATTATTAAATTGCTAATAGACAAAACAAAGATCTTGAACCACTGGCTATTCCAAAGAGATGCAGTTTCATGATAAACTCTGGCAAATCTCCCTGAGTGGGAGGACAGACAGTTCAGCTCTTCTTAAGTGAACGTAAACAGGAAGAAAGACATTTGAAATCCAGGAGAATGTGAAACAGACAGGCTACAGAAGTCATCGCTGGCCTCAAAAAAAATCTCAGAGCTCCAGGAGAGCCTTTAACCAATTAATAACCTCTAATTAACCCCGCCGAAACACTTTTATAGCATCACCCCTGAAAATGGAGTGAACTCAGTGGAAATGACAGCTCATGTCCCAGTCAAAAAGCATCATGGGTACATTCTGTCATCCCTTAGACCCTGTCATCAGTATAGATTGCCATTTTTGTAAATCATCTTTTATTTGGGGACGGAGGGAGGTATTGATTTTTTTCCTAGTCTTTTCTCGGAATGTTAACCTTGTTTAAGTTCTTCATTTCCTCCTGCCTGGAGCACCATGTTGCAATAGAATTAAATGCATAGTAAAATGGCCATGTGAGAAAGGTTTATGCATGATGTTAAAACCCACTCCCTTGATAGATGGAGCCATTAAGGTCTGGAATCCACCGCATTAGTCTACTTAGCTCAATCTACCAACAGGCCTTAAAAGTCTTACAGATTTGTTCAAATGCTAATGAGCTACTCCACCCAACCTCATCTGCTGTAGAGGATCTTATATTTCCAGGAGTTTGATGCATTTAAGAACTACCCAAGGACTCACTTTACCTGACTTGGCAATTCAAGACTTCTCAGATTCGTGACAAGGGGACATGTATACATTTCATTGTATGGCAGCTTCTGGACATGCACTCAATGGGCCTTAATAAAAATCACTTTTGTTTAACATCAGTTTATCATCATCTTATTGTCAGGATAAGATGTGGAGAAAGATCCTTTCCAAAGGTCATATGTGTGCTTTTTTTTTTTGCTTTTTTTTTTTTTCCTTCAAATCAACTGGTTAAATGTAATAACCCTAAAGTCATTTCAGAGACAAAAGGCGGTCATACTGGTCATGTTTCCTCAGCTGGATATAAATCTTTCATTCTGAACTAAACTCCCAGAAAGAAAATGCCAAAGTAACTGTTTGCTTATACACTTCTGCTGCCTGGTTAGGTCTATGTTCTTAAAAAAAAACAAAAACAAAACTCACACAACTCATCTTCCTTCAAAAAACCTTTGCTGACCACTTACAACATTCCAGGGGCTGTGGCATATGGTACTTCTTTCTCTTACTGTGTTTTGAATGACACTGGGCCCATTTTTAGAACAGTGGTCACAGCCAGCTTCACGGGCTTGTGATCCATGCCATCAGACAGGGTCCCATGCTCAGAAGGGGGTCTGTTGGGGTTTAATGCTCAGAAGGACCCAACTGCTCTGCTGTTGTCTTCTTGAAATTCTGAAAGGGGCCCCACAAATCACACAGCCTGTGTGACGCCAGGTGAATTGGTAGTTGGGCTAATGAGATTGCTGAGGCTGGATTCAGAAACCTGGCTGTAGCATCTCAGTCCTCCAGTCTCATCTGAGACATTCCTTCCTCCATGCAGGCTTCCTGATGCCCTGTTCCCCACCCCCATTTCCCTCTGTTCCCCTCCAGTCTTTAATCCTCACCTTTCCTCCTAAATGGGCCTCCTCATAATTTTCTGTAACTACCTGCTTACTTCCATCCACATGCATCAGACTCCGGGCTCCCTTAGGACAAGAACCATGTTATGTCCACCATGGCATCTAAGGGTGTCCTGGGCTGCTTCCTACATTAGGAATTTGGAGTGTTCCAGCTTCTCAAGGACCTCCAAATCCTTGGATATCTGACCAAACATGCATTGGTGTATGAACCAAAAAATAAAACCTAAAGTTGTGATCAATAATTACTTCAAAGAAAAATAAACTTATTGTTTTCTTTAAAAGAAAAATACCACATACTTAACAGGGCAAGTAGATACATTTTGACAGGCTTATTTCCATATGATGTGGGACCTCCCAAAGTGAGGTTCTAGGGCTCCTGGGAAATTTTAATGGTCTTGTATGCCATAACTCCTGGCACAGTGCCAGGACCTGGTACTTACTTAAGACTCAATTTGGGTCCCAAACAAATTGGGTGAGAGAGGGAAATATAAAGAAAGGTGTGAAATGGTGCTTGCTTTCAGGGTGGCAGTGAGAGGAAACCAAAGGCTAATAGACAAGAACCATTAAATCAGGGGTGGGGAACCTTTTCCTGCCAAGGGCCATTTAGGTGTTTATAACATCATTTGAGGGCCATATAAAATTAGTTATATTTGGTCAAACATTTAATTAACTCATTCCTACTGCCTTGGCAGGACCAGACCAAATGATTCCAGGGGACTTACATGGATCGTGGGCCCGATGTTTCTGACCCCTGCATTAAATGAGTCCTAAAGTGTTGAACCTCACACTAGAGGTCTCAAGCAGCAGGGGAGAGAGAAGAGCAGATAAAGTATGTCAAGACGAAGGGAGCAATAGATTAAATGGAGTGTGGCTGTTTATTTCCAGAAAGTACTGTAAAACGCATGCGGCCATAAGGATATGGATGGTAACCAATGACTGGGTACATACTGGGCTTTGTGTAAGTGGCACGGAACAAGGTGATGTGATTAAACAGAGAAAAACAAAGAAATCTTTCCTACATGGGTCGAGACTTTAGAAAAAAGAAACTAGTTCCTTTGGCTAGATAGGGCTAAACCAATGTGTGGTAACTTAGAGGAAGTAAGTGGATCAAGTATCCTTTCTTCACTTGACAAGCAAGAATTAGCTCTAGTTAATGACAACGGCATTGGGTGAAACAACTACACGGTGGTGCCCATTGGTTCTGCATCTGGTCTTTTTCTCATCGCGTGCAGGAGAGGACATTACACATAGAGCACCGTGCTCAGACTTCATCTCTCTCAGTGTGTTTCTTTGGTCCGGTTTACTCAATAAAACAAAACAAATGTCTGTGTGCTTTAAATCACCCAAAGTTCATACCAAACCCCTTGGGCCTCAGAACTACAATGACATGCTCTTCGATATAAACCCCACACCACTGTTTGAAGATTTTTCTTAATAAGGAACTGGAATACGGTACCTTGTCTGAACTGTTGCAAGTTTTAGCTAATTGTGTTCAGAATCCTGGCACAGGGAGACATAATTTCCCATCCGGCCTATCTCCTAACTCTAAATCTGGCTTTGGGCAACTTTGGACACACTCAAGAGCTGAACTTGGGGGAAATTTACTTAAAATGCACAGTTAACATGCAATGAATATTTGTTCAATGATATAAAATAATTTTAAAAAAAACTCTAGGTTAACCATTTCAATGTAAAAGCTTTGAAAAAGAATGGCGTGGGGAGATGGCGCAATATTTTCAGACTTGTTCCTTTAGATTTTTCATCGTAAATAGCAAGGGCTGAAGCCAGACAACTCACAGATCCAATTAGGCCTTGGTTTAGTTTTGTTTGGTTACTGACCAACATGTGGAAATTAGAGGATTTGGCATGAAACTCTGAGTTTCTGGCTTCAGTTGGGGGGCCTGGCCGCAGGAGGCCCTGGAATTCCCTCCTGGCATGTGCCTGGAGCTCCACCTCCCTCCTCCCCTAGTTGCTCCAGGAGGCTGCGGCCTGGTCTGCTGGTTCTGTGAAACCTGAGGCTTTCACACCTGGGAAGGCTCTCCTTTTAGACAACCTTCCCAACCTTATGACTGTGATACGTTTGCAGCATCTCCAATACCACAGGAGAAATGACAACTAAAACAACATGAAAACAACAGTTCCGGGGTGACTCTCATGTTATCTAACATCAAACCTGAGGGAAAGCGGGAAGGAGAGCGTCCTAGAGGGAGCCTACAGCCCTGTTACCCAAGTCCAGTTAAATATCTTACTTTTGCAAATTGCATGAAAATATATGATTAGAAAGCAAAGGCCAGAACCCCTGCTAGGACGTTGCAAGGGGCCAATCGACCTCTCCTTCAGCTGCTTTTCCTCGGCTTTTTCTGCTTTGTGTTTTGTTCCCTGCCTGGACTCTGTACGCACGAGTTTCAAACCCTTCAGAAGGAAGGATTTCTAAGTGCTGAGACATTTTCAAGCTTCGTGGATTTGCTTTTGTTCACATTCTGCAATCTTTTGTGAAGAGATGCATAGCCTGAGCTATCTTCCCTTATTTTAATCTCAGAGTCATCTGCTAAGTGAACTTGACAATGCCCAGGATGAGTGGATGTCTACCTGTGGTCTCACACATCCGCACGGCCAGGCTTCCGTGGAAAACTGAGGAAGGCAGCCGTTACCCTCAACAAGTGACAGGCAAACTCTCACTCCACGCCGATGATCAAAAAAATGACAAGTATCTCTGCTTCTTTGTAACGAAGGTGGACAGCGGGGCCGTGTGGCTGTGGGATGTCAGTGAGGGGGCAGGTTCATCGGGCTGCTGGACTGAGCAGGTAGCTCCACCCAGAGTCGCCCCACAGTCGCAGGCCGGCTCGTGGTCAGGGGTCCCTGGGTCCACGTGGATCAGACTGTGATCGCTTCCCAATGTCCAGAGCAGGGAGTTCTGGACCCCCAAGGACCTTTTAACCTGGCACTCGATAAAATCAAAGTGCTGTTGGACATGGGGCCGAGACCTGTGATGCCTAAGACACCCTGCGCTCAGCCAGAGCTCAGTCATTAATTAGAAGGAGAGGCCTCCTCCTCAGATGGCATTGGGTCCTGGACCCTGGTCTGGGGGGTGAAGGGGGGGAAAACTTGCCCCGACAGGATATCCGGGGAAGCCAGGGCAGAGTTTCACTTTGGCACAGGGCCCTCGCGGAGAGGGTAATTCCTGCACTTGCAGTAGCCCAGAAATGTTTTATGTATGTGCTGCTTCCAAAGAGTCTTTTAAAATTTCCTTTCTCTCAGTATAATCGGTTGTTACCCCTCCTATTGATTTCCCTAAAGAGCACAAGTCTATTCCATTAGAAATAGAGAAGAAGAAAAAAAAGTATCGCTTTTAAGCTGAGTGGGAGCAGTTTTCTTTTTCTTCCTTTCTCGTTTGGAGAGAGTGAGGCTGGGGGAGCAATCCGCAGTGCTGCCTCCACGGGCCCTCTGAGCTACTCTCAGGGAGCGCCTGCTTGCTTCTGGTGGAGAAAAGGGAAATTGGGAATGCCACCCAGCAGTCACAAGGCAGAACCCCAAAGTAACGGGGATAGTGGGTGCGACTCAAATGTCCATTAACAAACTCACAGATAAACAAAAGGCCGCACATCCATACAGTGGAATACCATTTGGCAGTAAAAAGGTATGAAGTACGGATACACGCTTCAACATGGATGAACTTGTAAACATCATGCTGAGTGAATGAAGCCACACACAAAGGCCACATAGTGTATGGCATTCCTTTTATATGAAATGCCCGAAGACAGGCAAATCTATAGAAACAGAAAACAGATTCATGGTTGCCTGGGGCTGGGGTGAGGGAGGACTAGGAAGATGTGGACCAATGGACATAAGGTCTTTCTTTGGGGTGATGGAAATGCTCTAAAATGGACTGTGGTGATGGCCCCCCAAATCTGTGAATAAACTAAAATCTGGTGCATTTATACTTTAAAAGGTAAATTCTATGGTATGTAAGTTAGATCTCATTAGCCCTGTTTTAAATATGAAAAAGATATAAAATCACATCCAGATAGTTACCCGAAAAGACTGAAATCAGGGTTTCAAAGAGATATTTGTGTATTTATGTTCACAGCAGAACCATTGACAAAAGCGAGGAGGTGGAAGTGATACACATACCTACGGAGGATGGATGGATAACAAAAGGAGGTGCGTACACACAATGCCATAGTGCTCAGGGAATATTGAAAGGGAAGGACCTTCTGATACCTGCTAAGCATGGACAGAGCGTGAGTACATTTTGCTAAGTGGGATGAGCCAGTCACCAGAAGACAAATACTGTCCTTTTGAGGTCCCAGTGCGGTCACTTCCTGGAGACAGGAGGCGGGTGGGGGCCTCGGGGCCTGGAGGCTGGGAGCAGGGAGATGCTATTAATGGGCACAGAAGTTCAGTTTCCCACGATGAGGGGTGCTGGAGGTTGGTGGCGCAGCAGAGTGCCGTGCCCGTAGTCCTAGCCACCAATGGGCCTACATCACTGTTTCCGAGCCTGGTGCTCCCTGGGGTGATGTCCTCCAGGGCACATGGGGGAATGTGAGAGGCTTTGGGGCTGTCACAGCAGCGGAGGGAGGTGCTGTTAGCCTCTAGTGCACATGTGTCAAACACAAGGCCCGCGGGCCAAATCCGTCCTGCCAGGCCTTGCAATGTGGCCCGCACCGCGCTGTCATCACTGCACTCCGCTGCGTTTCCATCACAATGACAGTTTATGACTGTTCAGTAAACCATTCGGCCCGCGATTTAGGCTGGATTTTAGATTTTGGCCCCTTCTCTGATTGAGTTTGACACCCCTACTCTAGTGGGTGGAGGCCAGGGAGCTGCTGAAGAGCCTGGAGCAGAGGTTGGCCCCGGACACAGGAGGGCCTGCCCTGGGACCAGTGGACTGGAGGCCCAGGGACACCACGCCCTGGCTGATGAGCCAGCTTAGAGACTCTCCCACCTACTAAGTTCTGGTAAGAAGTGCAGGATTTGTCGAAACTGGTTTGGCTCAGTGGATAGAGCATCGGCCTGCAGATTCAAGGGTTCTAGGTTCGATTACGGTCAAGGGCATGTACCTTGGTTGCGGGCACATCCCCAATGGGGGGTGTGCAGGAGGCAGCTGATCAATGTTTCTTTCTCATCGACGTGTCTAACCCTCTATCCCTCTCACTACCTCTCTGTAAAAAAAAATCAATAAAATATATTTAAAAAAGAAAAAGAGGTGCAGGACTTATTCTTATTTAACCGTGACGATGAAGGGCCGTATGGCTCACCGGAGAGCCCGCCGGTGGCTGGGATGGGGCAGCAGCTCCGGGAACCCCCTCCCCAAGTGCAAACAGAAGCGAAGAGAGAAAAGCCTTTTGCCCCAGGGGGTGAGGACGGGAAGCCATTTGCTGACTGTGGGCCAGGGACCTGTGCTGGGTTCCCGCTTCCCAGATGCCGAGCTGAGGTGCTGCGTGGAAGGTTACGTGGGCTCCGTGTGGCGAGGGCTGAGGTCATTCCCCGGAAACCCTCTCTGCCCGCGCCTGGCAAATCAAAGAGCTGGTGGTGGCTGCTGAAGGCAGAGGAGCTTTTCCATCCCACCCCTGATCAGAAGCAGGATAATGGCTACGATGATGGATGGCGCGGAGCGTGTGTGTGCTGGAGAGAGGCGAGCGAGAGGCAAGAGAAGTTGGGTTGCCAAGTCCCGGGCAGAAGATGAGAGGAGAACGCCTTCCGAGACACACCACGAAAACAATTACTCGTGATTTTGAAGAAAAGCAGTTCGGCGAAGAGTCATTAGTTGCCCCTTCCTCTCTCTTCTTTCTAAAATAGAAGGAGGTGGAGGAATGTGTAACGTAGGCAAACGAAGATCAAAGAAGAACAGCAGAAGGGCCGAGAGTCAGAGCGTGCAGATCCGGGCTGTCTGACCTTCTCTAACCTGGGGACCAGATGCGGAGGCTGCGGAGGGAAGGTCTCTCCTTTGAATGGGCCCCGCATGGCGAGGGGCCTGCAGGACAGCCCCACTCCGCCACTTACAAACCAGGCCCTCAAGCCACGTCTCTGTTCCCAGAGCCGGTTAGAGGCGATGACATCTACTTCGCAGGGGGGTGGGAGGGTCAGAGTCAAGTCCGATGTGCTTAGCGCCTAACGCTGCCTTAACCCATAGCAGGCACTCAGTACCCGGGACCTATTCTGATGTTGGTGCCGATAATCATTTGGATAAAAAGGACATTTTATTATGATGCATCCTTAGTGGGAGGCGGCTCTGTGTTCTAAAATGGCCCACAGGTATGTTTTGCTTGGTTGTCCTAAAGTTTGTGTTTTGATGCTTTTTTTTGGTCCTTTAGTCACAGATCTCCAGGTTTGTAGCTGAGTATTTGGCCACCCAGAATAAAGACTGCACTCCCAGCTTTTCTGTCAAATGGGTGTGGCCACGTGACCACGTACTAGCCAATGGGATGTGAGTGGGAGTGATAGGTGTCATGTCCAGGTTTTACCTGTAAAGGGAGGGGTGTCCTCCGCCCTGCCTTCCTTGTGGGCTGGAACAGGGATGTGATGCCAGGAGTCACAGCAGCCACACTGGGCCATGAGGAGGAAGCCATGCCATGTGGCAGAGCAGCAAGACAAGGTGTCTGGGTGCCAGATACCAAGGAAGCCCTCCTGGTTCTCTGCCACCAGCCTGCACTTTTATGTGAGGCAGAGACAGAATTCTACCTTAGGAAAGGGTTATTTGCGGGGGGGAGTTGTGGGCAGCATTGGAGTGTCTCTATTTTCCTAGAGCTAAACATATACTGGCCAACATTGAAAACTCAGGAGATTTCACATAAAACCTTAGACTTTTACCATTTTCCCTGGAACATCAGAAGCTTTTGGAACCCTGGGACTGTGTTTCTCTTGCCCAAGTGCCCCTTCCTATGGGGCACGTGGTACTTTCCAGACTCTGTATCCACACGCACATGGTTGGAAATTGCTCTCTTGCTGTTGCTCCACAGCAGGCGTCCTCAAACTTTTTAAAGTGGGGGCCAGATCACGGTCCCTCAGAGAGCTGGAGGGCTGGACTATATGAACTACTAATTCCTACTGTAACACCTCGGCTGCGCTCACTGCCCAAAAAACCTGGTGGGCCGGATCAGACTCCTTGCGGGCCGCATGTGGCCTGCGGGCTGTAGTTTGAAGACCCCTGCTCCACAGAGATGATTGATGGGAGGGCCTCCAAGGAGCTGGCCGCTCTTGACACCGCGGGGGGCCTATGTGCCAGACCCTTGGCGCCAGTGTTACCATCTCATTTTTTAGACAAGAAACTAGCATTCAGAGACAGCACCAGACCTGCGGAAGGCTCTGTGGCAGAGGCTGGCTGACTCCCAGCCAGGGCCTTCTCTGCCCCTTACTTTGCTGCCTGGCCTGTTGAATCACCATGGGCTCAGGTGCAGAAATCTCGAGGAGTCTAAGCTTTCCTGGGTAACTAAGAGTTCGGTTCCCCTGCATTCCCGCACAAACTCATTGCAACTGCTCGCACCGTCTCCTTACTGGTGACTTCTTCAGCTGCGCAGTGACTCGTCATCGCCATTGCCGGAGGTGCGGCAGGCCTGCAGAACAGAAACAAAGGCCTCCGTTCTGCATGGGCGGGGCCTGGTGCTGACCACCGAGTGCCATGAAAGGCAAGGCCAGTCCAGAAGGTGACTGCACCCAGGGCAGAGGTCACGGGCCGTGCAGGGTGTCAGCACATCATTTCCTGGGAAGGTTCAGCCACAGATACGCACAGTTGGCTCATGTCAGCGTTCCCTGGAGGGTTCAAGGCCAGAGCTGCTGTGAAGGCTGTTCCCAGGCCTGCCTCAGGGCTTGGCTCCGTGTCCCCCGCCTGCAGCCCCTGACAGATACACTCTCCAGGCCCGCGAGGCCCACAGCAGGAATGCTTTGAAAGCTCAGAGGGAATCTGCAGGCCCCCCTGTGCCCTGGAATCACAGAATGTCAGAATTGGAAGAGACCCGACAGCTTCTGGTCCGACCCTTTCGATTTATTAGACAGGAAACAGATACGGAATGAGGAGAGCTGGGCGGCATTCGTCCACAGCAGCATTGACCTTGGACCCCCCTTTTCTGCAAGTTAAAGGTAAAAGCAGGGTTGCACTCTGGGAAGGAGAAGATGATGATGATGGTATAGCAGTGGTGTTATTTCTGTCCGAGGCACTAAATTAAGTGCTTCGCATGGATTTTCTCATTTTTCCCCATCTTATTCCCATCCCCATCCCTACTCATTCCCAGGGGATCTGAGGCACAGAGTCAGGTCACCGGCCGGCCATGATCACATAGCACAGAGGGCTTCTCCCAAATGAGAAGCCAGGCTGTGTACCCCCATAGCCAGGCTCTTGCCATGAGACTGGACTTCGGTTCTCAAGAGATGCCAGTTCAGATTCTTCCAGGGACCCCGCTGACTCCTTAGGTGAGGGAAACAGGCAGGCAGGGCTGTGAGCTGGGGAGCAGGTGGCCTGTCTAAATGGAGCAGCTGCTAAAAATGCCCCCACCCCACCCAACTGTCACGTTACTGCAGCTCTGAGAGGCTCCGTGGCCCACCGAGCAGCAGACAACGAGAGGAGAGAAGCGTTATCTCCAAGTTGAAACACTAACGCCCGATGAAAGAGAAGTATTTCTGACTTGAGGAAGAAATGAAGGGGTGAGCGCTCTGCTCACAGAGAATGAAGAACGCCTCAGAAAACTGGCTTTGTCTCACAACAGACCAAGTGGAAATTCGTTGTGCTTTTTTACCTTCAGTTTCAAGCAAAGCACAGATGCTTGAGATTAAGCAGCCTAGTGTTCGCAGGAACCATTAACTTTGGCTGTGTGAACAAGGAGCCTTCCCCAGGTCTCAGGATTGTTTTGGTTTTTTCTTAATCTGTGAAATGGAACACATAATATTGGGTTGGGTTGCTTTGTTTAAAGATGACCTTGGGCTCTTTGAAAAGACAAATACAAAGAAATGCTACATTTATATAAAGACAGTTTGTTCTGCTAAGAGAAGAAAAAGTAAATTATGTCCATACAGCAAAATTATTGATGCTAAAATCGCTCCTTTGATTTCATCTCTAAAAGCACCAGCAGCCATATCTCTATGCAAGTATTATAATGGAGACTTGGTTTTACTGTTTTTTTGTTTTTTTTTTAAATATAAGGTTAATGAATACTTATTGTAACAGACTCAAACTCTCATTTAGGGTATAAAGTGAGGTTTCTCAATCTTTCAATAGGTACCTCTGTGTAGGGCTGTTCTCTGTGTTGGAGAATGTTCGGCAGCCTGCTGGCCTCAAGGTATCCAGACATTGTCAGAAATGTACGTAGACGGTGCCAGATGTACCTCGAGGAGGGCGGGCAAAACCACCCTCTGTCGCAGCCACAATATCCTATATAATACATATGTAACATGCAAATGGTCATTATGGCATGAAGTATAATGACCGACCACATAATGACTGGATCACGGATCAGCAGGAGTGTGAGGCAGCGAGCTACTAGTGGGTGATGGAGAGCTATGGGGGGGGGGGTGTGAAAGGGCATGGTAGGGGGGAGAGGGGACTACAGGAGGGCAGAGCAGTGGGAGGAGAGCTACTGGAGGGCAGCAGTGAGCTACTGGCGAGCTACTGGCACTCGGATTCATGTGCAGGGCTACTAGTATGATATAAAGTAGAACTGAAATGCTTCCCCCTAGGAGAAAATCAACAACAAAACCTCCCCAGAGGTAATCACTGATAAAGTTTGGTTTATATATTTCCAGCAATTTCTATGTATAACCCAATACACACGCATGGATTTTCTCCACCTTTACTCCACCTCCATACAGATGCACAGGCTTCCATGCCCTCCCCTGCCCCACTGGAATGATGCTATCTTTTGGCTGTTTCTTTTTCACTTAAAATACATCTTCTTTACCTGTCCAGTATCTATATGTTGAGCTTCTGCATACTGTGAAAGACATACTTGACTCTATAGTCCACTGTAACTTACCTAACCGATATTTTACTGATGGACATTTAGGTATCCCCAACTTTCCCTGCTGTAAGCAATTCCACATGAAATATTTCTATACTTACACCCTTGCACATTGGTGTGTGTGTTTTTTTTAACCAGCATTTCTAGTGGATTAAAAGCAAGCACGTACAATCTTGATAAAGCTCTGCAAACTTTCCAACAGATCTTTTAGCCTCGGTGGCAGTATTGGAGACTTGAAGTTCCAATTTTTCCCCTTCTGAATGCCCATGATAGTACAGCCATTAATAGCTTGGTGAAATGTCCATAGTTATGAAGTTGAGAAACTGTGATTTGAAGTAAAGGAAATCCAAGTTTGAGTCCCAAGTTCTCCACATATACTGCAAGTTTCATTGGGTAAATTGTTTAAGCCTCACTTTACTAATCTATAATAATAAAAGCGTAATATGCTAATTAGACTGGACATCCTTCTGGATTAAGGAAAGCTAGGGCTGCAAGGCAAGCCAGGGTCCTGGGTGCCAGAGGGAAGCGGTGCTGGCAGCCGGGGGAAGGAAGGCCTACTCTTGCACAAATTTTGTTCATTGGGCCCGTAGTGTCTAATAATAATGATAGGAGTACCTCCTTCAAAGCATTGTTTCTGGAATTTATTGAGATTATGTATTTGCCTAGCTGCCCTAGCACACTGCAATTAATTATTGTTATTAATACTGAAAAGCAAGGGAGTAGGAGGTTCAGGAAAGTATACACGATCTAACAATTAAAGAACATGGTGTTGCCAGATGATTTAGCGTCCGCTACGAGGATGAACTTCAGCCGATCATAAAATGAACATGATAGAAGGGAAAATATTTTTCCTCACCAAGGAGATTGTAATTAATGTTTGAGTCACTGGATGCTTTTAGGTCCAGAGCAGAGATAAATACCTCTATTTATACACATCCACACGGAGAAGATGAATAAACATGCTCGAAAACACGCCCCCACATTTATGTAAGAGAATGTTGTGGGCATATGGGCTTTCCCTACACATAGAGAGTACTCTGAGATGCTGGAGAGCCATATTCCTTCCTGGTATTCCTTTCAGAATATTCCCCTCCCCGCATCGTCTTCAGATTACCTGGAAAAATGATTTCCAGCTTCCCCTAAAGTGATCAGAAACATTGAAATAAAGAGCCAGTAGCTGCCAGGAGGGCTGTATTAGGGCTGTGGGCATCACACACTTCCTCCTTGACCCTGTTTTAGCATCTTTAGAGGGAGACACTGTCATATTCCATCCTGGCTCGGCCACTTTACTAGCTGCGTATTTTTGATGGATTCAACACTCGGGGCTGTACCTTCTCCATCTGCAGGCTGAGATGCTAACTATGCCACAGGCACTCTGAGGAGTCAGTGAGAGCTTGAGTGGGAGCTGGAATCCATTGATTTTGCATGCCCAGCATCTGGTCATTTGACTCCGCTCTTCCTCCAGAATCGGCCCTTTCTCTGGAGTTGGTCCTCCAGGGAGGGTTCCATGGCCTAACACCTAGGCTGCCTCAGGGTTGAACACAGGTCTCCGAAGCAGCCAACCAGATTACTGCACTGTTCTGGACAGTGATTGGTTTAGGTCTGGGCTTGCGAACCAACCAGAGACAGGAGACTGGATTTCAAGATATCTATGCGAAATGAGAAAAGTAACTCTGGACTTGCTGGGTGCTAAGAGGGAGCTTTATCTTAGCATCTTGCTACCACCTGGGGACAGAGGCATCCAGAGAAAGCAGAGAGGGAGAGACAAGCCCTGATTCTGAGACACCACGTTGAGAGTCCTATCCAACTTGGCCGAAGTCCAGGCTTCAGTGGCCTTTTGGACATATGGACTAATCATTAATCTTTTTTATTTAAACCAGTTGGCTTTGTGATCTCTGGAGACTCAGAGTCCTCACTAATGCGACGGGCACATGTTTTAGTCCCCCGTCTGTAATTAGTCCACAAGGATTTGGGGTGGGGGTGGGGATTGGAGGGAGCTCTGTCGCTGCAGAGACAACCGCCTCTGCTTCTCCTTGGCATCTGAGACGGGGCTGACTGACAACCCTGGGAGAGCAGGTTCACGGCGCAGTAATGAAAGCAGCTGCTGTGTGAATAGAAAACAACAACAGGAACCCTGGGCCCAATTTACTCACACCTGGCACTGGGCCAGGCTGCAGGGTGTCAAGCCCAGGAGGGAGCAGGCGCTGCGGCAGCCACTTCAGGAAGCCGTGGGCTGATGCAACCAGCCCCGTTCTGTGATCAGCCAGAAGATGCAGAGGCACCTGGTAAAGAGAGAGTCATGGGTTTCGAGGGGGGACACTGGTGCTCCCAGACAAACAGGGTGAAAAACCACAACACAGCCTGCCACCAGCTCAGCACTTCCCTGTCAGCGGCAGGCTTCTCAGGGAGGGGCCGGCGTTGCTGAGAGCACAAAATGCACAGGGAGAAGGACTGAGCGGGCACACAGGGCATGGAGGGGCGAGCTGTGGACTCGGTTTCCATCCCAGCCTCACTGAGTCCAAGCTGTGCAATTTTACTAATTTATCCATGCCTCCCCTCTGCTGAAAACCATTTGATGAATTCCCACTCTATTTACAATAAAGGCTGACATGTTTAACATGACCCCCAAGTCTTTGTGTGTAGCACCCTCTGCTTTCCTCTGACCTTTTCTCCCCCCATCAGCCCTTCCCTTCTCCCACATAAGTCATGCTGGCTCTGTGCTGTCTCAGACTCACCAATATGTCTCTGCCCCAGGACCTTTGCACTGGCTGTTACTTCTTCCTGGACTATTTTCCCCCAAGACTTCTGCATAACTTGCTCCTTTACTTCATGTAGGTCTCTCTGGGAATGTCACCTGGTCAGCCAGGCCTTATCAAAAAGCAGCTTATCTTATCTCACCACCATCACCATCATTTCCCTCTCTGTTAAACACTGGCTTTCCCTCCTATCACAGGACTTTTTATTTGTTTTGTTCACTACTGTATCACCAGTGCCTCACACTGTAAAACACATAGTGGGTGCTTTGTAAATATATATTCAATTAATTTAGTTGTTTAACACATATTTGCTGAGCACCTACCTGTGCCAGGTGCTAATAAAACAGGATTGAGAGAGACAAAGGTACCTACTCTTGTTGAGAATATTCATACTGACAAATGAAAGAACAAGAGGAGCAGGCTAATTTCAGAGTGTGGAAAGTTCTTTAGGATGATAAAGCGTGACTAGGGAATAGAAAAAAATGTATATTTAAAATATATTTTTATTGATTTCAGAGAGAGAAAAGCAGAGAGAGAGATAGAAACAACAATGATGAGAGAGAATCATTGATAGGCTGCCTCCTGCACTCCCCCGGAGTAAGCCCACAATCCAGGCATGTTCCCTGACAGGAATCGGACTGTGACCTCCTGGTTCATGGGTCGATGTTCAACCACTGGGACATACCAGCTGGGAAGAAAATATATTTAATTAGGTGAAGGTAGGTCCCAAGATACATGTGAAGTTTGCTAAAAAGGTGAGGAAAAAAAATATCCCACCAGCAATAGATCAGGAAGGAGAAGAAGGGATCCAGGTAGCAGGAATAGCAAGTGCAAAGGTCCTGGGGCAGGAAAGACCTTAGATGGTCAAAATACCTAAAAGCATTGAGGGTGGCTAGAGGAAGGGAGAGATGGACTGGGGACACAGTCACAGTCAGAGAGGTGGGCATGGAGAGGCCCCTACAGTAGAGGCGAAGGTTTTGGATATTCTTCTAAGTGAAAGCAGTCGCTATCTCACCCCTTTCACACTCAGTTTCCCCTCTCATGAAACAGAGATAGACACCCATGGTGGGGAGAGGGCTCAGCAAGAAAAGGCAAATACAGAGTCTAGCACAGTGCTTGGTGACACTTAGTAAACATCAGCGACCCTTCAGTCTTCCCCTGGGAAGAAATCCAAACGTGACCCGTGGCAGAAGTGGCTAGAACATTCAGTTTCTGCTTCTCAAAGGCTTATGGGGGGAAATGGACTTTCAGGATCGAGTAGGTTTCAATACATCTTTGAAATTCTCACAGTCACTCTCTCTGTCATTCTCTCCCCATATGTGGTCCTCAGTGTACAAGTGCACCCTGCCCACGTGAACACACGTGAGCTGTCAGCAGACTGAACATCAGCATCAGTGGCAAAGTATGACTTAGCAGGGCGTGTGCGGAGACCCAGTCAAGCAGCGCCACGCAGTCTGCCCTGACAGATGTCCCTGCTGAGCACGTGGGCACCTGCTGAGCCTTAGGGAGCGAAGAGGGAAGGAGGGTGGGCTGGAAGCAGCCAGGCAAGTCCTTTAGGCAGCGACTGCCCGGCACCAGGCATGACCGTAACGCTCCTGTTTGTGCACATAGGGGCGAGAGGGAGGTTTGGGTACAGTCAAGCAAAAAGCCTCACTCACAGAATGCACAACTGGATGAACATTCAGTTTCTGTTTCTCAAAGGCTTATTGGAGGGAATGCCTGTACTCTCCGCTGCTGTGAAGCAGGTCAAAATCTTTATCCTCTGAGACCAGAGACACAGCCCTAAAAGTAGGTCTCATCCTAGAGACCTAAGCCTAGAAGGAAGTAGATATCATGGAAAAACACAGAATTAGGAAATTGTATGTTTGGGAGGCGATCTGAACATATAAGAAATTTCTGTGATGTAAAGGCCACTGAGTTTCAAAGAAACTATGGACATACACTGGTGGCCACGCAGCTGTCCTGCAAGCCACCAGAGAAAACACGGCAAGAGCTTTGAGACACGAACCAGTCTTCCTGCTCACAAGCACTAACTTGGCCTGGAGATTTCGCCTCTTGCAAAAGGGTGCTTTCTGTGCAGACCACTCTGGTTAGAGCTAGGAAGTGCCAACCCATTTCCACCTGCTCACTCAGCTCTCACGGACCCTGATCAGCACCGCACTGAGATACCTCGAGAGTGACGATGGCAACAGTCGGGAAGCCTTCACCCAGGCCGGATCCCCATCATCAAAGGACGGTTCTTATTTAGCTAACAAGGTGTTTCTCACAACAGAGATCACCAGGGCAAAAGAGAAGTGACTCAAATGCCCAACGTCGGAGAACTGTGGCACACAAATACTGTGAATAATACATCATAGCACGGTACATTCAAGCAGTGGGACATAAACAAAGAACCTGTGAAAATGTTAAAGTTGATTTCATGACTAAAATTATGTTTATATTAAGTAAAAAAGCAAAAATGAAACAAATATTAGCAATACAATCCCCTTAAAAAGATGTCTACTTATTTATAAATGCATGTATAACACTTATGTGACATAATAATGTTATTGCATACTTATATCCTATATAATAAAAGCCTAATATGCTAAGTGTCTGGTCGTCCAGTTAGCAGTTTAACCAATTAAAGCAAAATATGCTAATGATAAACTAAGGTGGCTCAACCGCTCTCTATGATGTGCACTGACCACCAGGGAGCCAGGCAGTTGACCAGTTGACCAGTCACTACATGCAGTGACCACCAGGGGGAATACTCTGTGATAGGTAGGTTAGCTTGCTGCTGGAGTCCTACCATCAGGATGGGACTGAGCGAGATGGGCTGGACATGCCCTGAAGCACTCCCAAGGTCCCTCTCCAGATGGACAACCTCCTGTGTCCCACCCAGGTCCTGACTGTGCACCAGTGGGGTCTCTTGGCTTGGCCTGTGCCCTCTCATAATCCAGGATCCCTCAGGGAATGTCAGAGAGCTGGTTTTGGCCTGATCCTGCAGGCCAGTGAATGATGCCACTGGTGCACAGATTCATGCTCTGGGCCTCTAGTAGATATATAATGTATGTGAATTATGTAATATATATTATATACTTATATAATAGGCATCTTACAAACATGTACTAATATTTACATTATGTATAATATATAATACAATAAAGTCATTCTCTCCATATTACATATGATACACATAATATATAAAGAGTGAATTTTTACTTATTTTAAATCTTACATATTCTTTCTTCTCTAATATATATGCATATATATATATATATACATACACAACTTTATAGATGTGTTTATACATAAAACTTCATATGTGCATATATATTAGAAAGAAATAGAGACTATATATGTATACACACATACTCACATATCCATATACATACATATGATTAAAGGTACATTGGAAATGTAGATTTCTAGGTACCTTTTTATAATATGAAAGATAAAAGTTAAACATGTCTGATAGATTCCCAGAACACAACTCGCTTATTCTAATCACAGTGTCTTGTGCAAAGCAGATGCTTAATTAGTGTTCATTCTATTGAGAAAAGGAAAAGCAGGGTAAGAGAATAGAATCATTTCAGTGATGAAGAAACAACCCCCAAACCTCATGTGACATCCTGGGTAGACGTGGGTCAAATTAAGTAGATGCAACTCCATACATTTTTTCCTTCATTGGTTGCTCTGAGCAAAACAGGAAACTCAAGTTATTTTCCTGTTCTAGAAGTGGAATTCTTAATAGGTTTGGAGAAAAATTTTACTTGGAAATATGACACTGAAGGACTATTTGTGAAATGTCTTTCCTAATAGCTAAGAAATATGCTTTATGTTTCATTGAATACTAGGTATATGTGTATATTCATGGCTGGTATTTTAAATAAGTATACAAAAACATATATACATAGATTAGCCTTAACTTCATGAACATCCATCTGATACTCATGATTTGATGCATGCTCTCTAAACTTGTAGTTTAAAAAAATAAAAATAAAAATGGTCCTGGCATGTCTGTCAGTTATACTTTGCCAATATACAGTAGCCACCTCTGTGCTACCAAATCAATGGGCTTTACTCTATGTTATTGGCTCTTTGATACATGTATCCCCTGTTAAACTGTGAGCTCCATGCGAGCAGGGCCCTTGTCTGCCCCGTTTACCCCATATCCCATTGTGCAGCAACACAAACGGTAGATCTTTGAACAGTAAATAATTGGTGCTGTCATCTTACAATATTCCTGTAGGGAAATAATATTTCAATTAATGCACCACAAGAAATTCTGTTGCTTGGGTCCTGTCTTGTATCTTATGTTCACTGGTTTGCATTTTATTGTTTTTGAGTTTTTACAATAAACGTCCTTAAAATCTTTTATGACACTAAGTGGGCCCATGTAAATGCAGAGTTATGAAAACAAAAACAAAGATAAGAAAAAGCATCCTCTCATTGCAGCAAGTGTTGCTTTTTTTCCCTTCGCTGCTTAGCCACTTCTGACTCCATCCCCCCTTCCAGCCCCCAGGAACCAGAGTCAAAGGCCCTGTCATCCCTGCTCAGCCTCTCTGGGGAGAAGGACTGGCCTCTACAGAGAACTGGGTCCCATGGAGAGGAAGGAAGCAGCCAGAGAGCAAGGCTGTGGGTAGGGGGTTTGCAGGAGCCAGTGGGCTGCTCTTTCTGCCCCCTCTTCCCTCCTGTGATTCTCTCTAAATCATGTCCCGTCCTGCACATCTTTCTCATCAATGGACGAAGCTTCCTGACTCGTCTTCCTGCAACCTCACTACCCCCTTATAATGGTCACACCTGCCAGAGTAATAGCCTTGAAAAGGAAATCATACAATGTCCCCTATCTGTGAAAAGCCTGCCAATGGCTTGCCATCAGACTTGGAATAAAAACCCAATTCTCCCCCTCCCCCACTTGATTTTAATACTCTCTCCTTTGTTTTCTTGCTTACTTAAACATTCTAATCATTGTTAATTTGAATAATTATGTCATCATTATTGTTTTAACATTAAATATTTTGTATTAGTTTCAGGTGTACAGCATAGTGGTTAGACAATTATATATTTTATACAGTGTCCTCCCAATATTTTCAGTACCTGGCAGCATACATACACTTAGTGGCGAGATTATTATGATCTTTAAACACATAATAATCTGGCCACTCAGTGTGTGTGTGTGTGTGTGTGTGTGTGTGTGTGTGTGTAAGGCCTGGTGCATGAATTCATGCATGGGAGGGATCTGGCCAGCCTGGCCAGGGGGAAGGGACATGGAACATTGGCCAGCCTGCCTGCTGGTTGAACTCTTGGTTGAGGGGACAATTTGCATATTAGCCTTTCATTGTATAGGATATACACTGAGTGGCCTGATTATTATCAATAGGTATTCAGAGATCATAATAATCTGGCTGCTCAATGTAGTTATTATGATATTATTGACTATGTTCCCTATGCTGTACTTTATATCCCTGTAGCTATTCTGTAGCCACCAATTTGTGCTTTCTCATCCCTTCACCTTCATCTCCAGTCCCCCAAGGCCCCTCCCCTCTGGCAACCATCTGTCTGTGCTCTGTACTATGGGCCACACTGTTCCCTATTCTTCCGTGTTCACCCTGTGAGGAACTCTGGAGCATGCTATTACGGTAAGTTACATATTCAAGAAGCCGTTATCGAGAGTGTCACGTGTGTGAGGCTCGCAGATTTCTATTGCCACACTCATCCTCCTCTTTGAAAAGTGAGTTGCAGTCTCTGGAGATGGAAAGTGAAGGAAATTCCTGGAATCAAAAAGCATTTGCTGAGCATCTTCTATTGGCTGGGTGCTGGCCTGGGCCCTCTGTGTGCCAGCTCAGTTCACCCTCACAGGCAGCATCAGAAGCAGGCTATACTGATCTTGCCTTAGTGATGGCAACACTGAGGCTCAGAGCGGTTATGTGATGTAGCACAGAGGCCAGGAATGATAGGTTTGTCTGCCTCCAAGCTGCCCTCCATTTCTGCATCACCCATTGACACTTGCACCCAGTAAGAGGCACTTGATCGATGTGTCAGATGAGTGAAGGAAATCTCCAGCAAACACAATATGTGATGCAGAAAGCACTTGTCCCATATATTAGCAACTCCCAGCTAGAGAAACGATGACTCTCAATTTTGGAAATCAGTTTTACTATCTGATGGCAAAATATTGTTTTTGCTAATGATCTTGGAGGAAATACTACCAGCTGTCAATACGAATCATACAAAGTAATTTATTTGGGTGAATCAAGTCCTATAACTTACTCGGCATGGAAAGATATCTAAGATGACTGTCTGAAGTCCATAGTTTTCAATATCTGTAAATTTAATACGTACCAGGCTCTGTTTATGGCCCTTGGTGGGCATGACTATTAGATTTGGTTCTGGCAGGATCCTGTGAAATAGGAATGACGATGATCTGCATTTCCTGGAGTGAGGCAGCCACACAGGAAGTCAGCCACCGCCCATACAGCAAGCAATGGGGCTATGGCAGAGGCAGGGCTGGAGATCTGTGCCTGCAGGCTCATCTCCCAGCCCATGCACCAAACTCGCCTGCTAACAGGCCTCCGGGAAAGCAGGGTGTTGTGGGGAAAGACTCAGGATGTGGAGAAAAGGAACTCAGGAAGTTTTTACGCCTCCTCATCAGTTCTCACAAATCCCCATCACACCCAATCCAACCCTGAGAAATAATGTCTCCCCAGGGTCTGACCCCCAAATGCTTCGAGAATGAACTCTTTGCTTCCCTCACCACAAAATTATTCAAGTGCTCGCTGGCAACTGCTGCTTTCTGGAGCCCCATCTCGGAGCCCATGAGGCCTGGAGGATGGTCCTAATGACATCACCAGTGGTTCTTCCCATTTTTGGCCTCAGTCAAGAGTTTCTGTCCAAGGATGACCCCACCAGATGGGTTCTGCGGATGTAAAAGGATTCGCCACTTTTCAAAGAGTGTTTTTGACCTCCAGCAGCAAATTGAGCACATATGCTCCTGAAGGCCACGGGGCTGGGTGAGCATGGAGTTGGCTCATCCAATTAGTTCACACATAATTGTCCTGCATGGCTGGCGGTAGAGCTCATCAGCTACAAACCTGCCAGAAAGCCATCCGCTCTGACGTTAAATAGAGACACAGAGTCACGTTGTTGGTTGGACGGTAACCTGATAAGGATGCTTTGCTTCCTCTTGGAGGAATTCATCAAAAGATGCTCAGAGCAGCTAGATCGGAGCAGGGAAAAGGAACCCACACTAGTTTCTAGAAATGCCAGCCTGTCTGCATCAGAGGTGTTGCCACTTCCCTTTCCTTGAGGGAACCTGTACCGGTTGAAGCTGCACACTTTGAATGGGTGTGTTTCACTAAGTATTGCAATGGCATAGGATCACTCTCAGGAATGAAGATGATGCTTACAATGTTGAAAAGCTTCACTCTTTTGCATCACACGTCCCTTTTCTTTTCTTTTTTAATTGATTTCAGAGAGAGAGAAATATCAATGATGAGAGAGAATCATTGGATAAACATCAATGATGAGAGAGAATCATTGATCAGCTGCCTCCTGCACACCCCACACTGGGGATTGAGCCCGCAACCCAGGCATGTGCACTTGATGGGGAATCGAACTTGGTACCCTTCAGTCCACAGGCCGACGATCTATCCACTGAGCCAAGCCAGCTAGGGCAGTGGTCGGCAAACTGCTGCTCTCAAGCCACATGTGGCTCTTTGGCCCCTTGAGTGTGGCTCTTTCACAAAATATTACGTGCGGGCGCACACATACAGTGTGATTGAAACTTCATGGCCCATCCTCAGAAGTCGGTTTTTGGCTCTCAAGAGAAATTTCAATCGTTGTACTGTTGATATTTGGCTCTGTTGACTAATGAGTTTGCCGACCACTGAGCTAGGGCATAACATGTCCTCTTGCCTGCGCTCCCCTGTGATGCCATAGAAGGCAAAAACTAGAAATCAAGAATTTTCACAGAGAAAAATCCACATGATGTCAGGGCGAGATTGAAGCCCTATGTAAAGTTACCATCGAGTCACTGAACCACGGGTCAGGTCCCTGCGAGTGCAGTGCCTTCTCAGAGCCTACCTGCAGTGCTTTCCATGCGGGTGGGAGCTCAAGGCTACAAGCCTTCCTCTCCAACTCCAGAAAAGTCAAGTTCAGCTGGGGCACTCCACTCCCGATTGGAAATTCTGTTGTCTGGCTTGTCTTCTTTCCCTGACTACTTGTCTGGTTCCTAATTTTTATGCCATTTCGGGGTAATTTTTCTTTTCTTTTCTTTTCTTTTTTTTTTGAAAAAGACAGAGGAGTCCTGCAGTAATTTGTGGGTGACTGACAAGCTGACTCTTGTTAATTCAAATGTTTTGATTTACATCAGAGGGGACCTCCAGGCCCCAGACGTGTCAGGCTGTGCTAGCTCCTTCAGAGCCGGTGAACAGGAAGTCCCAGGAAGCGAGCCCTTCATGAGCTAGGCACTCAATTTCCCTCTCTGGATAGAGAGATAGACAAGTGTGCAAGGATCTGAATACAAGGATGTTCATCTTGCTGTTATTTAGAATTGAAAAGTAAAACAATAAATAAATAAATAAACTACGTGCTCAGCAATAGGGTTAAGTAAACATGGTGCATCCATACAGTGGGTGTTTATAATCACTAAAGTCTGCTCTGTGCATCTTTATTTATTGAGAGAAAATATTGGCCATATGCATCCAGTGAAACTGGATTCTAAAACTCCACTGTATTCTATCATCCTCTATGTAACTATACTGTCTATATGTCTGTATGGAAACAGCTTTTGAAAAGGCATAATTGGAGTAGTAACAGTAGTGACACCTGTGGGTGATTTTTAACTTCCTTCTTATTCTTTGCAATGTCTGTGTATTCCTTTTACAGCCAGAATTTTTTTTTTTAATTTTAGAAAAGTGATGCCTATTGACTTAGAAACTTTTCATACGCCATGACCCATTTAAACATCTCTCTCACACACATTAGAACTAATGGATCTGATTGCAAAGGGCCACCAGAATAAAAAATTGAGCAGGAGCCCAGAAAACCTCCTGTCAATTCTTGCTGACCACTGCTGCGTTTGATCTCGGCTTCTTGGCAGACGGAGTTCAGATTTTCTCTTTGAAAGATGAAACTGCGAATTTCCTGTTAGACAAGAGCCAGGTTGATTATTTCTTCAGCCAGTGCTCCGCCTGCCTCAGGAAACGGAGCACCTCCAGGAGGGGGCCATCTGTAAGCTCACTGCCAGTACCTCTTCCAGAAACCCAACCGCTCCGAGGAGGGATCAAAGAGGTGGGTTAGCCTAGTGGTGAAGAACAAAAGCTTCGAGGCGGACTGCCTGAGTCCACATCTGAGCTGTGCTCCTCCTGGGCGTGTAGCTTTGGGACTCCCTCTCCCTCTGTGTCCTCACGGAGGAGATGGAGCTCACACTGACCGTGCTCCCTGCATTGCGGAGTGGTCCTGCAACTTAACGAGGAGCCCCGGGTAACTGATGCGTGACGAGTGCATCAATAAGTTACTGACCGACAGCTCTCTCCTAGAGGCACGGTGGGGTGCTCCTGGGCAAACACCTCTTAACTTCTAGAGTCAGAGATGCTAAGCTTGCTTGCAGCTTGCCTGTGGTGTGGGCTGCTGTGGCCGTCGTCCTGAATTCTAATGTGTTTGTTCTCAATCTGTGGGTCCCTGGAGAAAGAAGCCTCACCTTGAGTGGTCCGACTCTCACCCTTATCATTACATCCTGTGGCCTGCAGTTTACACCCCCCGCAGACCCATAGGTCTGGAAAGACACCAAGGCAAGACAGGTCTGACCTCTTACCCCACAGGGAGGACAGAGCAGGAACTGATTTGTCTCAGACCTGAGTTCAGAGGAGAATCTCTGAGGAAGAACTCCATCCGGAGACCCTGTGTACAGTTTTGAATGTGATAAATTACTTTCCAACATTTAAAAAGCTGGTACAAATCACAGTGACTCCTAATTTCTGGAATTCCACGAAAAAAAGGGGAGCTTCTCTCATGTTGGACTTTCTAAGAGAACATTATCATACGGGGTCTGTAACTCACTTGGTTCAGGACCCCTCTTTCTGAGATCCATTCCTATGCTTCACATGGCTGTGCTGTGCTCATCTTCACGCCTGCCTGGTATTCCAGCGCGTGAATTGAACATCATGTAGATCTGCATTCTCCTATTAATAGATACTTGGTTGTTTCTAGCTTTTGTGCTAATACACATTGTGTTGCTGTGAGTATTGATACTAGCCTCCTTGTACATGTGCAGCAAGTCTAAATGACATATTGTTTGGGGAGAATAACCCATGCCGTGAAGTGATAAAGAAAATCTAGGGGTGATAAGCACCCCATGCCAATGAGGTGGGGCTGCAGGTGACTGGGTGGGGCGCTACACAGCGACTTCGACAGTAATTGTAACATCCTATCAGACTGAGTCTCGGGACCTTTATTGGTATGCTTGATAATTCACACATATAGTTTATACATAGACTTTGGCAAAAACCTCTTTAAAAAATACTTTTGAATGAACTAACAAAAAGGAGAGGTCTAGAGTCCTCCCCCCCCCCCCCCCCCCCCTGGGGCCCACGTTCTCATACCGCCTCTGTAAGCAACGCTGAGACTGGTCAGGTCACCGCAGCTCTCTCCCCACCCCCCGCCCCTGCCCCGTTAAACACCCCCGTCTGCTCATTCCTTCATGTGACCTGGGTGCCTTGGGCACTGAGTGGATAACCCAGCCCTCAGAGTGGTAGAATCTCTGGAGTGCAGGCTAGGGGAATCCCCTTTCCTCCCCACAAAGTCCTTCCTGGAGCAAATCGAGCGTGGAAGAGATACTCACACATCCAGTTCTTCCCACTGTGGGGACCACCAAGACAGCTGTCCTACCTCTATGGCAGGTCCAAGATTCCATGGCACATCTCAGCCCAAAAGCATGACACTGAGTTACCCGCGACTAACTCATCAGGAGGAAGAAAGCAAAGAAACGAGTTCACCATTCACCTCCTATCTGGAATTCACCATTTCCGGGTCAACGCGCAGCTTCAGCCAGCCCTCAAACACTGCTAATGGCCCCCACATGGCGCCCTCTTCATCCAACGAGAAGGTGGTTTAATGACGGCCAAGGTGACCACTGGGGTCTTGTCTTTAGAAATCTAGCCACTCTCTCCTCCGCTGAAATAAAACCTTCAATGCCCCCTCTGTGCTGTTTGCAAAGTGTACGCTCCATAGTGTGAATGCCAAGCCCCCTCCTTCTTGATCTCCACTCTTACCTCCTGCCCACCAGCCTTTTCACCCGCACTCTGGCCAATCCATACCACCGGCAGGCGCTGGGACCCCAACATGTTTTTGCCTCTTCCACACCTTCACAGGCGTTAACCCCTCCACCTGGAGAGTGCTGTCCTATTCCTCCCCGCCCGCTAGCCGCTACCCAGGCTGAGGTTTTCCTGTAGCCCTCTCTGTCCCTGAGAAACAATTTTTCTTCTCAACTATCAAGATTAGATAAGGTATCATCCAATACACAGGCTAGAACAGAGAATATGATGGAACTATATGTACTCGATGAAGCCATTTCTTCCATATGTGAAAATTTGTGTGTACACATAGATATATGTATGTGTACCTATGAATACACATACATACATACACTTTAAAATAAGTATAGAAGGTATATCTCAATCCACAAACACAGTATTGACTCAATAATTCCACATTTTGAAACTTATCCTAGGAAAATAATCACATACTAGTGTGTGTTCACATATTTAGGCATAATTTTTTCATTAGGATGTGATTCTAAAAGCCACAATGTTGGGAACAACCTAAATATCCAACAACAGGGATTGACTTAATGAATCAGAGTATTTCCAGTCAATGAAATGTGGTTTTGGTCTTCCAAGTGAGCTTCCAGAGTGCTACTGAAAACAGGAAAAGATCACGAGGATATGTGATTAACAAGGGAAGGACATTACAAAGTAGTAAATATTTTATGTGTAGTAATATTTTGCTTTAAAAAGGCATAAAAATGTATAGATAGGCAAAATAACAATGTGTGATGGGAATCTGATAGTTAAATTGTCCTTTCTTGCCTAAATTTTTTAAGTTCACCATAGTAGATGTGGCTTTTTTCTGACATAAGAACAGCGATAAACGTTACCCTGGCTTGCCATTTTGTTATTGTTACTATTTAGAAGAAGGAGAGGGGATGCGCAGGAACAAACTTCTGCGGGATTTCAGGGCTCCCGTTGATGGGAGGTGAGGGGCATCGCGGAAGAGGGGGCGCAATGTAAACCCATTTTGCCTCTGTGAGAACTGGACATCTAATAGGCTCTGATCGTGCCCGTACCCGTGCCCCCTGGCCTGCGTGCTGATGGAAGGCTTTGGGTTCGCTGACTTGGGCCAAAGTAGTTTCCTGCTTAGAGAGAGTGACATGAGCATCTGCGGGCACATGGACACCTGTGAGGGAGAAAACACACCTCGCACCCCCCCACCCAAGTGTGGATTGTGTCGTTACTCTTCTTTGGGGGCTGTGCATGGACCAGGGATGAGGAAGAGGGCCCATTCTGACACAGAAAAAAACAGATATGAACCTGAGTTTACATGTATTTTTGTGTAAAACACTGTAATTTTTATCTTAAATTTAAAAAAAAATACATGACACAGGTGAGGGTCCCAGACTTGTTCTATATGAGAAGGGCTGTCTATGGGGCCAGGGATCCTGGGGGGAGGGGAGGGTCCATTGATGGAGGGGGTCCCAGGCCATGGGACAGCTATGCAGGGGGCCCTACAGATGCTGTTACCTACGTTTGGCATCTGTTCCGACCCACGCAATTGGCGTGACACCTCTGCCTGGACAGTCATGTACCCCAAGTAACTTAAGAAGAAAAAAACCTACAACCAGCCATTTGAATCAAGGAACCATGATGTAAAAAACTCAAGGTCTTCAGCAGCTACAAACCGCATTCCATCAGTTTGCTCTCACTGTAAAATTTCTTAAAATAAGAGCCAGAGTTTTTTAAAAAAAAACACTTTAAGTAGAATAAAATTTTATAATATATATGCACAGGCATATAATTATATATTTATGTCTATGCTGTTAATATATTGTATATGCTAATAGATAATGTAAATATGTGTTATTTATCTCATTCTTTAAAAATTTCCATTTTGTGCATATTTTAATGAACCCCATTTTTTACTGGGACAGTGGCACATGGGTATAACTCACAGAGGCGGGCTATGCAGATTCTAGGGCCACGTGCTTCCCATTTCCATGCCAGGCAAGCACGCAATGTTAGATGCCTGCGGCTCAGTGTCCTTTCCCACGTGGGCGGCGGGCCCTTTGTGGCCAGGGACTAGTAATCCAGGTTCTGTTTTACCTGATCACCCCAGCCTGGCTGGGAGTCACACAGTCCAGGTTCATAGCTGATGGAGGACATTCCCTCCCAGCGCCAATCAGGAAAAGGCAGATTGAGAGAAAAACATAGGCCTTGGCTGCCTGAAACCACGAGGATTTGGCCTGACCCACCGTCACCCTTCTCCATCATCCCTCAGTTTGAAGATAAGATCATTCCTCATGCATGTATTTATTTTGGTAAAATATCAAACCGTATGCTCTGGTTATGACTACAGCCATATTTTTTCTTTCACTCAAAAAAACACAAAAAACAAAAAGAGAGTGGAATGCATTCTCTCTCTTTCCCACCCACACTATTTCAGTAAGAACCTCCCCCCCCCCCCCCCCCAAGAAACTGCCTCCCTTTACAGCAATTTGTAGCCTGGAGCCAGTTTTTAGAGCTGAGTAATAAATCCCAGAAAAACAGTGACTACAATGGAAAGGCTGACAGACATTTAACGCTAATGGGGCAAACGGAGGGCACAGGGGAGATGCTCCGGCTCCCCCGCGCTGAGCACTGAGCACTCACAGATCGCTCACCCACGCGCTGGGTTTTTTGTTGTGTTTTTTTAGTGGACAATTTGCCTGCTCATAAACAGCAAAAAATTTCCCAATGGTTTGCAAACTCTGGACGAGACATTTCCTTGATCCCTGTTTGCCACAGGTTCGGTCACACTACTAACTACTGCCTTCAATTGCGGCTGCTATTGTTGATGGTTGTTTTTAACTCCACAGAATAAACTGCCATTTGAACCATGACAACCTGATAACTAGTAAAAAACAAACAAACAAACAGACAAAAAAAAAAACAAGACTTAACCAGAAACACTTACAACACTACAACTAAAGTTAGCAATTGCACTAGGATAGCTTGATGTTAGCAGCACTGTCAAACCTTCCCACACTGAACACATCCAGGTTCCCACGTGCAGGCTCCATTGTAAATCACAACCCCACTCAATTAATATTTGAGATGAGGAAGCAGGGATATCTCTGAACTCTGCCGTCTACATGGAGACCTTCCTGCTTAATAATGCAGAGGAGGAATTTTTGGATAAAAGTCCGTGTCGCCTGCGGTTCCTGTCACTCCCTGTTGTGAGAGGCTCCGTAGTTTCAATGTGTCCTGGGTGTGCCGCAGGACAGTCAAAGGTTCTTGCACATGGAGGTGAAATGCACGCACACACCATGGCAACGCATCTGTTGACAAGGCTGTTTTATAACCACAGCAAGGCTTCCTTCCCGGGATTGGAAGAACATGGAGTGGGGTGTTTTCGGACGGAGGAGAAACATTCTTGGGTGAGATTTCACTTAGGGATGGAATGGGGGTGGGGAGGAGCATGCAGAAGTACCGAGGTGCATTTTCCAGCAGAGTCCTGGAAACCCAGTTTGGACCAGAGGGAAAGCAATTACAAATAATGCATCTCCATGGTAATAAAACCATTGGACCTGCTCATGTAATTATTCCATACAAATATCGAAGACGAGGCAGAGCAAAGCTGACATTTTATCACCTCAATTGATCCTTCAGGCTCTCTCTCAAAGCAACTCTTATTTTACTCAAACACAGATACTCGGCGAACAACAATGTACCCAATTTTGCATCAAAAAACCTGTATATGAAATGAGCCAATCTGCTTGGCATTTTTATGAGCAACTATGGATTCTGCAGGCCGATTTACATTACAAGCATTCTAAGGAAGGGCTGGGACTGGAGAAAATGGTGCAGATATATTTTTAAAAGAGGCTTCCAGCTCACAGGGACTCAATTTTGAAGCCCACTCAGGAATTCTGCATGTACAAGCACTTTCTCAGGGCATAATTTAAAGGCAGTTTGAAACTTTGGCCCAATTTGATCAAATATTGATAGACGGTCCAGTAAAACGTGGTATGGGAAGCAGCTACTTTACTGCACATTGACACTGTAAATTTGAAGAGACACTGTCAACCTGCTGAGCTCTGAAATTTACTTCCCTAAAAGGCAGATAAATCCCAGGGCTAACACTGGAGATCTGTGTTAAATATACATACTCATGTTCCTTACGTAAGGTCCTCCCCAATAAATTTCTCTTCGAGTCGAGTGCTAGGAAATAGTTTGTCTTTCCTGATGAATGCGTCTGCTTTCTCATTAGAGGAGGAGGGCTCTGTGACTCATCAGGTTTCCCTTTTTGCCTTTGCAGCCAGGAACCTCCCAAACTTCATTTTGCACCCAGATGAGTGCACTCATTTTGAGCTCAGGTCTGTGTTTTCAGAGCCTATGACCTTAACTGCTAGACTGTGGAAGAGATTCCTCTTGAGGTGGGACAAGAGACAGGGCAGCCTCTTTAGTCTTTATAAGAACCTTCATCCACACAGTACCGTAGTGAAGAACTGAGCCCCTCCCCTGGTTTTTGAATTCTGGTTCCTCAGTCCTCAAGGCAGGGGTATTCCCCGCTTAGACCTGCCAAGCAAGCCGAGCAGTCGCACAGGGAGTGAAGGTGGCGCTGAGCAGTGAGCTGGGAGGCAATGGCAGTCTGTCCCATGAGAATGTGGCAGGAGTTCAATAGTAAGGGCTGTTCATGGGGCCCGGCCCAGCCACAGGGGCGGTGGCTCCTGGCCTTTCACAAGTGGCAGAAAGCAAGATGGCACTGCGTGGACTCCATCCTGGCTGGTAATGTGGCTACAACCAGCAATCCGCCGGCTTCGGTTGGCCACCTCTTGTCTACGGGACGCTGCGAAATGTGCTAAAGAAAATGGACTGAGACACGAAGCAACGGAGATTAGGGAAAGGGAAGCTACTAGTATGAGAGATTAAAATGGAGCCCAACTAATAGGATTGGTCATGACAGTGTAGTGACAATGGTGACAGGAGAGCAACAGCCAAGCTTCCCGGGGCTCACGCTGCTGCCGGATGAGCTCTGGGCAAACGCCTTATCATCTGATGGACTCAGTGACTCCTCAAGGCAAGCCTATGGATAGATTGTGACATCGCCCTTATTCTACAAACAGGATGGGGTTGGAGGAACCCCGAAGCTCACCTGTGCTGACATTGTCACCCTAGGGCGGAGAGCCATTCACAGCCAGGTGGGGTCCTAACCATCGCACAACACAGGCCGGTGGCACGGGGGGCCGCGGTCCCAGGCACCACCCTGGACATTTAATGGCAAGAGTCTGTTCCAACCCCTGGGCAAGGCTCGTCTTCCTCAGTGAGAACCTGTGGCCAGCCCTTCCCTCACTCACAGCGGCCGGGACCCTGCTGGGTGGGGGTCTTGACTCTGGAGCCACGTGGGGGGTTGTACACCCAACGTGAAGCTCCAGCTAGCAGTTGCCACACCGGACAGTGGTTTCAGCGTTTTCAAATCGAGTTTTGTAAGAGGCACCAAATCCAGATTTGGATGTGAAACCTCCCGAGTGTTAAACGAGGCCTCTCATTAAAAAGAAAAAAATATATTGGCAGCTCACAATCATTCATCTCAAACACAGTGTGACTGAACAACCACATCTGTGGCCGCCTTCGAACGGCAGGCCTTCCTGGTTTGTGACCTCCAACCTGTGCCAAGTGCCAGGCGGAAGTAGGACACAGCGTGCCCACCATGCCACAGATATGGAGAGCTGGTCCCTTTCCCTCTTTCCTCCCAAGGTTTAGATTTGTGGGAAGAAAGCCTGCGTGGAGGGAAGCACTTTAAGTAAGGGATGGAATATTGAACAAATGAGCGAAAAGAGTAAGTCTGTTTGGAAACACTCTCCCAGCACTAATGAGTAGGGTCTAAAAATAATCCCAACATATTTTAAATTGAAAGAACACCCAGAAAAATAAATTGAAAGACAAATAGGGGAAGGCATTTTTAACAAGGTGAAACAAAGCAGGACTCGGTGTAGAGTGGAGAACAGAGGAGTCGGGGCCCGAATTAAGCTTTTTCGTGACATTGACGGCGCACAAAATCAAACCGGGGAAGGGGGCTGCAGGGTGCAGTGCCAAAGCGAACTCTGACAGAAGAGAAAGGCAGTGTATGGGGAGATGATTTCAAGTTCAATTCTGTACCTTTAGGTACCCTGTGATGGGACAAAGACTGAGTGCTCCCTATCCATGTGACACAGGGTGGTTGAATAATAGAACAGAATGCTTCAAGTTCACTGAGTCAGATTCGTGCTTCTCCTTATCTGCCAGAGTGACTAGTTGCTGGCTACCTTCCAGCATCCTTCCTCCCCTCTCTTCCTATTCATCCCTTGTTTCCATTCAGACCACAGGATTCTGGGGCCTAGACCCCACTTCTAGGATTAGCAGTGCAGCAGATGACCAAGGCCAAGCCCATCAGCCTATTTCTCGCCCCTGAAAAGTGAGGTTGGTTTTAGGAATAGGTCTACGATATAAGGTGGTCTGCTTTCACCGATAAGCCACATAATTATGCGGAAGACATAATTTCTCCTTCCCATTGGAGGTAAATGAGGAAGGTTATAGCCATCATCTTGGGGTCAGAGGTGAAAGCAGCCTTAGGAGAAGTTGCTTTGTTGGTGATATTGTCACACTGCTAGATCAAGCTCTTCCTGAAGCATTTATCACGTCTGGGCTTTCCAGTTACATGAGCCAGTACATTCCCTACAGACAAGTTTGAATTGAATCTTACGTGTTATTTGCAGCAGACCCTATTGATACAATGCTTACCTCTCTCTCCCTAGATCACTGATTCCTCGAAAGCAAGTTCAGTGACTTTATTTTAAAATATTTAGATTAATGCCAAGATTAATAAAACTCCATGAGAAGTACACAGTCTAACAGGAAAGACAGACATGTTACATGACTACTTGGCGATATGATTGGACATTACTGAAACACAGGGAGGGCGTTCTTGACCCTGGCTCTGTGGCAGGGATGGGTCAGAAGAAAGATGATGGGCACTTCCTAAGTCCGGTGATGTCCGGGTATTCTCCAGCCCAGGGATGGGCTGTTTCACTGACTCATGATGTGAAAAGAATCAACCTTTTCAAACTTGTATCATGCATACCCCTTTTATACCCCCCATATCTGTGTACTAGGCTTATTTACCTGATTTTAAAAGTCGACTATTTTTAAACAAACATTAGTTAAGCCTCAACATAAGCAATCTGTCTATTAGTTCATGATGTGGTTGTGTTGGTTAAGGCTTTTTCCAACACATAGTGCAAATAATGTGTAACTATTTTTTTAAAAATATATTTAATTGATTTTTCACAGAGAGGAAGGGAGAGAGATAGAGAGCTAGAAACATCGATGAGAGAGATACATCGACCAGCTGCCTCCTGCACACCCCCCACCTGGGATGTGCCCGCAACCAATGTACATGCCCTTGACTGGAATCGAACCTGGGTCCTTTCAGTCCGCAGGCCCACGCTCTATCCACTGAGCCAAACCTGTTTCGGCTAATGTGTAACTATTAAATGGAAAATGGTGTCCCCTGTGCTACCTAAAACCATGTGGGAGTCACCAGCACTCCATCCAGCCCACTTCCAGAGATCCTACATGAGATCACAGAAGGGACTTACTGAAGTGTGACTGGTTCTGTGTGGGGTGCAGAGCCAAGCAAACCAGAGGTCCCCCTGATCTGCTGCTGACTAGACCTGACAACTGGGCAAGTTCTGTGCCTCATTTCAGAAACAAGACCCTTGAAAATCCAAGGAGCTCAGCAACGTAACTTGATAAGCTCAGATCCTGGCACAGACCCAGGTCTCATAATGGCATCAATTATTGGGTGATGATGATGACTGGCATTCTTTACTTGCATAAAGCGTTAGGCATCATAGCAAGCAGAGTTGTTCACAGTTGTTTTAGTTGTCATCTTCCTCCAAGTTCATGCTAGCAAGCAACATTTGGGTCTCTTAGAATGTAAAACTAATGATGTACCCAACTCACGTTTGTTATATATAGGGTTTCCCCAAAATGTATACACACACTTTGAATAATTATAAAGGCCAGTGTTAATTAAAATGCATTTCATTTTCAAAATTGAGATATTAGCTGTTACAGTTAATACAGATTTTATTTATCTCACAAGTAAAATACACATTTGTATTGCAAGTCATGAGGCCCAGAGGGTTGTTTGTCATGCAGGGTCAGTTTCATAAGCTTGCAGCCTGAGCAGCCCACTACCCTCAACGCATGTTTGATCTGTAGTATGAACAAAAAAGCAAACTTCTCACATGCTGAGTCTATTGATTGAGGGGTTGTTTGTTGTAGCAGCATAACCTACCTGATCCTATCTAACACAGGCATATAATGTAGAAGTGTGTGTGTGTTTTTCCCCTCGCTTATCTGTTTAATTCCTATTTCTTGATTTGTCATGAAAGTTTGGAAACCAGAAAGAGAAATACTATTTCTCTGTGGACAAGGAGAACTCAAACCTCACAGGAGGGCGAGCCACCTGGTGGAAGTATGCCTCTGTGGAGGGTGGGTGGAGAAAGGTGAAGGCTCTGTTCCCTTTAATTGCTTTAGTTCCACCAATCAATTAACATTCGGCTAATAATCCCTTTGAATGAGTCATTCTCGCCAATTAAAGGCTGATTTGTTGCTAACTGCACCAGCTCATGGTGAACCCACCTTGTTCTTCTGAAACTGCCGAGTGGATGCTGTAAGGGAAGTTGAGGTTGTGACAGACTCTCTGCAGACAGTGACAAAAGAAGTCTGAGGGGCAGGGGTGGGGGCAGGAAGAGAAGTCCGAGCAGTGCGGGCCTGAGTGATTGAATTGGAAAGACGAGCCATTCCTCGGGGTTAGCAGACGATTCTTCATCGGGCAGCAGACTGTTAAGCACACCTAGATAATAAACGGGTGATTTTCACAGTCCTCCTGCGAGGTCCTCATATTTTCCGTTTTTAAATTCCATGTTACTTTTAAAGGATTCGTCCATTACGATGATTTACATGGCTGAGCTAAAACAATGATGCCCTTTAATGTCAGAGGCACAGCGTGATTATTTATCATTAAATCAGCCTTTTTATTATTTTTTTATTCTTCCCTTCCTGGAAAAAACCTTTGACAAATGCCCCTGTCATGGCACAGATGGGCCCGAACTTCACTTTGAGTCCCTAGCACGGTGTGTGTGTGTGTGTGTGTGTGTGTGTGTGTGTGTTAATGTTCAGCATGGAGCATCCTCAAGAGCAGAGGTGAGGGAAGCACCCCAGGCACCCCCAACTCCCACCCTCCCACCCTGTCCCAGTAACTTAATCACTCATGAGTTCAAACAGCATCATTTCACTTGAGAATGTCTGATGGCACGGCACGGAATTCAGATTTTACTTACAAATAATGAGGTACAGCTCCCCATGTCCCATTTCGCCTATATTTCTAACATCATAGCCCTTTATTTGTCCATGCCCTAAGCACTGTGGAAGGAGTGGTCTGTTTCAGGCACCACCTGAGACCAGGAGAGGATAGAGGAGCAGACAGAGAACATAGCGAGAGCCTAGCCCAGACTCCTCAGTCTGGGCACTACTGACATGTGGACCGGGTGATGCACGGCCCCAGATGGGCTGCCTTGTGCACTGTGGGATGAGAGCCACATCCCCAAGCCCTACCCATTGGAAGCCAGTGGTACCCTCTTTGCAGTAGTGACAGACAGAAATGTCTTCTGACATGGTCAAACCCCCATGGTTAAGATCCATTATTTTTTCAGAAACAAGATGTGAACTATATCTAAGAAGATAATTTCATGCAAGGATGAAGGCTATGAAGAAAATTCAACCCCCCAAAAAAGGTTGAAAGTAGATTGATAGGAAGAGGTTCAATGAAGTGGTCAGAGAGGGCTTCTCGGAAGTGGTGTCAGTGAGAACACTGAGGAGGAGCCAGGCCAGGGGAAGAACCAGGCCTGGCTCCTCCTCAGGCCTGGCTCCTCCTCAGGCCTGGAGGTGGAGGTGAGAACAAGTGCCAAGGCTGAGAGGGCACCATGGGGCAGTGGTCTTCAGAAACAGGAGACAGAGGAGGTGGGGGATGAGGGAGGGGATGGTGCTATCTGATACTGGAGAGGCGGGCAGGGGATTGCCCAGGGTATAGGATTGGGTTTTAAGTGCAGCATGGGAAGCCACTGGATGCTTTAAACACAGGAGTGACATTACAAAATGTATCCATTCATTCCGCACATATTCCACACATAGAGTGGGGCTGGAAGGGTGCAAAGCTTGGTAAGATGCAGAAACAATTATGTCCCTGTCACTGACCTTGGGGGGCTCCCGGTCTATTCATTGGAAGACACCAACTTGTAGGCAAATAAAAAGAAAGTCATAAACGTTACTACAGTGATAGATACAAAATGCTGTATGTGTTCATTTCCAAGAAGAAATAATGGGACTTTACTGCAGGGGGTAGGGGGTGGCAGACCTGGCAAGAGGACGGAGATCGCTGCCTAGAAAACCCATAAGTGGCAGAAATCTGGGTGCATCAGGTCACTGCTGTTTCCCCACATCCCTGGCTCCTAGCTAATACTTGATTATGAAGTACCAGTGAGTGACTTTTTTGCATATTCCTCATGGGTAGGAAATGCCTCTGGTCACTTCCCATGCTTCTGTGGACAGAATTGCTTCCTCCAAATTCATATGTTGAAGCCCTAACCCATGGGATGGCATTTAGGGATGAGGCCTTTGGGACTGAAGAGGTGATGAGGGTGGAGCCCTCAGGAGTGGGATCAGCGCACTCACAAGAAGGACAGGGGAGAGCTTGCTCCTCTCTCTCCATCGCATGCGGGCAGCAGGAAGAGGGCTCCCCGGGCCCAGACCATGCTGGCACCCCGTGGACTTCCGGCCTCAACCACCGTGAGAAGTGCATGTCTGTCCTTTGAGGTCCCCAGTCTGCGTTACCACGTCACAGCAGCTGAGCTGACCAATATTCACCGAATAACATTGTCATTCCTCCCCTCAGCCAGGCCCCTGAGGCAGGTGATGGAGCGCAAGCCCAGGGCAGCAGAAGTGTTGCCCCTGGTTTCCAATTCTTTCTCTCCGGTGTGTTTGACACAACCTGGTCCATACGCAGGGTGTCATGAATAGTGCTGGAATGAATGAATACGTAAGCTGGAATTTAAAGTTTTTTTTTTTTTTTAATCACACAGATAATGGGAAACTATCATTGATAATTAATTAAGCTTAATGACTTTTTATGCTTACTCTGTGCTTACAGCACTTCCTATGCCTTATTGCCTTTATTCCTCATCATTTTGTGTTAGATTCAGGGGATCCCATGTTGAATGAAACAGATGTAGTCTTACTGGCCTGTAAGTGAGGGGGACAATATTAATAAATGGAGCCCTGGCCGGTTTGACTCAGTGTTTAGTGTGCCAGCCCACGGACCTTGATTGCCATCAAGGGCATTTCCTAGGTTGCAGGCTCTATTCCAAGCCCCAGTCGGGTTGTGTGCAGGAGGCAACCAATCTATGTGTGTCTCTCTCACATTGATGTTTCTCTCTCACATTGATGCTTCTTCCCTCCTCCCTTACACACTCTCTAAAAAATCAATGGCAAAAATATCCTCTCATAGGGTTAACAAGAAAATAAAAAATAAAAAAGGGGGTGGAGGCTCTCATCTAGTCTGAAGGTCGTGCTCTACTCTCTATAACGTTGAAGTTGACGTCATGAGACCGTGTAAAATGATATAATGAGACTGTGTAACGACATAATGAGAACCCAATCTTGTTCATACTGAAAACAGCTCCGCCTGTAGGCTCCTGTCATTTTACGAACATTAGTGCCTTTCTCCGCGTTTCCCTCTTCGTAAGGCGCCTATCTTCTCCCGTGTCTAATGAAAATGCTTGATCTCAAAAACTATTCAGGGCAAAAACGAACGTGACATTTTCCTACAGGAAATAGCCAACTTTCATTAAGAAGCAGAGCCTGATGGGTAGTAATTGCTAGGAAATCTTCATTTCCCTTGTCTTAGGTTTGGTGAATAAAACTTTGTGAGATTAGGTGGCCCACTGGACAGAAAAGACAGATCCAAACTCCTCGGTCTCAGACATTTTCAGGGCGACAGTGACAAGTCTGAAGTAATCCATGGATATTAATCTTTGAGGTTATTAGATAATTTTATTTTATTTTTTCATCAGGGCCAAGTTGAGACAATAAAGAAAATTGATTTTTTTTAATTAAATATCCCGTTAAAATCTTAGCTTATTCTGAGATTATGATAGTTACAGCTCATTGTTACTTGTTTTCTTATTTTATTTTAAATGTTTTTACTTGGAAAAAACAAAAAAGAGAGCCACCTGGAGTTAATTTCCCCAACATTTTGCTATTCTTTGAAATCCCAAAGATTCCCTAAAAGTGTGTATGTGTGTGGCCGTAAAAAGAGCTCGTTTAAGAAAACAAGAAAGTCCTCAAGTGAAAATGAGAAGGGAACCCTCCCAAATCGAGGGAATGTTCTAAATTGGCTCAGCTACTTAGGGGTCAGGGAGACAGGTACCAGATCTACTCTCGTCAAAATTTAATGAGCCTTTGGATTGCAGGGGGATCTTGTTGAAACGAAGACTCTGCTTCACCAGGTCTGGGATGGCCTGAGATCCTGCATTTCTCACCAAGCCAGGTCACTGACACTGCTGGTCTGCGACCACATTCTGAGCAGCAAGGAGGCAGCAGACATTTAGGAATAAAGGGTGGGGGTGACCGAGGTGGCGGGAGAGAGAGACTGAGCTAAGGATGGAGCCTGAGCTTACTGGCTATCAAAGTGACCCCGCTGGCAATTAGGATGCAGGTCTACATGTCAATACTGGGTAGCATGAATCCATTACAGGGTTGTGCATCTCAAACTATTTTACATTAAAATATGAATCCACAGGAATTAGGTCTCTCAATAGTCACTGACCACTAAGTAGTGGTCAAGAACACTGGCTTTAAAGCAGACTCTCTGCGTTGAATTCCACTGTGTCACTTACTCGCCGTCACATCCTCTTTCCCAACCTCTCTGCGTTTCCGTTTTCTCTTCTGGGATGTGGTGCTCACTTCGCCTACCACATGCCTGTGCTTTGTTAAGTGTATAGAGCATTGCCAGGCACAGCGTGTCATAAGCCTGTTGGGACACTGACCATAGAGTGACTCACAGAGGATGAGCCATCTGCTCTTGGGCCAAAAGATACAGCCTCAAAGGGCGCTGTGAGGAGTTCAGCTTTTCCAGTTTAAAGGAACAGCTCTTAACACTGACCATAGGGAGCTTACCGATTTTAACTTTTCTCCTTTCACAAATACAATACGTGGTCATTCAGCCACATGATTAATTCAATCAGCCTTAAAACAACCATCTCTTGATGTCCTACTAGGCTCCTGTTCTAATTTCCCACATACTCCTGAGTGCCATTTGCTATTCATAAAATTCATTTTCCTATGTGTATTCTATTAATACATGTTCCCTGATGCAAAACTGTGTTATTTTGATAATTCTAGACTATTAGAATTATATAACACACAGTAAGGTTCTAGCTTGTTATCAACAATAGAATCATGTTGGATTGGATGAATGAGCAGCATTGTATTGGTTTTATTATTTAACACTTTGGGTTTATTTGTCTGACACTGTCAATGGAGATGAGAACATTCAATAGTTTGTCATTAGTATTAACAGTGAGATTCTCAATTGAAGTTGGGATATTTGAGGTTGGAATCCAAAAAGGATGCCAAGGATGTCTTCTGATCAGGTGCTGCCATGCACAGCGCTGGGCCTACACACGCATTCATGGTGGCTCTGCTTAGACACAGCCAACAGACGGCTTGACACAGCAAAAACCATGCCAAGCAGATCAATCTATTTCCCCAAGACACACAGGACACACAAATAAAGGAATTTCAGCAAAAGTTATGAAACATGATATTCGCTTTTTTATTTTATTGGTATTATTGTTTTTAAACATTTCTGTTTAAATGGCCAGATTTGATTAAGTTATAAATGTGACTTTTATTGCAGCTAAATAAATCTCCCTGAGAATATGTAATAGGAAAAATGTCCAACTCTACAAAATAAAAGTTTTCTAGAGGGGAAAATAATTCTACTTTCAGCTTTCAGTTGGTTGAAAAACAAGACTAATAAATTGGAAGGATATCAATTAGTGGCAATTTGGGGGGAAATCTTTAGCTTTTCAGGCTTGACACCCCTGAAATATGTTTGAGGTCTTCAATTTACAGCACAATAAAGTTGTTTTGCTCTACATACATAAGCATATTGGTGGTTAATTTGTTTTGTTTTTATAATCACGGCAGCAGTAAAGCTGTCATCCCCCTCGTGTGACATGTGTCTCGGTTTGTCGTAACTCAGCGTGTCAGCATTTTATTTTGTTTGGTTGCATTTCCAGCCCTGTTGGCCAAGCAAAAGAAGACCACTGACCTCCCTCCTAAAAGTCGAGGCCGACCACACATGGAATCCAACCAGGGGGCCCCGAGGGCAGGCTCCCCCTGTCACTTCCTCCCTGAGGGTCTCGCTCTGTGGGTGGGCCGATGTCCTGGCTCTGCTCCCTTTCCACGTGTGTGCGGAGCCATGGCGGACTGTGGCAGTGGAATCTGGATGATTCAATCACAATGGGACATGCTCAATCATTTCTCAGTCTGCCAGGGGATGTAATGTGGTGGATGGTTAGGCATTCAAATTCCCCAGCTCCACCCACAGGACTAGGGCCTGGGGGAACAGCTGTGGAGTGACTTGTTATGTTGATGCATGAGAAGATGGTCAACATCTGCTTAGAAGCACGAGGCCAGAGTGGGAGGTAGGAGTATAGACCAAGGACGCGAGCAATCAGTACACTCTGAACTACTAAGAGGATCAACAGTGACAGTGATGGCCATGATGATAAACTTCGTCACCCCAATGGCCTAAGATTCCATGCAGTCACAGAGAAAAAACAAAGTAAAAGACAAAACAAAAAAGTCCTTGGAGCTCTGGTTCAGGTCTTTTTGGGGGGAAATTTGTGCAGAAGAATTCGCACATGGAGGGGAATAACCTGGTGCTTTGGGTGGCGGGTCTGAGGGAGGGTCTGATGTTTGCCACTGAAATCACATAGACATTCGCCTGCCTCAAGGACTCCCAAAGCTCTGGATTTGGACAGAAGCCCTTTGGCTGGAAAAATCTCCCTCCTTAAGAGTGTCCTAAAGTTCTGAGTGAAAATGATAATGAAAGTTTATGCAACCATTTGTCTTTCCTTCTTTTGAAAACACAAATAATTGATCTCTGTCACACGTGCCTCACTTGGCTCTTATAGTGACTACTTTTTCTCAAAAACTTTTAAAATTTCTTATTATCGTTTCAGCCCCTAGTCAGAATTAAAATTGTGCCACTAAGCTCTTTTTTAAAAACACGTTTATATTTATTTTTAGAGAGAGAGGTAGGGAAAGGGAGAGAGAGATAGAAACACCCATGAGAGAGGAGCATCGATGGCTGCCTCCTGCATGCTCCCTACTGCTGATCAAGCCCGACACCCAAGCATGTGCCTTGACTCAAATCAAACCAGCAACCTCTTGGTTCATGGGACAACCCTCAACCAACTGAGCCACACCGGCTGGGCTAAGCCCTGTTTTTGGAATTTGTTTTTAAAATGCTTTATGTAGAAAGTGTCAGTTCTCTTTAAAAATTAGCTAATTAGAATAATTTTTAAATTCTCCCCTTGGCTGAAAATATTCAGTCCCCCCAAATTCTCCCTTCTGACTATCAGGGGAACAACACTCACCCAGACTCTTAAGCCTGCAAGCTTATCAAACGCCTCTTCTTACAGCTGTATTCAACCAGGGGAATTTTTCTATTTGCCCAGAACAAGTGAGCAATTCATATTGCAACAACTGCCCTGCCCATGTCATTCCTGAAGAATCGACCGTGAATTAACCACAGGCTGAAGTTCAAGTGACACCCAATCCTGGTTACCCAATTAAGTCTTTTCTGAAATGCCTTTACTTCCCTTCCTCTGCCTTCCTCCCCCACCGCTCTCTCCTCCGTAAAGACTACATACACTATTCACATCGTTAAGAAAACCACGCTGAAACCATCCACTGTGCTTTTATTCTGGATTCCATGTTCAAGGCCAGCTATCTATTGATTTAAGTTAATCTTCTTAGCCTTGAATATCCATATTAACCTCCACACAATTCAATGGAATTGGTTCCTTGGTGTGAGACACAAATGCTTTTTACTTTACAAACAGGTTTGCTAACATAGACACACTTACACATAATTGATGATGATATAAATTAGTTTTGTGTACAGAAGACAGAAACACAGCCAGCAAATTGGCTGTTGTATTATTTTATTATTTTTAAATTATTTTAATTTTTCTCTTCAAACTTAATTTGGATTTTAATCATTAACCATGTCATGCTCACAGCCAGTCTGCAAATGCTCATTAGATATCTGGATATGCCATCTGTATGTAAAAACACACATTGATGTATGCACAGAAACAACACAAATGCTCCCCTATGTGTGCAGGATGATAACACACATATAGACACAGACACATGTGCACACACATTTCCTTCCACTCTCCCGGAGGACTCTCTCTCACCCTAGATCTTCCGACACGTTCCCTGGGTTGGTAAGTATTATTCTGCACCAATGTTGTCACCCACAGCACATATTTTCTACAACTTTCTCTCTTTTGCTGTGGTCAGCTCATTCCCAAACCATTCTTTTCTTCTCTCTCTCTCTCTCTCTCTCTCTCTCTCTCTCTCTCTCTCCCTCCCTCCCTCCCTCCCTCCCTCCCTCCCTCTCTCCCTCTCCCTCTCCCTCTCCCTCTCTCTCTCCCTCTCCCTTAAATCTTTCATAGCTCATTTACTAAGCTGCAAGCAATCATTAACAAAAGATCAAACACCTCTTCATGTTCTTGCAGCTCAACTGGATCCCCAACCTCCTCCCTTCCTGCAGTCCCTACAAGCCCCTGCTCTCCCTACCCCAGGACCTTTGCACCTGAGGATGCCAAGCCCATAATCCTTTGCTCCTCCGGGCCTCCTCAGTCTGGTCAACTCCTCCTCAGCCTTCCATTGTCAGGCTAAGTGTCACCTCCTCAGGGAAGCCTCATTCAATCCCCTGGACTAGGGCTGTTAGACACTCCACAGTAGCCTTTACTCTTACACATCACTCCCAATGGCCATGGAAGAACCAGTGAATAATTACGTGTTTGTTAGTGTCATGAGGCCACCAGTGATCAGCTTTGTTTGCCAATGTATTTCCAGTACAGGCATGGACGAGGTGCTCATTTATTGAGTAGATGAATGGACAACCATGAAATTCTATGTGTCCATTTAGATAGGTACCTGTTCTCTTACTGTTTTTCTCTTACTGCCCTTACCCTTGCTCAGGGCTCAGAAAATGTGTGTTTTTCATGTAGGTCCATGTTAAAGCCAAAACAAAATAAAATATAACATCCCCACTCTGCCACCTAGTATGACTGCTGTTTAGTTAGATCTTCACTAGAGAAAATGATAACAAAGAACACAGAAGGAGGGACTCCACACATTTCTAATTTGGGGTCACAAAATGATAGACCAAACC